>NC_137788.1:97505245-98142600 GCF_963383645.1 Muscardinus avellanarius
AAATAAGAGAACCATAATGAAAATTAAGGTAGATAGGGAGAAAAGCTGATTCACATGAAAAATATAATGGTTTCGTTTTATACACAAAGGCTTCTACTAGCAAGGTGATATAGAAGCTAAGGCCTAAAAACATAATTAATTATAAGAATACAAGAACGTTTCAGGCCATGGAAATTGCATGTCAATACATGGAAAGAGTGTGGCATTTTTCAGGAACTGACCAGAAAAAAGCAAGTGACTTGACATGAGACGAACAGGGTATATAATGCCAGATTTAGCAGGGTCTCTTGGGCATGATAAAGAGGCAGCTCTTTAACCTAAGAAAAATGAAAAGTCATCGAAGTATTTTAATCAAGATGTGATATGACAAATTTGTTCTTTTGTTTTCCATTGCTTAGGATGGAAGCCAGGGCCTCATGAATGGTAGGCAAGCACGCTAATACTGAGCCCAGTTCCCAGATTTGCTTTTTAAAAAGAATATTAGCCAGTCGTGGTGGCATATACTTGTAATCCCAGTAAAGAGAAGGCTCAGACAGGAAGATTGCAGGTTCAAGGCCAGCCCCAGAAACCTAATAAGGCCCTCTACAATTTAGTGAAAACCTGTTTCAAAATAAGGCTGGGAGTGTAGCTCAGAGTTCATTCCGCAATACCACACACACACACACACACACACACACACACACACACACACACACACACACACACACTACTGTGTGAATCAGAGACTGGAGGTGGCAAAAGTGAAAGTACAGAGTATAGTAAAGAAGCTTTTGCAATGGTTCAAATGAGCATTAGTGGTGACTTATCCTAGCATGGTGGCAACAAAAATGAAAAGCAGTGGATGGATTGATGCTGCCTTGGATAAGTACCCCCCAGGGATCCCTGTATGAAAGGCTTTATCCCTAGTTCACAGGGCTATGGGGAGGTGGTGGGCCCTTAAGAGGTGGAGCCTAGTGGGAAATGTGTCAGGTTACTGAAGGTGTACCCTTAAAGGGCCCCTGGGACTCTAGCCACTTCTCACTCTTTTTTGCTTCACCATGTTATTTCACCACCCTGAGCTGCCTTGTCACAGGCCTAAGTAAAAGGGCCAATCGAGCCTGCTGTGGTGGCACACGCTTGTAATCCCAGTACTGGGGAGGCTGAGACAGGAGGATTTCAGGTTCATGGCCAGCCTCAGCAACTTAGTAAGACCCTGTTTCAAAAAAAAAAAAGTGGGCAGGGTGTGGCACGCTTGTAATCCCAGGATTTGGGAGGTTAAGACAGCAGGATAGAAGGTTTGAGCACAGCCTCAGCAACTTAATGAGGCCCTGTTTCAAATACAAACAAATAAAATAGGACTAGGAGTATAAACTCAGAAGTAAAACAATCCCCAGGGCCATAAAATAATAAGAAAGGGCTATTTTTTTTTTGTGTGTGTGTGTGTGTATGGTACTGGGGATGGAACCTAGTGATATTCTACCTCCAAGCTATACCCCCAGCCCTATTTTTTATTCTTTATTTTGAAATAAGTTCTGAGTTGCAAAGGGCCTCACTAAGTAGTAGCTGAGGTTGTCTGCAAACCAATCCTCCTGCCTCAGACTCCCACATGCTGGGATTACAAGCATGTGCCACCATGCCCGGCTTGAAAGGGCTAAATGATCATGGAGTGAAACCTTCAAAACTGTAAGCAAAAATAAACCTAAATAAACCTCTTTATAGGTTGATTTTATTCCAGGTATTTATTTTTATGTGCTTTTATTAATGCATTATAGTCTCACATCATAATATAAGTCATGTTGACAGAGACATATATGGACACAGTACTTGGTGCTCCCCATCACCCCATTTTCCCCCTTCCCAATACACAGTACTGAGACGACTGATGGTGGAATATTCACATATGTACACATAGTCAATGGTGCTATTTCCATTATTTCAGGTATTTCTTATAGTGATGGAAAACTGACTAACACAATTTAAGTTGGATTTTTGAAGTAAAACAACAGGGTTTGCTTATGAATCAGATCCTGGAAGAAAAGAGAAAGAGGAGGATCCAAGGTCCCCAGGGTTTCTGGCATGTACAATGAGTTGGGGGTCTAAGACAGCTCTGTTTGGGGGAGAGGTCATGAATCATTAGTTTAAGACACGTTAAATATGAGACATCTATAAGACATCCAGAAGGACAGGCGAAGGAGGACTAGAAGTGTGAGCCTTGGCCTACAGAATAAGTTTGAACTAGCAATAAAAATTTAAGGTTGCCGGGCGTGGTGGCACACACTTGTAATCCCCACATTTGGGAGGCTGAGACAGGAGGATTGTGCAGGTTCGAAGCCAGCCTTGCTGGTTTGAGAGACCCTGTTTCCAAATAAAAAATATAAAATAGGTCTGGGAGTGTAGCCCGAAGGTAGAACCAGGACCACCAAAAAAAAAATTAAGGCATATGTATTATATGAATTATACTTAAAGCCAGGATAATAATGGATATAATTGTCCATTATCTAAAGTCCAGAGCCCTAGGGAATGTTAAATTTAAAGGTGGAACAGAGAAAGAAGAGCCAGAAAAGAACAGTTATCCAGAAATGTAAAAGAAGAGTGGAAGCTGAAAAGTGAAAGAGATCAACTATAGTGCATGCCACTGAGAATGGAAGTAAATGAGAAATAGGGTCTCACCAAATTCCTGAGGCTGGCCAGGTGTGGTGGCGCACCCTATAATCCCAGCATTCAGGAGACTGAGACAGGAGGATTATGGTTGGGAGACAGCCTCATCTACTTAGCGAGGCCCTCCGCAACTCAGTGAGACTATTCAAAAAATAAAAAATAAGCCAGACGTGGTGGCACACGCTTGTAATCCCAGCATTCGGGAGGCTGAGACTGGAGGATCGTGGTTCACGGACAGCCTCAGCTACTTAGTGACATCCTCTGCAACTCAAGTGAAACCCGTTTCAATATAAAGAATAAAAAATAGGGCAGGGAGTGTAACTTGGAGGTCAAATGCCCCTGGGTTCCATTCCCAGACCCGCAAAAATAAATAAATAAATAAATATTAAAAATTTAAAAAAATAAGCCAGGTGTGGTGGCGCATGCTTGTAATCCCAGTATTTGAGAAGCTGAGACTGGAGGATCATTGTTCAAGGACAGCCTCAGCTACTTAGTAGGCCCTCTGCAACTCAGTGAGACCCTGTTTCAAAATAAAGAATAATAATAAAAAAAATAGGGCAGGGAGTGTAGCTCAGAGGTCAAATGCCCCTGTGTTCCATTCCCAGACCCTCAAATAAATAAATAAATAAATATAAATGAAAAATAAAAGGATTAAAAACAGGACTGGGATATAGCTCAGAGGTATTTTAAAATGCCTCTGGGTTCCAGTACTACACCCAGTACTGCAAAAAATTCAAAATAAATAAATAAACAAATAAATAAATTACTGAGGCTAGCCTTGAACCCATGGTCCTCTTTTCTTAGCTTCCTGTGTACTGGAATTACAGGCATGTGCCACCACATCTGGCTGGTTTTTCTTTTCTTTTTTTTTTTTTTTTTTTTTTTGTGGGTCTAGGGATGGAACCCAGGGGCATTCAACCACCGAGCTACACCCTCTGCCCTATTTTTTAATTTTTTTTTTTTATTTTGAAACAAGGTCTCACTAAGTTGCAGAGGGCCTCACTAAATAGCTGAGGCTGGCAGCAAACCATGATCCTCAGATCTCAGCCTCCCTAATGCTGGGATTATAAGCATGTGCCACCACGCCTCACTAGACTGGTCTGGTTTTTCTTAATATGTTTTATTGAACTTTTTCTTTTCTTTTCTTTTCTTTTTTTTTTTTTTTGAAGGTCTAGGGATGGAACGCAGGGGCATTTGACCTCCAAGCCACACCCCCTGCCCTATTTTTATTCTTTATTTTGAAACAGGGTCTCACTAAGTTGCCGAGGGCCTCACTAAGTAGCTAAGGCTGTCTTGTGAACCGCGATCCCCTGGTTTCAGCCTCCCAAATGCTGGGATTACAAGCATGTGCCACCATGCCCGGCTAACTTTTTGTTTCTTGAAACTATGTTATATGTTAATTTTGCTAGCAATACAAACTAAACTTAAACAAATCAATGATCACATTGAACCTAGGGGTATTTTACCTCCAAGCTACACCCCCAGTCCTATTTTTTTTTAGGTACTAGGGATAGAATACAGGGGCATTCTACCTCCAAGCTATACCCCAGTCCTAGTTTTTATTTTTTATTTTGAAACAGGATCTCACTGAGTTGCAAAGGGCCTCACTAAGTAGCTGAGGCTGGCTGCAAACAGCAAACAATGATCCTCCTGTCCCAAATGCTGGAATTACAACAAGTATGCACCACTATACCCAGCTCTAAGCTAAATATTATTTTTACAAATAAAATAACAGATAAAAGCACTTTGAAAGAAAACTTATCAATACAATACCAATTATTTATTTATAGATTTTTTTCTTTTTTAGTAATAGGGGTTAAACTTGAAGGCCCACACTTGCTAGGCAAGTGATACACCATTGCGTTATATCCCCTAAGTATTCCATGTTTTTCTTTTTGGGGAGGCACTAAGGATGGAACCCAGGGGCATTCTACCTCTAGGCTATATCAACAGCCCTGTTTTATTTTTTATTTTGAAACAGGGTCTCACTAAATTGCTGAGGCTGGCCTCCAATTGTGACCCTCCTCGCTCAGCCTCCCCAGCACTGAGATTACAGAGGTGTGTCATGTACTCCACTTGGATTCGTTTCTTTTTATTTTTTTATTGAACAGGGAGGGAGAAATAAGCTAGTGTGATTTATAGTTTCCTTCTCATATAAATCATTTAAATTAATGAAAAACCTACCGGTTCCATGGAATGTTGTGCCAACAACACGAACACAGCTTGGTACTCGAAGATCCCAGAATCGAACAGTCTTATCTTGGGAACCAGAAGCAATCATCCAGCCACTCCAGGTGTAAAGTGCTAAAATATGCCCTATAAAAGATCACTGTAATTATTGTAGGAAAGTATCTTCACATAACGTGTTTAAAGCTAATACGCCCTATCACTGGTCAAGCAATTATCTGACTAATTAATATCCTATGTAAAAGAGGTTTTCTATATTTATCAACTGTATGGACAATTTCAATAAAAATAAAATTATATCTAAGATGCACATCAAAAACATAATAAACTCAATCTTTCTTTCTTTCTTTCTTTCTTTTCAGAACTGGGGATGAAACTCAGGGGCATTCTACCTCTAAGCCAAACCCCAAGCCCTATTTTTTTTTATTCATTTTGAAACAAGGTCTCACTGAGTTGCAAAGGGCCTAAGTGGCTGAGGCTGTCCACGAACTGTGATCCTCCTGACTCAGCCTCCCAATTGCTGGGATTACAAGTGTGTGTCACCACGCCCGGCTTCAATCTTTCTTTGATATCTCCAATAGTAGAAGAGGCTCTTTCTGTATTTCAGAACATTTAAAATATAATTTTAAATTATAGTAACTTTTTCTTGGAGAAAACAGAGGAAGCCAGGAATAGTGGTACAACACCTGTTATCCCAACTACTCAGAAGGCTGAGGCAGGAGGATCTGAGTCCAAGGTCAGTCTGAGCAACTTGGCAAGACCCTATCTCAAATTATATTTGAAAAGGGCTGAGAGGCCAGGTGTGGTAGCACATGCTTGTAATCCCAGAACTTGGGAAGCAGAGACATGAGGATTGCAAGTTCACAGCAAGCCTCAGCCATTTAGTGAGGCCCTCCACAAGTTAATAAGACCTTGTTTCAAAATAAAATAATAAGCTGGACAGGGTATCACATGCCTGTAATCCCAGTACTTGGGAGGCTGAAGGTAGCCTTGACAACTTAGCGAGGCCTTCCGCAACTTGGTGAGAACTTATTTCCAAATAAAAAATAAAATCAGGCTGGGGGTTTAGCTCTGAGGTAAAATGCCTCTGGGTTCAATCCCTAGTGCCACAAAAACAAACAAACAAACAAATAGGGCTGGTGATGTAGCTCAGTGGTAGAGTGCCCCTGGGTTCAACCCCCAGTACAAAAAAAAAAAAAAAGGCCTGGGGATATAGCTCAGTGGTAGAGCACTTGCCTAGTATGCACGACGCTCTGAGCCTAATACCCAATACCACAATTTATGTATGTGTGTGTACATATGTATGTGTAATATGTGTGTGTGTGTGTGTATTACACATATATATGCATATTAGTTCTACCACTTACTAGCCTTATGATATTGGGCAAGTCATTTTACTCTTCCAGCCTCTCCTTGTGTATAAAAAGGGAATAAAACTTCCTACGCCCTATGATGATGGTGAGGATTAAGGAATCATAATAACACATAGGGAAATATCAATGTTAGTTACTAATGGTGGTGCTATGCAATGTTTATAATTAAAATTTTTGTTTGGCCAGGCATGGTGCACATGCTTGTAATCCCAATACTTGGGAGGCTTAGATAGGAGCATCACAGGTTCAAAGCTAGCCTTGGCAACTTAGAGAGACCCTGTTTCCAAAAAAAAAAAAAAAATCGGGCTGGGGGTATATCTTGGAGGTAGAAGGCCTCTGGATTCAATCCCCAGTACCACACACACACACATACACACACACACACACACACACACACACACAAATCTGTTAGTGTGTGTGATGCTGGAATTTGAATCCAAGGGCATTCTACCTCCAAGGTATACCCCCAACTCTTTTAACTTTAATTAATTACTTTTATTGACTGGTACTGTGGATTGAACCTAGAGGCATTTTGCCTCTGAGCAAAACTCCCAGCCCTTTTATTATTTTATCTTAAAACAGGGTCTTTAAGGTGCTGAGGCTAGCCTCAAACCTTCAATCCTCCTGTCTCAGCTTCCAAGTACATGTTGTACATCACCATGCCCGGCCTTAATTTATATTTTTAAACAGGGTCTCACTAAATTGCTGAAGGCCTTCCTAAAATTGCTGAGGCTGGCCTCAATCCTCCTGCCTCAGCTTCCCATGTACTGATATAACTGTAAGCCACCATACCCAGCTCATACATTAAACTGTGTGTGTGTGTGTGTGTGTGTGTGTGTGTGTGTGTGTGTGTGTGTGTGTGTGTGAGACTGGGGGTTGAACCCTGGGGCATTCTACCTCCGAGTTATACTCCAAGCCCTATTTTATTTTTATTTGGAAACAGAGTCTGGCTAGGTTAATGAGAGTCTCATTTCTTGCTGAGATTGTCCTTCAACCTGTGATCCTCCTATCTCAGCCTCCCAAGAACTGGGTATTTTATAAACTTTTGAAATAAAAATTCCCCCTCTTGAAAAGATCCATTTTAATGACATATACTCCAAAATTCAGAAAGTGAACAAAAGGAAAAGGAGCACTTAAGACTGATAGTACGTACCAGTATGTCCACTCAAAGCATGAAGGCCCTGGCCTCTTTGACAATCTGTTGTATAAATGTTACAATCCCCTGCTCCAGCACTTATTAAGATAGCGCCGCCACTTTCTGGGCCTTCCATAAATGCCAAGTCTCTGATTGTCCCATCATGCATACTGAATTCCAGATCTGGTCCTGAAACAGCAGTAAGAATTAAAAAAAAAGATGCTGCTCAATTTTCTGTGATAACTTGAGATTGCTGAACAGTCCCAAAAGTGTCCAAGAATAATGGTGTGATAGTATGGTTTGTTTGTTTGTTTATTTATTTATTTATTTATTTATTTATTTATTTATTTCGGTACTGGGGATGGAACCCAGAAGCATTCTACTTCCTAGCTACACCCTAGTCATATTTTTTTAAAATTCTTTTTATTTTTTGAAACAGGATCTCACTGAGTTGCAAAGACAGCCTCACTAAGTAGCTGAGGCTATCTGAGAACCGCAATCTTCCTGTCTCAGCCTTCCAAAAGCTGGGAATACAAGCTTTCGCCACCACGCTCAGCTAGGGAGTGATATTATAACCAACTTCACTGTACTGAGGAAAGAACTTCAAGAAATCAAAATTATGGGCCAGGTGTGGTGGCACACATTTGTAATCCCAGTACTTCGGATGCTGAGACAGGAGGGTTGCAGGTTCACGGCCAGCCTCAGGAACTTAGGCCTAACTTAATGAGACCATTTAAAAAAAAAAAAAAGAGTAAAAAATAGGGCTGGGGGTGTTGCTCAGAGGTACAATGCCTCTGGATTCAATATCCCATACTACAAAAAAAAATCAAAATAATGATTTAGCTATTATATTCTTAAAACAGAGCTATAATAGTTACTTTTTTAAAATCTTTTATTCCAAAGAAAAAGGACAAGAAAACCAAATTAATAAATCTGTATTCTCAGCATACAATAAACATTTACCTTATTTATCTATGAATTATTAAATTGTCCTCCAGAAAAAAAAGGACAAATATTCTGTAGACAATATTCATTCATACAATTCGAACAAAAGAAAATAGTTATTTAAGAGTTATTTTTCTGGTAAAATTTTCTAAAGTTCAGATGCTACCTGGATACCTGTAAGAATTTACTAAAATAAAAATACCTCATAAATGTAACCAATCAGAATATTTTTAAAAATCTTTATAAAATTATATTCTTATATTAAAGACAACAGAAAGATACAACATGGAGGAAATATAAAGTATATTGGCAAGTTAGCTACTGTTCACATACTTGAACCCTACCTGTTGCATTACAAGTCTCTGCATTGAAGGGCAACACTTTGACATATTTGTCGTTTGACCCTGTTGCTAATAACTGTCCACAGGGACTCCAGGCCACACAGTAAATGGATCCTTTATGATGTTTATTCCTTTTAAAACGTATCACTGGTTGTTTAGGAGTTTCATGTGCACTGAAAAGAAAAATTACATAAAGATATTTCAGTTTCTTGCTTAATAAAATTAGTAATAAAAAGCCCTTTATTATTACTCTTCTTGGGGAGGGAGCAAATGGAGTATCAGATGACAGGTCAAGTTTTTGAAATCACAAAATGAAATAAATGTAAAGTATATTTAATACACATAAAGAAAAATTATAAGCCATTATCATCCTAATCTTTTATTTCAGATCACATAAGGTATAGAATATACTTTTTTTTTTTTGGTGGTGGTACTGGGGTTGGAGCCCAGGGGCTTTTCTACCTCCGGGTTATACTACCAAACCTATTTTATACTTTATTTGGAAACAGGGTGTCACTAAGATGCTGAGAGCCTCACTAAGCAGCTGAGACTGGCTATGAATGTGTGCAATTCTCCTGTCTCAGCCTCCCAAGCACTGGGATTACAGGCATGCGCCACCACGCCCAGCTAGAATATACTTTTTTTTTTTTTTTTTTTTTTTTTTTGCGGGTCTGGGATGGAACCCAGGGGCATTTGACCACTGAGCTACACCCCCTACCCTGTTTTTTATTCTTTATTTTGAAACAGGGTCTCACTAAGTTGCGGAGGGCCTCATTGAGTAGCTGAGGTCGTCTGTGAACCGCAATCCTCCAGTCTCAGCCTCCTGAATGCTGGGATTACAAGTGTGAGCCAATACGCCTGGCTTGATATATGATTTTTTTAAAAATCCCCATTTCTCATATTTTTCATAGATTTTAACTCAAAAGTGAAAAGAATAAAAGAATGCAAATTAGAAAAATCCAATAGACATTTATTAAACAAATTATATAAGCAATATGCCTGGGGTTACAGGAGGTAGAGATTTTAAAAAGAAGGCAAGATACTGTTCCAGAATTTAAAATTTAGCAGGAGTAGATGTTGTCATGACTCCCCATATAGGTAGGCCAAATTTAAGTTATTATAGTCCAGTATAAAGTTCTGGGCCCTAGCCAGGCGTGGTGGCACACCCTTGTAATCCCAGCATTTGGGAGGCTGAGATGGGAGGATAGCTGTTTGCGGACAGCCTCGGCTACTTAGTGAGGCCCTTTGCAACTCAGTGAGACCCTATTTCAAAATAAAGAATAAAAAGTAGGGCTGGGGGTGTAGTGTGGAGGTAGAATGTCCCTGGGTTCCATCCCCAGTACAAAAAAAAAAAAAAATACACACACACATACACACACACACACACACACACACACACACACTCTCTCAGGCCACAACCTTTGCTCTGCTTACTTTCTGCAGCTTCCTACTACACTCAGCATAAAACCTAAGACATCTAGAAAGCTCTGCATAATTTCTCTTAAGTCTATCTCTGTAGCCTTATCACACTCTTGCTCATCATACGCTAACCAACCTGAACTTGTTTCAGTTCATCAAAAATTTAAGTTCTTCCAGGTGGTGCATGCCTATAATCCCAGTACTTGGGAGGCTGAGACACGAGGATCACAAATTCAAGGACAGCCACAGCAAGTGGTGAGGCTCTCATCAACCTGGCAAGACGCTGCTTAAAAAAAATTCAAGTTTTTAGCCATGCATAACCAAAATGGTGCACACTTGTAATCCTAGTACTTGCAAGGCTGAGACAGGAGGATCATAGGTTCAAATCCAGCTTCAGAAACTTAGTGAGACTAATTTCAAAAACAAACAAACAAACAAACAAAAACGGGTGTGCCAAGACCGTGTGAGAATCCATGTAGTCATAGGCGATTCTCAAAGTGAGAAATAAGCCCCGAGAGAAGGTGTGGTCGCTGGCAAAAAGTATTCTCCACTCTTAGATATTCTTTCATAACTACTATCCTTTTGGTAATGATTCTTTTAACTCTCCAAACGAATTGCTCCGGTGGGAAAAAGATCAGGACTGCGAGAAAAAATTGAATTCATGTAAAATAATCTTTCCAGCAAACTTTCAGCCTTGCTCAAATGGTAATTAGATGAGCCTTGTTCAAATGGTAATTAGAGGCAGTAGCAACATTCCAGTCCACCTTTGACCTTGGCTTTTACGCATGGTAATAGTGATGCCTGGAGTTACAGTGACACCACCTGGTTAAAAAATAGCTATGTCAAAACAAAAGACAGATAAAATAGATGTGTAAAGATGAAAGAAAGAAAGAAAATATGGTGAGAATAAGAAAGTATTTTGTATGAAGAAGAGCTTATCCTGAGATTGGCCCAAATGGGAAAGAGAGAATTAGGGTAATCAGAAAAGAAAAGAAAGTTGCAGAAGGTTAGTGATAGGAATATGGATTATTAAAAGAAGGAAAATGCTCAGCTGCTAGAGAAATATATCTGACAACTAAATCTAAAGACTTCATGTTATTTCTTGGTGTTTACCTGCTAAACTGTGTCATGAGTTTGTTTAAGTTTTCAGACAGCGGATAGTATTGCAGACAAAATCCAGCAGACATTCATCGAAATTCCCTAGATCATCATGAAGGAACACGGATTTTCCTTACGATAACTATATGAAAGCTGGAATCTCAAACTTCGTCCCCCATTATATATATAAAGGAGGACATTGGACTAAGCCCTAGGAATGAGCTCTGAAGGGGTTAAAGAAAACTCTTAAAAAACAAACTGGATTCTTCAAATGATTTTTGGGTGTGACTTTTAGCCAAATAGAAGCCTCTGCAGCTGCAAGGCCAAAGGGGGCTGGGCTCACAAGCACAAGGCCCACCTGAGATAATGGGACTGATTTCAAACACAAAGACCTGGAATATCCCAGGCTTTACTTTTGTATTGTTCAGGGTTGGTAATTTGCATGTGTATCTCTCTTTTGTACCTTGGGTGTTTTGCACTTCTTTTTACTAGAAATTCACTGGGAGAGGGGAAAATATAAAAAGTCTTGTGTCCAAAATAAAGTGTTCGATTGCACAAGAAGCATCGATCCATGTCAGGTTCTTTTTAAAGCGCCGATCATAGGATTATTTTCCTAGAAAAGAACCGCTACAGATAAGAATCTGTAGAAAATCACTCTGTCCTTCCCCACCTTTACTGAGACCCTCGACCACGAGCAAACTCGCGCCCCATTGGACTAGCTGGCTTTCGGCATGGGTGGAGGTATAGCCAAAGGTAGAAGGCCTCTGAGTTCCATTCCAAGTGCAACACACATACAAGTGCAGACCTTCCTCACTCATGTTCTTTCTGAGTGCTCTCTTCTCATGCGAGGCTCTTCACCCTTAGATCTCAGCTTTAATGCCTTTTTTTTTTTTTTTTTCAGTACTGGGGATGAAACCCAGGGGCATTCTACCTCTGAGCTACACCCCCAGCCCTATTTTTTATTCTTTATTTTGAAATAGGGTCTTTCTGAGTTGCAGAGGGCCTCACTAAGTAGCTAAGGCTGGCCGCGAACTGCAATCCTCCTGTCTCAGCCTCCCAAATGCTGGGATTACAAGCGTGCGCCACCACGCCTGGCTCTAATGCCTTTTTTTAAGGAGCCCTTTCTATGATCTGCCAGTCTGCACCTCACTCCATCCCCATTTTACTCTACTACAGAGTCTTATGATCTTTTTCATAACACTTTCAACCATGTATCGATATACTTATTGGTATATTTATCATCATAGTCTTCATCTTACCCACTAATACTAGAAGTTCCATGAATTCAATAAACATGTTTTTGTGGGTATTTTTGTGCTTCTGGGAATTGAACCCAGGAGCATTCTACCTCCAAGCTGCACCTCCAGCCCTAGTTTTTATTCTTTATTTTTATTTTATTTATTTATTTATTTATTTATTTATTTATTTATTTATTTTATTGCGGGTCTAGGGACGGAACCCAGGGGCATTCAACCTCCGAGCTACACCCTTTTATTTTTTATTCTTTATTTTTGAAACCAGGTCTTGCTAAGTTGCAGAGGGCCTCACTAAGTAGCTGAGGCTGTTCCCAAACCGCAATCCTCCAGTCTCAGTCTCCCGAATGCTAGGATTACAAGTGTGCACCACCACGCCCAGTTTAATCTTTATTTTGAACCGGTGTCACTAAATTGCAGAGAACCTCACTAAGTAGTTGAGGCTGGCTGCAAACCTGCAATCCTCCCATCACAGCCTCCCAAGTACTGGGATTACAAGCACGTGCCACCAAGCCTAAATAACATTTTGTTTTATGAACAACCAGTCCTAAAGTCTAGCACAGTACCTAACACATTAGAACTTCAAATACATTTACTAATGAATTAATCTTCATATAAATCACTTTATTCAATCAATGAAACATCTGTGTCAGCATAAGAAATACTGACAATGATAAACAGTTAACTTAGGATCAGTTTAACTGTACACATTAAAAGCTTTTGCTCTGCCTCCATAATTATTATTTTCCACTCCCTGATCTACTATTCTACTCTCTCAGGTATTTCTACTTTATAAAACAATGAGCGAGCCAGGTGTGATGACGTATGCTTATAATCCCATTATGTGGGAGACTGAGACAGGAGGATTGCAAGTTCGAGGCCAGCCTCACAGCTACTTAGTGAGGATAAAGAATAAAAAATAGGGTTGGGGTTTAGCTCAGAGGTAGAATGCCCCTGCGTTCAATTCCTAGTCCAGCAAAAACAAAAACAAAAAAATGAGCAGAAACAAATTATGCTACTCTTACTTTACATAAGCCCTACTACTCTTTTTCTTAATTTTTAAATACCACCAGAATCTAAAAGTTAAAATTACTGGTTTCAAATCCAGAGATAGCCAACACATTTGAGTAAGTGAAAAATCTTTTTTTTTTTTTTTGATACTGGGGATGGGCATTCTACCTCAGAGCTATAATCCCACCCCTATTTTTTTATTTTGAAACAGGGCCTCACTGAATTGCAAAGGACCTCAGTAAGTAGTAGCTGAGGCTGTCTGTGAACCGCGATCCCCCTCAGTCTACCTCTAAGATACACCCCCAGCCCTATTTTTAATTTTTTTCTATTTATTTTTTTGTTGTTGGTTCTGGGAATGGAACCTTTCTACCACCAGGCTACATTCCCAGACTTTTTTTTTTTTTTTTTTTTTTTAATTTGGAAGCAGGGTCTCTTAAGCCAGCGAGGCTGGCTTCAAACCTACAGGATCTTCCTGTCTCTGCCTCCCAAGAAGAGGATTACAAGTGTGCGCTACCACGCCCGGCCCTATTTTTTATTTTTATTTTGAAACAGGGTCTCACTGAATTGCAAAGGGCCTTACTAAGTAGCTGAGGCTGTCCGTAAACTGCAGTAAACCCGTAATGCCCCTGTCTCAGCCTCCCAAATGCTGGGATTACAAGCATGCTCCACCAAGCCTGGCTTTTGACCAGGGTAATTTCTGAGCTGCCAACTGTCCAAGTGCTTACCTTGCCTTCTCTGTAGGGAGAACAGTTTTCAAGTTGACCTGTACTCCCAGGAGTAAATGAAAAATATACCTTGACCTTGACCTCAGGGTATAGGTCAGTGATAGAATGCTTGTTTAACATGTACAAAGTTCAATCCCCCGAACAGTGCAAAAGAGAAAAAGAAAAAAAAAAAATCACTCTTCTGTCCTTAAAATAGGATTATATTAAGTCTTAAGAGTTGTAAAAAAAATGCCTAAAATAGCCAGGCATGGTGGCCAGGCCTGTAATCCCAGGACTTAGATGTCTAAGATAAGAGTTATCACAGGTTTAAGGACAACCTTAGCAAGCTGTGGAACTCTCATCAACCTAGTGAGACCCTGTTTCAAAGTTAAAAATAAAATAGGGCTTGGGGTGTAGCTTAGCGGTAAAATGTCCTTAGGTTCAATCCCTTGTACCAAACAAACAAAAAAGCCTTAAGCCAGGCATGATCGTGCATGCCTATAATAGTACTTAGGAGGCTGACAGAAGGGTTACAGGTTTAAGACCAGCCTTGGCAGGTTAGCAAGACCCTGTTTCAGAACAGAAAATAAAATTAGTTAAACAAGAGGATAAAATCACTGTTAAGGAGCCAGGCATGGTGGCGCACGCTTGTAATTCCAGCACTTGGGAGGCTGAGACAGGAGGATTACACAAGTTTGAAGCCAGCCTCAGCTACTTAGTGAGGCTCTCAGCAACTTAGAGAGACCCTGTTTCCAAATAAAGTATAAAAAAAAAAGGTCTGGGAGTATAGCCAGGAGGTAGAAAAGCCCCTGGGTTCTACCCCCAGTACCACACACACACACATAAAAATCACTGTTAGGTTAATCAAATGAAATTTTGATATTGTAGGCTTAAAGTGGTCATTAATAGCAATTTCACATAGTTTTTCCTAAACTTCTCTGAGGCTATTATACAAAATCTGTATTTCCTCAGTCTGTAACCAGGTTTTCTTTACCTTTAACTTTTAAAATTTAATTGAATATAAGAACTTTTTTTTTTTTTTTTTTTTTTTTTTTGGTGGTACTGGGGTTCCTGGAAGCCCTTCTACGTCCGGGCTACACTCCCAGACCTATTTTTATATTTTAATTTGGAAACAGGTTCTCTTGAGCCAGCGAGGCTGGCTCCGAACCAGCACGATCCTCCTGTCTCTGCCTACCAAGCGCGGGGATTACAAGCGTGCGCCACCACACACGGCAATATATAAGAACTTTTCAAGCCAGGCACAGTGGCACACACCTGTAATCCCAATACTTGGAAGGGTGAGGTAGGAGTGTCACAAGTTCGAGGCCAGCCTCGGCAACCTAGTGAGAACCTGTTTCAAAGTAAATAATAAGCCAGGCATGGTGGCGCACACTTGTAATCCCAGCATTTGGGAGGCTGAGACTGGAGGATCACAGTTCGCAGACAGCCTCAGCTACTTAGTGAGGCCCTCTGCAACTCAGTGAGACCCTGTTTCAAAAATAAAGAATAAAAAATTGGGCAGGGGGTGTAGCTGGGAGGTCGAATGCCTCTGGGTTCCATCCTCAGACCGAAAAAAAAAAAAAAAAGTAAAAAAACAGGGCTGGGATGTAGCTCAGAGGTAGAATACCTCTGGTTCAATTCCTAGCATCCCCTCCCCCAAAAAAGAACTTTTCAGATAAAAACCAAAATATAAACATCATGAAAATAAGGAAGACCAAAGTACTGAGTAATCAAACACATTTTATGGAAAAATCATAAAATTTATAACCACTTAAATATATAATAAGTATATTAATAGCCACTTTTATTTCCCAAGTATAAAAAATAAAAAACCTTAATAGAAGGATGGAAGAACTGAAATACTACTAAATGACAATTCTGAAAAACAGATCAACATAGCCAAGTTAAAAACTAAGGTAAGCAAGGCAATAAAAACCATCTACTCTTACCTTGGGTCAATTACTTCTGGATAGGCACATACTCTCAGAGTTTTTGAATTTGAACCAACAGCATATAAGCTACCACCTGGGTGAAAAGCCACTGCTCTTACAGCTTGTGTGTCTTCTAGGGTATTAATACAAACAAACTGCTTTTTTGATTTGTCATCCTAGAGAAAGAATGAATATAAAAGTTATCCTATGAAAAAATAAATTTAAAAGAACTTACATAAGTCCCATTTTAAGTTCTCTTGAACTGTATACTTCCTGTTTAATCACTTCATGTTTACTACAAATAATCTGTGAGAGGGGGTTCTGGGGATTGAATTCAAGGGCATTCTACCTCCAAGCTATACCCCCAGTCCTTTTAATATTTGTTTGCAGTACTGGTATGGAACCAGAAACCAGGGGCATTCTATCTCCTAGTTACACCCCTAGCCCTGTTTTGTATTCTTTATTTTGAAACAAGGTCTCACTAAGTTGTGGATGGCCTCACTAAGTAGCTGAGGCTAGCCATGAACCTGTTATCTTACGACCTTAGCTTCCCAAATGATAGGATTACAAGCATGCACCACCATGCCCAGCTAATATTTTGTTTAGAAACAGGTTGCTTAAAGTCTGACTACATTGCCAAGGCTCTTGAACTTGTAATCCTCCTGTCTCAGTTTCCCAAGTATTAAGAATACAGGCATGCACCACCATACCCAACTCTCCCAATAATCTTTTATTTTTTTGTTTAATGCAGTACATGGGATTGAACCCAGGGGCATTCTACCTCCAAGCTATATCCCCAGCCCTATTTTTTCTTCTTTATTTGGAAACAGAGTCTCACTAAATTGTGGAGGACCTTACTAAGTAGCTGAAGCTGGCCAGGAACCTGTGCTTCTCCTGTCTCAGCCTCCCAAGTACTAGTATTTACAAGTATGCACCACCATGCCTGGTGAACCAATGATCTTTTTTTTTATTTTTTTTTTTTATTTGTGGAACTGGAAATGGAACCCAGGGCATTCTACCTCTAAGGCATACCCTCAGCCCTATCTTTTATTCTTTATTTGAAAACAGGGTCTCACTGAGTTGCAAAGGGGCTAAGTAGTATCTGAGGCTGTCCTCAATCTGTGATCTTCCTGTCTCAGCCTCCCAAATGCTGGGATTACAAGTGTGCCACCAATGAAAAATCCACAGTAATCTTATTTATTTATTTATTTATTTATTTATTTATTTATTTATTTATTTTGCAGGTCTGGGGATGGAAACCAGGGGCATTCTACCTCCAAGCTACACTCCCTGCTCTATTTTTTATTCCTTATACTTTTGAAAAAGGGTCTCGTTAAGTTGCGGAGGGCCTCACTAAGTAGCTGAGGCTGTCTGCAAACCACGATCCTCTGGTCTTAGCCTCCCGATGGCTGGGATTACAAGTGTACGCCACCATGCCCAGCTCCCAAAGTAATCTTTAATCTTTCTATTCTTTGCTAATCATTACTAAGTCAGATGTTTCATAAACATTCAAGTTTTTCTTTGCTAATTAGGACAAAACATAAGATTAAATTACATTTCCATATTAAGTTCTCTTTAAATGAAGGAAAAAATAGTTCACATATGTAGAAATATAACAAAAACCATAAAGCAACATTTGTGTTCTTAAAAAGAAATGTAGATGGATGCTATGGCACATGCCTATAGTTATAGCTACTTGGGAAGCTGAGGTAGGAGAATTACTTAACTCTCAAAGTTTAAGACTAGTCTGGACAACACTGGAAGAACCCTATCTCAAAAAAAAAAAAAAAGGTATAAAGGACTTCTAGTAGGGTCGGGCATGGTAATGTAGGCCTGTAATCCTACTTGGGAGTACTTGAGAAGCTGAGAGAGTAGTATTGCAGATTCATGGCCAGCCTCAACAACTTAGTGAGGCCCTCTATGTAGAACTTAGTGACATCCTGCTTCAAAAATAAAAGATAAAAACAGACCTCGAGATGTAGCTCAGAGGCAGAATGCCCCTATATTCAATCCCCAATACCATATACACTCACATAAAAAGAATTTTTCATCTACTTAAGGTGAAATGCAATGAATATTTTACTATTTCAAACTAAAATTGTAAAATTTCCTTTTAAAACTATAAAAATTATTTTAATCAGAACGCTTGAGTTTCATGTTTAAACTGTCAATCTATTTCTCCATAGCTTTTTTTCTCTTCCCTTTTTTTTTTTTTTTTTTGGTACTGAACCCAGGGCCATTCTACCTCCAAGTTATACCCCCAGCCTCAATTTTTTAAATTCTTTATTTTATTTTGTTTTGTGGTACTGGGGGTGGAACCCAGGGGCTTTTCTACCTCCAGGCTATCCTCCCAGACCTAGTTTTATACTTTATTTAGAAACAGGGTCTCACTAAGTTCCTGAGAGCCTCACTAAGTAGCTGAGGTTGGCTTCGAACCTGTGTGATCCTCCTGTCTCAGCCTCCCAAGGGCTGGGATTACAAGTGTGCGCCACCACGCCTGGCTTAATTCTTTATTTTAAAACAGGGTCTCCGCCGGGCGTGGTGGCGCACACTTGTAATCCCCGCGCTTGGGAGGCAGAGACAGAAGGATTGCACAGGGAGGACTCACTAAGTAGCTGAGGCTGCCCTCAAACCAGGATCCTCCTGTCTCCGCCTCCCAAGTACTGGGATTACAAGTACGCACCACCATACCTGGCTTTTTATTCATTTTGAAACAGGTCTCACTAAGTTGCAGAGGATGGCTGCAAACCTACAATCCTCCTGTCTCAGCCACTCAAATACTGGGATTATAAGCATGGGCCACCACGCCCAGCTTTATTTATTTATTTATTTATTTATTTATTTATTTATTTAGTGGTGTTGGGGATTTAATCCAGGTTCATTCTACCTCTGAGCTATACACCCAGCCTTAGTTTTTATTCTTTATCTTAAAACAAGGTTTCATTGAGTTGCAAAGGGCCTCACTAAGTAGCTGAGGCTGTTCTCCAACTGTAATACTCCTATCTCAGCCTCCCAAATGCTGGGATTACAAGCATGCGCCACCACACACAGCTTATTTCATTTTATTTATTTATTTATTTATTTATTTATTTATTTATTTATTTATTTATAGTACTGGGGATGGAACCCAGAGACATTCTACCTCCAAGATACACCCCCAACCCTATTTTATTCTTTTTTTTTTTTCCAGGTCTGGGGATGGAACCCAGAGGCATTTAATCTCCAAGCTACACCCCCTGCCCAATTTTTTATTCTTTATTTTGAAATAGGGTCTCACTGAGTTGCAGAGGGCCTCACTAAGTAGCTGAGGCTGTCCGTTAACTGCGATCCTCCAGTCTCAGCTTCCCAAATGCTGAGATTATAAGCATGCACCACCACGCCCAGCTTTATTCTTTATTTTGAAACAAGGTCTAACTAAGTTGTGGAGGGCAACACTAGCTGAGGCTGTCTGTGAACTGTGATCCTCCTTTCTAAGCCTCGCAAGTACTGGGATTATAAGTATGCACCACCACACCTGGCTTCCATTCTTCATTTTTGAAACAGGGTCTCACTAGGCTACAGAGAACATAAGTAGCTGAGGCTGGCTGTGAATCTGTGATCCTCCTGTCTTGGCCTCCTCCCAAGTACTAAGATTACAAGTGTGTGCCACTATGCCTGGCTCATCCATAACTCTCTTTTAAAGAGGCATATTGAAGAAATTCTGTATAAAAACTTTGGTGACTCCTAGTATAGATACCATTTGAAACAACACTGTTACCTTAACTAGGGCTGACTGAACTTGTAATAGGGACCTCTAGATAGGGTGAGGTCAAAAGACTCAACCAAAGCCTGTCTTTTAAAAGTATGAATGTCAAATATACACATAAAGCCAGGCTTATAATCCTCCTGCTTGGGAGGCAGAGACAGGAGGATCGCGCAGGTTCGAAGCCAGCCACGCTGGTTTAAGAGACCCTGTTTTCAAATAAAAATATAAAAATATAAAATGGATCTGGGAGTGTAGCCTGGAGGTAGAAGGGCTTCCAGGAACACCAGTACTACAAAAAAGAAAAGAAAAGAAAAGAAAAGAAAAGAAAAGAAAAGAAAAGAAAAGAAAAGAAAGAAAGAAAAAGAGACTAGCCTTAGCAACTTAGTGAGACTCTCAGGAACAGTGAGACCTGTTTCAAAACAAAAAATAGCCAGGCATCTTGGTGCATACCTATAATCCCAATACTTGGGAGGCTGAGACAGGAGGATTGCAGTATTGAGAATAGCCTCAGCAAAGTAGTGAGGCTCTCATCAATCTGGAGAGATCTTGTTATAAAATAAAAATAAAAAATAGGCTAAGAGTATAGCTCAGAGGTAGAATGCCCCTGGGTTCAATCCCCAGTAAAACACACACACAATTAGAAACACTTGGATTATATATTTCTTTGTGCAAGGGACAAATAACCGTATGTACTTATCATGAAAATTGTACTAGTATTGGGGAGAGGTTTTAAAATGTATTAATGTACCAGTTTTGGGAAAGATTTCCAATTTTGAAAATATATTGTTTGTACTAAAGAAAGCCAGGACTGGCAGGAAGAAGGGACTTGTAATTTACATTTCTAAAGAGAAAGAAAGAAAGCCAGAGCCAGGGAAGAGGTCTCTTTACATTTCTAAGGAGAGACAGATGGCCTAAGGGATGGGAGGAAATCCCAGATCCCTAGAAGCAATTTCATACATCTTGGGGGGGTGTAACAAGAGGTGTAGAGGTCTGGATTTAGAGACAGGGCTGCCCCCCTCCTTCTGGGGCAAATCCGGCTGGAAATAGCAGAAAACTGGGCTAGAGATAGGACAACATATCTACAGATCAAAGAACCTGCCGCAGACTTGGCCAGGATAAGAACACTCAGTATACTGGGGTTCTTTGGTATATTCATTCGAATTGCCCCCCTGTGCCATTCTCCGATGGTATAGGGCTATAACTATCTTCTATATTTCTATCTTTTTAATAAACTTCTTTAAATCTTTAGCAAGAGTTCGGGCTAATGTATATTTATACTTAGTTCAGAACAAGAACCTGCGGTTTTTTGGTTTTTCTGTTTGTGCTCACACACCAAACATATTTCACTGCAACAAAAATGGTTGGCTTTATTAATTTATATTATGTTTGATTTCTATAAGCATCTGAAAAAAACTTTATAGGGTTAAAATTTGATCCAGGGAAAATAAAAATAGAAGAGCTGGGTATAGCTGCATATGCCTGTAATCCCAGTACTTGTTAGGCTAAGACTGCAAGATCACAGGTTCAAGGACATCCTCAGTAAGTAGTGAGACTCTCATCAACCTAATGAGACCCTGTTTTCAAATAAGAAATAAAATTGGGCTGGAGTGGGGGTGTAGCTTGGAGGTAGAGTGCCTCTGGGTTCAATCCCTGGTACCACAGAAGAAGGAGGGAGGAGGAGGAAAGGAAGGAAGGAAGGAAGGAGCGAGCAAGCAAGCTATATATGGTTAGGAAAGATGTTTGATTCTAAAGCCAAAAAAGAGGTATATATGAATGAGAATCCCAAAAGACCAATAATATCTGAACGAATTAGCTAGAAGGTTCAAAGACGACTGTGGCCAGGCGTGATGGCGCACGCTTGTAATTGCCATGCTTGGAAGGCAGAAACAGGAGGATCACGCGGGTTCGAAGCCAGCCTTGCTGGCTTATGAGACCCTGTTTCCAAATAAAAATATAAAAAAGGTCTGGAAGTATAGCCTGGAGGTAGAATGGTTCCATCCCCAGTACCACACACACAAAAAAAGACTAGTGCAGATTCCCAATTTATGTGTCAATTCAAAGTCACTACTAAGTCATTAATATTAATGCTCCAAAATGTGTTTCTAAAGCAACTTGTCCACTTAGTCTAGTGAGAGCTCAACTACCTTGAGATAAACACCAATATTAACAATAATGACCATTTCTAAAGATGGTTTTCTTTGAACTGAGAATTCCTTAACAACACTTGCAGGAATATATAAAACAGTAAAACCTCTTTTCCCAAAGTATTACCTCTTCCCCTCTTGACCTGGATAGATTTCCTGAAGAATCTCCAAGAGATGGCTTAATGACTGAATGTTCTGATGAGCTGTGGGAGTAATAATTCAAATGTTTACTCAGAATATCAACACAAACTAAATTATCTTTTCAGTTTTTTATTTTTATTTTAGCAAATGATCTTCGCTGAATTCCATTCAGTTACTCTGTGAAGACCTTTTTTTTTTTAGTTTTTGTTTTTGAAACAGGGTCTCACTAGGTTGTTGAGATTCTCACTAAGTTGCTGAGGCTGGCCTCATACTTTTGATCCTCGGATTGTCTCAGCCTCCCAAGTACTGGGACTACAACATGAATCACCATGCCCAGCTTATTAAGAGGCTCTGGATTCAATGATACAAAAGAGACATGAAAGCTGGGCTTGGTGGCACACAGGCTTGTAATCCCAGTACTTGGGAGGCTGAGACAGGAGGATCACAAGTGTGCAACCAGCCTTGGCTACTTAGTGAGGCCATCTATAACTTAGTGAGATCTTGTTTCAAATTAAAGAATAAAAAATAGGGCTGGGGGTGTAGATTGGAGATAGAAAGTTCTTGGGTTCAATACCCAGTAGCACAAAATAAAAAACTAAAAAATAAAAAGTAAATGAATGAAAGAGTGAAAAGCCATTCTGGAATGGTTTAAGCATCTGGAAAGAAGATTAAGTCAAGTCCATTTTATATTAAGATGTTAAGTATCCTTCTCTGCTTAGATTCCAAACAGGAGTCTGAAGATTGCTCTTTAGAAAAAAATTATCTGGCCCAAGAGGGGAAAAAATAACAAAACTGACAGTGGAGAGTCCCTTAATAAAGTAATTTTTTCCTTAATCAATTTTTTGTGAGGCTAAAGGTAAGCAGATCCTTCTATCTATGTAGCTCTTCATTTCAATAAGCTTTTTTTTTTTTTTTCTTGTTTTCATTACAGACAGCCAAAGATTTCCAGATACTTGAAGAAAGCCTCCTGGATAAGAGTTAGAAACTAAAAAAGAAAAGGGAACTCAGAAAAGAAGCAATTCAAGGAACAAAAACTACAAACCATAGAGTAATAAGGGGAACTAATTCTAGAAACAAAAGCAAGAACTACTTTTTTTAGAAAGAAAAACTTAGAGCCGGGCGTGGTGGCGCACGCTTGTAATCCCCGCACTTGGGAGGCGGAGACAGGAGGATCGCGCAGGTTGGAAGCCAGCCGCGCTGGCGTAAGAGACCCTGTTTCAAAAATATAAAATAGGTCTGGGAGTGTAGCCCGGAGGTAGAAGGGCTTCCAGGAACCCCAGTACCACCAAAAAAAAAAAAAAAAAGAAAGAAAGAAAGAAAGAAAAACTTAGAGAGCTGGGCATGGCAGAGCATGCTTGTACTCCCAGCATTAGGGAGGGGAAGTCAGGAGAATCGCCATTCGCGGACAGCCTTAGCTACTTAATGAAGCTCTTCACAACTCAGTGAGACCCTGTTTCAAAAAAAAAAAAAGACTAAAAAATGAGGCTGGGGATGTAGCTCGGAGGTACAATGTCCCTGGGTTCCATCCCTAGTACCAAAAAAAAAAGTAAAATTTAGAGAATTGATTGATTGATTGATTGATGGTACTGGGGTTCCTGGTCCCAGACCTATTTTATTTTTATTTGGAAACAGGGCGAACCTACGCGATCCTCCTGTCTCCGCCTTCCAAGCGCGGGGATTATAAGCGTGTGCCACCATGCCCGACAAAATTTAGAGAATTTTAAAAAGCCAGGCGTGGTGGTGCACACTTGTAATCCCAGCATCTGGGAGGCTGAGACAGGAGGAGCACGGTTCATGGGCAGCCTTAGCTACTTCGTGAAGCCCTCTGCAACTCAGTGAGACCCTGTTTCAAAATAAAGAATGAAAAATAGGGCTGGGATGCCGGGCGTGGTGGCACATGCTTGTAATCCCGGGCTTGGGAGGCTGAGACAGGAGGATCACACAGGTTCAAAGCCAACCTCTGCTACTTAGTGAGGCTCTCAGCAACTTAGTGAGACCCTGTTTCCAAATAAAATAGAAAAAAGGTCTGGGAGTGTAGCCCGGAGGTAGAAAGCCTCTGGGTTCCACCCCCAGTACCTCCAAAAAAAAATAATAATAATAATAGGGCTGGGGGTGTAGCTCAGATGTAAAATGCCCCTGGGTTCCATCCCCAGTACAAAAAAAACAAAAAATTAGGCAGGAAAAAAATCAACAAAAAACAAAAGAGAGGAAACTGTTACATAATATTTTTTCAATTTCTAAAATTCAAGTTTTCTGCCGGGCGTGGTGGCACACGCTTGTAATCCCCACACTTGGGAGGCTGAGAAAGGAGGATCACAGGGGTTCTAAGCCAGCCTCAGCTACTTAGTGAGGCTCTCAGCAACTTAGTGAGACACTGTTTCCAAATAAAATATAAAAATAGGTCTGGGAGTATAGCCCTGAAGTAGAAAGCCTCTGGGTTCCACCACCAGTCCCACCAAAACAAAACAAAACAAAAAAAAAACATAAACTTAGAAACTGTTAGAAGAGAATATAGATAAATGAAGGCAGATTTTTTTTTTTTTTTTTTTTTTTTTTTTTTTTTTGGTGGGACTGGAGTTCCTGCAAACCCTTCTACCTCTAGGCTACACCCCAGACCTAATTTTTTTAAATATTTTTATTTGGAAACAGGGTCTCTTAAACCAGCAAGGCTGGCTTCGAACCTGCGTGATCCTCCTGTCTCCGCCTCCCAAGCGCAGGGATTACAAGCGTGTGCCACCACGCCTGGCTAATGAAGGCAGATTTTAAAAATTTAGAAGGTTGTAAACTCTAAAATCTTTCATTGTAAATCTCCAGAAACAACTTCAACTTTCTGTTTCTTTTCATTAGTACAAAGGTAATATTTCCAGGTTTTATAAAATCAGTAAGTAGCCAGGTATGGTGGCGAATGCTTGTAATCCCACGCTTGGGAGGCTGAGACATGTGGATCACACAGATTCGAAGCCAGGCTCAGCTACTGAGTGAGGAGCTCTCAGCAACTTAGTGAGACCCTATTTCCAAATAAAGTATAAAATAGGTCTGGGATTATAGCCTGGAGGTAGAAAAGCCCCTGGGTTCCAACCCCAGTACCACAAAAAATAAAGTAAAATAAATAAAATAAAATCAGTAACTTACATTTGGCTTCCGCAAGGTGATTCCTCAAGAAAAGGAATGTGATTTGTTGATCCAGAATTACGAGGAGTGCTTGAATGAATATTTGAAGTATCGTGTGTTAATCTCTGACTAGAGTCTTGGGGTGGCGTAGCAAAACTCGTCACAGAAGAATTATTAGATCCATTGCCTTTGTTCCCATTACATTGCTGGTTAAATACTGATACCTCATTACCAAGGCTATCCATTCCGATATTTAATTCACCAAGCTTTTGAATGGACCTATAAAATTAAACAATGCAAGTAGTTTAAAACAAAAATTTTACATTCCTAATGTATTGAAGTTAGGATAAAGTAAATATATGCATATAAAATATACAATCTAGCTGGGTATGGTGGCGCACGCTTGTAATCTCCACGCTTGGGAGGCAGAGACAGGAGGATCGCGCAGGTTCGAAACCAGCTGGCTTAAGAGACCCTGTTTCCAAGTAAAAACATAAAAAATAGGTTTGGGAGTATAGCCCAGAGGTAGAAGGGATTCCAGGAACCCCAGTACCACCAATACACACACACACACACACACACACACACACACACACACACACACACACAAAAATATATATATATATATATATATATATATATATATATATATGGCAAATTTAGCATTAAACATTACCATCATCAACTTAAGATACAACGAGATATTAAGTTTTAAAATACCACAAGCCAGGTGTTGTGGTGCACACCTGTAATCCCAGTACTTGGGAATTGAACAGGAGAATCATGTGTTCAAGAACAGCCTCAGAAAGTAGTGGGACTCTCATCAACCTAATGAGATTCTGTTTCAAAAAAGGAGGTTCCTGGGGTTCCTTGTATCTCAGAGGTAGAATAACCCCAGGTTCAATCTCTAGTACCACTAAAAAGGGGGGATATATATCAGTGGAAGAGTAGTTCGGGGTTCAATCCCTAGTACTGTGTAAATATAGATATTCTGGTTTATTGATATATATTTGGGGGGGGGGTTCCGAGGATGAATCCCAGGGGCCTTCTACCTCTGAGGTATACTCCCAGACCTATTTTATATTTTATTTGGAAACAGGGTCTCACTAAGTTGCTGAGAGCCTCACTAAGTAGCTGAGGCTGGCTTCAAACCTGTGCAATCCTCCTGTCTCAGCCTCAGCCTCCCAAGTGCTAGGATTACAAGCATGCCCAGCCTTGGTTTATTGATTTTTAAACACAAACACATATATTACTCTTATAAGTAAAAATAATATAGTTCATACTGTTCACACAGAAATTATAAGAATTTTGTTTGGGGGGTACAGGGGATTGAACCCAGGGATGTCATACCTCTGAATTACACTCCCAGTCCTAGTTTTAAATAATAATAATAATAATATTATTATTATTATTATTATTATTATTATTATTATTATTATTTGTGTAGGGAGGTACTGGGTTTGAACCCAGGGGTTTTCTACCTCTGAGCTACACCCCTAGCCCTATTTTATTTTAATTTTGAAACAGAGTCTTGCTAGGTTAATGAAAGTATCACTATTTGCAAAGACTGTTCTCAAACTTTCAATCCTTCCTGTCTCAGCCTCCCAAGTATTGAGATTACAGATATGTGCCACCATGCCTATCTATCTTTTATCTTTTATTTTTTTGTGGGTCTGGGGATGGAACCCAGGGGCATTCAACCTCTGAGCTACACCACCTGCCTTATTTTTTAGTCTTTTTTTTTTTTTTTTTTGGAAGCAGGGTCTTTTAAGCCAGAGGAGCTGGCTTCCTGCAGGATCCTCCTGTCTTTACCTCCCAAGTGCAGGAATTACAAGCGTGTGACACCACACCCGGCGGTCTCACTAAGTTGTGTAGGGCCTCACTGAGGCTGTCCGAGAACCATGATCCAATCCTCCAGTCTCAGGCTCCCTAGTGCTGGGATTATAAGCATGTGGCCCCACACCCAGCTGCTATCTTACTAAGATACTGCATGTTGGCCTTGAACCTACAATCCTGTCTGAGCCTCCCAAGAACTAGGATTACAGGTATGTGCCACCACACTCAGCAAGAATCATTTCAATATACTGAACTCCAAAGATTTTGTAGATTTTGGGTTTCTTTTGCTTTGTTTTGAGACAGGGTCTCACTATACTGCCCCAGCTGGACTCAAACTCCCGGGCTCAAATGATCATCTTGCAACAGCCTCTCAAGTAGCTGAAAATACAGATACATACCACTATTCCCAGATGAATCAGTAGGTTTAAGCACTCAATAACTTTTAAAATGAAAGCCAGGTGTGGTGGCGCACGCTTGTAATCCTAGCATTCAGGAGGCTGAGACCGGATGATCGTGGTTCACGGACAGCCTCAGCTACTTAGTGAGGCCCTTCGCAACTCAGTGAGACCCTGTTTCAAAATAAAGAATAAAAAATAGGGCAGGGGGTGTAGCTCAGAGGTCCAATGCCCCTGGGTTCCATCCCCAGTATCACACACACACAAAAAAATTTTTAAATGACAGTTACCAATATTGTGCTTACAATGTGCCAGACACAGTTCTAAGCATTTTTACATAAATTCACTCATTTAATTTTCAGAGCAACCTTGTGAAGTAGACAAACATGCAAAAAGAAACTAAGTGACTTTCCCTAGGCCCTTTGCTACCCTGGGTCAGAGCTGGATCCACCTGGCAGTCTGCTTTCAGTCTTAGGGGTTGTACCACCACACTCCAGTTGCTTAGGGGGAAAAAAATTATGTGAACCTGCAGAATGCTGTGACTGGAAAATAACTCTATATTACTTGAAACACTTAAAAGCCTGAAAAGTTTAAACCCCATAGAAAGTTTAAACCGCACAGAATGCATGTTTTCTATAGCTTTAAAATAATTCATTATATTTTAAAAAGTAATCAAAAGACCAACCTATTAAGGAATTGTTCGGTAAGATTCTGCTGCTGATCAGGACCATCCTCCTGATTCACACCTCCTTCAAGTAGCATCTGTTGGTATATCTGTCGCTGCTGCTCCTTCTGTTCTAAATGCTGTTGATAGCGTAATCTTTGCCTATAATATTCTTGAAATTGTTCAGTGGAATCTCGAAGCTTAAAAATAGTAGAAAAAAAGATATTTGAGCATAGTAAGACTGAATATAGTTCCTCACTTGGCAGAATATTCTGTAAATGCTTGAATAAAATATACAACTAGATATATTTAATAATCATAAAACAATAAGTTGCTCTTTGGAAATAAGATGGTCTGTGGACATCTATGGATAAGAAATGAGGATATGGGACTGAGATCAGCTCTTAGGAATGAATGTTCCAGGGTAGTACTGACACACCTGCTTACACCTCCTTTTTTTTTTTTTTTTTTGTGGCACTGGGGATGGAACCCAGGGGCATTCTATCTCCAAGCTACATCCCCAGCCCTTTTTTTTTTTTTTTTTTTTGGTGGTATTGGGGATAGAACCAGGGGCTTCTACCTTTCTACCTCCAGGCTATACTCCCAGACCTATTTTATATTTTTATTTGGAAACAGGGTCTCACTAAGTTGCTGAGAGCCTCACTAAGTAGCTGAGGCTGGCTTTGAACCTGTGCAATCCTCCTGTCTCAGCCTCCCAAGCGCGGGAATTACAAGCGTGCACTACCACGCCCGGCCCCAGCCCTATTTTTTATTCTTTATTTTGAAACAGGGTCTCACTGAGTTGCAAAGGGACTCACTAAGTAGCCGAGGCTGTCCTCGAACCATGATCCTCCTGTTTCAGCCTCCCAAATGCTGGAATTAAAAGCGTGGGCCACCACCCTGGCTTTATACTTCCTTTTCAGGGAACACCATGGGAAGGTAGAGGCAGTAAAGACAAGCTCTGTAAACAAAGCTTTTTGTTAATGTATCATACTTGTAACAATACGTGGATAATAAAAAAAACTTTGGAAGTGATAAAAAAAAGATTGTATCTATGAGTCTTAATACTCAGAGATCAGTTAATTTGTTTTATTTCATAGTCACAGGTTGATCAAAATGTTTATTACACACAGCATTAGTTTTTCAAGGTTCATCCATGTTATATCATGTATCAGAGCTTCACTCCTTTCTATGAATGATCTATGGTGAGTGGTATACTATTCTATGCTCATCCATTCCTCTGTGGATGGACAGATGGTTACTTTCATATTAGTCTGTGAATTACACTGTTATGCACATGGGCAAAAAAATATGTTTAAGTAGCTGAGGCGGTCTGCGAACCAGGATCCTCCTGTCTCCACCTCCCAAATGCTGGGATTACAAGTGTGCACCACCACACCTGGCTCCTTTTTATTTTTATTTTTTGGTTCTAGGGATTAAACTCAGGAGAATTCAACCTCTAATATACACCCACAGCACTATTTTACTTTTTTTTTTTTTTTTTTGTACTGGGGTTCCTGGAAACCCTTCTACCTCGGGGCTACACTCCCAGACCTATTTTATACTTTTTATTTGGAAACAGGGTCTCTTAAGCCAGTGCGGCTGGCTCCAAACCAGCGTGATCCTCCTGTCTCCGCTCGGGGATTACAAGCGTGCACCACCACGCCCGGTTTACTTTTTATTTTTGAAACAGGGTTTCACTAAGTTTCAGTGGGCCTAAATTGTTGAAGCTAGGCACTAACCTGTGATCTTCCTGTCTCTGCTTCCCCAAGTACTGAGATTATACCTAGCTTTATTGAATCCAGAGATATTCTACCTCTGAATGACACTCCCAATCCTAGTTTTTATTATTATTATTATTATTATTATTATTATTATTGTACTGGTATTGGGAAGAGAGTTTAAAAAGTATTAATGTGTCAATACTGGGAAAGATGTCCAATCTTAAAATATGTCTTCTTTACTAAGAAAGCCAGGGTTAAGCTAACATGTCCTTGCATTCCTAAGAACAATTTAACACATTTTGGGGGAGAAGACGAAAGGTAAAAGCCTGTGTCTGGAGATAGAGATGCCTCCCTCTCAGGCCATAAATCTGGGCCTGTGTTTGGAGACAGAGATGTCTCCCCCTTTCAGGCCATAAACCCAGCTGGAGAGATAACAGAAGCAGAGCCGGGGTGGGCGATAAGGTGTAACATGATCTCCAAAAATCAAAGGGACCTGCTGGACTTAGACAATATAAAAATTCAGGAAACTGGAGTTTGTTGGCATTTTCGTTCGAATTGCCCCCCTGTGTCTCCTCCGGCACAGGGCTGTGACTATCTCTATATTTCTATCTTTTAATAAACTTCTTTAAATCTGCAGCAGCTGTCCAAGCGATGAATACTTATTCTTAGCTTAGGACAAGAATCCACGGTTTTTCTGTTTGTCTCTGTGTGTTTGGTGGTGGGGGGGATTATTTCACCTCACACACCTTTCCCCCCCCAACCTATCCCCTCCAACAATTATTATTATTATTATTATTATTATTATTATTATTATTATTATTATTTGGGAGGGAGGGTACCGGGGCTTGAACCCAGGACATACCCTCAGCCCCATTTCATTTTGAAAGAGTCCTGCTAGGTTGATACAGTCTCACTACTTGCTGATGCTGTCTTGAAACCTGCAATCCTCCTGCCTCAGTCTCCGACACACTGGGATTACAGGCATGCTCCACCATGTCCAACTCCTAGCCTCTTCTTTCTTAATGCAGGCACTTAGATCTATAAATTTTCCTTAAATACTGCTTCATTGCATCCCATAAATGTTTATATGCTGTACCCCCCCCCTCCTTCCCTCTTCCTTTCCCCTCCCTCACCCCCCCTCCCTTCCTTGCACAGCCAGGGGCATTCTACCTTCCCCTAGGTTCAATCCCCAGTACCACAAAAACAAATAAAATTTTAAAAATAGGGCTGGGCATCTAGTTCAGAGGTAGAACGCCCTTGGATTTAATGCCCAGTACTACGAGAGACAGACAGACAGAGACAGACATATCCATTTGTGTCGGGAATCCTGCCCGACAGCTGGCGGGGCTTGGCGAGATGATGAGTACCGACGACTCGAACACAAACCCACGAGCCGGGAGTCAAGTCAAGCAAGATCTCATTTATTTCTCTCCAAGCCATCCTTTATATAGTACCAAGCCACGAGGGGAATTTCCATGAGGAATAGCCTAGCCTATCCGGGATAAAGATCACTAGCATGTAGTTTACAGCCAATCCCAGGCCAGTACATGAGCCATTCATGTGTGCGGAAAGCTCCTTTAAAGGTAGAAAGGGAACAACCGCTCAGTCTCCCCACCCATAATGAATGGGGAAACCACGCCTTCCTAGCTTCCTCCAGGTGCCATCTTGACCCTTTTTTGCTGAATCACTTTACTTAAAAGTTTTGCCTTAGGCCGTAGGCCGCTCAGGCCAAATCTCCTTAGGCGCTGTATAGACACACCCCATCATATTTGTAGGTGACCAATTTATAAATTTCTGTGTTTTTGGTGGTTTTTTTTTTTTGCAGTACTAGGGGTGGAACCCAGGGGCATTCGACCTCCAAGCCACCCCCCCCCCGCCCTATTTTTTTTTTTTTATTCTTTATTTTGAAACTGGGCCTCTGAGTTCCAGAGGGCCTAAGTAGCTGTGGCTGTCTGCGAACTGCGATCCTCCTGTCTCAGCCTCCCGAATGCTACGATTACGAGCATGCGCAACCACGCCCAGCCCCCAGCCCTATTTTTTATTCTTTATTTTGAAACAAGGTCTCACTAAGTTGCAGAGGGCCTCACTATATATCTGAGGCTATCCGTGAACCCGGATCCTCCTGTCTCAGCCTCCCAAATGCTGAGATTACAAGTGTGCGTCGCCATGCCTGGCTTGGTATTCTTTTCTTAATTTATAGCTTTATTCCATTATGGTCACAGAAGATAATCTACATGATTTCAATCTCTTACACAATGAAACTTTATTTGTGCCCTAATATATGGCCTAGCCCAAAGAAATGTCCTATGTGTACTTGAGAAAGTGCTGTTGGGTATAGTGGGTCTGTAGTATTGCTCTCAAGTCCTCTATACCTCTGCTGATCTTCAGTTTAGATGTTCTGTCTGTTATTTTAAATGGAGTATTGAAGTCTTCGATTTTATCAATTTTACATCATGTTTTAGAGCTCTGTTGTCTAATGTACATACATATGTATTTTAATAGTAATTTTTCTAACTTCATTAACATTCGTTGAAAACAAACAAGCCGGGCGTGGTGGCGCACGCTTGTAATCCCCGCGCTTGGGAGGCAGAGACAGGAGGATCGCGCAGGTTCGAAGCCAGCCATGCGCGCTGGCTTAGGAGACCCTGTTTCCAAATAAAAAATATAAAATAGGTCTGGGAGTGTAGCCCAGAGGTAGAAGGGCTTCCAGGAACCCCAGTACCACCAAAAAAAAAAAAAAAAAAAAAGAAAGAAAGAAAAATTTAGCCAGGCGTGGTGGTGCACGCTTGTAATCCCCGCGCTTGGGAGGCAGAGACAGGAGGATCGCGCAGGTTCGAAGCCAGCCACGCGCGCTGGCTTAGGAGACCCTGTTTCCAAATAAAAAAAAAATGTAAAAATAGGTATGGGAGTGTAGCCCAGAGGTAGAAGGGCTTCCAGGAACCCCAGTACCACCAAAAAAAAAAAAAAAAAAAGAAAACAAACAAGTATTCAACCTATTAAAACCACTCAATTACCCCTTTGTGGCATACTGCATAAAATTCACTTCATAATACAATTTCCTTTCATAAACATCAAAAAATCTGCAATTCTAGACTGAGTTATAAAAGTGTTATTCTATATTACAAATGCCTACTTTTGTTCATTAAACCTAACAAGTATATGACTACTTTCAATAAAATATGACTTTAAAATACAAGCTAGCCACATATAAGGTAAATTCAATAACTGAGTGTCCTGAAATATGTGAACTTAATGTAAACTGTAGCGTTTTAGATTTCTAACAAATTCACCTGTTAAAAATGCTACAACATCAGGCCAGGGGTGGCGGTGCACACTTGTAATCCCAGCATTTGGGAAGTTAAGAAAGACTGTAGGATCGCGGTTCACAACTTCAGCTACTTTGCAAGGCCCTTAACAATTCAATTCAGTGAGACCCTGTTTCAAAAATAAAAAGACCAATATATGTGGCTGGGGTATAGATTGGAGGTACAGTGCCCCTGGGTTTTATCCCCAGTACCACACACACACACACACACACACACACACACACACACAGTTACAACATAGCCAAGCATCCAGGTATGATAGTGCGCACTTGTAATCCCGGTACCAGGGAGGTTGAAACAAAAGGATCGCAGGTTCAAGGACAGTCTCAGCAAGTAGGGAGACTCTCATCAACCTAGAGAGACCCCCTTTCAAAATAAAAATAAAATAGGGCTAGGGTGTAGCTCAAAAGCAGAATGCTCCTGGGTTCAATCCTCAGTACCACAAAAAAGTTACAAAATATATAATGGAAATTAAATATATACCATATATCTTTGGAGAGAGGTGAGAAAATGAATAAATAAAAAAGTCTAGATATTCTTTCTCAGTCCCAAATATAAGAAAATTGCTTTTCAATTCTTTACAAGTATAAACTATTATTTCTTATGAAGAGAATAACTCTAAAAGATATTAGGTATAATAAATATTACCTCATTTTTTTCTTGCTTAGCTGGTCCTGGATTCTGTGCTCCATTTGCAGGTTCTTTTTCTGAAACTGAACTCTGGCCCAATATTTCACTGCTGGGAGGTCGCTGTGACTCAACAGGTGTATCACTTCTTCCAGAAAGATGCAAATTAGAGATGGAAATGAAGAAAAACATATTTTAGAGAAATAAATTTTGTGTGTGTGGGGGTTGCTGGGGATTGAATCCAGGGCTACTCTACCCTGAGCTATAACCCAACTGTATTTTATTTGCTATTCTGAAACAGGGTCTTGCTAAGTTACAGCACACTAACCTCAACCCTGTGATTATTCTGTCTCAGCTTCCAAAGTACTAGGATTACAAGGATGCACCACCATGCCTGGCATTAGAGAAATTTTAATTCTAAAAGCATGAATAGGTGGGCGTGATGGTGCAAGCTTGTAATCCCAGCATTCGGGAGGCTGAAACCGGAGGATCGGAGGATCGCAGTAAGCGGACAACCTCAGCTACTTAGTGAGGCCCTCTGCAACTTAGTGAGACCCTGTTTTAAAATAAAGAATAAAAATAGGGGAGGGGATGTGGTTCAGAGGTCAAATGCTCCTCAGTTCCATCCTCAGACCCACAATAAATAAATAAATAAATAAACAAATAAACAAACATGAATATTTAAGCCAGGCATGGTAGGCCACACCTGTGATCCCAGCACATAGGGGACCGCAGGTTTGAGGAGAGCCTAAGCAATGTAGTGTTACTCTCATCAACCTAGTAAGACCCTGTTTCAAAAATAAATAAATAAAAGAGGGCTGAGGGTAGAATGCAGCGGCAGAATGCCCCTGGGTTCAATCCCCAGAACCCCCCCCCAAATAAATAAATAAAATATAGGTATAGGGTCAGGAAAGCAGAGATAAATAGCCATCTTCAGCTAGGTGTGGTGGCGCACACTTATAATCCCAGCGCTTGGGAGGCTGAGACAGGAAGCTCATACAGGTTCAACGCCAGCCTCAGCTACTTAGTGAGGCTCTCAGAAACTTAGTGAGACCCTATTTCCAAATAAAGTATAAAATAGGTCTGGGAGTATAGCCCAGAGGTTTAAATAAAAATTAAAAAAAAAGCCCCTGGGCTCCACCCCCAGTAACACCAAAAAAAAAAAAAAAATAATCATCTTCAGAAAGGTACCATTTAAGCTGGATGTGGCAGCACATGCTTGTAATCCCAGTACTTGGGAGACTTAGACAGGAGGACTGCAGGTTTGTGGCCAGCTTCATCTACTTAATGAGGCCCTCCACAACTTAATGAGACCCTGTTTCAAAATAAAGAATAAAAAATTGTGCTGGGGCTATAGCTCAGAGGTAGAATACCCCTGCATTCAATCCCCAGAACCACAAAAAGAAAAAAAAGAAAAGAAAGAAAAAAAGAAAGGTACCCTTTAGTTAGGAGCCTATAGTTTTGAGTACATATATATAACACATCCAAAAAGACCTAGGAAGTACTTTCATTGCAATACTATGCAAAATGATTATTACCATAGAAGCCTCTTTTATGTTTATAAAACAGAGTCTGTAAGCGTTATTGATGCTGGGCATGGTGGTGACACCTGAAATCCCAGTAGTTAGGAGGCTGAGACAGTAGGCTGATCATAGTTTTGAAGTTAGTCTCACCAACTTAGCTAGACAGTTTCCAAATAAAAAATAAAATAGGGCTGGGAATATCACTCAGAGGTAGAAGGTACCTGGCTTCAATCCCCCATCCCCACCCCACACACAAAAAGTTATCGACACATAGAGGTAGAATAAATAGACCTTCATAAAGCAACATTTAATTGTGGATTTTTTTTTTTTTTTTGCATTACTGGGGATGGAACTCAGGGACCTTCTACCTCGAGTTACACCCAAAGCCCTGATTTTTATTCTTTATTATGAAATAGGGTCTCACTGAGTTGCAAAGGGCCTCACTGAGTAGCTGAGGCTGTCCATGAACCACCATCCTCCTGTCTCAGCCTCCGAAATGCTGGGATTATAAGCGTGTATCACCATGCCTGGCTAATTGTGAAATTTATATAGAACTTCCACAAATTACCTTATTTAACTTGGATAATAACCTATAAAATAGGTTATATTTCCTATTTCACAAGGAAGAAAAAAATTTAAAATCCAAATGATTTTCCTAAAAGTATATAACTAATCACGCTAGACCTTGAACTCAGGTCTTTAGACTCAAGCTAAAAGATACATCAATTTTGAGATCATTACATTGAATAGCCAAAGCTCACATATTCAACTAATTCTTTTCCATTTGAGTTTATTTCTGTCCAAGTGAAAAGATATCCTTACACAATACCACACACTCCCTTTAGACCTTTGTTTTAAGCAAGGTGCAGTGCTGCATGCCTGTAATCAGTACTTTGGAGGCTAAGACAGGATGTTCACAAGTCCAAGGCCAACCTCAGCAACTTAGACTCTGTTTCAAAATAAAAAATAAAATAGGACTGGGGGTGTAGCTCAGAGGTAGAATGCCTCTGGGTTTTATTCCCAGTACCACAAAAAAAAAAAAAAAAAAAAAAAAAAAAAACACTTCAATGTTTTATCTTCTTGTTCACCATAATAGTTTAAAATTTTTATGCCAGAGCCAGGGATGGTGGCACACACTTGTAATCCCAGCATTTGGGGGACTGAGACAGGAGGATCGCAGTTTGCAGACAGCCTCAGCTACTACTTAGGCCCTTTGCAACTCAGTGAGACCCTGTTTCAAAATAAAGAATTAAAAATAGAGCTGGGAGTGTAGCTTGGAGGTAGAATGCCCCTGGGTTCCATCTCTAGTACCACAAAAATTAATTAATTAATTAATTAAAAAAAATAAGCCGGGCATGGTGGCTCACACTTGTAATCCCAGCATTCAGGAGGCTGAAACTGAAGGATCCTGGTTCGCGGACAGCCTCAGCTACTAGTGAGGCCCTCTGCAGCTTAGTGAGACCCTGTTTCAAACTAAAGAATAAAAAATAGGCCAGGGGGTGTAGCTTGGAGGTTGGAAGTTGAATGCCCCTGGGTACCACCCCCAGACCTGTAAATAAATAAATAAATAAATAAATAAATAAATAAATATAAAAAGCCAGAATAATAATAAAAATTTCTTTTATAATTTTATCTAAACTTAAAAATCCTTTCTAAAGTTCTAAGAACTAACCTTAAAGGGACTTGAACATGAAGAAAAATACATATGCATACACACAACAAATTTGTAGAGATTTCTTAATTTTTATAAGCAAATGCTTACCGCTCAGGGGATTCTTCATAAATACTGTGACATTCTGAATTCTCAAGCATGAGACTTCTGCTGAGGTTTTGTACCCCTGGATAATGGAAGTTAGCAAAGGAATGTGACATTGGAGAAGTTTTGTTCCCAAGGTCTGAGATTCTCTTATCATGACTGGTTAACCCACAGGTGAGACCATCTAAAGCAGGATTCAGAGAGCGGGTCATATAGGCATCAGCTGATTGAGGTCTTCTCATTGGAGATGACGGATAGGGAGAGAGTTTGCTGATCAGAGGAGTCAAAAGATCAGCGTATGCAGCTTTTGTAGGTTTCAGAAGTTTGTCAACATGAATATTAAGCATTTTCTGTTCAAAAGCACAAGAGAAGACAGAAGAAGGGAGATTCTGAAGCCAGGACAATAAACTCAGATCCAGATCATCACAACCATTACCACATAAGAGGTCGATGCCAAGAAGCACTTCACTTTCTGTAATTTCTTCTCCAGTTGCTTTACTTTGACAAAATTCTACACAGCATTCGTAAAGTAGACCCTTCATTACAAGTTGAAATAAGCGATTGTTACTTGCTTTAAAACCAGCCTCACTTAGCTTCCTGTCAGCAGGGATGAATTCTGCAACCATGACACAAGCCTCTTCAAAACAGTGAACTCGTGCAGTGCTGGGATTCCAATCTTTAAACTCGGCATGATTGGTGAGACGGGGCAAGGTCAAAAGCAAACAGAGCTTGCTATAGTCATCTTTAGAAGGACAGTACTCTTCTAGAGCATGCAAACACTGCACAGCTTCTTGCATGGTAAATTCCAGCTGTAAAAAAAAAATATACATATAAATGATCACAGTAAGATGAGAAAATACAGCTGGGCGTGGTGGTGCACACTTGTAATCCCCGCATTCGGGAGGCTGAGACGGGAGGATCTTGGTTCACAGACAGTCTCAGCTAGTTAGTGAGGCCCTCCACAACTTAGTGAGACCCTGTTTCAAAATAAAGAATAAAAAAAGGGCAGGGGGTGTAGCTTGGAGATCAACTGCCCCTGGGTTCTATCCCCAGACCCTCGGAAAAAAAAAGAAAAAGAAGAGAAAATAAAATATATGCTGAGCGTGGTGGTGCACACTTGTAATCCCCATGCTTGGGAGGCTGAGACAGGAGGATCACGCAGGTTCGAAGCCAGCTGCGCACGCTGGCTTAGGAGACCCTGTTTCCAAATAAAAATGTAAAGATAGGTCTGGGAGTGTAGCCCGGAGGTACAAGGGCTTCCAGGAACCCCAGTACCACCAAAAAAAAAAAAAAAGATGGGCAAGGTGATACGTGCCTATAATCCCAGGATTTTGGAGGCTGAGTCAAGAGAACTGCAGATTTGAGGACAGCCTCAGCAATTTAGCAAGACCCAGAGTAACTTAGACTCTGTTTCAAAGTAAAAAATAAAAAAATTTGGAAAGCCAGGTGAGGTGGCACACGCTTTTAATCTCAGTACTTGGGAGGCCGAGACAGGAGGATCACAATTTCCCAGCCAACCTCAACAACTTAGTGAGGCCCTCTGCAACTTACTGAGACTCTGTTTCAAAATAAGAAATAAAAAATAGGGCTGGCGGTGTAGTTTGAAGGAAGATGCCCCTGGGTTCAATCTCCAGTATCTCAAAAAAAAAAAAAAAAAAATAGGAGCCAACTAGTGGTGCATGCTTGTAATCCCAGCATTAGGGAGGCTGAGACAAGAGGACTGTGGCTTGAGGACAGCCTCAGGTAACAGTGGGGCCTTCTGCAACTCAGTGAGACCCTTTTTCAAAATAAAGACTAAAAAATAGAGTTGGGGATGTTGCTCAGAGGTAGACCACCTCTGGGGTCAATCCTAGTAATGCAAAAAAATTTATCATTTTCAGTCATTTTTTTGTTTGTGTGTGATACTAGGAATGAACTCAGACTTTAGGCGTGTTCCACCATAACAAGTCCAATACTGAAATTTGAAAATACTGAAGAGAAAAGAGGTAAACATAACCAACCCAAACTCTAGAACAAGAAAAGAGGCAATAATGAGTCATCAAATCAATCACCTATTGCTATCTAACTTACCTTTCACAAGAAAGGAACATTTACTTTTCAACTAGTCAGCTATTCACATATTTCTTGGCTATATCACAGAACAAGTTCAGACACACTACAGACTGAAAATACTACATTAACAAAACAGCAGATCTTGCCCCATCCCAGCTCATATAAACTTCAAAAACGTAAAAATAACAATCTTCTGTTTTAGTGAATAAAAGACTTATGACTGAAAACAAGACTATGGCGCAAACCTTCAGGAATAAAAATCTTACATGCTGGGGCTCATCTTCTGCTGACATTGCATTGTTAACACACAAAGCTTCCAAAAACTTCTGTTTCAGTATAATATAACGAAACCTGTGAAAAATAAAAGATGAAAAATAACAATGATTAAAAAGCTGCATGAGGCAATGTCAAGGACTAGAAAAGAAACTCAAGTTTCTAAAGAAAAACAGGCTATTTACTTATCCATTTATTTCTGCAGTGCTGGAAATAAAATCCAGGGCCTCAGGCATGTTGGCAAATGTTCTACCACTGAGCTGTATGACCAGAATCACCAATTTCTATTTAAAGAACTAATTATTTCTTTTAAGATACTTCTTGAGCTGGGCATGGTGGCTCACACTTGTAATCTTAGTACTTGGGAGGTTGAGATAGGAGGATGGCAGATTCCCGGCCAGGCTTAGCTAGTTAGTGAGGTCCTCCACAACACAGTGAGTTTCAAAATAAAGAACAGAGCCAGGCATGGTGGCACACAAATATAATCCCAGTACTTGGGAGGTTGAGAAAGAAGGATCTCAAGTTTGCAGCCAGCCTCAGCTATTTAGTGAGGCGCTCTGCAACTTAGTGAGACCCTGCTTCAAAATAAAAAATAGACTTCCGGGAAGATGGCGACCGAGAAAAGCGGGGCTTAAGAGCCCCGCTAACAACAAATATCCATTACCACAAAATCAGCGCCTTTCAAAGCCAGAAAACAACATCACCAGAGAAACAAAAAAAAATCACTAGGCTCCAGAGAGAAAGCGGACTGAGAACAGAGCCACAGAGGATATCCTCACGCGGCAGACGCGGCAGCAGCGCCATACTGCCGGCGAATTCACGGGACGGCCACAGCAAGCCGAGGGGAGCCGCTGCGGAACAGCCAGGCGGGATTTCTCGGCGCAGAGGACATCTAAAGCTCCCAGTGTCTGAGCTCAGCACACGCTGCAGGGATTCAGAGCGGAAATCAAAACCAAGAAAAAAAAAAAAACGCCAGCCCAACAGCCGAGGGCGTAGCAGCGGCGCCATATTGCCACCGGCGGCAGCAGCACGGAACTCACTACAGCTACATCTGCGTACTCAAGAACAGTGAGTCAAATTGCGGGCCACAGCGGAGAAATCCCAGTACTGTACTCACTGGGACTTGACCCAGTGGGAGAGGGGCGGTGGCAGTGATATCACACCATAGGAGAACGTGCAACCTGGCACCCCCCACGGTCTAAAGCAGCCTCTATCGACTCTCTGGGTCGGAAACTCTGTGATAAAACCCAGTAACGGAGTAGTGGGGTCTGAGATACTACTGACTCGAGATCCAGAGCACCTTAAGTGAAGTCATAGTGACCTAAGGGAAGAACCCAGAGAAGGCACAAACTTCCGAAATCATGGGAAAGAGGAATAATACTGGAGCAATTAATGCTCACAACCCCACAACATCAGAACCCGATAAAACAGAAAATCAGAGATTTCTAGAAGATCAAATCAGGAAAATAACTGTAGAAATAATAGAGGTGCTTTGAAAAGAACTCAGAGAGAGCCAAAAAGAGATAAAGGATGCAATTAATGAAGTAAAGGCCTCAATTCAAAGCACAAACAACCGATTAGAACACATGGAGAACAGAATCTCGCTCTTAGATGATGATCATTCCAAAAATGAACGCATAGTTTCTAATCTAGGAAAAAATATCCGACAGCAGGAATCTGATATTGAAGAAATATGGGCCCATTTTAAGAGAGCTAACCTAAGAATAATTGGAATAGAGGAGGGAAAAGAAAGTGAAACTAAAGGGATCAACAATCTCTTCAAGGAAGTAATAGCAGAAAATTTTCCAGACATAGAGCAAGAGGTCGATACGCAGGTCCAGGAAACGTATAGAACTCCCTTTAGACAGGATCGGAGAAGAGGATCCCCACGCCACATAATTGTCAAAATGACCAATGTGGAAGCCAAGCAGAGAATCTTAAAGGCAACAAAAGCAAAGGGCCAAGTGACATTCAGAGGCAAACCAATTAGAATCACTCCAGACTTCCCAAACCAAGTTATGAGAGCCAGAAGGGCTTGGAGTAACATATTCCAAACTCTGAAAGAAAACAACTTCCAGCCAAAAATTTCCTACCCAGCAAAACTTTCTATCAAATTAGATGGAGAAATAAGAAGCTTCCATGACAAACAGAAACTGAAGGAATTTATGTCTTCAAAACCAGCACTAGAGAAAATACTCAAAGAGATTAACTACAAAGAAGAAATAGGTAACACACATCAGAACTAGAGAAACAAGATTTTCCATCCAACAGACAACTAAGATTGGTTATCTGTGGAGATTCATTATTTATGTTAGTCTGTTACCTATCTCTAAAGGGTAATGTTTGCCTTTATTGTTGTTAATTTTTAGGATTTCTAGTTGGAATATTAATATACCTTCAGATATAGCATTTGGAAATATTTTATCCCATTCTATTAGTAACTCTTAACTCTGTTTACATTGTCTTTGGATATACAATATGTTTTTTATTTTTTAGGGAGTTTGTATACTCTTCTGTTGCCTGTGCCATTGAAATCATAACCAAGAAATCACTGCCAATTTCAATGTTGTGAGGTTTTATGACCCAGATTTCCTTCTAAAAGTTTATAGTCTTAAGATTTATATTTAGGTCTTTTATCTATTTTGAGTTAATACTTGTATATGGGATTAGGTAAGGGTCCAATTTTATTCGTTTCCATGTAATTATTATGTTTCAAAAATATTTAGTTAAAAGATTATTATTTCCACCACCAAATGTTCGTGGAAACCTTGTCAAAAATAACTTGACAATATAGGGAAGAATTTAGCTCTAGGCTTTTATTTAACTCCAATGGTTTATATATCTGCCTTTAGAATAGTACTACACTGTTTCAATTATTGTAGCTTTATATGGTTTGAAATCAGAAAATATATATCTTCTAGCTTTGTTCTTTTTCAAGATCGATGTGGGTACCTAGAGTCCATATTCCATATTAGGATAGATTTTTTTTCTGAAATATAAATATATAAATATATGATAGTTCCACCTAAAAAATAGAAAAAAATAGATTCTCTGGTAAGAAAGAAAGCAAAAAGAAATATTGAAATGTTATCTTTAAGTCATCAAAAGCTTGGTATCAGACAAATGAAACTGTTATGAGAGATTATCATTTTTAATTTTGGATAAATTGCTATAATACTAGATGTCAACTACTAAGCCAAGCATAGGAGGGGGGGATAGGGAGAGAACGGGGTGGGGATTGGGTGGGGGCTGACTGGGCAATGTGTGCATGTATGTCTACAAAAGTATGTATCCCACTATGATGTATGAATACAGTGCACCAATTAAAAATAAATATGAAAAAAAAAAATAAATAAAAAATAAAAAATAAAAAATTGGGCTGGGGGTGTAGCTCAGAGATAGAATGCCCCTGGGTTCAATAAAAGAAATGGAGAGAAGAAGAGAGAGGGAAGAAAAAGAGGAAGAAAGGAGAAAAAATAGGGTTTAGGGGATAGCTTGGAGGTTGAATGCCCCCTTGTTCAATCTTTAGTACCACCAAGCGGCAGCGGCTGGGATTACAAACATGTGCCACCATAATGAGACTTTTCTTTTTTCTTTTTTCTTTTTTTTTTTTTTTTTTTTTTGATATTGGGAATTGAACCCAGAGTTATTCTAAGTTATACCCCTAAACTGATTTTACCTATTTGGAAGCAAGTTCTCACTAAGTTGCAGAGGGCCTCCCTAAATTGCCAAGGCTGGCTTCAAATCTGTGATCCTCCTGTCTTAGCTTCCTAAGTGTGTGCCACCATACCCAGCTCCAGCTGAAACTTCTTTAAAAAATTAATTTTCCAATAAGTGAATGTACTTTCAAATTACTGTAATTTTTTTTTGTGTGTGTGTGTGTGTGTGTGTGGTACTGGGGTTCCTGGAAATTCTTCTATCTCTGGGTTACACTCCCAGACCTATTTTTATATTTTTATTTGGAAACAGGGTCTCTTAAGCCACCAAGGCTGGCTTCAAACCTGCACGATCCTCCTGTCTCAGCCTCCCAAGCATGGGGATTACAAGCGTGCGCCACCACGCCCGGCATCAAATTACTGTAATTTTGATTTCAGAAAATTCTTGTTATCATATGCAAAATTAAGTTTCAAATCATTATCTAAGATGAAAAATATGGCTGGAAGCCAGGCATGGTGGCGCACACTTGTAATCCCAGCATTTGGGAGGCTGAGACCAGAAGATTGCAGTTTGCGGACAGCCTCAGCTACTTAGTGAGGCCCTCCACAACTCAGTGAGAGCCTGTTTCAAAATAAAGAAAAAAATTGGGCAGGAGGTGTAGCTCGGAGGTCGAATGCCTCTGGGTTCCATCCCCAGAACTGCAAATAATAATAATAATAATAATAATATATATATATATATATGGCTGGAGATAAAATTAGTGGTAGAATACATATATGCCCAGCCTGCACAAGGCTCTAGGTTCAACCTTCAACACCACCAAAAATACATATAAATAAAAGGAAGAACATGAGGCCCTACAGATTTCATCTGACTTTACATTTCCTAATATACCATATACTAAATGAAAAAATATAGGCATGTACCACCACACTCAAGCTAGGAAAACATCATGTGTGTGTGTGTGTGTGTGTGTGTCTGTGTGTGTGTGTTACTAGGGATTGAACGTAGGAGCATTCTACCTCCAAGCTATACCCCCAGCCCTGTTTTTTTATTCTTTATTTGAAACAGGATTTCACGAAATTGCAGAGGGCGTCATTAAGTAGCTGAGGCTGGTCGCAAACCTGTGATCTTCCTGTCTCAGCCTCCTAAGTACTGGGATTACAAGCATGCACCATTATGCCCAGATTAGTAAAACATCTTTAAAGTCTTCATGCTGTTATGAAGAAACAGTCTCCATGACATTTTTCATACAGACATTGTTGGCTAAGTAGATTGGGTATCCTATTTTCTGGGTTTTTGTTGTTGTTAGATTTTCTTTTCTTTTCTTTTTTTTTTTTTTTCCCTGAGGTACTGGGGATGGAACACAGGGGCATTCTACCTCCAAACTACACCTTCAGCCCTATCTTTTATTCTTTATTTTGAAACAGGGTCTCATTGAGTTGCAAAGGGCCTAAGTAGCTGAGGCTATCCTCGAACCATGATCCTGCTGTCTCAGCCTCCCAAATGCTGGGATTACAAGCATGAGCCCCACACCTGGCTTGGTATCATATTTTCAGTTGTGTGTACTTGAAGTACACACAACTAGTCCTTTAGACGTGTTTCTACTCCACAGGGCCTAGTATAGAGCATTCTAGGAAAAGCTAAGAGTCTTCTTTTAAAATTTCTATTTGTTTCTTTGCTTATTATTATTATTATTTTACTAAGCTTCTACCGATTATAAGACACTAAAGCTTCAGATGAAATCTTACCTTTTTTTGTCAAATTTTTCCATACATTCTAGAGGCTGAATGAACTGAAGAACTTCATCCCACTGACCATCAAGGATTAGCTGCCTATATAAGGAAAACCCAGAATATTACTAAATTATTATAAATGACAGAAGAGATGACAAATTGACATATAAATTTCATAAAAAGCTGGGCATGATGGTGCACACACACCTCTAACCCCAATACTAGAAAGGCTGAGACAGGAGAATTGCAGGTTTGAGGCCAGCCTCAGCAACTTTCCAAGGCCCTCAGTAACTTAGTGAGACCCTGTTTTAAAATAAAAATAAAGCCTGGCATGGTGGCGCACCCTTGTAATCCCTGCATTTGGTACTGGGGGCTGAACACAGGGCCATTCTACCTCCAAGCTACACCTCCCCTTGCCTATCCTTTTGCATTTTTTGTTTTGAAACAGGGTATCTCTAGGTTGCTAAGGGTCTCGCTAAACTGCTGAGGCTGGCCTTGAATCTGAGATCCTCCTGTCTCAGCCTATCCAAAGACTAGGATCACAGGCATGTGCTACCAAACCTGGCTTCAGGTAGTTTTGGTTTTTTGTGCCAGGGATTGAACCCAGAGGATCCTTCCTCCAAGCTACATGCCCAGCTCTATTTTATTTTTATTTTGCAACAGGGTCTTGCTAGGTTGCTGATCATCTCACTACTTTCTGAGGCTGTACGTAAACCCGAGATCCTCTTGCCTCAGCTTCCCAAGTAGTAAAATTACAAGCATGAGCCACCACACCCAGCTTCAAGGTAGTTTTAATTTGCATATCTCTGACTTTTAATGATACTGAACATTTTTTGTGTCGATGTGTGGTATTGTGGATTAAACCTCGAGGTCTACTTCTAAAGTACATCCCAGCCCTTTTTTTTTTTTTATTTTTTTGTCTTTGAAACAGGGCCTCACAAAGTTGCTGAAAGTCCTGTTACATTACTAAAGCTGTTCTCGAACCTGCCATCCTCCTGTCTCAGCCTCCTAAGTACTGGATGACAGGAGCTCACATGCTCAGCTGAGTCATTTGTTAGTCAGATTTTTTTTTTTTTTTTTTTTTTTTGGTACTGAAGATTGAAACTAGAGGCATTCTACCTCCAAGCTCTGCATCAGTCTGATTTTTTATTTAATTGGAAACAGGGTCTCACTAGGTTTCTGAGCCTGCTACATTGCCAAGGCTAGCTTTCTATCTGCGATCCTCCTGTCTCAGCCTCCCAAGTACTGTGATTACAATTGTGCCCCAACACATAGGCTTTAGTCAGGTTTCTCTTATGTTGGTATTACAAACACAAAAGAGTATGACTCTTTTTTTTAAGACCTCTGGATGACAGTACTGAAAACATTCTGCAGAAAACATTACAGTAAAGCCAGGCATAGTGGCGCACGCTTGTAATCCCCGCGCTTGGGAGGCTGAGACAGGAGGATCACACAGGTTCAAAGCCAGCCTCAGCTACTTAGTGAGGCTCTCAGCAACTTAGTGAGACCCTGTTTCTAAATAAAATATAAAATAGGTCTGGGAGTATAGCCCGGAGGTAGAAAGCAGCCTATGGGTTCCACCCCCAGTACCACCAAAAAAAAAAAAAAAAAAGAAGAAGAAAAAGAAAGAAAAGAAAAAAAGAAAAAGAAAACATTACAGTATTTTGTAAAGGTTCTATCATAAAAAGCAAACAGAGCTGGGCATGGTGGTACACTGTTCTAATCCCAGCACTTGGGAGGCTAGAACAGGGGGATAGTGATTTGAGGACAGCCTCAGCTATTACTTAGTGAGGCCCTTTGCAACTCAGTGAGATCCTGTTTCAAAATAAAGAATAAAAGCCGGGCGTGATGGCGCACACTTCTAATCCCAGCATTTGGGAGGCTGAGACCAGAGGATCGCGGTTCACAGACAGCCTCAGCTACTTAGGCCCTCCGCAACTTAGTGAGACCTATTTCAAAATAAAGAATAAAAAATAGGGCAGGGGGTGTAGCTTGGAGGTAGAATGCCCCTGGGTTCCATCCCCAGACCTGCAAAAAAAAATAAATAAATAAAAAAGAGAAAGAAAGAAAGAAAGAAAGAAAGAAAGAAAGAAAGAAAGAAAGAAAGAAAGAAAGGGCCAAGCATGGTGGAGCACGTTTGTCATCCTTACTGGGGAGGATCACAATTTCGCGGCCAGTCTCAGCTACTTAATAAGGCCCTCTGCAAACAGTGAGACCCTGTTTCAAAATAAAGAATAAAATAAAGCTGGGGTATAGCTCAGAGACAGAATGCCTCTGGGTTCAATCCCTGGTACTACAAAAAAAAAAAAAAAAAAGAATAAAAAATGGGACAGGAGATGTAGCTCAGAGATAGAATGCCCCTGGGTTCCATCCCCAGTGCTGTAAATAAATAAATAAACAAACAAACATTTGTTAAAATTATATAGCCTTAGCTGGGCATGGTGGCACTCGCTTGTAATCCCAGCACTTGGGAGGCTGAGACTGGAGGATCACACATGTTTGAAGCCAGCCTCAGCTACTTACTTTAGTGAGGCTCTCAGCAACTTAGTGAGACTCCGTTTCCAAATAAAAGTATAAAAACAGGTCTTGGAATATAGCCCAGAGGAAGAAATGTCCCTGGGTTCTACCCTCAGTACCACACACACAAAAAAATTATATAGCCTTTCATGATTATAAAATTCTGTCTATATTATACATGTTACCTTACCTTATTAATATTTAACATTTCTTTAATAGAGCTAAAAACCTCATAGTAATAATGATATCATACCTCAGAAAAAGCATATCATCTGAAAATAGGCCATTTATGACTCCACTTTCCTTCTCAAGGGCCAACATACTGATGTGAAGCTTCTTGGAATTCAGGAAGTCCAAAATTAGCTTAATGATTTCAACCTCTTTTACATTCACTGTCTCTTCAGCCGTCATATTGATAGCCTAAATATTAAACAGAACAACAACATTAGTCCTAGTGTTGGGGTTAACACAGTAAAAGCTACACAAAATAGCTTTCTTGGCAATTTTTAGTACAAGTATTTTGATTTAAAATAATTTCTAAAAACTAAGGTTTTTTTTGGTTTTTGTTTGTTTGTTTTGGTTTTTTGTTTGTTTTTGTTTTTGCTACTGGGAATTGAACTCCTGGGCTTATGAGCTACACCTCCAGCCTTTGTTTTTTGTTTTTGGGGGTTTTTTGGTGGTACTGGGGATTAGATGCAGGACAGTCTTTTTCTGACCTATACCCCCAATTCTATTTATTTATTTATTTATTTATTTATTTATTTATTTATTTATTTATTTTGAGGGTCTGGGAACGGGACCCAGGGGCATTCGACCTCTGAGCTACACCCCTTGCCCTATTTTTCATTTTGAAACAGGGTCTCACTAAGTTGCAGAGGACCTTACTATGTAGCTGAGGCTGTCCACGAACTGTGATCCTCCTGTGTCAGCCTCCCGAAGGCTGGGATTACAAGTGTGCACCACTACGCCCAGTTTTTATTTTTTATTTTGAAACAGGGTCTCGTTATGTTGCTAAGAGACTTGCTACTGACACTGGTCTCAAATCTGCAGTTCTCCTATCTCAGACTCCCAAGTACTGGGATTATAAGTGTGTGACACCACACCTAGCTATCATTTTATTTTTATTTATATATGTATTTATTTTGGTATCGAAGCTTTAACCCAAGGGCATTCCATCTCGGAGCTATACCCCAGCACTTGTTTTTATTTTTGAAACAGGGTCTAGCTGAGTTGCTGAGGCTGGCATCAAACCTGTGGTTCTCATGTCTTAGCCTCCAAAGTACCAGGATTGCAGGCATTCCACTATATCTAGCTTGCTTGCTTATTTGTGTTTTGTTTTGTTTTGTTTTTGGTGGTACTGGGGATGAACCCTTCTACCTCCCGGCTACACTCCCAAACCTATTTTATATTTTTTATTTGGAAACAGGGTCTCTTAGGCTAGCAAGGCTGGCTTCGAACCTGTGCAATCCTCCTGTCTCTGCCTCCCAAGCGCGGGGATTACAAGCGTGTGCCATCACGCCCGGCTTATTATTTGTTTATTTTTTGTAATGGGGATTCAACCCAGGAGCATTCTACCTCCAAGATATACCCCTAACCCTATTTTATTTTTTATTTTGAAACAGGGTCTTGCTAAATTGCTGAGAGTCTTGCAAGATTCCTAAGGCTGGCCTACAACCTTTGATCCTCCTATCTCAGCCTCCCAAGTACTGGGATTATAAGCATGTGCCACCACACTCAGCTCCAAGTCATCTTTAATGTGTTAAAGTGCAGCTATGATTTTTTTTTTTTGTGTGTGTGTGTGTGTGTGTGGTACTGGGGGTTGAACCCATGGGCATTTTACATCCAAGCTATACTCCCAACCCTATTTTTTATTCTTTATTTTGAAACAGGGTCTCACTAAGTTGCAGAGGGCCTCAATAAGTAGCTGAGGCTGGCCACAAACCCAGATCCTGCTGTCTCAGCCTCCCAAGTACTGGGATTACAAGTGTGCACCACCACACCTGGCACAGCTATGATTTTTTTTAGTTACTTGTCTTTGAGAGCTACACATGAAAATAATTACAGATTAAATAAAGTCTACGATTTGTTTTAGAATAATACAAGAAGAGGACAGTGGGAAGAAATAAAAGATAAAACAAGAATGATCTTGACTACTGAAGTGGGCTGAATGAGGTTCACTATAAAATTGTTATTCTTATACATGGTTAAATTTTCCCATTGTAAGGAATATTTATTTATTTATATATTTACTTTTACATGGTACTGGAAATTGAATCCATGGGCATTCTACCTCTGAGTTATACCCTCAGCCCTATTTTATTCTTTATTTCAAAACAGAATTTTACTAAGTAGCGGAGGGTTTTACTAAGTTGCTGAGGCTTGCCACAAACCTGCTATCTTCCTGTCTCAACCTCCCAAGAACTGGGATTACAAGAATACACCACTATGCCCAACTTTTTTTTGCAGTACTGGGGATGAAACTCAGGGCATTCTAACTTCAAGTTATACACTAAGCCTATTTTCTATTCGTGTGTGTGTGTGTGTGTGTACGCACGTGTGGTACTGGGGATGGAACCCAGAGGCATTCTACCTCTGAGCTACATGCTCAGCCCCATTTTTTTTTTAATATTCTTTATTTTTGAAACAGGGTCTCACTGAGTACAAAGGGCCTACATAGGAGCTGAGGCTGTCTTCAAACCACGATCCTCCTGTCTCAGCCTGCCAAATGCTAGGATTACAAGCCTAAGACATCATGCCCGGCCTTTATTCTTTATTTTGAAACAAAGTCTGAGTTGAAAAGAGCCTCACTAAGTAGGCCTCACTGAGACTGTCCTCGAACTGTGATCCTCCTGTCTCAGCCTCCCAAATGCTGGGATTACAAGCATGCGCCACCATGCCTGGCATTCATAAGGAATATTTTTAAGAGTTGGTGGTGTAGCTCAGTGGTAGAGTGCTTGCCTACCATATACAAAACCATGGAGTAATCCTTAGCACTGCAAAATACATTTTGTGGGGTTGTTGTTGTTGGTGGTTTTTTTTTGTTTGTTTGTTTGTTTTTGGTATTGGAATGGAACCCAGGGGCATTCTAACTCTGAACTAAGCCCACAACCCTATTTTATTTTTATTTTGAAAAAGGGTCTCACTAAGTTAACAATAGTTTCACTCACTACTTACTCAGGCTATCCTCAAACATGGGATCCTTCTGCCTCAGCCTCCAAAGTACTGAGATTAGAGGTATATACCATCACACCCGTATACAAAATATTTTTTAAAAAATATTTGAAGCCAGGCGTGGTGGTGCACACTTATAATTCCAGCGCTTGAGAGGCTGAGACAAGAGAATTGCACAGGTTAAAAGCCAGCCTAAGCTACTTTGTGAGGCTCTCAGCAACTTAGTGAGACCCTGTTTCCAAATAAATTATAAAATAAGGCTGGGGTGTACCCAGGAGGCAGAAGCCCCTGGTTCTACCCCCAGTACCACCAAAAAAAAAAAATTTTTTTTTAAGCTGGGTTTGGTGGCACATGTAGGATCCAGGTTCCCAGACAGCCTCAGCTACTTAAGGACGCCCTTTGCAACTCAGTAAGACTTTGTTTCAAAACAAAGAATAAAAAGTAGGCCTGGGGATGCAGTTCTGAGAAAGAATGCTCTAGGTTCATGGCCAGCCTCGGCTACTTAGGCCTTTTGCAACTTAGTGAGACTCCTGTTTCAAAATAAAGAATAAAAAAATAGGGATAGGGGTATATTTTAGAGGTAGAATGCCCGTGGGTTCAATCCCCAGTACTGCAAAATAAACAACCTCTGAAGCCAGGCATGGTGGTGCAAGCTTGCAATCCCAGCATTTGGGAGGCTGAAACAAGAGGATCATGGTTCAAGGACAGCCTCAGATACTTAGACACTTTGCAACTCAGTGAGACCCTGTTTCAAACTAAAGAATAAAAAATAGGGCTGGGCCGGGCGTGGTGGCACAAGCTTGTAATCCCCGCGCTTGGGAGGCAGGACAAGAGGATCGCGCAGGTTCGAAGCCAGCTGCGCGCTGGCTTAGGAGACCCTGTTTCCAAATAAAAATATAAAAATAGGTCTGGGAGTGTAGCCCGGAGGTAGAAGGGCTTCCAGGAACCCCAGTACCACCAAAAAAAAAAAAAAAAAAAAAAATAGGGCAGGGGGTGTAGCTCAGAGGTAGAATGCCTCTGAGTTCCATCCCCAGTACCGCAAAAAAACAACAAAACAAAACAAAACAAAAACAACCTCTGAAAACATTTTAAGTATACCTGCTAGTCTATGGTACATTTGAACATTATTTACCAGACAGAATGTAGATAGAGATAACAATAGGCATGTTACACTGAAAACAGAAAATAAAATGGAGACTTTCGTGAAGATGGCGACCAAGAAAATCAGAGTTTACGTAGTGGTGCACGCTTGTAATCCCCACGCTTGGGAGGCAGAGACAGGAGGATCACGCAGGTTCGAAGTCAGCCGTGCTGGCTTAAGAGACCCTGTTTCCAAATAAAAGATATAAAATAGGTTTGGGAGTGTAGCCCGGAGGTAGAAGAGCTTCCAGGAATCCCAGTACCACAAAAAAAAAAAAAAAAAAACGGTGTCTGGAAACCAGCTAAAAAAGAGTGTTTGAGTACTAAAATGCAATTAACATTTAATTGAACCTAAATTCCAGGTAGGGTTTCTGTATGGACTCCTAATGATTACTGTGTTAGTAAAACAGAAGGACAGAAGCTGGGCATAGTGGTGAATGCTTGTAATTCCAGCATTTGGGAGGCTTAGACAGGAGGACCACGGTTCAAAGATAGCCTCAGCAGTGAGACCCTGTTTCAGAATAAAGAATAAAAAATAGGGCTGGAGTGTCCCTCAGAGGTAGAATGCCCCTGGGTTCAACCCCCAGTACCACACACACACACACAAAAAAAAAAAAAGAGTAGAAGGATGTATTAAAGGGCAAGAAGTAAAACTGTTTTTAGATATCTAAAAGCAAACATAAGCCAGGCATGGTGGAGCATGCTTGTAATCCTAGTATTTGGGAGGCTGAAGCAGCAGGAGAACTGCAGATTCAAGGACAGTCTCAGCAATTTAGTAAGGCTCTCAGCAATCTAGAGAAACCCTGTTCCTAAATAAGAAATAAAATCGAAGCCAAGCATGGTGGAGCACACTTGCAATCCCTGCATTTGGAAAGCTGAGACAGGCAGATAATGGTTCACGGACAGCCTCAGCAAGTAGTGAGACTCTCATCAACCTAGTAAGACCCTGTTTCCAAGCAAAAATAGGTGTTTTTTTTTTTTTTTTTAACAAGGTAGAATGCCCAGAGGTAGAATGTCTCTGGGTTCCACCCACAGTACCACAAAATAATAAAAATAAATCAGGCATAGTGGCGCCCTTGTAATCCCAGCATTTGGGAGGCGGAGACAGGAGGTTCACAGACAGCCTCAGCTACTTAGTGAGGCCCCTTGCAACTCAGTGAAACCGTTTCAAAAAATAAAAATAAAAATAGGGCTGGGAGTATAGCTTAGTATAGAATGCCCCAGGGTTCCATCCCCAGTACCGCCAAAAAAAAAAAAAAAAAAAAAAAAGAAGCTGGGCATGATGGTGTATACTTGTACTTCCAGCATTCAGGAGGCTAAAACAAGAGTATTCTCGGTTCGCAGACAGCCTCAGCTACTTAGTGAGGTCCTTTGCAACTCAGTGAGATTGTTTCAAAATAAAAAATAAAATTTAAAAAATAGGACTGAGGGTATAGCTCAGAGGTAGAATGTCCCTAGGTTCCATTTCTAGTACTGCAAAAATTAAGTAAGTAAATAAGTAAATAAATAATATAAAATAGAGCCAGGCGTGATGGCATACACTTGTAATCCCAGTACTTGGGAGGCTGAGACAGAAGGATCTCAGGTTTACAGCCAGCCTTAGCTACTTAGGCCCTCCACAACTTAGTGAGACTCTGTTTCAAAATAAAGAATAAAAGCCAGGCATGGCTTTTACACTTGTAATCCCAGCATTTGGGAGGCTGAGACAGCAGAATCCAGGTTCACAGCCAGCCTCAGCTACTTAGTGAAGCCCTTTGCAACACACTGAGACCCTGTTTCAAAATAATAAATAAAAAAATAGGGTTAGGAGTGTAGCTTGGAGATAGAATGCCCATGCATTCCATCCCAGAATCACAAAAAAAGGAAGGAAGGAAGGGAGGGAGGGAGGAAACAGGACTGGAGGTGTAGCTAGGAGGTAGAATGTTCCTACGTTCCATTCCAGTACTGAAAAAAAAAAAAAAAAAGCCCCTGGGGATGGAACCCAGGGGCATTCTATCTTCAAACTACACCCCCAGCCCTATTTTTTATTCTTTATTTTGAAGTAGGGTCTCACTGAGTTGCAAAAGGCCTCACTAAGTAGCTGAGGCTATTCACGAACCCAGATCCTCCTGATTCAGCCTCCCAAAATGCTGGGATTATAAGAGTATGTCACCAAGCCTGGCTCAGGCTCAGCAATTTAGTGAGACCTTGTTTCAAAATAAAAAAAAATCTAAAATGGCTGGAAGTATAGCTCAGGGGTAAAAATGTCCCTGGAATCAATCCCAAGTACTGTCTATCCCCCCCCCCCCATCCCCAAACACACATCCTCAACAGTATAAGAAAAAGAAAACAAGCTAAACCAAACGTGGACATTAAGAAACCTGGTATGATGGTGCACAGCCTATAATCCCAGTATAAGAGGCTGAAACAGGAGGACTGCAGGTTCAAGGACAGCCTCAGGAAGTAGTGAGACTCTCATCAACCGAGCAAGATCCTGTTTCAAAATAAAAAATAAAAGTAGGGCTGGGGGTATAGCTCAGAGGTAGAAAAGCTCTGGGTTCAATCCCTAGTACCACATATACACTGAAAAAGTGAACATTAAGGCTTTAATTTTGCCTTGGTTCTATAAAATTTTCTCAACCATTTTTTAATTTTTTTCAACAAATCAGTAAAATTCACAAAATATGGTACTTAGCCATTAAAATGATTTAAATGGATCAAGTAGCCGGGCATGGTGGTGCATGCCTATAATCCCCGCACTTGGGAGACTGAGACAGGAGGATCGTGCAGGTTCAAAGCCAGCTGCCACTGGCTTAAGAGACCCTGTTTCCAAATAAAAAATATAAAATAGGTCTGGCAGTGTAGCCCAGAGGTAGAAGGTCCTGGGTTCCATCCCCAGTACCACCAAAAAAAATAAAAATAAAAATAAAGTATTGTGAATGATGCCGGGCGTGGTTGCACACACTTGTAATCCCAGCATTTGGGAGGCTGAAACTGGAGAAACATGGTTCACAGACTGCTTCAGCTACTTAGTGAGGCCCTCTGCAACATAATGATATTCTGCTTCAAAATAAAAATAATAAAGCCGGGCGTGGTGGCGCACGCTTGTAATCCCAGCATTCGGGAGGCTGAAACCTAAGGATCGCGGTTCGCAGACAGCCTCAGCTACGTAGGCCCTCTGAAACTCAGTGAGTCCCAGTTTCATAATAAAGAGTAAAAAAAAATAGGGCAGGGGGTGTAGCTCAGAGGTTGAATGCCCCGGGGTTCCATCCCCAGACACACACACACACACACACACACTAAAAATAAATAAATAAGTAGAATAAAAAATAGGGCAGGGGGTGTAGCTTGGAGGTCCAATGCCTCTGGGTTCCATCCCCAGACCCACACACACACACAAAAAAGTACTGTGAATGAATTGATGTAGGAGAGTTAACACTATGCAGTAGAAAGTATTAAAAATTTACTTCGGAATAAAATGACTATTTTGATGTGGGGGGGGAGGGTTGGGAGTTAACCCAGAAGCACTCTATCTTTGAACCACACCCCAAGCCCTATTTTAAAACACCCAGTGACTTATTTTTCAAAATATTATGACCAGGTATGGTGGCTCATACTTGTAATCCTAGTATTTGGGAGGTTGAGACAGGAGAATGGCAGGTTTGAGGACATCCTCAGCAAGTACTGAGACTCCTGCAACCTAGCAAGACCCTGTTTCAAACTAAAATTAAATAGGACTGGGGGTGTAGCTTGGAGGTAGACTACACAAGGGTTCCATCCCCAGCACCACAAAAAATAAAACTATTCAGGTGTGGTGGTGCATGGCTTGTAATCCCGGTACTTTGGGAGGCTGAGACAGGAGAATCACAAGTTCAAAGGCAACCTTGGCAATTTAGCAAAGCCCTCTGCAACTTAGTAAGACCATATTTCCAAGTAAGAAATAAAACCAGGCTGGTGGTATAAGTTTGAGGTAGAATGCCTCTGGGTTCAATCCCCAGGAAAAAAAAATAATAAAAAAATATTTTAGGTGATCTGGGCATAGTGGCACACACTTATAATCCCAGTACTTGGGAGGCTAAAACAGGAAGATTGCCCGTTCACTGATAGCCTCAGCAACTTAGGGAAGCCCTCCACAACTTAGACCCATTTCCAAGTAAAAAATAAAATAGGGCTGAGAGTATACCTTAGTAAGATGCCATGCAGTCCATCCCCAGTACCAAAAAACTAAAGAAAAAAAGTTGGGTGTAATTTAAAAAATACTGAACCAGAGCTGGGCATGATGGCACATGCTTGTAATCCCAGCATTTGGGAGGCGGAGACAGGAGGATAGAGGTTCACAGACAGCCTCAGCTATTTAAATGAGGCCCTTTGCCGGGCGTGGTGGCGCACGCTTGTAATCCCTGCGCTTGGGAGGCTGAGACAAGAGGATCGCACGCGTTCGAAGCCAGCCTCAGCTACTTAGTGAGGCTCTCAGCAATTTAGTAAAACCCTGTTTCCAAATAAAATATTTTTAAAAAGGTCTGGGAGTATAGCCCGGAGGTAGAAAGCCTCTGGGTTCCACCCCCAGGACCACCAAAAAAATATAAAAAATAATTTAAAAAAATAAATGAGGCCCTTTGCAACCCAGTGAGACCACTTCAAAATAAAGAATAAAAAATAGGGCTGGGAATATAGCTCGGAGATAGACTGCCCCAGGGTTCCATTTCAGCACCACAAAAAATACTGAATCAGGTCTGGTGACAGAAGCCTATAATCCTAGTACTTGAGAGGCTGAAACAGGAGGATCTAAAGGTTCACAGCCAGGCTCAGCAACTCAATGTGGCCTTTAGCAATTTAGTAAGACCATTTCAAATTTAAAAATAGGACCATGCATGGTGGTGCAAATCCCAGTACTTGAGAAGCTGAGACAGGAGGATCCCAGGTTGAAAACCAGCTTCACTAACTTCATGAGATCCTCTGTAATTTAGTGAGACCCTGTTTCAAAATAAAAAAAATAAGAGGCAGAGGTGGTGGTGCACACAGTTTCAAAATAAAAATAGAATTTAACTCAGTCCATTAGTTAAATCCCCACTAGTGCAAAAAATAAATAAATAAAATAAAATTTAAAAAATAGGACTGGGAGTGTAGCTCCAAGGTAGAATACTCCAGAGATCAATTCCCAATGCCACAGACAAAAATAAATAATAAAATCCAGGCATAGTGGTGCATGCTTGTAATCCCAGCATTTGGGAGGCTGAGACAGGAGGATTACGGTTCACGGCTAGCCTAGCTACTAAGTGAGGCCCTTTGCAACTCATCGAGACCCTGTTTCGAAATAAAGAATAAGCCGGGCATGGTGGCGCACGCTTGTAATCCCTGCGTTTGGGAAGCTAAAACAGGAGGATCGCACAGGTTTGAAGCCAGCCTCAGCTACTTAGTGAGGCTCTCAGCAACTTAGTGAGAATCCTGTTTCCAAATAAAATATAAAATAGGTCTGGGAGAAACGCCAGGCGTTGTGGCACACTATTGTAATCCCCCCCCCCCCCCCCCCCGCTTGGGAGGCGGAGACAGGAGGATCCCGCAGGTTCGAAGCCAACTGTGTTGGCTTTAAGAGACCCTGTTTCCAAATAAAAAGTATAAAATAGGTCTGGGAGTGTAGGCCAGAGGTAGAAGGGCTCCCAGGAACCCTAGTACCACCCAGAGGTAGAAAGCCTCTGGGTTCCACCCCTAGTACCACCAAGAAAGAAAGAAAGAAAGAAAGAAGGAAAGAAGTAAAGAAAGAAAGGAAGGAAAGAAGGGAGAGAATAAGGCCAGGCATGGTGGCACACATTTGTAATCCCAGCAATAGGGAGGTGGAGACTGGAGGATCCATTCACAGACAGCCAGACAGCCTCAGCTACTTAGTGAGGCCCTTTGCAACTCAGTGAGACCCTGTTATCGAAAATAAAAAGACTAAATCGGGCATGGTGGTGTCACATTTGTAATCCCAGCATTCAAGAGGCTGAGGCGGGAGGATAGCGGTTCCCCGACAGCCTCAGCTACTCAGTGAGGCCCTCTACAACTTAGTGAGAACCTACTTCAAAATAAAGAATAAAAAATAGGGCCCCTGGGTTCCATCCCCAGACCTGCAAAATAAATAAATAAATACTTTTAAAAACTAGTGCTGGGGGTGCAGCTTGGAGGTACAATGCCCCTGGGTTCCATCCCTGGTACCAAAAATATAAATAAATAAATAAATAAATAAATAATAAATACATAAATGCTGGGAGTGTAGCTTGGAGGTAGAAGGCTCTTAGGTTCCATCCCTAATACCACAAGTAAAATAAAAATAAATAAGTACATAAATAAATAAAAATAGGGCTGAGGGTGTATCTCAGAGGTAAAACACTCTTGGATTTAATCCCCAGTGCCACACACAAAAAAAATCATTTAAAAATTAAAAGGATGATACATGACACTCCTACTTGTGGTCATACTTGTTTGAAATTGTATGCATTTTAAAAATATTTGACTTCGGAGTGGCGTGTGCACACTTGTAATACCAGTACTCAGGTGACTGAGACAGGAGAACTGCAGGTTAGAGACTAGTCTCAGCAAGTTAGTAACACCCTGTTTCAAAACAAAAAATAAAAACGGTCTACAGGTGTACCTCAGAAGTAGAATGCCCCTGGGTTCAATCCCCAGTATCACAAAAAAAATTTTGGGGGGTATTTATTATGTGCTAACTCCAGGTTACCTACCCAGGATACAATGACTAATTTAATATAAGAAGAAAATAATGCCAGGTGAAGTGGCACACCATTGTAATCCCAGAACTTGGTAGGCTGAGACAGGAGGATCATTGTTTACAGCCAGCCTCAGCTAACTTAGTGAGGCCCTTTATAACTCAGTGAGGCCCTATTTCAAAATAAAGAATAATAATAAAAAAAAAAAAAGGCTTGGAATGTGGGATGTAGCTTGGAGGTAGAATGATTCTAGGTCCAATCCCTAGCACCAAAAAAAAAAAAAAAAAAAAAAAAAAGAAGGAGCTGGGCATGGTGGCACATGCTCGAAATCCCAGTACTTGGGAGGCTGAGACAGAAGGATCGCAGATTTGCAGACAGCTTCAGCAACGCAGCAAGATTCAGCAACCTAGTGAGACCCTGTTTCAAAACAAGAAAAAAAGAACTGGAGGTGTAGCTCAGAGATAGAACGCCCCCGGGTTCAATCTGTAGTAACACACACACACACACACACACACACACACACACACACACACACGTATTGGTATCTTAATAAGCAGAGTTGGAAAGGGAAAAGGTATAAATTTTATTGCATATCTACAAATATGTCAGGTCTTTTGCTAAATTCTTCCAGATACTAAATATGCAATTTTTATGACGCTAGAATTACCATTTACAGATAATTACCCAAACAGTCAGAGAAGGAAAATATTTGTCCCTAGGGCAAATAAATGCAGAGCCAAGAATGGTCTTGAGATTTTTAATTAATTAATTTATTTTTTGTGGTACTAGAGATGGAACTCAGGAGCATTCTACCTCCAAGGTACACCCCTAGTCTTATTTTTTAGTCATTTTAATTTACTTTATTTTATTTCAGTACCAGGGATGGAACCAAGGGGCACTGTACCTACGAGCTACAACCCCCACCCTATTTTTTAGTCTTTTTATTTCTGAAACAGGGTCTCACTGAGTTGAGAAGGGCCTTGCTAAATAGCTGAGGTTGTCCACATGCCATGATCCTCCTGTCTCAGCCTCTCAAATGCTGGGATTATAAGTGTGCACCGCCACACCCAGCTGGTCTTGGGATTTTTATTCTTTTTCTATTCTGTTCTATCCTGCAGTGCCGGAAATTGAACTAAAGGCCTTATACGTGTTAGGCAAGCACTCTATCACTTAGCCACATCCCCCAGCCCTCAAAGCCAATAATGAACCAGGTGTGGTGGCACTTGCCTGTAATCCCAGTACTTGGGAGTCTGAGAAAGAAGGATAGCAGGTTTGTAGCCAGCCTAAGCAATTTAGGCCCTCCAACAATTTAGTGAGACTCTGTTTCAAAATAAAGAACAGAGCTGGGTATAGTGGCCCATGCTTGTAATCTCAGCATTTGGGAGGCTGAGAAAGAAGGATCATAGTTCACAGACAGCCTCAGCTACTTAACGAGGCCCTTGCAACTCAGTGAGACCTTGTTTCAAAATAAGAATAAATAAATAAATAAATAAATAAATAAATAATAAAAAAGGGCTGGGGTGTAACTCAGAGGCAAATACCCCTGGTTCAATCCCTAGTACCAAAAGAAGAAGAGGAGGGGGGGAGGAGGAGGGGGAGGAGGAGGAGAGAAAAAAATGAGATGACCAAGTTTACCTGACTAAAATCTTTTTTTTTTTTTTTTTGGGGAGGGGGGAACTTAGTGAGACCCTGCTTCAAAATGAAGAATAAAAAATAAGCCAGGCGTGATGGCGTAGACTCCTGCATTTGGGAGTCTGAGACCAGAGGATCGTGGTTCGCAGACAGCCTCATCTATTTAGTGAGGCCCTCTGCAACTCAGCAAGACTCTGTTTCAAAATAAAGAATAAAAAATAGGGCAGGGGTGTAACTCAGAGGTCGAATGCCCCTGGGTTCCATCCCCAGACCTGCAAAAAATAAAAATAAAAATAAAAATAAAAATAAAAAATTAAATAATAAGGTTGGGATTGTGTAATCCCAGGAAGGTTAAGACAGGAATATTGCAGGTTAGTGGCCAGCCTCAGTTACTTAGGCCCTCCATAACTTAGTGAGATCCTATTTCAAAATAAAAAATAAAATAGGACTGGGGGTGTAGCTTGGAGGTAGAATGCCCCTGGGTTCAATCCCCAGTACTGCACCCCTAAAAATGCATAGTTCAGAGAGGATAAAGTAGGCTATTTCTTCATTAGTTAAGAATCAGCCAGGCATGGTGGGACACACTTGTAATCCCAGCATTTGGGAGGCTGAGGCAGAAGGATCCCCATTCACGAATAGCCTCAGCTACTTAGTGAGGCTTTTTGCAATGCTGTGAAACCCCCCCCCCTTTTTTTTTAGGTACTGGGATAGAATCCAGGGCATTCTACCTCTGAGCTACAACCCCAGCCCTATTTTTTATTCTTTATTTTGAAACAGGGTCTCACCGAGTTATAAAGGGCTTCACTAAGTAGCTGAGGCTAGCCTCAAACTACGATCCTCCTGTCTCAGCCTCCTAAATGCTGGGATTACAAGCATGCACCACCATGCCCAGCAGTGAAACCCTATTTCAAAATAATAAATTAAAAAACAGGGCTGGGGCTGGGCATGGTGGCGCACGCTTATAATCCCCGCGCTTGGGAGGCAGAAACAGGAGGATCGCGAAGGTTTAAAGCCAGCCGCGAGCGCTGGTTTAGGAGACCCTGTTTCCAAATAAAAATGTAAAAATAGGTCTGGGAGTGTAGCCCGGAGGTAGAAGGACTTCCAGGAACCCCAGTACCACCAAAAAAAAAAAAAAAAAAAAAAAAAAGGGGCTGGGGGTGTAGCTCAGAGGTAGAATGCCCCTAGGTTCCATTCCCAGTACCCACACACACACACACACAAGAATCAACGATTCTCTCACTGAAGATTATTCAGTATCAATAACTCATCAGTTGCTGGCCATAACCTTATTTGCAAGAAAGTAATCCTGACCAACATACAGGAAGGAAACACCCCATTCACCACATCACAATAATAATCTCTGCCAAATGGTGGGGATACCCCTGAAAAGTACCCTTAAGCTCTTTAAGGCAACTATAAGAAATAAGGTCCTAGATTTAGAAGTGTTAAAAAGAAGGCCGGGCGTGGTGGCGCACACTTGTAATCCCAGAGGTTGGGAGGCTGAGACAGGAGGATCACACAGGTTTGAAGCCAGCCTCAGCTACTTAGTGAGGCTCTCAGCAACTTAGTGAGACCCTATTTCCAAATAAAAATATAAAATAGGTCTGGGAGTATAGCCCAGAGGTAGAAAGCCCCTAGTTTCCACCCCTAGTGCCACACACACAAAAAAAAAAAGTGTTAAAAAGATTATGCAGAGCTGGGCATGTGGACATACACTTGTAATCCCAGTACTTGGGAGGCTGAGACAGGAGGATCACAGGTTTTTATGGCCAGCCTCAGCCACTTAATGATGCCCTCTACAACTTAGTGAGACTGTTTCAAAATAAAAATAAAATAGAGCTGTGAGTGTAGCTTGGAAGTAGGATGCCCCATAGTTAAATCCCCAGTACCGGAAGAAAAAAGATTATGCAGGAAAAAATAAATTTTGGTACTGGAAGTTGAACCCAGAGGTTTTCTACCTCCAAGCTACATCCTATGACCTAATATATGTGTGTGTGTGGACTGCTTCCAAGGGGAAAATAACATATATATATTTTAAGCAGGGGCTTGTTAAGTTGCTGAGGGTAGCATCCAACTTGTGATCCTATTTCAGCCTCCCAGATATTGGGATTACGAGTATGCCACCCTGCCTGGCCTATGCAGAAATTTTAAATTATTCTTCCCAATGCCCCTCTCTATTAAAAGGTAATCAACAAACCAGGTGCCTGTGGGGAATGCTCAATTTCTCAGGAGGTTGAAGCAAGCCAAGAAGATTGCAAATTCAAGGGGCAATCTGGGCAATTTGAAACCTTATCTCAAAATAAAATTAAGGATGAGAGCTGGGCGAGTTGGCCCACAATTGTAATCCCAGCATTTGGGAGGCTGAGACCAGAGGATTGCGGTTCACAGACAGCCTCAGCTACTTAGTGAGGCCAGCTGCAACTCAGTGAGACATTGTTTCAAAATAAAGAATAAAAATTTGGGCAGGGAGTGTAGCTCAGAGGTCAAATGCCTCTGGGTTCCATCCCCAGACCCACAAAAAAAAAAAAAAAAAAAAGTATGAGAACATTGCTCAATACAAGAAGCTCTGGGTTCAATCCCTAGTACCATAGGAATGCAATAACAAAACAACAACAAAAGTAATCAACAAATGCCTTAATTTTTTTTCTCCAAGTGCTTTCAAATGCATTATGTACTCAACTTCCATTCCCAGACTAAAACAAGAGCAGGCATTATCCCCATTTTACAGAATGAGAAAACAGTCAATAGTAGGACAAGGAGCCCTTCCAAGATTATAATCAGTGGCAAAGAGGATCTTCAACCCATCTAATTTCTGGCTTACTATCTATCAAGAAAAATTTCACATCTTTTTATACTTATTTTGGAGTGTTTTTCAAACTGGAACATACACTGAGCAAATCAATGGAGTCCATCTGGTAAATAACTGAGAAACTCAAGCTGAAAAGAGACTGGACACAATTATATAACTAGGAACATAGTATAATATCCCTGCCTCTTATTACACATATCTAGTAGGGTTTTTAGAACAATGGAGAAAACTAGGAAGTGAGGTGGGAGATAAACACGGGTTAAAAATCTCATCACAGCAGGTGTGGTGGTGAAAGCTTATAATACCAGTACTAGAGAGGCTGCGACAGGAAGATCAAAGGTGTGAGGCCAGTCTCAGCAACTTAGCAAGACCTTATTTCAAAATAAAAAATAGGTCTGGGATGTAGCACAAAGATAAAATGCCCCTTGATCCAATCCCCAGTACCACCTCAAAAAAATAAAAAACTCACAAAAAATAATGACATCCAAATTCAAGGATTTGGGAGAATTTATTTTTGCTTAACAATATTCTGCTCTGGCTTTCTTCCTTGTCTTTTTCATCGCTGCTACAGTAATGTTATTTTCCCCTTGGAAGCAGTCCACACACACACACCCCAACCTAAGGTAAAATGATTATATCTTCCTCTTAAATGAGACCTAAAAAATGTGCCATATAAAGGAAAAATAAGTTCTTAGGCGTTCTCCTTTCTAGTAAAATGTCAAGCAACACATGCCAACCCTGGAGACAAAAAAAAAAAAATCTACATGAATTTACCGTGAAAAAAATCTATAGCACTTAACAAAACCCTCTGTGTTAATTTCCGTGGCATTAACTTTTTGAAGCATTCTATGAACTCTACAACAAAGGGAGGAAAATTAAGTGTTAGGATCACAACCTATAAATCCGGGTGGAACAAAGACTTCTCCTTTCATTATGCAGAGAACCAAGTTGCCAAAAAAAAAAAAAAACCGCTCCTCTCAGATACCAGGCGTGGTTACTAACCAGCATGTCTGGGTATAGAAAAGAAAAAAAAAAAAAAATCCTCTGGTGAAATGCTGCCCCTGACTACGCTCGCCCGCCCCTTTTGCCAAAGGCCTCGCCCAGGGCTAGAGCCCCAATCTTTTTCTCCCCAATGTAGGGAATGGCTTAACCCTATGAGCTCTCCGGTCTCCGGAGCCTTCTCCGCAGGCACCTCCCACCCCCGCCCGGCACCTCCCGGGTTCCAAATCTAGTCTCCGCACCTCGCCCAGACTCCCCAGGGCCTGCTCCCGCTGACCCCTGGCTGGGGAAGGCCGAACGCGGCCGCCGCTCCTCCCCGCTGCAGGCCCCGGCGTGCCCGGCAAGGGACGCGCGCTCGGGTGGGTGCTCGCGGGGCCGGGCCGGGGCCGGGGCCGGGCGGCGAGCGGAGGGAGGCGGCTGCGCAGCCCGCCCCTCTCGCCCTCAGCAGCGCTCGCCGGCGGCCGGTGCGGGGCGCGGGCGTCGCTCGGCCCCGAGGATCGCGCGGTCCGCGGGCGGGCGAGGTGCGGTCCAGGGGCGGCGGCCCGATGCGGGCCTGCGGTTCCCGTCCTCGCCGCGCCCGCCGCCCTCCCCTCCCGGTCACCTCCAGGGCCGACTCGGGACCCCGCTCTGCGGCCGCGGGACGGCGGCGGGGCCGGGCGGTGACAGGTGGCGGCGGTGACCATGGCAACCCGAGGTGTGCGGCGGCCGCGCCCGCCCCGGGTCCCTCACCTGAGCTCCGAGCCGAGCCCGGAGAAGGAGCGGGGAGAACGCGGGAGCGAGGCCGGCGGCCGGGCCCGAGCGGCCGGCTCCGGGCTGCGGCGAGGGCGGCGGTCGGGGCTCGGCGGCGTCCTCCCTGGCCGCCCGCGCGTCAGTCCATCAGTTCGTCAGCCCGTCCTCCGCGCGTCCGCCTCGCCCCGCCCCGGCCGGCCGGCGACCGCTCGGCTCTGGCTCCGGCCGACTGCGGTTGTCCAGCGCCGCCGGAGGAGTCCAGCCGCGAGCGCAGCCAATCCGCGCGGCTCCCCGGGAGCCTCAGGACCCCGCGCGCGGGGCGGCCAGCCGGATGCCTACGCCGAAGGGCGAGCCCGGGGGCGGGGCGGGCGGGGCGGGGCGGGGCGAGACGGGGCGGGGCGAGACGGGGCGGGGCGCGCGAAGGGGGCGAATAGGGGCGGGGCGAATGGGGGCGGGGCGAGACGGGGCGGGGCGAGACGGGGCGGGGCGGGGGCGGGGACTGGGGCGGGGCAGTTGCAGGAAAGGCGGGGACCTTGGACGCAGGTTCTTAGCTGGCCATGACCCTGTGTCTGGAAATAGAATGGCCAGAGTTGTCGCGGGGTAGGCGATAAATTGGGAAACAAAGGAAAATATGGTTTTAAATATCGACAAACTTCATAAACTAAAATTTCTGAGATACTGAAATCCTAGAGATAGTTTCCTCTTTTGTCAGAACCCCTTATTCCTATCGTCACGGAATTTTTTTTTTCCGGTAATGGGGATGGAACCCAGGGGCATTCTACCTCCGAGCTACATCCCTAGACCTATTTTTTTATTCATTTTAAAACAGGGTCTCACTGAATTGCAAAGGGCCTCACTAAGTAGCTGAGGCTGTCCTCGAACCGCGATCCTCCAGTCTCAGCTTCCCAAATGCTGGGATTTCAAATGTGCGCCACCACGCCAGGTTCTTCTTAGGATTCTTATCCCAAAGGAATTCAAACCTTTTGTCAACCAGAAAATTCAAAGAAAAGAGACCAAGATCCCCTGTTTCCCATAACAGCCATGTGCCCCTGAGTTCAAAGAAAAGTAAAAAATCTATAATAAAAGGGGGAATTGTAGGCTGGGCGTGGTGGCGCACTCCTGTAATCCCTGCGTTTGGGAGGCTGAGAAAGGAGGATCGCGCAGGTTCGAATTAAGAGACCCTGTTTCCAAAATAAAATATAAAATAAGTCTGGGAGTGTAGTCTGGAGGTAGAAGGCCCCTGGGTTCCATCCCCAGTACCACAAAAATAAATAAATAAATAAATAAATAGGGAATTGTAAGAAGTAAAAATCATCTATTCTGTCATAGTAGCAAAGTACATAGAAATGTACTTCCATTTTGAAACTCTAACATGGCATTTGTTTTTTGTTTTGTTTTGTTTTTTGCAGGTCTGAGGATGGAACCCATAGGCATTTGATCTTCAAACTACATCCCCTGCCCTATTTTTTATTCTTTATTTTGAAACAGGTTCTCACTAAGTTGCAGAGGGCCTCACTAAGTAGCTGAGGCTGTCCGCAAACCAGGATCCTCTGGTCTCAGCCTCCTGAATGCTGGGATTACAAGCGTGCACCACCATGCCCAGCTCATTTGTTTTGATACATGTATCTGTATGCTCCACTCCCTGAATTTTCCAAATTTGGACATTCATTTAAGCTCCTGAATGTTAAGTTTTGTTTCGAAGTTAGTCTAGGCCAGTCCTGGTGGCACAGGTTTATAATCCCAGTACTTGGGAGGCTGAGACCTGAGGATTACAGTTCGCGGACAGCCTCAGCTACTTAGTGAGGCCCTCTGCAATTTAGTGAGAACCAGTTTCAAAATATAGAATAAAAAGTAGGGCAGGGGCTGTAGCTAGGCGGTCTAATGCCCTGGGTTCCGTCCCCATACCCGCAAAAAAAAAAAAAAAAAAAAAAAAAAAAAAAAAAAAAAAATCTTGAAAAGTAGCCAATGAACAGAGTTGTGAACCCAAGCCCTCCCTAAAACCGGGTAAGGGCAGGATTGTGTTAGTGATTAAAAAGCCAAGCAGACTACCTGCGTGCTTGCTAACTCGACTGTATGTCAGTTGCACACAATTCTGCAGAGCCACTCCTCTCTGGAGGTGCTCTCCATGCATCCTCAGTAAACCTGTGGACCTGCTGAAGCACTTTTCTGCCACAGAAGCCAAGAACGCCATGATATCATTGTGTTTTTCTATGACAATTGCATCTAAATAGAGTAGTCGTTTCTGCATTAGGATTGACCCTTGTTACTTCTCCCAGGGAATTTATAATAAAGGCTATTAGGATAAGAACTGTCTCCTCTCCTTCCCCCTCCACTTTTCCAGGCTCCACTTCCTCCCGGAAAACTCCAGTAGCTTATCTGTCTGTCCCATTACTGATTTCTCATTTTGTGAAACTGGTCTACCTGGAAGCGGTCTGGGTTACTTAACAACAATCAACATGTTCACTGTTTTTGTCTACCCCTTTGGGTTGTAAACACCTTATTCTCACTTTATGGGTTAGAGAAGTTTTCCACATGTGATGCTCATCCAAGCAGAATTAAATATTCAGGGATATTATTATTATTAATATTTTTTGGTGGTACTGGGGGTGGAACCCAGAAGCTTTCTACCTCCGGGCTATACTCCCAGACCTTTTATATATTTTATTTGGAAACAGGGTCTCACTAAGTTGCTGAGCGCCTCACTAAGTAGCTAAGGCTGGCTTCGAACCCGTGCGATCCTCCTGTCTCAGCCTCCCAAGCGCGGGGATTGCAAGCGTGCGCCGCCACGCCCGGCAATATTCGGGGATATTATAAAGAGAGCTACAGAATACAGTGGCATAAATCTATGAGCCTCATCCTCACAAAGGCTAAAGGCCAGCATGAGCTGAGCCTCCCAAAATGGGGTAAAAGAGATTGGTAAAGAGAATAAGCATCAACCTGGGCAAGGTGATAGATACACACTTGCAATCTCAGAATTTGGTAGGCTGACACAGGAGGATCACAGGCTTGCAGTCAGCCTCAGCTATTTAGGCCTGCTGCAACTTAGTGAGACCATGTTTCTAAAGAAAGAATAAAAAATAGGTCTGGGGTTGTAGCCCAGAGGTAGAATGCCCCAGGGTTCAATTCCCAGTATAAATATATAAATAATAGGACTGGAGATGTAGCACTGATGTAAATTGCCCCTAGGTTCCATTTCTAGTGTCCTTTCCTTTCCTTACCACACATACAGTTAAAAAAAAAAAAAAAAAAAGGATAAAAGAACCTGTAACTTTGAGGAAACGTTTCAAAGAAAGATTTTTAAATACAGGGGAAAACACACAAAAGCTGAGCTGCAAAACACCAATTGTCTACTTTGACTAAATCCCTGAAGAAAATCTTCATTAGGAACCCTCTCAGTGATGACTGTCCGGCAGGGTGGCACACACCCCCAAGCCCAGTACTTGGGAGGCTGAGACAGGAGGATTGCAAGTTTGAGGACAGTCTCAGCAAATAGTGAGATTCTTATTAGCCTAGTGAGACCCTGCCTTAAAAAAATAATATATAATGCCGGGAGTGGTGGCGCACGCTTGTAATCCCAGCATTTGGGAGGCTGAGACCGGAGGATCGCGGTTCGCAGACAGCCTCAGCTACTTAGTGAGACGCTCTTAGTGAGAACCGGTTTCAAAAGAAAGAATAAAAAATAGGACAGGGGGTGTAGCTCGGAGGTCGAATGCCCCTGAGTTCCATCCCCAGACCTGAAAAAAAAAAATATATATATATATATAGTATAAGTAATACACACACACACACACACACACACACACACACACACATATATATATATATATATATATATATATATATATATTAGTTGCAAGAACCAGCATCATTTAAATCTTCAATGAAAACTAGAAAGAGATACCAATCAGGGAGAAGCAGACAAACATTTGAACACCTACCAGTTGCAGAGTACTAGAAAAAAAGAACCTGATCTTCTGGTACTAGGTTGGTTTTGGCGTCCAGTAGGCACAAATGAAGTGCTTTGCCTGTGTTCTCATCTACGCCTCACAGCCTCCCTTAAATGTCTTTTAATTATTCCCATTTTAGAGATTAAAGGAAATAACTTGCCTAAGGTCACACAGCTGATACAAAGAAAGTCAGGACAATCTCTCTCTTTCTCTCTCTCTCTCCCTCCCTCTCTCCTTTCCTTTCCTTTCCTTTCCTTTTCTTGGAAATGGGATTAGATTCAGAGGCATTCTACCTCTGAGCTACTTCCCCAAGCCCTTTTAATTTTTTATATTGAAAGAGTCTCTCTAAATTGCTGAGGCTGGCCTCAGACCTGAGATCTCCTGTCTCAATGTCTCAACCTCCCAAGTACTGGGATTACAAAACGAAAATCACAGCACAGGCCTGGCCCATTCTGACTTTTAAAACCTTCTTCCCCTCACTCCACTGTATCAACTGGAAATTGTAGCTTGAAGAAAGTGAACCTTATTCTGACGAGTGAGGAAAGAGAGGTTTTACTCATGTTTGTATCCCCCATACCCTGTGGAATAGTGTTATCTGCATCCAAATTTTCAAAAAATAATAGTGAGCATTGTTAGAAGCAAATAGATAACCTTTATATTTCTGGAAAAAGGAAGTAGAAGGAGCGAAGGAACCAGGCACTGAAATATAAGACATCTGGCACACCACGTCACTTGTACACTGACAAATGCGTCAACAATAGACTTGTTTCCTACTGTAACACCCAGTTTGACACTACAACCTTAATAGCCGTTGGCCCACAGTATCACCTTCCCTGCTGTACTCAGCCACGCTGGCTCAGATTAGATCTTCTTGTGTTTCACTCTACTTGCTGCAAGAGCAGCAAACTGTTCAGAAAGGACAAGGCTTTCTTAGATGCAAGACTCCCCCTGGAACCCAAGGTTCTGCCTTAATCATTCACCAAATATTTACTGCATGCCTGCTCTGGGTCAGGAATTGGGTTGAGCTTCACTTAGAAATGCAAGTTCAGACATGACCGAGTGATTCATGGTGCCCGAAACTGAAATGCCTGTGGGTGAAGGGGAACCCCTTTCAATGTGATCCTCACATCTCATTTCCAAACATGGGAAAAGAAGTTTTGAATTTCCCCCCAAATCACAGAAAGGAATCTGAGCACAAGCCCAAGCTAGGAAATCTTGCCTAAAGGAGTTCTGTGGGGATAAGGGAACTTTATTTTCAAAAGCTCCACTCTCATTACTGGAACAAACACCCATCAAAGAGCCTTGTGCTTCCAAGCCAGGAGTGTCCTGGATTTGGAAGAACAAAGTACCACCAAGGCTGCTTCTCCTTAAACAGATTAAGTGTTATGAGGTAGAATTACCTGGGTCCACAAGGGCTCCTATCTGGACTCCTAGACAAAAGCTTAAATTATTTGTTGTTAAACCTAGTAGGAAAAATAAATTCTTGTTTCAACATAAAAGAGATGCTTTTGTTTATATTAAGTAAATATATAATACATTATTTATTGTTTGTTTTTGTGTGTGTGTGTGTGTGTGTGTGTGTGTGTGTGTGTGGTACTGGGGTGGAGCCCAGGGGCTTTCTACCTCTGGGCTACACTCCCAGACCTATTTTATATTTTATTTGGAAACAGGGTCTCACTAAGTTGCTGAGAGCCTCACTAAGTAGCTGAGGCTGGCTTCGAACCTGTGTGATCCTCCTGTCTCCGCCTCCCAAGCGCGGGGATTACAAGCGTGCGCCACCACGCCCAGCTCTAAAATACATTATTGAAACTAAAATAATTTTACTTTACTTTGGAAAAATAAATATCCCTTTTTTTGGCGGCGGGGGGGGTGGTCTGGGGATGGAACCCAGAGGCATTAGACCTCCAAGCTACATCCCCTGCCCTATTTTTTATTCTTTATTTTGAAACAGGGTCTCACTGAGTTGCAGAGGGCCTCACTAAATAGCTGAGGCTGTATGTGAACCGCGATCCTCCGGTCTCAGCCTCCCGAATGCTGGGATTACAGGCGTGCGCCACCACGCCTGGCTAAATATCCCATTTTAATCGAGTCATTGAAATATGTTAAAATCTGCAAAAAGAGAAGCTAAATGTTAGGAAATGTTAATAATACATAAAGCATAATAATTTCAGACAGGTTTTTGGGATATGGTTAGTAAATTTCTAGTAATAAGCTTTAGATCATTTAGAAGAACTTGCTGTAAATATGAAAGAAATACAGAGATTCACCAAGAAGAGTCTGGGTAGGTATCTTATTTTAAGTTCATATATCCCCCAACTACTTACAAGAATCCTATTTCAAATGTTAAGCATAGTATTAGCATTTCTTTTATGATTTAGTCAGTGAGTAGGCTCTTTCCTAACAAAATTTAATTGTGTGTGTGTGTGTGTGTGTGTGTGTGTGTGTGTGTGTGTGTGTGGCACTGGGGATGGAACCCAGGGGCATTCTACCTCCGAGCTACACTCCCAGCCATATTTTTTAGTCTTTTTTTTTTTTTAAGGTACTGGGATGGAATCCAGGAGCATTTTTTTGTATCTCCAAGCTACACCCCCAGCTTTATTTTTTAGTCTTTTTAAGTTTATTTATTTTTTTATGTATTTATTTTTGCAGTACTGGGGATGGAACCCAGGGGCATTCTATCTCCAAGCTACACCCCCAGCCCTACTTTTTAGTTCTTTCTATGTTTGAAACAGGGTCTCACTGAGTTGCAAAGGGCCTCACTAAGTAGTAGCTGAGGCTGTCCCTGAATCTCGATCCTCCCATCTCTGCCTCCCGAATGCTGGGATTACAAGCGTGCGCCACCAGCCACCATGAAGTCTTTTTTATTTTTGAAAAAGGGTCTCATTGAGTTGCAAAGGGTCTCACTAGGTAGCTGAGGCTGTCTACCAACCCCGCAATCCTCCTGTCTCAGCCTCCCAAATGCTGGGATTACAAGCATGTGCCACCACGCTCAGCTTAAAATGTTATTTCTTTATAATGGCCATGCAAAGGCAAATGTCAAAATGATACTTGTTTTTACCAATTGTTCTTCCTTTATTTATATTTGTATCCCCCTCAACAGCCTAAATAAATACACCCAAGGGGAATGGGGTGTAGTTCAGTTGTAAAGCACTTGACTAGCACGTGTGACGCCCTGGATTCAATCCCCAGCACTGCAAACAAAAGACATCCAAGAACTTCTTTTTCTTCCTTCCTTCCTTTCTTTCTTCCTTCCTTTCTTTCTTTCTTCTTTTCTTTCCTCCCTTCCTTTTTTTCTTTCTTCTTCTTCGTGTGTGTGTGTGTGTGTGTGTGTGTGTGTGTGTGTGTGTGTGAAAGTATGTTTGTTTTTTCTTTTGGTGGTACTGGGAGTGGAACCCAGGGGCTTTCTACCTCCAGGTTATACCCCCAGACCTATTTTATACTTTATTTGGAAACAGGGTCTCACTAAATTGCTAAGAGCCTCACTAAGTAGCTGAGGCTGGCTGCAAACCCGTGTGATCCTCCTGTCTCAGCCTCCCAAGCTCAGGGATTACAAGTGTGCACCACCACGCCTGGCTCTGTGTGAGAGTATTGAATCCAGGGGCGTTCTATCTCTGAGGTACACACCAGCCCTCTTTAAATTTTGAAAGAGGGTCTCAATAAATTGCTAAGGGCCTCACTAAATTGCTGAGGCTGGCCTCAATCCTGTGATCCTCCTGTCTCAGCCTCCCAAGTACTGGTATTACAGGCACGTGGCACCATACCCAGCTCATACCCAGCTCAGGACAAGGCTATTTACCAGACTTTCTGTATAAAAATAAAGTGATTATGTATATAGAAGTTTAAGCACTACAAAGAATATACGGAGCCAGATGTGGTGGCGCACGCTTGTAATCCCAGCATTTGGGAGGGTGAGACAGGAGGATTGCAGTTCACAGACAGCCTCAGCTACTTACCGAGGCACTTCACAACTAAGTGAGACCCTGTTTCAAAAATTAAAAAGAAAGCCGGGCGTGGTGGCGCACGCTTGTAGTCCCAGCATTTGGGAGGCTGAGACCGGAGGATCACGGTTCGCGGACAGCCTCAGCTACTTAGTGAGGCCCTCTGCAACTCAGTGAGACCCGGTTTCAAAATAAAGAATAAAAAATAGGGCAGGGGGTGTAGCTCGGAGGTCGAATGCCCCTGGGTTCCATCCCCAGACCCACAAAAAAAAAAAAAAAAAATTAAAAAGAGACTAAAATATAGGACTGGGGGTGTAGTTTGGAGATATAATGCCCCTGGGTTCCATCACCGGTACTGCAAAAATAAAGAAAATATATGAATTTTGTACAAAAGTTCAAATCAAATTACATACCAAGTCGGGCATGGTGGCACATGCTTGTAATCCCAGCATTTGGGAGGCTGAGACTGGAGGATCGAGGTTCACGAACAGCCTCAGCTACTTAGTGAGACCCTGTTTCAAAATAAAGAATAAAAAATAGGGCAGGGGGATTAGCTGGAAAATCAAATACCCCTGGATTCCATCCCCAGACCTGCAAAAGAAGAAGAAAAAAAAAAAACACATATCAGTCTACTAGTAACATAAGAAATTATTCCTCAAACCTATATCTTTATCATTCCATTTATCCAGATACCATATAGCAAAATGGTATCTGTGCTTTGCCTCAAAATGCAACCGATGTTTAATAAATATTCACCGAATATACATCAAAACTTTATCCTTGCCAGGGGAGATGGCCCACACCTCTAAGCCCAGCACGTGGGAGTCTGAGACAGGAGAATCAGGTTTGAGGTCAGCCTCAACAATGTTGTGAGATGCTTAGTGGCCAACTTCAAGTATGTAGTGAGAACCTCTGTAATTTTTTAGTCCTTGTTTCAAAACAAAACAATAACCCGAACTACTTTTTTTTTTTTTTTTTGATGGTACTGGGAATTAAACCCAGGGACATTCTACCTCCAAGCTATAATCAAGTCCTGTTTTTATTGTTTATTTTGAAACAGGGTCTCAAGAATTACAGAGGTTTTCACTACATACTTGAAGCTGGCCGTGAACTGCAATGCCTCCCAAATACTGGGATTACAAGTGTGTGCCACCGTGTCCAGCTTCCAGCGCTATTTTTTATTCTTTATTTTGAAACTGTCTCATTAAGTCACAGAGGGCCTCACTAAATACCTGGCTGACTGTGAACCTGTGATCCTTCTGTCTCAGCCTCCCAAGTACTAAGATTATAAATGAGTGTCATCACACCCAGCATGGATTTAACCCAGGGGCATTCTCCCTCCAAGATACACACTCAGCCCTATTTTATTTTTAGTTTGAAACAGGGTTTCACTAGTTTGATGAAAATCTCACTACTTGATGAGGCTGTCCTCAAACCTACACCTATGAGCCTCTTGTCTCAACCTCCCAAGTACTGGAATTACAAGTATTCACAACCACACTTAGCTACTTTTATATGTATGTATGTATATATGTATGTATGTATGTATGTATTGTGGTGCTGGGAATTGAACCCAGGGGCATTCTACCTCGGAGTTACACCCCTTGCCCTACTTTGTATTTTTATTTTGAAACAGGGTCTCACTAAGTTGTAGAGAGCCTCACTAAATAGCTGAGGCTGTCTGTGAACTGCGATCCTCTGGTGTCAGCCCCCTAAATGCTGGGATTACAAGCGTGCACCACCACGCCCGGCTTATTCTTTATTTTGAAACAGGGGCTCGCTAAGTTGTAGAGGGTCTCACTAAGTAGATGAGGCTCTCCTCAAACCAGGATCCTCCTCTCTTAGCCTCCCAAGTACTGAGATTACAAGCGTGCACCACCACTCCTGGCTCTACTTTTTATTTTATTTTTCTATTTATTTTTGTACTTTTTTTTTTTTTTTTTTTTGGTGGTACTGGGGTTCCTGGAAGCCCTTCTACCTCTGGGCTACACTCCAGAACCTATTTTTATATTTTTATTTGGAAACAGAGTCTCTTAAGCCAGCAAGGCTGGCTTCAAACCTGCGCGATCCTCCTGTCTCCGCCTCCCAAGCGCAGGGATTACAAGCGGGCGCCACCATGCCCAGCTTTTTATTTATTTATTATTTATTTTTTAATTTTTTTAGTGATACTGGGTTCAGTCTCTAGTACCCCCACACACATAGAGCAACTCTTTCCTTGATTCTATTCCATAATTTAATAGTCTGAATAGCTCATGCAGTCATTGACTAGGGCCCAGGAAAAGTAACAACCTCCAACAATACAGTTAACACTTTGCTCAGATCATCCACACCTCCAGTCTATTTGTGGCAAGAAGGAAATCATGCAGACCCCAAGGAAATCAGGCCTAAAGAATTGGGAATGTTCTGAGATAGGGACAGAGCATTTAAGATTTCTTGGTTTTCAGGAACTCAGGGTTGTCAGCTCTATGCACAACTAAAACGTTTCCATAAAGCCCTGAGAAAGGAAATTGCCCTCCTTGACCTCTGAGGTGAACATTTAAATGAACTAGAGACTTGCAAAGTGACCTGAAAGTGACAGCCGGGGACAATGCTTGAATGGGCACTGACAGTGGAAGTGAGAAGCCAAGGTTTCCAGTGTCAATAACAAGACAATCCTGAAGGTGGCTCCCCAGCAACCCACCCTCTGCTTAGCTCAGGCTTCCATGACTCGATTTTTTAGGGCTTCTGTGTTTAACTCTCCCTGTTCAACCAGCTGCTTTAGACAATGCATCCATGTGATTCCTCTCATTGTGATTCGCCTTTCCAAGAGGCGCACGCTTGTAATCCCAGCATTCGGGAGACTGAGACAGGAGGATCGCGGTTCACAAACAGCCTCAGCTACTTAGTGAGGCCCTTTGCAACTCACTGAGGCCCGGTTTCAAAATAAAGAATAAAAAATATGGCTGGGGTGCAGCTTGGAGGTAGAATGCCCCTGGATTCCATCTCCAGTACCACACACACACACACACACACACACACACACACACACGAATAAAAATAGGGCTGCAGCTGGGCATGGTGGCATGCTTGTAATGCCAGCATTTGGGAGGCTGAGATAGGAGGACTGCAATTTGTGGACAGCCTCAGCTGCTTAGTGAGGCCCTTTGCAATCAGTGAGACCCTGTTTCAAAATAAAGAAAAAAAAATAGGGCTGGGGGGGGGTGTAGCTCAGAGGTAGAATGCCCCTGGGTTCCATCCACAGTATAAAAAAAAATAGTGTCTGAGACTGCAATGCTGCAAATCAAACTCTGGACTATGGTACATTCATCAAAGGAATGCAGCCTCCCAAGGCCTCCTGGAAAATGGCCAAATGCTCTCCAGGCAACACTCTTCTCCACTGATATGAGGACAAGCAAGCTAATTCTCTCATTTTATTTATTTATTTATTTTTTATTTTTATTTTTTGGTGGTACTGGGGTTCCTGGAAGCCCTTCTACCTCTGGGCTACACTCCCAGACCTATTTTTACATTTTTTTTATTTGGAAACAGGGTCTCCTAAGCCAGCGCGCGCGGCTGGCTTCGAACCTGCGCGATCCTCCTGTCTCTGCCTCCCAAGCGTGGGGATTACAAGCGTGCGCCACCACGCCCGGCTAATTCTCTCATTTTAAAATTTCTACACTTAAGTAATACCAAGTAAAGTGTGATGGCACATACTTGTATCCCAGTACTTGGGAGGCGAAGACAGGAGGATCACAGGCTTAAGACCAGCCTCAGAAATTTAGCAAGACCCTCTTTCAAAATAAAAAATATCAGAGCCAGGTGTGGTGGCACACCCTTATAATCCCAGTACTTGGGAGGCTGAGAGAGGAGGATGGCAGGTTTGAGGACAACCTCAGCAATTTAGTGAGACTCTCATCAACTTAGCAAGACCCTAAATCAAAACAAACAAAAAAGGCTGGGGGTGTAGCACCGAGGTAGAATGTCCCTGGGTTCAATCCCCAGTGTCACAATAGAAAATAGAAACAATGAGTGATACCTTTTTTTTTTTTTTTTTGGTGGTACTGGGGTTCCTGGAAGCCCTTCTACCTCCAGATTACACTCCCAGACCTATTTTATATATTTATTTGGAAACAGGGTCTCTTAAGCCAGCACAGCTGGCTTCAAACCTGCACGATCCTCCTGTCTCTGCCACCCAAGCACAGGGATTACAGGTGTGCGCCACCACGCCTGGCATTCTTTTTTTTAAAAAAAACAACAACAAGGTCTCCATTTACATTGTGCTTCATGCCCTTCCCCCTCCCTTTCCCTCCCCCCAATAGAGAGTGTCCAGGTTAACCATGTTGTATTTATACCATTACACATATTCATATGTAGCTCCTCCATTGAACAACCTTATCTTTCTTCCTCTCCTATCCTTCCATTCAAGCTTTGCTGAGATTGCCCCTCCATCATCTGGCGTCCCTCTGGTATTACCACTGCTCCCTAGCTTGGGCATATTAGAGAAAACATATGTCCCTTCTCCTTCTGTGCTTGACTAATCTCACTTAACATAATGTTCTCCAGTTCCTTCCATCTTCTTGCAAACGCTATTATTTTATTTTTCTTTATAGCTGGATAGAATTCCATTGTGTGTATTTCCCACGGTTTTGCAATCCACTTATCTGTTGATGGAGATCTCGGTTGGTTCCATAGTTTGGCTATTGCGAACTGTGCTGCTATGAACATGGGTATGCATATAAAAAAATTAAAAAAATACATAAAAATCTACCTCTGTGTTACAAATACATAAAACCCCACATCTGGGTTGCAAATCTGTTGACATTTATGAAAAGAGATTAACTCTTTTCTTTTCTTTTTTATTTTGTTTTACCTCATTGTGGAAGATACATCAAAATATCACTAATCACCACTTTGATGTTATGGCACCTAAGAAACCTGAGCTTGGTGCTGAGGTACGGTGAGCATGGTGGTGTATGACTGTAATCTCAGTAGGTGGGAGGCTGAGGCTGTGGGATCACACGTATTTAAGTGCGGCCTCGGCAAGTTAAAAATTAAAAGCTAAAGAGAGCTGGGCGTGGTGGCGCACGTTTGTAATCCCAGCGCTTGGGAGGCTGAGACAGGAGGATCGCGCAGGTTCAAAGCCAGCCTCAGCTGGTTTAAGAGACCCTGTTTCCAAATAAAATATAAAATAGGTCTAGGAGTGTAGCCCGGAGGTAGAAGGCCCCTGGGTTCCATTCCCAGTACCACCAAAAAAAAAAAAAAAAAAAAAAAAAAAAGCTAAAAATAAAAATGGGCTGAGGGCGAGTCAGGTATAGTGGCACATGCTTGTAGTCCTAGTACTTGTGAGGCTGACAGAAAGATAAATGGTTCAAGACTAGCCTCAGTACCTTAGCGAGGCTCTCAGCAATCTGGTGACTCCCTGTTTCAAAATGAAAAAATAAAGTTCTGGGGGTATAGCTCAAAGGTAGAGTGCTTCTTGGTTCAATTCTTCATTACCACACACACACACACAAAAAAAAGTAGAACCTCTCCTGAGTTCAATCTACAGCATCAAAAACAAACCCCAAACTGCAAATATATATCATATTATTTAATGTGTAGAAAAGCAAATATATTGCCATACCACTTTTAGTATTTTAATATAATTTGGATGCTTTTTAATATTACATATTGGATTTTATAAATTTCATTTTTTTGCTTTATTTAGATTTCTTTTTTTTTTTTTTTTTGGTGGTACGGTGGTACTGGGGGTGGAACCCAGGGCTTTCTACTTCCAGGCTATACTCCCAGACCTTTTTTATATTTTATTTGGAAACAGGGTCTCACTAAGTTGCTGAGAGCCTCACTAAGTAGCTGAGGCTGGCTTCGAACCCGTGCGATCCTCCTGTCTCAGCCTCCCAAGTGCGGGGGTTACAAGCGTGTGCCACCATACCCGGCTTTTATTTAGATTTCTAAACAGAGATTTTCAGATTTTATCAGACTGTTAAAGTACACATGGCACAAGAAGTTTAAAAACGCTGATGCTAGCCGGGCGTGGTGGCGCACACTTGTAATTCCTGCGCTTGGGAGGCAGAGGCAGGAGGATCGAGGCCAGCCGCTCTGGTTTAAGAGACCCTGTTTCAAAAATACAGAAAATAGGTCTGGGAGTGTAGCCCAGAGGTAGAAGGGCTTCCAGGAACCCCAGTACCACCAAAAAAAAAAAAAAAAACGCTGATGCTATGCCCACTTCTTGCTTTTTTGCATATCAAAGAATAAAATAAAATAAATAAGTGTCATGAAAAATGACTAGATGTGTATGAAAGAGATTTAGAAAGAGGTTATAAATTGTGAACTTGAATAAAGATTACAATATTATCCTATATCACTTAAATTTTATGACAACATAAATTTGGCTGTTAATGAATTATGTATACTTTGTTCAGGTTCTTGCTTTAAGAGAGTAAAAGACACAATTTCAAATGAAAAACAAACAAACAAACAAAACACTCCCAAGGTCTCACTAGTTTGCTGAAGCTGATCTTAAACCTGTGGTTCTCCTGTCCCACCCTACCAAGTACTGGAATTAGAGGTGTGTGCCACCATGCCAGGCTCTAGATTCTATTTAAATCAAACTGTGGTAGGCAGAATAATAGACCCTCAAATATGTCAAGAACCTAATCCCCAGAACCTGCGAATATGTTAACTGCAGTAAAAGACTTTCTGCTGTGTGATTAAATTAAGGACCTTGAAATTGAACATTCTGGTTTATTCAGGTGTGTCCAATGTAATTACCGAGATTCCTTCCCAGATGGCCTCAGAGGGAGACAGGACCACAGAAGGGCCCGAGAGACGCAACACTGTCAGCTTCAGACCAAAGAAAGGGAACATGAGCTAAGAAATGGAGCCTCTAGAAGCTGGAAAAAGCAACTGTGGTCCAGTCTCGGAAAGGACCACATCCTACCAGCACCCTGACTTTTAGATCAGGACCAATATGACTTCTGACCTAGAGAACTGGTAAGATAATAAATTTATGTTATGTCCCTAAGTGAATCTAAGTTTATGATATAAATGTATTATAGTAGCAAGAACAAATGAATGGGGGGGAGGGCACCAAGCACAGTCTAAATGTACACCATTTTCAGTATGTTCCACATATAAACAATTTTTAAAAAGAAAAATAAATAACAAATGAATATAAACTCATAAAAGATATGTTGACACAAGGAAGATGTGAACAGAATTGTGTATAAGGTAAAATACTGAGAAGGTTTTTTTTGGGGGGGTGAGGACTAGGGATTGAATCCAGGGCATTCTACCTCCAAACTACACCCCCAGTCCTATTTTTAATTTGAAACAGGGTCTCACTATGTTGATGAGAGTCTCAATACTTGTTGAGGCTGTGCACAAACCTGCGATCCTCCTGTCTCAGCCTACTAAGTACTAGGATTATAAGCATGTGCCACCACACATGCTTGTATTTGCCTTGCTTTATTTGTTTTTGTAGTGCTGGAGATTGAACCTAGGGTCATTCTACCTCCAAGCTACACCCACAACCTGATATTTTATTCTTTATTTTTATTTATTTTATTTATTTATTTATCGCAGTACTGGGGATGGAATCCAGGGGGGCATTCTACTTTTAATCTCCACCCGCAGCCCTATTTTTTATTCATTTTGAAACAGGGTCTCACTAAGTTGCAGAGGGCCTAAGTAGCTGAGGCTGGTCGCGAACCTGGATCCTCCTGTCTCAGCCTTCCAAATGCTGGGATTACAAGCCTGCACCACCATGCCCGGCTTATTCTTTATTTTGAAATAGGGTCTTAGTTGCAAAGGGCCTCACTAGTAGCTGAGGTTGTCCGCGAACCATGATCCTTCTGTCTCAGCCTCCCAAATGCTGGGATTACAAGTGTGTGCCACCACACCTGGCTTGTTCTTTATTTTTGAAACAAGGTCTCACTAAATTGTAGAGGGCATCAGTAAGTAACTGAGGCTGGCGCAAACCTGGATCCTCCTGTCTCAGCCTCCCAAGTGCTGGGATTACAAGTATGCGCCACCATGCCCAGATTTATTTATTTATTTATTTATTTATTTATTTATTTATTTATTACCTCTGGGGATTGAACTCAAGGGCATTCTACTTCCAAGCCACACCCTAGCCCTACTCTTTAATCCATTATATTGAAATAGGGTCTCACTAAGTTGCAGAGGGCCTAAGTAGCTGAGGCTGGCTGTGTACCTACAAGCCTCCTGTCTTAGTCTCCCAAGTACTGGGATCACAAGTGTGCACCACCATGCCCGGTTTATTCTTTAAATTTGAAACAGGGTCTTACTAAATTGCAAAGGGCCTAAATAGCTGAGGCTGGTCATGAACCCGGATCCTCCTGTCTCAGCCTCCCAGATACTGAAATTACAAGTGTGCGCCACCATGCCCAGCTTTTTATTTTGAAATAGGGTCTCACTAGATTGCTGATAATCTCACTATGTTGCTAAAGCTGATCTTCAACCTGTGATCCTCCTGTCTCAGCCTTCCAAGTACTGAGATTATAGGCATGCATGACCATGCCCAGCTGAGATTTGTTTTTCAGATAAAAAGATCAACTTAGGTATGCACTGAATCTTATTATTAATTCAGGTGTATTATAAAAATAAGGCAAAAAATGTTTTTAAGCCAGGTGTGGTATCATATGCCTGTAATCCTAGTACCTGGAAGACCGAGACAGGAAGATCACAGGTTCAAAGCTAGCCTCAGCAACTTGGTGAGGCTCAGCAACATAGTAAGACCTTGTCTCCAAATAAGAAATAAAAGGCTGAGAGTGTAGTTTGGAGATAGAATGCTTCTTGATTCAAGCCGGGTGTGGTGGCGTACGCTTGTAATCCCTGCGCTTGGGAGGCGGAGACAGGAGGATTGCGCTGATTCAGAGCCAGCCTTGCTGGCTTAAGAGACCCTGTTTCCAAATAAAAATATAAAATAGGTCTGGGAGTGTAGCCCAAAGGTAGAAGGGCTTCCAGAAACCCCAGTACCACAAAAAAAAAAGAATGCTTCTTGATTCAATCCTCAGTATCCCCCCCCAATAAATAAATATACACATACACACACATATACATATTAAGATAGAATTATTACCAGTAATGGACATAATATTCTAAGGGCAAAAATATAGTAAATTATAGACAAAATCAAGCATTAGTCAGTTTAATTTTTCATATTTTATTCCTTTTATCAATAGGTTAAGAAAGTAAAAATTTCCCAAGTATTAATTTATAGATAATGTTTATAAGTGGCACCAAAAAGTTCAGTTTTACAAAGAGTAACATTCATCAATCTCTTTAAATGCAATCTTAATCCTTAAACTACAAGCAATAATAATTTAATGTAATGAGCTAAATACACACAAAACCTGTGTGTTTTGAATTACAATAGTAGATTCTACAGTCACATGATTTTAGCCAATTACACATTTCCACAATGAACAATTAGTTACACATATGTTAATAAAACACTGCCCTGAAAGCTTACCCTGACATTAAGTCTTCAAGAACTGCCATTTCTGCTACTGAAAACAGATGATCAGGGAAAAGGAATTCTCTTAAAACGTAACAAACAGTGTAAGTCCCAAAAGGTTTTAAATAAAAAACTTTTAACTCTTAAAACTTAAATAGTATGTCCCAAAAAATCTTAAAAAAAAAAAAACAAACCTTTATACAGAAGCATTGCTGTGAAACTTTTACTCCTTAAAAAAAAAAAAAAAAAAATCAAGCCAGGCATAGTGGCACTCACTTGTAATCCCACATTTGAGAGGCTGAGACCAGAGGATCATGGTTTGCGGACAGCCTCAGCTATTTAGGCTCTCCGCAACTTAGTGAGATCCTGCTTCAAAATAAAGAATAAATAATAGGGCAGGGGATGTAGCTTGGAGGTCGAATGCCCCTGGATTTTATCCCCAGACCTGCAAAAAAAAAAAAATAAAATAAATAAAATAAAATAAAATAAAATAAAAATTTTTGTGGTGGTACTGGGAATTAAACTAACTTAGGGTCACACACAACACTGAGCTATATTCCCACCCCCACCCCACCCCCGCCCTTTGCGGTACTGGGGATGGAATCCAGGAACATTCTACCCCTGATCTATACCCCCAGCCCTATGTTTTATTCTTTATTTTGAGATGGTCTCACTATGTAGCTGACACTGGCCAAGAACCTGTGATCCTCCTATCTCAGCCTCCCAAGTTCTGGGATTAGAAGCGTGTGCCACCATGCCTGGCTTCCCAAGCTTTTTAAATTTTTATTTTGAGACAGGATCATGCTAAGTTGCCAAGGCTGACTTGAATTTACAATCCCCCTGCCTCGGCCTCCTGGATAGGTGGGATTAAAGGCATACACCACTACAACTGGTAAACCACTCTAGTCTTTAGAAAGAAGTATTAAAACAAATTATCTTTTAAGACAGAGAGACAAAACAAATACACCTTATACATAAACACTACTTTTTTTCTTTAGATAGCCAAAAGTTAAGGAACTGCATGGTTTTCAAGGTACTTTAGGTTACATGTAGTTAGTAAAACCCAGTAAGTAATTCAAGTATGGTCATATAAAGCAGGCAATTAAAGGCTCAAATATCACCCAATTTGAAGATGAAAAGAAAGGCGGAAAATTTTGTTTTTTCATCTTTCATTTACATGCCTAGATATCAGAAAATTACTGTAGAAAATACACTAGTATTAGATACAGCTTCCACAGAAATGAGATTTCAGAAAGTTCAAAAGCTGTCAAGATCCATAGTTTGCTTCATCAAATGCTTTTCTAGCTCGTTTCAATTCTTCGTTCATAGTGAGCAAGTCTTTAACCCTGGCAAACTTCCTTGGGTCCTTTCGGATCAAGAAGACAATATCTTCAACTTGTACTCGACCTTGTCTTCCAATTGACATCGCCTTGTGAGTCTATTACAAAAAAAAATATTAAATTCATGGGGTGGGGTTGGAGAGGGAAAGAGAGGGAGGGAGACAGGGAGAGAGAGATTGAGGGTTAAACTCTGGCATTTTACCTCTAAGCTATCCCTTTCCCTTTGTTTTACTTTTTGTGGTACTAGGGATTGAACTCATGGGCATTCTACATCCAAGGTACAAACTCAGCCCTTTTTATTTATTTATTTATTTATTGATTTATTTTTGCAGCACTGGGAATGGAACCCAGATGTATTCTACCTCCCAGCTACACCCCCAACCCTATTTTGTATTCATTTTATTTGGAAACAAGGTCTCACTGAGTTACTGAGTTGCAAAGGGCCTAAGTAGCTGAGGCTATCTGTGAACCGATCCTCCAGTCTCAGCCTCCCAAATGCTGGGATTACAAGCACCACGCCCAGCTTTTTTATCCTTTATTTTGAAACAGGGTCTCACTGAGTTGCAAAGGGCCTCAGTTAAGTAGCTGAGGCTGTCCACAAACCATGATCCTCCTATCTCAGCCTCCCAAGTGCTGGGATTACAAGTGTGCATCACCGGGCCCAACTCCCTTTTTATTATTATCATTTTATTGTGTGTGTGCATGTGCATGTGTGCATGTATGTGTGTGTGTGTTACTGAGGATTGAACCCAGGGACATTCTACCTCCAAGCTATACCTGTCAGCCCAATTTTGTCATTTTGAAGTGGGGTCTCCCTAGGTTGCTGAGAGTCTTACTATTTGATGAGGCTGTCCTTGAGCCTGCAATCCTCCTGTCTCAGCCTCTGAAGTACTCAGATTACAGGTGTGTGCCACCATGCCTAGCTCTTTATTATTTTGAAACAGAGTCTCACTAAGTTCCTGAAAGTGTCTTGCAAAATCACTAAGGCTGCCAGTACTTGGGAGGTTAAAAGAGGAAGATCACAGGTTTCAAGGTCAGCCACAGCTGAGACAGGAGGCCAGCCTCTGCTACTTAGTGAGGTCCTTTGCAACTCACTGAGACCCTGTTTCAAAATAAAGAATAAAAAATAGGGCTGGGGGGCCGGGCATAGTGGCACACGAGGCAGAGACAGGAGGATCGCGCAGGTTCGAAGCCAGCCGCGCACGCTGGCTTAGGAGACCCTGTTTCCAAATGAAAATGTAAAAATAGGTTTGGGAGTGTAGCCCGGAGGTGGGCTTCCAGGAACCCCAGTACCACAAAAAAAAAAAAAAAAAAAAAAAAAATAGGGCTGGAGGATAGCTCAGAGGTAGAATGCCCCTGGGTTCCATCCCCAGAACTGCAAAAACAAACAAACAAACAAACAAATAAATAAATATAAAAGGGCTGAGTGTGTGTGTGTATATATATATGGTTACGAAGAGTAACTACAAATTTACTGATGATCTCATTTTTTTTTTCTTTTTCTTTTTTGTAGTGTTAGGGTTTGAACCCAGAGACATTCTTCCTCCAAGCTATCCCCCACCCCCTCTCCCACCTTTGTAAAGTTCTGTTTTGAAACCAGGTCTTTCTAGGTTGCTAAAGGTCTCGCTAAATTGCTGAGGTTGGTCTTGAACCTATGATCATCCTGTCTCAGCCTCCCAAATGCTGGAATTACAGGCATGCACCACCATACCTGGCTCCATTTTTTAAAATATAAGTAGGATTTTCTTACTGTGGTTGAGATAAAAATTAGGCCTTTATAAGCTGGGTGTGGTGGCGCATGCTTGTAATCCAGTGCTTGGGAGGCTGAGACAGGAGGATCACACAGATTTGAAGCCAGACTCAACTACTTAGTGAGGCTCTCAGCAACTTAGTGAGACCCTGTTTCCAAATAAATTATAAAATAGGACTAGGGGTGTAGCCCAGAAGTAGAAAGCCCCTGGGTTCCACCCCTCTATGCTGTACCACCAAGATATAACCTCAACCCCATATATTAGTTTCTTTCTCCATTTGTCTAAAATTTTAAGACTTTTTTTTTTTTTTTTTTTTTGGTACTAGGGATGGAACCCAGGGGGAGTCTACCTTGGAGCTATACCCCCATCCCTATTCTTTATTCCTTATTCTGAAACAGAGTCTCACCGAGTTGCAAAGGGTCTAAGTAGCTGAGGCTGTCTGCAAACTGTGATCCTCCTGTCTCAGCCTCCCAAATGCTGGGATTAAAGGCATATATCACCACATCCCGTGCATTTTATGTCTCTCTAGATAAAATTTCAGCTGGGCATGGTGGTGCATGCTTGTAATACCAGCAACTGGGAGGCTGATTAGGAGCAACTGGCTATCTAGGAGGATTGCGGTTCGCAGCCAGCCTCAGCTACTTAAGTGAGGCCCTTTGCAACTCAATTAAGACCCTGTTTCCAAATAAAAAGAATAAAAAATAGGCTAGGGGTGTACTTGGAGGTAGAATGCCCCTGGGTTCCATCCCTGATACTGCAAAAAATAAAAAATAAAAATAAATAAAATTTCAGAGAAGGGAGAATAAATTTATGTAATCTCCATCCTTAATAGTAAGTAGTAACCAGTAACTTCACAAAATAGGCATTCAAATGGATAACTTATTTCAAAAGGATATTCTGAGTTTTAGTCTGATCTAAAGTTTAGAATTTGAAATCTATTCTTCAATGTGCTAAGATCAATTATAAAATAAAAATAATAATGATAAGACCAGTTACAAAAGAATCTTACCATTTCAGTGATGAATTCTATGACAAGATCTTCAAGAATATCCACTGACTCAGTGTAAGGATTCTGGTCGTCCCCAAACCCATACATCATACATCGCACTGTGGAAGAACAATCACCCTTGTTTACTTGAACGGTAATTTCAATACTTTCACCAATACTTTATTTCACTTTGAACAGTCATTTCACCGATACTTTATTCATATCAAATAGAACTGAACCACGTTTTACATGATACCGGTTTTAGAGCATTTGCATTTTATCTGTTGTCTCCAAGAATGGTCTTTGATAGAAAAAGTTTAACCAGTCTTTTCATCCAGCCTCCAACAAAATTCCCCCTCCTTCCCAGCTACTGAAGCCTAACATGAATATTCTCTTTCTAGTCTCTATCATCTACTCCTCAGGAACTTCCAGAATGCCTTTTTAAGCGGCAAACCCTATAGCCGGGACAAAACTAGCAATGACAACATTTTCTGGAAGTATTTTCTGTGTATGAGGTGAGGCAGTGAGACACTGGAAAAGAGAAGGCAGAAGAATCTTCTCGATGTTGCCGTACAGGAAAGGACATGAGAGAAAGCACTCCAATTACCTTCTTATAAAGGAATAGGGAAATTAAGGAAGGCAGAGGCTTACTACAAAGAATTTCTTTCTTTCTTTTTTTTTTTTTTTGTGGAACTGGGGATGGAACCCAGGGGCTCTCTACCTCCAGGCTACACCCCCAGACCAACGTTATATTTTATTTGGAAACAGGGTCTCACTTGAGCTGCCCAGAGTCTCACCAAGTAGCTGAGGCTGGCCTCGAATCTGTGCGATCCTCCTGTCTCAGCCTCCCAAGTACTGGGACCAGAAGTGCACGCCACCACACCCGGCTACAAAGAATCTTGGTATTTTATTTCCTAGATCAATGCAAGTGCCAGCCAAGCCCTTGTATGCTTCATCTGAAGCCGCCAAAGAATATGCTAAAGAGAAGAAAAGTCTAATGCAGAGTCATAGTAGCTAAAACTTATAAAGCCATTACCATGTGCCAGGGAATGTGGTTTTTTTGGGGGGAAGGCACTGGGGATTGAACCCAGGGTTACTCTACCTTTGAGCTACACCTCAGCCTTATTTCATTCTTTAACTTAAAATAGGGTCTTGTTAAGTTGCTGAAGATGGCTTTGAACCTGTGATCCTCTTGTCTTCACCTCTCAAGTACTGGGATGACAGGAGTGTGCCACCGTACCAGGCTCAGGGACTGTTTTAAGGCTACTCATTTAATCTTCACAAGAGTCATCTGAGGTAGATACTATTATTATCCCCATTCTACATGTGAGAAAATAGAGGGACTGAATTAAGTGGCTTACCCAAAGATGCAGTTAGAGCCAAAACTTGAACCCTGCTGATCTGGTTCCAGACTCTTTACTCTCACACACAACAGTATTACACTTCTTCTTAGTTTAGCGATCTGTATGGATTCTTAACATAAAGTCTATGAATCTCATTAGTTCACAGACAAGCTTCAAGAAGTCCTGGACTGCTGAGTGTGGTGGCGCACGCTTGTAATCCCTGTGCTTGGGAGGCGGAGACAGGAGGATCGTGTAGGTTTGAAGCCAGCCTAGCTGGCTTAAGAGACCCTGTTTCCAAATAAAAAATATAAAATAGGTCTGGGAGTGTAGCCCAGAGGTAGAAGGGTTTCCAGGAACTCCAGTACCACCCAAAAAAACCCCAAAAATGTTCTTGACTCTCCCTTGAAAATAATACTGAAAAAAAAAAATTTTTTTTTTGGTGGTACTGGGGGTAGAACCCAGGGGCTTTTTACCTCTGGACTATACTCACAGACCTATTTTATATTTTATTTGGAAACAGGGTCTCACTAAGTTTCTGAGAGCCTCACTAAATAGCTGAGGCTGGCTTCAAACCTGTGTGATCCTCCTGCCTCAGCCTCCCAAGAGCTGGGACTACAAGTGTGTGCCACCATGCCCGGCAATATATTGAAAAATTTTAACATTCTTTGTATATGTACATTTTTCTGGAAAAAAAGAAACATCAGATTCTCAAAGGGGAAAGAAAGTAAATGTTGAAAATTGTGTGTGTATGCATGTGTGTGTTTTTGGGGATTGAGCTCAGGGGCATTCTACCTCCAAAATACACCCCAGCCCTATTTTTATTTTTTATTTTTATGTGGGTCTGGAACCCAGGGGCATTCGAACTCTGAGCTACACTCCTTGCCCTATTTTGCATTCTTTATTTTGAAACAGGGTCTCATGAAGTTGCAGAGAGTCTCACTAAGTAGCTGAGGCTGTCTGCGAACCACGATTTTCCGGTCTCAGCCTCCTGAATGCTGGGATTACAAGTGTGTGCCACCATGCCTGGCTCTATTTTTTAAAATTTAATTAATTAATTTATTTTTGGTGGTACTAGGGGTGGAGCCCAGGGGCTTTTCTACCTCTGGGCTATACTCCCAGACCTATTTTATACTTTATTTGGAAACAAGGTCTCACTAAGTAGCTATGGCTGGCTTTGAACTTGTGGTATCCTCCAGTCTCTGCCTCCCAAGCACTTGGATTATAAGCGTGTGCCACTATGCCTGGCCCTCTATTTTTACTTTTAAACAGGGTCTCACTAGGTTGATTAGAGTTTCACTACTTGCTGAGGCTGTCCTCAAACCTGTAATCCTATCTCAGCCTCCCAAGTACTAGGATTAAAGGTGTACACCACCATGCTCAGCTTTAGAAGTGTTTTGAATATTGATTTGAATGATAAATACAAGTATCCATGTGTAAAATTCATCAAGCTATTCATTTAAGACTTGTACAATTTATTATATGCAAGTGTTCTATTTTGTAAAAATGGAACTCAAAGTAAACTTCTAAAGAAAGGATTAAGTACATTAAGAATAATTCCTATTTAGAAGCCTGGAGTAGTGGCACAAGCTTGTAATCCCAGTACTTGGGAGGCTGAGGCTGAGACAGGAGGATCCCAGTTTTGCAGCCATCCTCAGCTACTTAGTGAGACCCTGTTTCTAAATAAAGAATAAAAAAAAAAAAAAAGGACTGGGGGTATACCTCAAAGTTAGAATGTCCCTGGGTTCAATCCCCAGTAACTAACACACACACACACACACACACACACACACACACACACACACACACACACTTCCTATTCAGGAAAAACAAAAACTAGAAAGACCAAGCCAGGTGTGGTGACGCACACTGGTAATACAAAGCATTTGGGAGGCTGAGACAGGAGGATCACGGTTTGTGGACAGCCTCAGTTACTTAGTGAGGCCCTCTGCAACTCAGTGAAACTGTTTCAAAATAAAAAATAGGGCTGGGGGTGTAGCTTGGAGGTAGAATGCCCCTGGGTTCCATCCCTAGTACTGCCAAAAAAAAAAAAAAAAAAAAAAAAGATTAAGAAAGAAAAGAAAGGGGTGACTTGGAAGCCAGCCAGGGTACAAATATCCCTAGGGTTTATAATGGCAAGAGCCTTTGGTCCAGATACAGGAGGGAGAAAACAAGCACAGGAGCCAGTATTTTTTTTTCTTTTTTAGATTCTGTAACTTGTTTCTTTTTGCCTTTTTTGTAAAAATAGATAATTTTAGACTTACAGATGAGTTGTAAAAATAGTCCCTAATTCCCATATGCCCTATATCTAACTTCCCTTTATGATAACATCTTATATAACCATAGATATTTATCAAAACTAAAGAAACTGACATAGGAAGACATACAGACTCTGTTCAGACTGTACCAGTTTTTCCACTGTGGGCACTGTGAGGTCTGACGGTGACGCCTGGCCAGAGGAGGTCAAGAACAAAGGACTTCTGGAAAAGTGGGAAAATGCCTCTCACCATCCCCCTGCTCCCAGCCCCATAAAAAGCCCCTAGTATGTAAAGAAGGCAGCTATTCTGAATCCTGTGGGCTCTTCCCCAGTCAGTTCACCTCCCAGGCTTTGCTCCAAATGAAGCCTGTTCTAGTCTATGGAGTCATGTATTACTTTATCCCTGTATTTTCTCTCTCTCTCTCGCTCGCTTTTTTTTTTTTTTTTTTTTTTTTTGTGGTCCGACGGAACCCAGGGGCATTCCACCTCCGAGCTATACCCCCAGCCCTATTTTTTTTATTCTTTATTTTGGTGGTACTGGGGTTCCTGGAAGCCCTTCTACCTCCGGGCTGCACTCCCAGACCTATTTTATATATTTTTGAAACAGGGTCTCTTATGCCAGTGCGGCTGGCTTCGAACCTGCGCGATCCTCCTGTCTCTGCCTCCCAAGTGCGGGGATTACAAGCGTGCGCCACCACGCCCGGCTCTTTTTTAACTTTTTTATGTGGAAACAGGGTCTCTTAAGCCAGCGGGGCTGGCTCCGAAACCAGCGCGATCCTCCTGTCCCCGCCTCCCAAGCTCAGGGATTACGAGCGTGCGCCACCACGCCCAGCTTTTATTCTTAATTTTGAGACATGATCTTATTGAGTTGCAAAAGACCTCATTAAGTAGTAGCTGAGGCTGTCTCCGCCTCCCAAACACTGGGATCACAAGCATGAGCCACCACACCTGGCTATTCCTGTATCTTCTAACATCCACTAAAGTCTTCTTTTCTGTTCCAGGTTTTTGGGTATTTTTTATTTATTTTTTAGTGCTAGGGATTGAACCAGTGCCTCACACATGCTAGGCAAGTGCTCTCCCACTCAGCTACACTTCCAGCCCTCCATTCCAGGTTCTTATGAAGGATCCCACTCTACTTAGTTGTGATTTCACCATCCAATCTCAGTCTTTCCCTGACTTTCAAGATCTTAACTTTTTGAAGAATACTAGTTATCATATAGACTGTCACTCATGTGGGTTTTTTTTTTTTTTTTGTGGTACTGGGGTTCCTGGAAGCCCTTCTACTTCTGGGCTACACTCCCAGACCTATTTTTACATTTTTTTTATTTGGAAACAGGGTCTCCTAAGCCAGCGCGCGCGGCTGGCTTCGAACCTGCGCGATCCTCCTGTCTCTGCCTCCCAAGCGCGGGGATTACAAGCGTGCGCCACCACGCCCGGCTCATGTGGGTTTGTTTGATGGTTTCCATGATTAGACTGCGTTTACATATTAGAAAGGACCGCGGGGCATGGTGGCGCATGCTTGTAATCCCCGCGCTTGGGAGGCAGAGACAGGAGGATCGCGCAGGTTCGAAGCCAGCCGCACTGGCATAAGAGACCCTGTTTCAAAAATATATAAAATAGGTCTGGGAGTGTAGCCCGGAGGTAGAAGGGCTTCCAGGAACCCCAGTACCACCAGAAGAAAAAAAAAAGAAAAAGAAAAGAAAGAACCTGGGCTTGGTGGCGCATCCTTGTAATCTCACTCCTTGGGAGACTGAAACAGGAGAATCGCAGGTTCACAGCCAACTTCAGCTACTTAGTGAGGCCCTCTGCAACTTCGTAAGACCATGTTTCAAAATAAAGAATATGGCTGGGGGTAGGGCTGAGAGGTAGAATGCCCCTGCCACTAGTACCGAGAAAAAAAGGACACTAAGAGGGGATGTGCCAGGCAGGTTTGGTTGCACACACCTATAATCCCAGTACTTGGGAGGCTGAAAAAGGAGGATCACAGGTTCAAGGCCAGCCTCAATAACTTAGAGACTCCCAGCAACCTACCAAGACCCTATTTTGAAACAAAAACTGCTGGGGGGTGTTTCTCAGACGTAGAATGCCCCTGGACTCAATCCCTGGAAAAAAAAAAAAGTAAGCCAGGTGTGGTGGCACATGCTTGTAATCCCAGCATTTGGGAGGCTACGACAGGAGAATTGTGGTTCCTGGCCAGCCTTAGCTACTTAACCTTGTTTCAAATAAAGAATAAAAAATTGGGCTGGGGGTGTAACTTGGAGGTAGAATACCCCTGGTTTCCATCCCTGGTACCGCAAAAAAAAAAAAAAAAAAAAAAAAAAAAAAAAAAAATTGTGCCCTCACATTAGGATACATATCAATACATAGTACTGGTGTGCTAACTGATCACCTGGCTAAAGTTATAGCTAGTAGAATTCTCCACTGTAACTTACTATTTTTCCCTTAAATTTTTTTTTATTATTGGTCCATTGTAATCATACTTTTTTTTTGCAGTACTGGGGATGAAACCCAGGGGCATTCTACCTCCAAGCTGTATCCCAGCCCTCTATCTCTTTCTTTCTTTTCTTGTGGTACTGGAGATGGAACCTTAGGGTCTGAGTTGCAAAGGGCCTCACTAAGTAGTAGCTGAGGCTGTTCGTGAACCACGATTCTCCTGTCTCAGCCTCCCAAATGCTGGGATTATAAACCCGCACCACCACACTCAGCTATTCTTTGTTTTTGAAAGAGGGCCTCACTAAGTTGCTGAGGGCCTCACTAAGTAGTTGGACTGTCCTCGAACCACCATCCTCTTGTCTCAGACTCCCAAATGCTGGGATTACAAATGTACGCCACCATGCCAGGCTGGTGACTAACATTTTGAAGGATAGAATTCACCAGTAGAAAAATATATTTCAGTGGATAAGAGAAACTTACTTAAGTAGAAGAGAGGACCAATACATTATAATCTCTCCATCAGTGTAATGCCTCACTCTGTTCTCAACTTCCTGCCCTGTTTATTGACTTAGTCCAAAGCCTCAACCTAGTGCCTACCCTCAGTAACTGCTCCAAGATCCATCCCTACTGTGGCTTACAGTCAAAGGAGTCTCAGTTTCTGCTCTGACAAAGTAGCACATGAAAACTAATGAAGGTATGTTCTGTCCTGAATTAAAGTACTTACCACACATGCTGTGGTGACAGTGCCTGAAATTCCAGTACTTGGGAGGCCAAAATAGGAGGATTGCAGGTTCCAAGCCAGCCTCAGCAAGTTAGTAAAACCCTTAGTTTCCAAATTCATATGAAAGAAAGAAAGAAAAGAAAAGGAAAGAAAGAGCTGGACATGGTGGTGCATGGTTATAATCCTAGTACTTGGGAGGCTGAGAATGGAGGATCCCAGGTTTAAGGACAGTCTCAGCAATTTAATGAGGCTTTCATCAACCTAGAAAGACCCTGTTTTCTTTTCTTTCTTTCTTTTTTGGTGGTACTGGGGTTCCTGGAAGCCCTTCTACCTCCGGGCTACACTCCCAGACCTATATTATACTTTTTTTTTTAATGTGGAAACAGGGTCTCTTAAGCCAGCGTGTCTGGCTTCAAACCTGCGCGATCCTCCTGTCTCTGCCTCCCAAGCACGGGGATTACAAGCGTGCACCACCACGCCTGGTAACCCTGTTTTCAAATAACAAATAAAATCGGTCTGGGGATGTAGCTCAGAAGTAGAATGCCTCTGGGTTCAATTCCCAGTACCACACACACAAAAAAAGGGATGGGGGTGTGGTTTGGTTGGAGGCAGAATGCCATCAGGTTCAATCCCCAGCACCACACACACACACACACACACACACACACACACACACACACACACAGTTTATCATTAAATATATACATATATGTATAATTGGGGTTAGGATGGTTACTATATATAATTCAAAAATTAATTTAGGCCGGGTGTGGTGGCGCACACTTGTAATCCCTGCGCTTGAAAGGCGGAGACAGGAGGATCACGCAGGTTCGAATCCAGTCTCGCTGGTTTAAGAGACCCTGTTTCCAAATAAAAATATAAAAATAGGTCTGGGAGTATAGCCCAGAGGTAGAAGGGTTTCCAGGAACCCCAGTACCACCAAAATAAAACAAAAAATTAATTTTATAGAAAGTCTGAGAATAAGAGCCAGGCATGGTGGCATGCACTTGTAATCCCAATGCTCCAGAAGCTGAGACAGGAGGATGGTACAGGTTCAAAGCCAACCTCAGTGAGGCTCTCAGGAATTTGGTGAGACCATTTCCAAATAAAATATAAATTAGGTCTGGGAGTACAGCACGGAGGTAAAAAAAAGCCCCTGGGTTCCACCCCCAGTACCAAAAAAAAAAAAAAAAAAAAAAAGAAAAGAAAAAAGAAAGCCTGAGAATATTAAGAAGCACATTCAATACTTCTACTTTGAAAGGGTATATCCAAAAGTATTTTGCCATTTGTAATAAAACCATTGCCAAAAAAACTTACATTCTTTAGAAAAAAGTCTCTTTCTTTTACCCTGTCCACCTTCTGCACCTCCTCCAATTTCTTCATTTTCCTCCTCAAACTGGAAATTAAAATGTATATTTAGAGATGTCACGTGATTGCATTGCATTTGAAATTCTAGCAATTAACATTTTATTTTTCATTTCCAACCCTGACATCAGGCTAGAAAGCCCAAAGTAAGCTGCAAAAATTATGAATTCTTAGCACTGAAGGGGCCTTAAAGACTAGTCCAATTTCCAAGCCATTCGAGAATGGCTTCTACAATGTCCCTACCAATCCTACTGCCTTTCCATTTAAGAGTTCTAATGACCACAGGTTGTGATGTTTTTTGCTTATTTATTTAGAACAACTAAGTCCTACTGCTAGCCAGTGTTTCTGTTAAAGATTGAGTATTGAATCAAAGCCTACTTCCTGCAGGAAGTAAAAGTAACACCTATAAACACCTGCTTATACAGTGCTAAAAAATTCCCTTAACCCTATTTCACGACAAAACCGATGCTACAAGCTATAACTTGCCCCCAAAGAGAAAGAAAAAAGGAATTTGAATTTCAGGCTTTCTGACTTCCAGGCCTTTATTGTCCCACTTCATACTAAATACAGGTTTGACTGCTGGGTCATAAGGAGTTCAGCAAATACTAGCTTTGATCTCTGATGACTGTCCAGGTGTTTCGAAGGGTGTCCGGCAGGGCCAAAGAAAACCAAAGGCGCCTCCTTTCTACTCTTCCTCACGTCTTGCCCCAGGTACTAAAATGACTAATCAGAAGGAAAAGGCAAGCGCAGCCCCGGACTCTCTCGGCTGAATCCACTACGGCAAACAGACCGAATTCTCAACTCAAACTCCGCTACTGAGCACGAGGGAGTGAGAGAAAAAAAAAAAAGAAAGAAAGAAAAAAAAGAGGGATGGGACAAAGGCAGTCACTCACGGTGGGGTCTTCTTCCTCATCTGCCATCCCACCAGCCCTCCAGCCTCCAGCGCCCCGCGCTTAGCGCCTGTTTTCACTACTTCCGCCGCGTCACTTCCGGTGACGCCAGTGTGGGCGGAGTCAGAGCCGAGTGAAGGCGGGGCCCGACCGGGCGGGGGGCGGGAGGGGCGGGGCCAGAGCCGGGCTACCAGCGGGAGCTAGTAGGAAGCGCTCTTGCACTTCTGACAGCTAGAACAGGGCGCTCTCTGTGAGCCCAGAGAAGAAATTCAACGTAACAAAGAAAAGGGACTCATGGCAGGGCGTGGTGGCGCACGCCTATAACCCCAGCACTTGGGAAGCTTAAGTAGCCAGCCTCAGCAATTTAGTAAAACCCTGTGTCAAAATAAAAAAAATAGGAGCCGGGCGTGGTGGTTCACCCATGTCATCCCAGGTGTTTGGGAGGCTAAGATAGGGGCAAGACGTGAGGAAGAGTAGAAAGGAGGCGCCTTTGGTTTTGCTTTGGCCCTGCCGTCAACAGCCTCAGCTACTTAGTGAGGCCCTTTGCAACTCAGTGAAACCGTTTCAAAACTGAGTGGAAGCCGGGTGTGGTGGCACACACTTGTAATCCCAGGAGGATCACACAGGTTCGAAGCCAGCCTCAGCTACTTAGTGAGGCTCTCAGCAACTTAGTGAGACCCTGTTTTCAAATAAAGTATAAAATAGGTCTGACAGTATAGCCCGTAGGTAGAAAATCCCCTGGGTTCCACTCCTGGTACCACAAAATAAAACAACAACAACAAAAAAATAGAGTTAAAAATAGGGCTGGGGGTATAGCTCGGAGATAGAATGCCCCTGGGTTCCATCCTCAGTATTCAAAAATATAAATAGGGCTAGGACTGTATTAGAGCTAGACCACCGGGGCTCAAACTCCAGTACCACAAAGAAACAAAAAAGGAAGAAAGGGAGCGAGAAAGGAGGAGTCATGGGCTAGGCGGCGTGTATCATCTCATCATTGTGACCCTAAGTCTGTTTCTGCTCCGGGCTTCCTGATTCTGCAGTGGTTCTTAGTTTGAAGAGTATAGTTAAGTAATTGCCATTTACCTTCCACTGTTTAAGTCTAAGCACTGTATTAATTATTGGGAGGCCACTCTTTTTCATTGCTAGTTCTCAAGGGGTGGTATTCTTATAGTGATATTTATAACTTTGTTGGGAAAGTTTTATGGATGAATTATCATGAAAACCACTGGTGTTAGAAGGTGAGGCCTAGGCATGTAAAGTGCCATTTGATGTAAGGTGATGCTCAGCCAGGCATGAGGCGTGTGCCTGTAATCCCAGCACTTGGGAGGCTAAGACAGGAGGATTATAGGTTTCAGGCCAGCCTCAGCAATTTGGGCCCTCTGCAACTAAGAGAGACCTTGCCTGAAAAATAGAAAACTAAAAAATAAAATAGGACTGGGATGTAGATCAGAGGTAGAATATCCCTGCGTTTGATTCCTAGTACCACAAAAACAAAAATTTTAAAGAGACAGCCAGGTGTTGTGGCCCACGACTATAATCCCAGTACTTAGGAGGCTGAAGAAGGAGGATTGTGGATTTGAAACCAGCCTCAGCAAATTGACCCTGTTTTCAAACAAAAAATGAAGTAGGGCTGGGTCTAGCTCAGAGGTAAAATGCCCCTAGCTTCAATATCCAGTACTACATATACACACAAATAAATTATTATCATAAATCATTGTCTTTTTATTTTTTTAGTGATGTTGCAATCAAACCCAGGGGTTGATACAAGTGCTCTTCCACTAAGTTACATCCCCAGCCCCTAAATTTTTGTCTTTATTTTACCTTCATGTTACAACTAAGGTATTGTACACGTTTTTGTGTGTTTTTAGTACTGAGGATTGAACCCAAAGTCATTCTGCCTTTTAGCTATATTCCTAACCCTATTTTTATTTTTTATTTGAAGCAGGGCCTCAAAAAGTAGCTGATGCTGGCTACAAATCTGTTATCCTCCTGTCTCAGCCTCCCAGGCACTGGGATTACAGACCAGCACCATTTGGCATTATATACTTTTAAAAGTTGTTAGGAGTGGGGCATGGTGGTACATGCTTGCAATCCCAGTACTTGGGAGCCTGAGACAGAAGGATCACAGGTTCATGGTCAGCCTCAAACTTAGTGAGACCATTTCAAAATAAAAGAATAAAATAGGACTGGGGTGTAGCTCAGAGATAGAATGCCCCTGAGTTCCATACCCAGTATCACAAAATAAATTTTAAAAATACAATACATATGCATAAAACAATAGCTTGTATAGGAACATATAAAGGAACAGAGACTTTAAATGTATTAAAAAGTTGCAATGAAAGCCGGGTATGGTGGCGCACACTTGTAATCTCAGTACTTGGGAGGTTGAGACAGAAGGATCACAGGTTCGAAGCTAGCCTTGACAATTTAGCAAGGCGCTTCACAACTTAGTGAGACTCTGTTTCCAAATAAGAATTAAAATTGAGATGGAGGTTTATCTCAGAGGGAGAATGTCTCTGGGTGCAATCCTTTGAGCCAGAAGAAGAAGAAAAAGGAGGAGGAGGGAGGGGGGTAGTGGTAGTAGTAATTGCAGTGAAGGCTGGTGTGTTGGTACATTCTTGTAATCCCAGTACTTGGGAGGCTGAGGCAAGAGCCTTCTGCAATTTAGTGAGACCTTGTTTCAAAATAAAGAATAAAAAATAGAGCTGGGAGTGTAACTCAGAGGTAGAATACCCCTAGGTTCCATTCTCAGTACTGAAAGGAGGAGGAGGAGGTGGAGGTATTCAGACATGGTGACACACTCCTGTAAACCAGTACTTGGGAGGCTGAAACAGGAAGATCAGTAGCGGGCATGGTGGCGCATGCTTGTAATCCCAGCATTTTGGAGGCTAAGACAGGAGGATCATGGTTCGCAGACAGCCTCAGCTACGTAGTGAGGCCCTTTGCAACTCAGTGAGACCCTGTTTCAAAATAAAGAATAAAGAATAGGGCTGGGGGTATAGCTCAGAGGTAGAATGCTTCTGGGTTCAATCCCCAGCACCCCCCCCCCACACACACAAAGTATCCACGTGAAAAGGGAAGATCACAGATTTGAGATTAGCCTTAACAATTTAGTGAAACTGTCAGCAACTTAAGTGAGACCCTGTTTCAAAAGAAAACATAAAAAGAGCTGGTGATATAGCTAAGAGGTAGGATGTTCCTGGATTTAATTCTCAGAATCAAAAAAGGAGGAGGAAGAGGAGGAGGAGGAGGAGGAGGAGGAGGAGGGAAGTTGCAGTGAGTTGGACATGGTGATGCACACCTGTAATCCCAGTACCTGGGAGGCTGAGGCAGGAGATCATAGGTTTGAGACCAGCCTCAGCAATTTATTGAGACCCTCAGCAACTTAGTGAAAACCTGTTTCAAATAAAAAAAATTAAATAAGTAAACAGTGCTAGAGGTATATCTAAGAAGTAAAATGCCTCTGGGTCAAATCTCCAGTACCACGTGTACACATACAATATGTATAATGGAATTAAAAAACCCAAAAGAAGCAGGTGGTCAGGAGTGCGTAGCACTACAGAGATTAAAAGAAAGAAAAGCCAGATGTGGTGGCCCATGTTCACAATCCCAGCATTTGGGAGTTGAAGACGAGAAGATGGTGGTTCAAGGACAGCCTCAGCTACTTAGGGAGGCTCTCTGCAACTCAGTGAGACCGTTTCAAAATAAAGAATAAAAAATAGAGCCGGGCGTGGTGGCACACACTTGTAATCCCAGCATTTGGGAGGCTGAGACCAGAGGATCCCGGTTCGCAGAGAGCCTCAGCTACTCAGTGAGGCCCTCCACAACTTAGTGAGACCCTGTTTCAAAATAAAGAATAAAAAGTAGGGCAGGGGGTGTAGCTTGGAGGTTACGAATGCCCCTGGGTTCCATGTCCAGACCTGCAAAAAAAAAAAAAAAAAAAAAAAAAATAGGGCTGGAGGTACAGATTGGAGGTAGAATGCCCCTGGGTTTCATCCCCAGTACCACAAAAAAGTAAATAAATAAAATAGCCAGGCGTGGTGGTGCACACTTTTAATCCAAGTACTTGGTGTAACATTGAAATGGAGTTGGAAGGCGCGAAGGAGGCAAACACCAGTCGGGTTATTGTGTGAGACCAGGCATTTTTAATCAAACTGGCACCTTCGGGCAAGGTCTGCCCCAACCGTGGGGGAAGGGTCTGATGACGGAGCAGTAGAGCCACGCGGTCAGCGGAGTCGGCCAGCAGTCATAGTTGGTTGGCAGTCACGTGGTCAGAGAGGAACTGATTGCATTTATGTAGCCGGATCCTGGGATGGGGCTACCCCATCCTCTCCCTACATCTGTCGTCTCACGATGTCTGGAGTCTCTTGACACCTGGAGTTTTGTGACATCTCCACTCTGGCTTCTAGGGTTCTGCTTCCTGTCCCTGCTGCGGGGTCCCATAGGGGAAGGGAGGGACCTGACCTACACTTGGGAGGCTGAGACAGGAGGATCGCACAGGTTTGAAGCCAGCATCAGCTACTTAGTGAGGCTCTCAGCAACTTAGTGAGACCCTGTTTCCAAATAAAATATAAAATTGGTCTGGTGGTATATCCCAGAGGTAGGAAGCCCCTGGGTTCCATCCCAGTACCACAAAAAAAAAAAAAAAAAAAAAAAAGAAAGAAAGAAAGAAAGAAAGAAAGAAAATAAATTAAAAAATAAAAATAAAAAAAGCCGAAAAATAGGGCTGGGGGTGTAGCTCAGAGGAACAATGCTCCTAGGTTCTGAAAGGCCCCATTTAGAAGAAAAATCACAAGCCCTGGCAGCCAGCTAATAGTTAAAACAGCCAGCTAATAGTTAAAAAGAAAAAGTATATATTACTGCAGCTTGCAGCTTAAGAAGCATAGCTCAAGAATGGAAAAAATGCAATAAGCCCACCCTGTTCCAGGAACGTACCTAACATCTTATCTACACTGACCGGGTCAGCGCGCCCTGTGCCGGGAACCTGCTGGCTACACCTAGTGTCTTATCTAATACTTGACTACAAAAATGTACTTTTTCAAATGATTCTGTAATATTTTGTAAACGCATGTAACTTGGCCCAAACCCCCCCCTAACTGGTGGTCTTTTCCCTATAAATACCCTCAATTTCAGTCACTCGGGGCCGAACTCCTCTGCTCTTAAGTGAGATACGAGTCGGCCCCAGTGCACTGGCCCCCTAATAAAAATTCTTACCTTCTGCTTTTGCATCAAGTAGAGTTTCTCGTGGTTCTTGCCGTCGTCGCTTATCCCGAGGTTGATTGAGGGTCTCCCCTCTGCGGGGGTCTTACAGTTCCATCCCCAGAATCACACACACACACACACCAAAAAAAAAAAAAAAAAAAAGAAAAGAAAGAAAGAAAGAAAGAAGAAAAGGCTTTGGGTTTGACAATTAGTAGGTAAGAGAATAATCTAGAGAAAGTAGTTTTAGGACTGTGAAGATGGAAGGTAGATTACTGTGTGTGTGTGTGTGTGTGTGTGTGTGTGTGATAAAGGATGGAACCACCCAGGGGCATTCTGCCTCCAAGCTATATCCCCAGCTCTATTTCTTTATTTTGAAACAGGGTCTCACTAAGTTGAGGGCCTTGTTAAGTAACTGAGGCTGGCCATGAATCTGCAACCTCCTGTCTCAGCCTTCCAAGTACTGGGATTACAAGCTTGTGCCACCACACCTGGCTTGGAAGGTGGATTATTAAAGGTTAAATAATGAATACATACATGAATATGTGTTGGACTTTGAGGGTAGAAAGAGAAAGAAGAGAGAAAAGTAGTCTTAAGAGGGCAGTAGGAGCCAGGTGTGGCTGTGCACGCTTGTAATCCCAGTACTTGGGAAGCTGAAACAAGAGGATCGCAGGTTCATGGCCAGCCTCAGCTACTCAGCGAGGCCCTCTGTAACTTAGTGAGACCCGGTTTCAAAATAAAGATTAAAAAATAGAAACTAGGGGTATAGCTTGGAGGTAGAATGCCCCTCACTTCCATCCCCAGTACTGAAAAAAAAAAAAAAAAAAAAAGGCAGTAGGCTCAAGGTGTGCTTTGAATAAATGCTGAATGATTGAGGCTGGGTGAACTTGTGGGAGACACTTGGCTCCTAAAAAAAATAAAATAAAATAAGTAATGATGGGATTTGTTTGTAAAAGAATTGAGGGAGCCGGGCGTGGTGGCACATGCTTGTAATCCTACATATGGGGGGGGGGTTAGACAGGAGGATCGTGGTTCACAGAAAGCCTCAGCTACTTAGTGAGGCCTTCTGCAATTTAGTGAGATCTTGTTTCAAAATAAAGAATTAAAAAATAGGACTGGGAGTGTAGCTACAAGGTAGAATGCCCCTGGGTTCTATCCCCAGTACCGCAAAAAAAAGAAAAAGGAAAAAAAAAGAATTGAGGGTGACTTAATTGATGGAAAGGAAGAGTGTAGCTGAACTATATGAGAATAGTTTGGGAGAAAAGACAAGGCTGGGGTTATCACAAATGAGGAAAGTAGGGGATTGAGTGGTGAGTTTCAGATACGTGGGATGGGGGAAGTCATACGAGCTACACCCCCTGCCCAATTTTTTATTCTTTATTTTTTATTTATTTTTGCGGGTCTGGGGATGGAACCCAGGGGCATTCTACCTCTAAGCTACATCCCCAGTCCTATTTATTCTTTTATTTGGAAACAGAGTCTCACTGAGTTGCTGAGGCTAGCTACAACCCTTTGATCCTCCCAGGATTACAAGCATGTGCAACCAAGCCCGGCTCTGTTTTGTAGCATAAGTTAAAGCCTATCTGGCATCTTTTTTCAATTATGTTGTAATTCAAATGAAGTGACTGTTGTGAGCTTCTTCTGGGGACTGAACTTACTCTTTGGTTACATCAGAATGCCATAGTCATGGTCCCCAAGACTGATCAGTGCTCACCACAATGACTGCAGCATAACAAACAGCCTACTGTTGCAGACAGCAGGCATTTGGCAACAACTGTCAGCTCTCCAGAGGAGGCTGAAAACAAATGAAGGACTGTCTGAATTGAGAGTCCCCAGCCCAGTGGGGCCCTGTTCATTCTTTGCACTTGGGCTGCAAGAGACAGTGACCCAGGCTTTGGAATGGTGTGAGAAATGTCCTAGGGGCTGAAGGCCGTGAGGCTCTGGGGCTTCCAGGATGACAGAAACATTAAAGCTTGGAACAAAACCTTCCAAGATCAAGCAGTAGTAGAAAGTGTAACGGTGGGTGAACTGTTAAGGTGGTGGAAATGTTCCAGGGATCCTGTTGGGTTCCCGGAATTGTAACAGTGAGAGATGTAGCCATGGCTTCTTGTTCTGAGCTAGGTATAGAAAACACTAACCTGAACTCTTTTTTTTGGTGTGGTACTAAGGATGAAACCCGGAAGCATTCTACCTTCGAGCTGCACCCTCTGCCCTATTTTTTATTCTTTATTTTATTGGTGGTGATACTGGGGTTCCTGGAAACTCTTCTGCCTCAGGGCTACACTCCCAGACCTATTTTATATTTTTATTTGGAAACAGGGTCTCTTAAGCCAGTGTGGCTGGCTTCAAACCTGCTCCATCCTCCTGTCTCCGCTTCCCAAGCGTGGGGATTACAAGCATGCGCCACCACGCCCGGCTAGTCTTTATTTTTGAAACAGGGTCTCACTGAGTTGCAGAGGACCTCACTAAGTAGCTGAGGCTGGCCGTGAACCGAGGTCCTCCTGTTTCAGCCTCCTGAATGCTGAAATTACAAGCATACGCCACCATGCCTGGCTCCCACAGTATCTTTATAACCAGTCTTCTGACCAGACTAGATCCACCCCCTCTGGGGCAAGTCCTTTGATGTGGGGATTCCTTTCTGTAGGGCTGTTCTATCTCAGGTACAGACCCCAAGCTTTTTGTTATACCCCAAAATGTGTTAATTGATCACTGAAGTCTGGGATCTCCTGAAGGTTTATGGCATCCTCCCACATCCTTGTGAAATCTTATCTTTAAAAGGAAAGAGGGCCCTGAGACTATCTCTTTTGTCTTGTTAGTCACCCTTGGAGCCTGGAATTCTGCAGCCCTTTCCCTGAAGCTCCTGACTTTAGTACGGTTTTTTTTTTTTTTTTTTTTTTTTTTTTTTTTGGTGGTAGTAGGATTCCTGAAAACCCCTCTACCTCACACTCCCAGACCTATTTTATACTTTTTATTTGGAAACAGCGTCTCTTAAACCAGCGAGGCTGGCTTCGAACCTGTCGGATCCTCCTGTCCCCGCCTCCCAAGTACGGGGATTACAAGCATGCCCACACCCGGCCATTAATACATTTTGAAGCCATTTCCCAATACTGGTACAGAAATTATTGATTTTTTTTTGGGGGGGGATGTGTGGTACTGGGGGTGGAAGCCAGGGGCTTTTCTACCTCTGGGCTATAATATATATATATATATATATATATATATATATATATATATATATATATATATATTGGAAACAGGGTCTCACTAAGTTGCTGAGAGCCTCACTAAGTAGCTGAAGCTGGCTTTGAACCTATGTGATTCTCCTGTCTCAGCCTCCCAAGTGCTGGGATTACAAGTGTGCGCCACCATGCCCAGCTGAAATTATTGAAATTTGAAGCAGTGTAAAGTAAAAGAGCTTGGAAGTTAGACAGACATGGGTTTGGATGCTAACTCAGCCAAGGGTCTCATCCATGTGCCTTTTTTGCACCTCTCATTTTATTTCTGGCCAGGCATAGTGGCAATACTTATAATCCCAGTATTTAGGAGGCTGAGTTAGGTAGACTGTAGGTTTGAGGACAGCCTCAGCAAGTAGTGAGACTTTCATCAATCTAGTGAGACCTTGTTTCAAAATAAAGATAAAATAGGACTGGGTATCAGAGGTAGATGCCTCTGGGTTCAATACCCTGTAAAACACCCCCCCCCACACACACACACATTGAACAAGAGATTCTCCTGTCTCAGCCTCCCAAGTATTACAGGCATGAACCCCATACCCAGTTTAGTAAATACGTGTGTGTGTGTGTGGGGGGGGGGTGCTGGGAATGGAACCCAGAGGCTTTCTACCTTTGGGCTACACTCCCAGACCTATTTTCTATTTTATTTGGAAACAGGGTCTCACTAAGTTGCTGAGAGCCTCACTAAGTAGCTGAGGCTGGCTTTGAACCTGCGCAATCCTCCTGTCTCAGCCTCCCAAGTACTGGGATTACAAGAGTGCACCATCACGCCCAGCCTTAGTAAATACTTTGTTTAAACATTCATAGCAGCAGCAGCAGCAGCAGCAGCAGCAGCAGCAGCAGCAGCAGCAGCAGCAGCAATAATGGCTAATATTGCTGGGCGTGGTGGAGCACGCCTGTAATCCCCACGCTTGGGAGGTGGAGACAGGAGGATTGCCCAGGTTCGAAGCCAGCCTCTCTGGCTTAAGAAACCCTGTTTCCAAATAAAAATACAAAATAGGTCTGGGAGTACAGCCCAGAGGTAGAAGAGTTCCATCCCCAGTACCACCCCTCCCAAAAAAAGGCTAATATTTATAGAGCAATATTTCATCCTTGATATTATTGTAAATAATAAATAATTTAATCTTTCAAGAACTCTGAAAAGGAGCTATGATTGCAAACACCCCTCCCTTTTAAATTTTGTGTATTGGGAACTAAACCTAGGGGCATCCACCTCTGAGCTACACCTCCAGCCTGTGTGTGTGTGTGTGTGTGTGTGTGTGTGTGTGTGTGTGGTGCTGGGGATTGAACCAGGGGCCTTCTACCTTCAAGCTACCCCCCTTGCCTGATTTTTTATTCTTTATTTTGAAACAGGGTCTTACTAAGTTGCAGAGGGCCTCACTAAATAGCTGAGGCTGGCTTCAAATCTGTGCAATACTCCTGTCTCAGCCTCCCAAGTACTGGGATTACAAGTGTGGGCCACCATGCCCAGCCAATGTTTTTCATTTTTTCAGGTTTTTTTTTTTGTGTGTTTTCTTTTTTTGTACTGGGGGTGGAACCCAGGGGCTTTTCTACCTCCTAACTACACTCCCAGGCCTATTTTTAAAATATTTTATTTGGAAACAGGGTCACACTAAGTTGCTGAGAGCCTCACTAAGTGGCTGAGGCTGGCTTCGAACCTGGGCAATCCTCCTGTCTCAGCCTCCCAAGCGCTGGGATTACAAGCGTGCGCCCTGCTGTTTTGGTTTTTAGTGGTCCTAAGCAGTTTTCTTGGGAGGAGTGATTTGTTGATTTGTATGTGTATATATTATATTATCTAAGTGGTTGTCTATCCTGTCTTAGGTTATATTCTGTATATTATATTCCATTTGGGAGGGGGTACTAGGGATTGAATCTAGGGGTATTCTATCTTTTAGATATACCTCCAGCCCTTTTATCTTTAATTTTTAATTTTGTTTGTGGTATTGAGGATTGAACCCAAGGGCATTTTACCTCTGAGCTACAACCCCAGGCCTATTTTTTTTGTTGTTTGTTTGCTTTGAAACAGGGTCTCACTAAGTTGCAGAGGACCTCACTATGTTGCTGAACCTAGATCCAAACCTGTGATCCTCCTGTCTCAGACTCCCAAGTACTAGGATTACAAACCTGCGCCACCCTGCCTGGCTTTTCATAATGACTTCAAATTGTAGAGAAAATGATTTAAAATAGAGAAAAGCTATTCAGACGTTGCTGATTAGCGAAGCTGGGTGTGGTGGTGCATGCTTGTAATCCCAGTACTTGGGAGGATGAGACAGGAGGATTCACCGGTTCATGGTCAGCCTCAGCTACTTAGTGAGACCCTCCAAAATTTAGTGAGACCCTGTTTCAAAATAAAGAATAAAAAAATAGGGCTGAGAGTATAGCTTGGAGGTAGAATGACCCTGGGTTCAATCCCCAATACTGCAGAAAAAAAAAAGTTGCTAATTACTGGCTAAAATGCCCAAAGTGACCCCAACAGGACTTAAATACAGGGGATCATTGAGACTCTGCTGATAGTTTAAGGAAAAGAAAAATACACTCAAACAACAGGCAATTATCTGAATGTTTCTGACAATGTGGAGCTGTAGGATCTGAAATATATGATTTAGTTTTGTTATAAAGTTCCTTATTTTTAGCTGGGTATCAAGGATATTGTGTATAAACAATGTCTGCCAATTTGGGCCAGTACTTGGGAGGCTGAAACAGGAAGATCACAGGTTTGAGGCTGGCCTCAGCAAGTTACTGACTAGATTTCCATCAGGAGGAAGGCAGAGCCAGATGGCAAGGGCAGTCCCAGTGATACTGGAAACTAGGTCCCTGGAGACAAAAACAGTGGCCAGAGTTGGAAGGCAGGTTACTTTATTCCCTGGTGAAGGCTCAGTGAACAAAGGGTCTGAGTCCCTGAACACTGAACATACAACAGTGTGTGTGTGTGTGTGTGTGTGTGTGTGTGTGTGTTGCTGGGGATTGAACCCAGGGGCATTCTACCTCTGAGCTACACCCCAGCCCTAATTAATTAATTTTTTTTTTGTAGTACTGGGGATGGAACCCAGGGGCATTCTACCTCCAAGCTACACCCCCCTGCCCTATTTTTTATTCTTTATATTGAAACAGGGTCTCACTAAGTTGCAGAGGGCCTAAGTAGCTGAGGCTGGCCATGAACCTGGATTCTCCTGTCTCAGCCTCTGTGGGAAGCCATTAAGATTTTCCCCTAAAAGAATATTTCTGACTCAGCTGACTGTCCTTCGCCCAGAGTCAACAAGGTTTTGGGTTATGGAAAGTTCAAAGTAAAAGGTCAGAGAGATCAGGTGGTGATGGCATGAGGGTATTGATTAACCTACCTGTAACGTATGTGCTTTGGATTGGTCTGTACTGTATTCTGGTGGTGACAGCACGAGAATATTAATTGACCTGGAACTGTATAAATACCTCCAGAAAAATAAACCCATTGTCGGCCCAAGAGAGATGATATGGACCCAGAAGTAGGCGTCGGCCAGTAGGTTGGCCCAATAGAGAAACTGACCCAGGAGTAGTCATCAACCAGTAGAGATATTGACCCAGAAGCAGGGGTTGGCCAGTAGAGATAGTAGGCTGGTGGTCCCCCCACTTTAGACTTAAAAAATTCTTGGAATCAAATTTGTAAGAGTTTAATTCTTCATCCTCATGCCTCTCTTTGGAACCCGTACTTTTGCCGGCTGGCTCCAGCAAGGCTCCCAAGTACTGGGATTGTAAGTGTGTGCCATCACGTCCGGCTCCATACAACTACTTTTATACATTTGGTCACCTAATTTTGGGAGGGTAGGGATAAGAGTCAGTCAGAAGCAGAATAGCAGTTAGCATATCACTTCTCTCTCAGTCCTGTGCCTTATCTTGCAGGATCTCTAGGGAGGCTCTGCTTGCTTATATCTGAGGGAGCCTGTGCTGGGTCTACCTACCAAGCTGTCTAGAGAGGTTCTGCTTATTTATATCTGAGGGAGTCTTATCTCCTGGGCTCCCGCCTTAGGAGAACCTACAAAGGCTGCTTCTCCCGTCCTCCCTGATAACCAGAGGTTTTGCATATTTATTACTGCACCAACCTACTAATGCAGAAAACAGAGAAAAATCATATTTCCAAGGAAGTATGTCCAACTCTCCAGTTAGTGGTGACATTTCCAGCTTGCTATGGTAAGATGATTGTAACCTTGCTATAGCCTATATATGTCTAATTCCTTATAGACCCGGATAGGTCCTTCCCCACTGCCTCTTTGTGGAGTTGTACCTGACTTTTTATTTTTATTTTTTATATTTTGCAGAACTGGGGATTGAATCCAGGGGCATTCCACCTCCAAGCTTCACCCCTGCCCTATTTGTTATTCTTTATTTTGAAACAGGGTCTCACCAAGTTGCAGAGGGCCTCACTAAGTAGTAGCTGAGGCTGGCGGCGAACCTGTGATCCTCCCGTCTCAGCCTCCCAAGTACTGGGATTACAAGTGTGTATCACCTCGCCGGGCTTTGTACTTGATTTTGCTACCAATTTTCATCTGAATCCATTGGCGAATGGGCAGTTTTGTTTTTGACCAAGAATCGTTTGATCCTGAAAGTCTTTGTGGGAAGACAAGAAGGGAATGGAGTCAATGCACACACCGCCATGGTGCTATGGTGGAGGAGAGCAAAAGCGCAGGGCTACTTCCGAAGCCCTGGGGTCGCGGTTCCCTCTTTGTTGCGGGGAGGGTGAGCTGCTGCTTACAAACAGAAATACAGTGCAGCCCCAACCTTTACAGAACCCCCAACCTTTGCTTTTTCATACACACCGAGGTGGCTCCGTCAAGATGTGCCCCAGCACTGACCTCGCAAGGGCACCTGGAAGAGGCTGGATACCTTGACCACGCTGGTAGCCTCCAGGACGACAGCGCTCGGCTAGCTCTCCATAAACGCGCCGCACGCCTCGCGGATCGCTTAGCTCGACAATCGGCTAGCAGCCTCCGCTCCCGGCGTTCGGCGCTCGGCGCTCGGCGCTCCGTCCTTGCGCTTGCGTACTACGGCGCCTTCCCGTCGCCGCTGCCCGGATCGGGAAGTGTCAAGCGAGAGTCGGGTTCCCCCGCCCTCGCCGCGACCACCGCTGAACCCGGACCCTTCCCCAGGCCCGGGCCCAGCCGCCATGACGAACGGTGAGAGCCGGTGTCCTGAGCGGAGCGGACTGACGGACTGGGGGAAAATGTGGCGGGCGGGACCGGGATTGACGTGGCCATCCCCGCCCCTCCCAGCCCGCCCCCTGGGCCTCTTAGCTCCCCTCACTCCGGTCTCGCGGACCCCTCCGCAGGCACGTCTAGGCACCCCAGGGTCTCTTACCTCGAATCTTTGGTCTCTACCTTAGCTTTCTCTTTTCTCTTCCCTAGAAGTCCGTTCTGCCGCTTTCTGAACGCCAGTCCCCATAGAACTGGTGCTGTTTATTTCCTGGGAAGAGAGGATCCTCCTCCCAGCTCCCTAAGTTGTCATACTTGGGACTGTAGGCTTGTTGAGGGGGCTCAGTAAGTCGCAGAGGATATCAGACCCCGCACTGAGGAGGAGGTGAATGTAGACTTCCCTCAAAACCTCGCCCCTCGCATAAATATGCCAGAAAGCGCTCTCTCGCCTGCTTGCTTATACCTCCGACCTCACTCCCAAACCCCCTTTTTAATTTTTTTCGTTTGAAATAGAGTTTACCTAGATTGCTGAGAGTCTTGCTATGTTACTGAGGCTGTCCTCGAACCTTAGGCCTTTCTGTCTCAGCCTCCCAAATGCTGGGTTTACCTGTGTGCACCACCACACCTAGTTGCCTTCTCTTGTTTAATTCTAAAATCCTTACTGAGTAATTCTATCTGGAGACCCTGGCTAGGGTTGCAAGGGACAGATTGGGCCACTGCCTTTTCTAAATGTTGTAGTAGTTGCCACCCTGTTTATCTGACCTAATTTTCCAAGCCTCATCACACACTTTATAGGCATGATTTCTGAATTCCAGGGGAGAACAGGAAGCAGAATTTTTATGCTCTTTTCAGTCAGCCATTCAGGAAAAAAAGAGAATGTCTTTTAGGCAGTATGGTGTGTGTGTGTGTGTGTGTGTGTGTGTGTGTGTGTGTGTGTGTGTTTTACTAGCAGTTGAACCCTGGGACATTCTACCACTGAGTTAAACCTCTACCCCTATTTTATGTTTTATTTTGAAGCAGGGCCTCATTAAGTTGCTGAGGCTGTCCTCAAACCTGTGATCCTCCTGTCTCAGCCTCTCAGGTACTGGTATTGCAGGTGTGGGCCACCACACCCAGCAAGGCAGTATGATTTGAAGGGCACAAAAAGCATTTCTCCAAAGTACCTCGTCCTTAAGCCTGGCACTAAAGACTAATTTAACCTCGTTGTGAATTTTGGCAAGTGTCTGCAATAACTGATGGGAGAAAAAGAATAGCACAGGAGCTATTGTTCTTCATAAACACTTAGTGGATGTTTTAATTTACTGGACTTAGCTATGAGACATTTTACTGGAGGAAGAGGTAATGTGGTCCAAAACTGGCAAATATTGCTTCTATACAATGTCCATTTGAAGCTTCCAGGGCAGTCTGAGGTTTCAGGATACTGTATTCATAATAAATGAAAGGCATCAACCAGAGAAAGGAATAATCTGAATCAGGAAATAGGAGCTCATTGTACATAGTAGTTGCTGAGTAAATTTTAGTTCCCTTTTGTGGTCCAATATCTTTTTTTTAAAAGTAAGATGATTCATTGTGCTTACCAGTACAAATAGCTCAGTTTATATATGTAATAAATAGAATTAAGAGTTTAAAGCTAGCTGGGTGTGGTGGTGCACATCACATCTGTAATTCTAGTTCCTGGGAGGCTGGGACAGGAGGATCACAGGTTCATGGCCAGCCTCAGCAACTTAATGAGGTCCTCTGCAACTTAATGACATCCTGTTTCCAAATAAAAAAATAAAATGGGGCTGGGGATGTTGCTCAGAGATACAGTAACCCTGGGTTCAATCCCTAGTGCCACATACATGGAAAAAGAGTTTAAAGTTTAGTTGGGTATGGTGGCACATGCCTGTAATCTTAGTACTTGAGATGCTAAGACAGGAAGATAACAGGTTTGAGGTCAGCCTCAGCAACTTGGTAAAACTCTCAGTAAGCTAGCCAGACCTTGTGTCAAAACAACAACAACCAAAAAAATAAAAAATAAAAAAAGGGCTGAGGGTATAGCTCAGAGGTAGACAGCAGCTCATCAGTTCAGTCCCAGAACCAGGCTCATACGCAAAAAGTTTAAAGCTGTCTACTATGTCAAAGAGTTTAAAGCTAGCTGGGTATGGTGGTGCACTCTAATAATCCCAGTACTTAGGAGGCTGAGACAGGAGGTGCGCAGGTTCATGGAGGAGTACAGGTTCACAGCAAGCCTTAGCTACTTAGTGAGGCCTTCCACAACTTAGTGAGACTCTGTTTCAACATAAAAAAACAAATAAGGCTGGGAATGTATCTCAGAGGTAGAATGCTCCTAGGTTCAACCCCCAGTAGCCCCCCCCAAAAAAAAAGCATAAGGTTTACTTTTGTTTTGTGTTTTTGGTACTGGGGAATGAGCCCAGGGGCATTCTACCTCCTAGCTACACCCCCACGTTTCTTTTTTTTCTTTTTTTTTTCTTTTTGGTGGTACTGGGGTTCCTGGAAACAGGGTCTGGTTAGGTTAAGAGTCTCACTATTTGCTGATGCTGTCTTCGATCCTGCAATCCTCCTAGCTCAGCTTCCCAAGTACTGGGATTACAGGCATGTGCTACCTTGCCTGTCTCTATTTTTTATTTTGAAATAGGGTCTCACTAGATTGATCAGAATCTCACTACATGCTGAGGCTATCCTCAAACTGTGATCCTCTCTCAGCCACCCAAGTACTGAGATTACAAACATATGCCACCACACCTGGCTAACCATCAGGTTATTAAAGTAAAAGAATCTATTGTTATTCTAGCATAAATCTGGTTTGTAAGTAGAGTATTATGCATGAAGTATAGCCTAAGTAAAGGCACATTGCAGTCATATGAGTTCTAGTCCTTAGGATTTCCATTAAGCTTTACTTTTTTGCCTTAACATGTTCTTTACTAACAGATGCAGATCTGACAGATTTAGCTAAACATCACACTGTTCTTTATCACAAGAGTGACTTGTAACAGGAACATGTTTAATTCTCTGTGCTCAGACTCCAACGATTCTTAAGCTTCTCTCAGTCTGTCACCACCACTGGTCATTCCTGGGAGTCTGATTCCACATAAGCTGATGCACTCTGCTCAAGATTTCTAATTGCTGACAGGGGAGGGGAGGGAGCAGTGAGACTGTTATGAAGGGCATGTCAACAGGCAGCTTTTGGGAGTATAAGGTAACACGGAACCTAGGACTTTGATGCCCTCTTAGCAAGTATTGGCACTGCCATTCAAAGCTATTTTCCTTCTTTTTTTGTACTGGGGATTGAACTCAGGGCCATTCTACCTCTTAAGCTACACCCTCAGTTACCTCCCCCCTTTTTTTGACACAGGGTCTCACTAAGTTGCTGAGGCTATACTCAAACCCGCAACCTGCAGTCCTCCTGTCTCTGCCTTCCAAGTACTGGGTATAGGCATCCGCCACTGTACCCAGCTTGAAGCTGTCATCTTGTTAATATATTAACCTGTCTTTCATAGAGTTCTCAGGTGGGATCACCTATTCCAAGTTAGATCAGCACCAAAAGTTGTCTTTTCTTCTTTTTGTGACAGTGTACTCCTTGGATGGGATTCTGGTGTTTGGTTTGCTCTTTGTTTGTACCTGTGCCTACTTCAAGAAAGTACCTCGTCTCAAAACCTGGCTCCTATCAGAGAAGAAGGGAGTTTGGGGTGTGTTTTACAAAGGTAAGATCATGTCTGGACAGGTAGAGGAGATGGCCATTTCTGGACGATGTGGTGCCACAATCTAGGGGTTTAATGGGCTGAATCTATACTCAGTTCCACTTTTAGAAAAACCCTGAGATGCAGTCTGAGAGTCAATATAATTAAATAAGTGTTCTTCAAAGTTAAGAAAAGAAGTAAATTGTAAATTTGCTGCTATTTAAAAGATAATTGTAAAGCCGGGCGTGGTAGCAGAAGCTTGTTATCCCAACATTTGGGAGGCTGAGACAGGAGAATCGTGGATTAGTGGCCAACCTCAGCTATTTAGTGAGGCCCTTTGCAACTCAGTGAGACCCTGTTTCAAAATAAAGAATAAAAAATAGGGCTGGGTGTGTAGCTCAGAGGTAGAATGCCCCTGGTTCCATCCCCAGTACTGCAAAAACTTAAGAAAATTAAAAAGAGATTGTATATTTTAGCATCCAGGTTATTTCAGTATTCTCTGTGGAGTAAAAATATACAAATTAAGCAATTTTTGGGGTAGCTAGAATTCTTCCTTTTAGTGGTAGGAATATTTTTCCACTGAAAACATTCCTGATTTTCTAGAAAGAATACAGTAGAATCTTTTTTTTTTTTTTTTTGGTGGTACTGGGGTGGAACTCAGAGGCTTTCTACCTCTGGGCTATACTCCCAGACCTATTTTATACTTTATTTGGAAACAGGGTCTCACTAAGTTGCTGAGAGCCTTACTCAGTAGCTGAGGCTGGCTTCAAACCTGTGTGATCCTCCTGTCTCAGCCTCCCAAGCACGGGGATTACAAGTGTGCGCCACCACGCCCGGCCAGTAGAATCTCAAAAAAGTCTGGATTTGATTACCTCAGATATATTTTTACCGTATTACTATTGTTTGTTCTTTGTGGTACTGGGGGATTGAACCTGGGGCCATTCTACCTCCAAGCTACATCTTTAGCCCTATTTTATTTTTTATTTTTATTTATTTTATTTTATTATTATTTTTTGCGGTACCTGGAATATAACACGCACACTCTACCTCCGAACTATTTCCCAGCCCATTTTTTATTCTTTATTTTGAAACAGGGTTTCACAGAGTTGAAAAAGGGCCTCACTAAGTAGCTGAGGCTGTCTGCGACCCGTGATCCTCCTATCTCCGTCTTCTGAGTGCTGGGATTACAAGCATGCGTCACCATGCCTGGCTTATTTTTATTTTGAAACAAGTTTTCACTGAGTTCCTGAGGACCTCACTAAGGTGCTGAGGCAGGTCTTGAATCTGTAATCCTCCTGTCTCGGCCTCCCAAGTTCTGGGACTGCAGGCATGCACCACTATGCCCAGCTGTATTTTTACTTTTTATTTGGGGGTACCTTCAACTGTAGTCCTATCTACTTAATTTTTTTTTAATTAGGTAAAATATAAACAAGTAATATGTTCATCTAGAACCTAGGGCAGGATGGTGTTTAAAACATTCCCAGCAGCCGGGCATGGTGATGCACGCTTGTAATCCCAGCACTTTGTAGTCTGAGACAGGAAGATTATGCAAGTTCGAAGCCAGCCTCAGCTATTTAGTGAAGCTCTCAGCAACTTAGTCAGACCCTGTTTCCAAATAAAATAGAAAATAGGTCTGGAAGTGTAGCCTGGGGGTAGAAAGCCCCTGGGTTCCACCCCCAGGTTCCACCCCCAGAACCACACACACACACACACACACACACACACACACACACACACACACACATACACACAACACAAGCTGGGTGTGGTGGCGCACACTTGTCATCCCCTTGCTTGGGAGGCGGAAACAGGAGGATCGCGCATGTTTGAAGCCAGTCACGCTGGCTTAAGAGACCCTGTTTCCAAATAAAATATAAAATAGGTCTGGGAGTGTAGCCCGGAGGTAGAAGAGTTTTCAGAAACCCTAGTACCACCAAAACCAAAAACAACAAACAAACAACCCCCAAAAAAACAACAACAACAACAAAAAAAAAAAAACATTCCCAGCTCCTTGAGACCCTCAGTGGGTCTTTTTGTTTATAATGGAGATTTCAGAATGTCATCTTGAATGTGAGGACTTTTATGAGAGTACAGTGTGATTTCTTCTCCCTTTTTCTTTTGCCTTCTAGCTGCTGTGATTGGAACCAGGCTGCATGCTGCTGTGGCAATCGCCTGCATTGTAATGGCCTTTTATGTCTTGTTTATAAAATGAATTGCAAAGTATCCAACTCATCAAATGCCAATCAAGAGGACAGGGGTGAAGAGCCTGCCAGTGACCTGGACCCAGTGTAGGAGAAGTTCAGCTAAAACCATCCACGTCCCCAGGATGATGCCACATCTGTCCCTGCCACATGTGGGGAAAACTCCTCATGGTCACAAGCATTATTTATGCCTCAGGGGACTCCAGAAAGCCAACGTCCATTGATCTGTGTGTGAATCAGCCCTCAGCAGTGAATATAAGCTCCAGATCTATTATACCCCTTGATGATAAGATTATACAACTCCTGCTTGAAAACCCGTCAGTTGTGCTGGGGGTGTAGCTCAGTGGTAGAGCATTTGCTTAGCATGTGCAAGGCCCTGGGTTTTGATCCCCAGCACTGCAAAACAAAAACAAAACAGTCACCTATTTTGTTCTTCAAAACTGAGGCTCATTAGGGAAGGACATAGGCTGTGTTCAGATCTCTAAAAAGGAAAGATAATTTTTAAGACTTGACTCTCTTTTCAGTGTTTGATTTGGATTTGGCAAATCGGTGTAGGGTGGGGGGGATTGCGGGGGAGGATGCTGGATGGAAAGTAATAGTTATAAAAGGCCAAGAAATTGCTTGGCTTTAGAGATTTGTCTTTTATATATACCCATCTGGGAACATAAGAGAAGCATGACTTCATTGCAAAAAGAGAACAGATGAAGCAGTTCACCATGTGCTGGTGGCTTGAGGGGTTTGCCAAGAGAATCTGAGCTTACATAAAATCCAAGCATTATCTGTGGTGAGACAAGAAAGCAATGTCTGAGACAAGAACACATTTGCTCTTCACCTGTATCCCCCAAAGGAGACTTCACTGAATCAAATGGTATATAAAAAAATGAATCAACTATTTCCTAAATCCCTTTTTATAGTTTCTAAATTATTTACCGCTAAATACTCTTACTCGGTTTAAAATGCTACCACTAAAGGAAAAAAGAAACTATTGAAGAAATAAATTGTTTAATATATTTGCAGTTATAGGAGAAGGAAAAAATTAGCATATCAATTCATATACTAGTAAGTTTATCTAGTATAGGGATTTATTGTGATGTTAGAGGAAAGTTTTGTCATGTTATGAAAGATTCATAAATATTCTTTAATTTTTGGTCATAATGGCAATTTTTAGTTGATTACTTGTTGGTTTTTTGGAGGCCTTTTCAATTTTTTTCGATGATACTGGGGATTGAGCCCAGAGGTGGTGTACCTTCAGGCTATACCCCCAGCTCTTTTTGGTTTCTGATTTTGAATCAGGGTGTCTGTAGGTTCCTGAGAGTCTCGCTGAGGCTGGTCTTGAACCTGCAGTCCTCCTGTCTCAGCCTCCCAAGTACTAGGATTACAGGTGTGCAGCATCGCTCCCGGCTCTGCCAATTGTTAATTTTCATATTACAGTACTCTTGTTGTCTCTGGAAATTTACTGTAGGAACATGAGAAATTTGAACTAAAGAAGTTGCTGTTGCTGATATTCGTTGGCATGTTTGGGTCGTTTATTAGTAAAGTGAGTGTTTTCTGAAGCAAACGAGAACAGAGCTTCACATTTGAAAGTGAGGGACTCTTCTGTGAACTGTCATAACTCTTGAGCCAATCATTTCCCATGACTCAACATTTGAAGGGAAGACTTTGCAGCTCCTTCTTTCTTATGGCTGCAAAAGAATTAGCTGTTGGATTTATGAAATCAGAATTTCTTTACTAAAAAAAAAAATGGAGTCAATCTAAAGTTAGAAAAAATTAAATTATAATATTAAGCAAGCAGAGACATAGATCTTCCGGTTGAATTGTCCATTAGAGTAAACATTGACCGTGGACAAGTTACCTGTGGTCAACTCCTGTGGGGCAATAAATTATTTTTTGTCTATTTCTAAAGAACAAAAGCTGCTAGGAAGTTTAGGTTCTGAGATATGCATTTTGATGCTTTAAGAGATCCTGGAAGTATAGAGTAATCAACACTACACGTGCAGTCATCTCAGAGGTGTGGCTGTATCTCTCCAGGCATTGGTCCACAGGGTAAATCTGAATGATGCGTGTGTTTCCCATGATCATTTCTGAGGACCTTTCACATGAGAGAAAGGATCTAGTGGAATAGGAAAGAAGAGTTACACCTTGTGGGTGTGAGTTTGGGAGCTGTTGGCTCCCTGGAAACAGGCTCAGCATGTTTTGCACTTGTTTTTTGTAGCTTTAATGACTTATTTTGTAATAGGGCTAAGGTCTCTAAGTTTGGTGCTTAGAGCTGCTTCATATTTTAAACTAGCTCCATTCTACAGTTAGAGTTCAAACCAATTTTTACAGCCTCCTGGGTAGGTCATTTTGGCCTAAACTCTTGAGTTGTTATATTTTGAAATGTTTTTATACCAGAATGTACCAAAAAGTGCACCAGGTAAAGGTAATTTAAAGCAAGAAGCAAATACACAGCCTATTTCATTTATTAATTTTATGTAAGTAGATAAACTTGCCTAACTCATTACTTTGGTTAACGTGTCTTATATATTTATGGCTAAAAATTATAAGAAGTTCCTCTGGCAAAGTCTTTTAGGGATGGAGGTATGAGAGCAATATTGCCTCAGACTCAACCTGGCATCACCATAAACCCTGTATACCAGGGTGGAATGAAGTCAGCTCCTTTTTATAGTTGAAATACAGGTTTTTTATTCATTGTTGTCTGCACAAATCCTTGAAAATAAAATTTCTTTCCCTACACTCTTTGTCCATTTTATCTGTTTCAGGCTGAATTTCCTTTTGTCAGTACTCTCTTGGTTTCTGGCCACAGTCTATCTTTTTAAGTCCTTATTAGTGAACACCACAATTCCTGTTATCCCCTGTGAAGGCCGTTGAATATATGAGACATTTGAGAATATATGATGGCCTAGCTTTCTCCTTTGGAGACCTGAGGTTTTCATAACACTTTGAGGTATATCAAATAAGGTAGGTAGTACCTCCCCAAACTTTTAATCTATTACTCTGTTAAAATACAAGTTTCAAGCCGGGTGTGGTGGCGCACGCTTGTAATCTCCGAGCTTGGGAGGCGGAGACAGGAGGATCGTTGGTTCGGAACCAGCCTCACTGGCTTAAGAGACCCTGTTTCCAAATAAGAATATAAAATAGGTCTGGGAGTGTAGCCTGGAGGTAGAAGGGCTTCCAGGAACCCGAGTACCACCAAAAAAAAAAAAAAAAAAAACAAGTTTCAGCCAGGTGTGAAACACCTGTAATCTCAGTACTTAGGAGGCTGAGACAATGATTCGTAAGGATTGCAAGTTCAAGGCCAGCCTCAGCAACTTAGTGAGAGCTTATTTCAAATAATAAAAAAAAAAAAATTAAAAGTTGGGTGTGGTGGCACACACACTTGTAATCCTAGTACTTGGGATGCTGAGACAGGAGGATCACAGATTTGTGGCCAGCCTCAGATACTTAGGTCCTCTGCAACTTAGTGAGACCCTGTTTCAAAATTTTGTGGAACTGGGTTCAATCCCCAGTTCCTCAAAAAATTTTAAAAATTAAGATAAAAAGCCGGGCGTGGTGGCGTACACTTGTTATCCCAGCATTTGGGAGGCTGAAACAGGAGGATCACAGTTTGAGGCCAGCCTCAGCTACTTAGGTCCTTACAACTTAGACCCTGTTTCAAAATAAAGAATAAAAAATAGGGCTGCGGATGTAGCTTGGAGGTAGAATGCCTCTGGGTTCAATCCCCAGGACCACAAAAAAAAAAAAAAAAAAGAAAAATTAAGATAAAAAGGGCTAGAGATAGCTCAAAGGTAGAATACCCCTGGTTTCACTCCCCAGTAATAAATATACACACATATACATTATTAGTGAACTTCATGCAAACTATTAATCATTTACCTAGAAAATCAATGAACCAATGAAATTCTAGTACATAGAATGGGTGTTTCTCTTAATTTTTTTTTTTTTTTTCGGGTCTGGGGATGTAACCTAGGGGCATTCGACCTCCAAGTTACACCCTCTGCCCTATTTTTTATTCTTTATTTTGAAACAGGGTCGCACTAAATTGCAGAGGGCCTTACCAAGTAGCTGAGGCTGTCTGCGAACTGCAATCCTCCAGTCTCAGCCTTCAGAATGCTGGGATTACAAGTGTGAGCCACCACGCCCGGCTCTCTGATTTTTTAAATTAATTTTTATTCCTCTTCTATTTGTTTATTCCAGGCACCTAGTGAGATTAGCATAAATTAAAATTAAACTTCAGAAACCATTTTCTATTGGCCAGGTGTAGTAGTGTATTTCTCTAATTCCAGTACTTTGGAGGCTGAGACGGGAGGATGGTACCATCCATGCCTGCCTCAGCAATTTAGTGAGGGTCAGCAACTTGGTAAGGTTCTGTTGCCAAGTAAAAAGGGGCTGAGATTGTAGCTCGCAGGTTTAATGTCCCTGGGTTCAATCCCTAATAAATCACACACACACACACACACACACGCACGCGCACGCGCACGCGCACGCGCACGCGTGCTTGCTTTCCTTCTCAGGAGATTTGAAGTTCTTGATGAGGAACAGGAGTTACTGTGTCCATATCAAATAAGTTATTTACCTATAAATCTTTTGAGATTGTATCCTCTTATACCCAATATTTTAAAATTTAAGAAGACTACAAATGTCAAGATAAAAGATAAACCTATAGATATGGATATGTACCTTTTATATAAATCGGTACAAAGATCAAAAGGCAACCCGAATCCAGCACGTGTTGCATAACCCGGTCGCCTCTCCCGGGACCTCCGAGCCACGCGGGGGCAGCACGGTGCGCCCTGAACAAGGGCGTGCTGGCGGCCGTCCACCGGCGCTCTCTGGTTCCTCCCAGAATCCTCCGAGGTGGGGCGGAGGGTTTAAAAGGGAGTGCGCACTTCCGCCGCTGCGCGGGAGGGAGTGTGGCTGTGTGGTTGGTGTTCTGGTGTCGCGTGCAAGGTGCGTGTGGGCCGAGCGTATGAATGGAGGCGCGAGTGTGCGCGCGTGGGGCGTGCAAGGCGAGTGCGTGCGCCCCTCCCCCCGCCTACACCTTGATCTTATTTGATCGGGTCGTGACCCCAGCCCCGCCGGGCCGCCCCGAAATGAAAAGCTTTCCTCCTGCGAAGCCCGCTCCGGGCGCTGTGCAGCGAGGCCCGCTGGGCGGTGGCAACGCCGCGGCCCCCGAGGCCCTGGCTTCGGTCCTGTGGGCCCGGCGCTCAGAAATGATGAATTGATCAGATAGACGAGGCCGGGCTCGTCCCGGGCCGCTGATTATCGAGGCGATTCTGATCTGAGCCAGGCCCCAGGTCTCCGCCACCAGCCACTGGGTTTGGGACGTTGGGGCGAGCTCAGCGCGGGAGCACTGAGCCGGGAGGCCACGGGTGGAGGCCGAGATCCATTGCCCTTCACCCACACCCCGCAGCTATAGAGGCCAAGATCCATTGCCCTTCACCCACACCCCGCAGCTATAGCGGGAAGGTGACGGAGGCCTTGTTCGTCCTGCAGCTTTTCCCTCAGTTCCTTTTTTTTTTGGATCGACTTTTCTGGTACCAACCCTGGTGCCCTCAGGGTTAAGGCCTTGTAAGACCTCTGCTGCAGCTGGGCACGCCTATAATCCCAGTACTTGAGAGGTTGAGACAAGAGGATGGAAGTCTGGGGCCACCCTTAGCAACTTAGGCTCTCCACAACTTAGACCCTGTTTCAGAATTGGGAAATAGGGTCGGGGGTTATAGTTCAGCTGTATAATGCCACTGGGTTCAATCCCCAGCACTACAAAACAACAACAAAAAAAAACCTGCTTTAAAGGGACAAAAAGATGTGTGTTTATACATATATACATATGGAATATTGTGTGATGCTTCAATGCATGTATACGTTGTATAATGCTTACATCATGGTAAGGATTTCTGTTCACATTGCTTTGTCATGCAAATAGTTAACATAGCCAGACAATGTGGCATATGCCTGTAATCTCAGTATTTGGGAGGCTGAGAGGAAGATTACAGGTTTGAGGCTAGGCTCTAACTTAGACCCTGTTTCAAAAAAAAAAGGCCAGGCGTGGCATGTTTGTAATCCCAGCATTTGGGAGGCTGAGATTGGAGGATCGCAGTTTGCAGACAGCCTCAGTTACTTAGGCCCTCTGCAACTCAGTGAGACCCTGTTTCAAAAAATTGGGCAGGGGGTGTAGCTCGGAGGTCAAATGCCTCTGAGTTCCATCCCCAGACCTGCAAAACAAATAAACTAATTAATTAATTAAAAAATAAAAGTGCTGCTGGGCGTGGTGGCGCACACTTGTATTCCCCGAACTTGGGAGGCAGAGACAGGAGGATCGCGCTGGTTCGATGCCAGCCTCGCTGGCTTAAGAGACCCTGTTTCCAAATAAAAATATAAACTAGGTCTGGGAGTGTACCCCGGAGAAAGGTTTCCAGGAACTCCAGTACCACCAAATAAATAAAAAATAAAAATGATAATAAAAAAAGTGCTACTGGGCATGGAGGCACGGTTGTAGTCCCATCCTTTGGGAGGCTGAGACAGGAGGATCACAGTTCTCAGACAGCCTAGCTACTTAGTGAGGCCCTTTGCAGCTTAGTGAGACCCTGTTTGTAGCTACTTAGTGAGGCCCTTTGCAGCTTAGTGAGACCCTGTTTGAAAATAAAGAATAAGAAATAGGACTGGGGGTGTAGCTCTGAGGTAGAATGTCCCTGGGTTCCATCTCCAGTACCACAAAAAAAAAAAAAAAAAAAAAAAAAAGTGCTTGGGGGTATAGCTCACAGGAAGAATGCTCCTGGATTCAATCCCCAGTCCTCTTACCACTACCCCCCCAACACCCAAAGAAAATGGTCTATGGACAGTTCTTGTTTTCTTTAACACTTATCTCTGCCTGGCTCATAAAGGTTTTTAAGTTCTGAGTGAATGGCTCTGTAGAAGAGCTTCCAGTTTACAACATGTGAATTTACCTGTGTCCTGCCAAAAGCAGTGCTGTTCTGTCCTACATATCTCTTCAGCAAGGTGTCTTTCAAGTTGCAAATATGCCCAACAGGACTGGTTTCTTAGAAGTTGGGAGCCCTCTCCTGCTCCCTATTTTAAGAGCAGTCAGGCAAGAGGCAATTCATAGTTTTAGATAAAGACATGTCAGGCGGAGTGGTGCATAAATCTATTTAATGGAGTTGGGCGGCAGGGTGTCCCACTGCAGTGAGTCCAGGGGTTGGTCAGTACTAAGTGGAGAAGAAGCCACCATCATTCTTCCGGGAGTAACCTCCATTGGTGGCTGCTGTATGAGGGGACACTGTGGAGAAAAGGGAGGCAAGGTGTGAGTTTTAGAACCTTTGCTTTTTCTGGTTGTTTTTTTTTTTTTGTACTGGGGATGGGACCCTGGGGCATTCTACCTCTGAGCTACACCCCCAGCCCTATTTTTTATTTTTTATTTTTGTTTTGGTTTTGGGTTTTTTTGCGGCTCTGGGGATGGAACCCAGAGGCATTTGACCTCTGAGCTACACCTCCTGCTCTATTTTTTCTTCTTTATTTTGAAACAGGGTTTCACTAAGTTGCGGAGGGCCTTACTAAGTAGCTGAGGCTGTCCGTGAGCCTCGATCCTCCAGTCTCAGCCTCCCGAATGCTGGGATTACAAGCATGCGCCACCACGCCCGGCTTTTTATTCTTTATTTTGAAACGGGGTCTCACTGAGTTGCAAAGGGCCTCACTAAGTAGAAGCTGAGGCTGTCTGCGAACCGTGATCCTCCTGTCTGTCTTCCAAATACTGGGATTACAAGTGTGTGGCACTACACCCAGCTGCTTTTGTGTGAGACTGTGTGTATGACCTGTGACTAAAGATCGAACGCATGGGCATTCTACACTCAAAGCTACACCCCCAGCCCTATCTTATTCTTTATTTTGAAATGGGGTTTTACTAAGTTGCAGAGGGCCTCACTAAGTTGCTGAGGCTGGCCAAGAACCTGTGTGTCTCCTGTCTCGCATCCCAACTACTGGGATTACAAATGTGTGCCATTATGTCCAGTCTAAAATCTAATCACCCACACATTTATGGGTGCTGTGGAGACTGATTTAATTACAGGTCTCTTCCCAGTTTTCTGCCCTCCTGGAAATGCTCATCATCTAGACCTAAGTAGCTAAGAGTCTCAGAAAAGTTAATTTCCTAGTTTAATAGTCAGTATGTGCCCTGGTCTTAGTCAGATATGTGCCGACATTAGTGATTCGTGATCCTCCCTACCAGCCAGTAACCACGAATCCCTGACTCCTGGGTTTATTCAGAAAGACTCACCACCACCCGCCCATCCAGTCCTCTCACCTATGGATCCCTGGATGCTGTGGACAGACTCCTTCTTCGGGTTGATCCAGTGTCTAATGTTATTCTGGGTTGTGATGGAGGGTGGAGCAGGAAAGTCTAAGCCTTCTCCAGGGAACTGGATCTTAGTTCTAGAAGATGGTGTGGAAAAGAAAGAGAAGAGTATAATCTATCAGAAAGAGAAAGTGAGGGAATTGCTGAGACCTCAAAAGTAGAACCCTTTTTTACCAAAGACCCTCTGGAATTAATCAAAGGTTTGGTGTGTATGGAGGAATACAATCTTGGAGGATTTGTGTTTATTTTATTTATTTATTTAATTTATTTTTTTGTGGGTCTGGGGATGGGACCTAGAGGCATTCAACCTCTGAGCTACACCCCTTGCCCTATTTTTTATTCTTTATTTTGAAACAGGGTCTCACTGAGTTGCAGAGGGCCTAAGTAGCTGAGGCTGTCTATGAACCGCGATCCTCCAGTCTCAGCCTCCTGAATGCTGAGATCACAAGTGTGCGCCACCAGGCCCAGCTTATTCTATTTTTAATGTGTGTGTGTGTGTGTTTCTGTAGTCCTAGGGATTGAACCCAGGGACATTCTACCTCTTGAGTTAGACCCCTTGACTTATACTTATTATAAAGGTCTTGCTAAAAGGGCTGGCTTTGAGCCTGTGATCCTTCTGTCTCAGCCTCTTACATACTGAGATTACAGGCATACACCACCATAACCAGCCCTCTGTTCATTTTAGACAATAAAAATAAAGAAGTTGTATTAAATATATGGATGTAAAAATAGAGAAATTTACATAAAAATGAGTACCTGTGGAGGGTTATTTCCAGGTGACATTTTACCTTACCTGACTGGATGGCAGGTTTCTTAGGGTAGCCTCTTCTGCTCACCTGTAGGTATCCTGCATGGTCTCCTGGTGTAACAGGATCTCACTTTTGTTCTTGAATGTCCCTGTGTGGTGGTCATACAAGGCTGCTAAGCGGAAATCCAGGTCATCCTTGGGTATCTACAAGGGAAATCGTCAGTTCCCCAGAGTTAACTTGGCCTCCACTCCACTTAGGTTCTGCTGGATTCTGCTGTTCTCTGGAAATGTAATGAAGTCCCTCTTGGGTCTGAAATCCACCAACTCCCGAACCCTAAATTGTACATGATGACTCCTTAACTCCTGTTGATATGAGATTGACTCCCTGGCGGTTAGGTCTAAGGAACAGTGGGCTCTCACTGGAGACATGGCAGTATTGTCCCTTGCTGTGCTCTAGTGAGCTTTGTCTTCATTCATGGTTATATGTAGCACTTGTGTTAATAGAAAGTATGAGTAGTCTGGCCGGGCGTGGTGGCGCACGCTTGTAATCCCAGCATTCAGGAGGCATATACAGGAGGAGCGCGCAGGTTCGAGCCAGCCTCCGCTACTTAGTGAGGCTCTCAACAACAGTGAGACCCTGTCTTCAAATAAAGTATAAAATAGGTCTGGGAGTATAGCCCGGAGGAAGAAAAGCCCCTGGGTTCCACCCCCAGTATCCAAATAAATAAATAAAAAGGATACTAGTAGAATATAAGTATTAAGGCTATTCATGAGTCCCTAAGTGGATAGAAAGAAATAGTCCTTCAATGCTAGGTACCGTGGAATCAAAGAATCCGGTATCCCGCCTCATGGAGGTGATTGTGTACGTTGAGCTGAGTCGACTCCAGGGGTCCTGTTGCTGAGCAAGGTGAGCTGGGTTCTTGTAAGGCAATTTCTGCAAAAGAGAAATCACAGCCAGGGCCTGGTTACCGGAGGCTGTGCTGAGGCAGGAGTACCAGTGGTATCCATCCTCTTACCCCATCCTATTTTTTTTTTTTTTTTGTGGTACTGGGGGTGGAACCCAGAGGCTTTCTACCTCTGGGCTATACTCCCAGACCTATTTTATATTTTATTTGGAAACAGGGTCTCACTAAGTTGCTGAGAGCCTCACTAAGTTAGCTGAGGCTGGTGTCGAACCTGTGTGATCCTCCTGTCTCAGCCTCCCAAGCACGGGGATTACAAGCGTGTGCCACCACGCCCGGCTTACCCCATCCTATTTTATGTGAATCTCAGAGGGGCATCTGCAAAGAGAAGGATATAAGGAGCAAGACTCCTAGGTTTTCTTAGTGACATCTGACAGAAATGGGCCGGTGGGGGACACAAAAGATGGGGAGTAAGTAGGGAAAATGATGAGCTCAGGTTTTGATGTCCTGAGTGTGAAGAAAAAGGGAGGCTTCTCATGCAGTTAACAGAAAATCAGAAGTGTGTAACTTAACTTGTTGGAGGAGAGGTCAGAACAAGTAACATGTATCTGGGGATCATCCATATGCAGTAGCAGCTGAAGTGGGCAAAAAGTCCAACCAAAAGAAAAGAGCCGACTCATGAGAATTGCACCAGATTGTCACTGAGAGTGGGGCAGGCCTTGTGAGGGAATCGGGGACAAAATAAGAGTGCAGTGTCAGAGCTGGGTGTGGTGGCACACACTTGTAATCCTAGTATTTGGAAGGCTGAAACAGGAGGAGCACAGGTTTAAGGCCAGTCTCAGGAATTCAGTGAGACCTGTTTCAAATGATAAAACAGGACTGGGGGTGTAGCTCAGAGGTAGAATGCATCTGAGTTCATCCTTCAGTACACACACACACAACATACACACAGTGCAGTATCAGCCAGGCATGGTTATGGATTGCAGATTCAAGGACAGCCTCAATAAGTAGTGAGACTCTCATCAACCTAGAGAGACCCTGTTTCAAAATAAAAATTAAATAGGGCTGAGGGTGTAGCTAGGAGTAGAATGCCCTTGGGTTCAATCCCCAGCACCACACACACACACACACACACACACACACACACACACACACACACACGGCTGAGGGTGTAGTGCAGAGATAGAATACTCTGGTTTCAATCCCCAGCAAAACACACACACACACACACACACACACACACACACGGCTGAGGGTGTAGTGCAGAGATAGAATACTCTGGTTTCAATCCCCAGCAAAACACACACACACACACACACACACACACACACACACACACACACACACACACAATGTCTAAGGTGAGAAAAGATTTCAGGAAGCGGGACAGGATCATTCATTGATTGAAGGAATGTCAGAAAAAAAATTCATTGGCCATTCAGTTCTCTAAATAAACCCTCACAACCGAGCATGGTGGCACACTCTGGTTTGTAATCGCAGAAAAATCCCAGAACATGGTGGCATGCTCTAGTTTGTAATCCCAGAATTTGAGAGGCTAAGAGAATAGGATTACAGGTTCACAGCCAGCCTTGGGTGCTTAGTGAGACCCACCACAATTTAGTGAAACTCTGTTTCCAAATAAAAAGTAAATAGATCTGGGGGGTGTATCTCTGAGATAGAAGGCCCCTGGATTCCATCCCTAGTACCACAAAAAGAAATAGATCTCCACAACCATGAATGCTAACAGCACAAAACTGATTTCTTCATCACATATAAGATGCCACATTTTAGCTGGTCAGGGTGGTGCACACTTGTAATCCCAGCATGTGGAGGCTGAGACAGGAGAATCGCGGTTCGCCACCAGCCTTAGCTACTTATGCCCTTTGCAACCCAGTGAGACCCTGTTTCAAAACAAAAACTAAAAAGGCTTGGGGGTGGGGGGGTGGCGGAGGAGGTAGAGTGCCCCTGGGTTCAATCCCCAGTACCAGAGGGGAAAAGGAAAAAAAAAAAAAAAAAAAAAAAAAAGGAGGAGTCAAGTGTGGTGGAATTTGCCTGTAATTCCAGTACTTGAGAGGTTGAGACAGGAAGATCACAGATTCAAGACCATACTCAGCAACTTAGCCAGGCTTTCAGTGACTTCCAATGTCTTAGTAAGGCCTTGTTTTCAAATAAAAGATAAAATGGGGCTGGGGTGTGACCTAGAGGTAGAAGGCCTTTGAGTTCCATCCCTAGTACCTTTCTCCCCACACTGCTTCAGAGACCCACGCCATCCCACATCTCCTCTCTTGTGACCCCAACTTCCCTTCCATTCCTTTGCCACGGTCTGGCTACCCTCTCACCGTGCCTACAGAGCCAGACTTCTTCAAGAGTCACCAGCTATTTACTGCCTTCACTTCCTCCCCATTCCCATCCCCTCGTCAGCCCGAGGCAGTCTGGCGTTTGCTTCCAGAACCCTCTGAAACTGTGCTTGCTGGTGACCACGCCAGGAGGATGCTTCCCAGACCTGACCCTACTTGATCACTGTGGTTTCCAGCACCAGAACTCTGAATCCCCTCAGATGCTCTCTCCATCCTGTGGGCCTCGCTCCTCTTGGTTCTCCCCTGTCCTCTGGCTTTTATGTCTCAGCTGCCTTCCCAGCTCTGCCTTCTCTCCCTGCCCCTCACCCAGTCATGTTCTCCGAGGTTTAGTTACTGCTTTTCTTCTTATATTCACTAGATAAACTGACTTGTGGTTTCAACTACCATACAAATACTGTGACTTCCAGACACATCGTGTGTGTGTGTGTGTGTGTGTGTGTGTGTGTGTGTGTGTGTTGCGGTGTGTGTGTGTGTGTGTTATATGTGTGGTGTGGTGTGTGTGTGTGTGTGTGTGTGATTGAGGAGTGAACCCCAGTGTGTTCTACTTCTAAGCTATACCCCAGCCCTATTTTTATTTATTTATTTACTTACTTTATTTTTTTGCAGTACTGAGAATGGAACCCAGGGGCATTCTACCTCCAAGCTACACGTCCAGCCCTAAATTTTTTTAAAAATTTGAAACAGGGTCTCACTGAGTTACAAAGAGCCTAAGTAGTTGAGGCTGTCCTCAAACCACAATCCTTCTGTTTCAGCCTCCCAAATGCTGGGATTGCAAACATGCGCCACCACACCCGGCTCTATATTTTTTATTTTGAAATAGGGTCTTGCAGCCGGGCGTGGTGGCGCACGCTTGTAATCCCCGCGCTTGGGAGGCAGAGACAGGAGGATCGCGCAGGTTCAAAGCTAGCCGCGTGCGCTGGCTTAGGAGACCCTGTTTCCAATTAAAAATGTAAAAATAGGTCTGGGAGTGTAGCCTGGAGGTAGAAGGGCTTCCAGGAACCCCAGTACCACCAAAAAAAAAAAAAAAAAAAAAAAAAGAGGGTCTTGCTAAGTTGCTGAGGACCTTGTTAAATTGCTGAGGCTGGCTGTGAACCTGCGGTCCTGCTCTCTCAGCTGCCCAAGAACTAGGATTACAGGACTGAGTCAGTCATTATGCCCGGTTTCCCAGACATATCTTGAATTCAGAACTCTCCACATTGGTTGCCTACAACTAATATCCACAGACATCACAAAATAACATTTACAATTGATCTCGACATCCTTCTCCCCAAACCTGCTTCCTTGGGACACCCATTTCAGTGAATGGTAATGATTAGGCGCTCAGAAACCAAGGAGTTATCTTTGATTTGTCCCTCTTTTGGGTCCACATCCAGCTGGCCATCAAGTCCCCTCAGTCCTGTCCTTTCATCTTCCTCACTTTGGCACCTTATCGCCGTCCCCCAGCACTGCTGTAGATTCCTTGTTCTTCCTCTTGGAAGTCGCTGCACCTGTGTCCTAGCAGCTCCCTCTGGCCTCACTCCCAGCCTTCCCAAGCCTTTGCCATATGTGTTTTCTAAAACATCCATCCATGTGATGGTGCCACTCCACTGCTTAGATCCCACCACGAACCTCACACCTCCAGGATGCAGTCCCAGCCCACCAGCATGGCGATCACACACCACCCTCCAGCAAGGCCTCCTCTCCAGCACCAAGCACTCCAGGCCCCCACTCCACCTACCCCTTGTCTCTCCCGGGCCGTTCCCCAAACAGGCCCCCGTCCCTCCTTGGTGAGTCCTTTCCTTTGACTGAGTGATTCCCATTTCCTTCCTTCTGACTTACATTCTACCCTCTTCTTCATCTGGCCCAACTAACTCAGAGTTGGATATCAAGACCTTCTCTGGAAAGCCTTCCCTCAAGTTCCTGGGTCTCTGGGCACCCTACATATAACTCTGTCACAACACAGGTGCCATTGTGCAAGCATTTTTATTATTGCTGTTGCTGGTCTGTCTTTTCCAGTAGAGTTTTTGACAGTGAAATTTTTATATAATTTATCTATGTACATTCAATGTTAGGCAGAATGTCTGGCATATGGTGAATAATAACTACAGAAGAAAACCTTTGATATTGTTAACAAGCTCAAATTACCATTTAATCTGCTTTATTTTGTACCTCTTCAAATATCCCAAACACTTCTACCAGAAGAAAAGATCCTTTAAATGCTCATATCACAGCTGGGTGTGGTGGTACATGCCTGTAATCCCAGTACTTGGGAGGCTGAGATAGTAGAATTGCAGGTTCTAGGCCAGCCTCAGCGATTTAGTGAGACCCTATTTTATTTGTGTGTGTGTGTGTGTGTGTGTGTGTGTGTGTGTGTGTGTGTGTGTGTGGTACTGGGGATTGAACTCAGGGGCATTCTGCCTCTGAGCTACACTCCCAGGCCTATTTATTTATTTATTTATTTATTTATTTATTTATTTATTTATGCGATACTGGGGATTGAACCCAGGAGTATTCTGCTTTTGAGTTCCACACCCAGCCTGATTTTTTAAAAATATTTTATTTTGGTACTGGGAATCAAACCCAGGGCATTGTGCAAGCCAGGCAAGTGCTTTGAAACTGAGCTACATCCCAGCTTATTCTTTATTTTGAAACAGGGTCTCACTAAATTGCATAGAGCCTTGCTAATTTGCTGAGGCTAGCCAGGAAACTTGGATCTTCCTGTCTCAGCCTCTCAAGTACTAAAATTACAAATGCACCATCACTCCTGATTTTTTTAAATTTTTTTTATTTTTTATTTTTTTGCGGGTCTGGGGATGGAACCCAAGGGCATTCGACCACCAAGCTACACCTCCTGCCCTATTTTTTATTCTTTATTTTGAAACAGGGTCTCACTAAGTTGCAGAGGACCTCACTAAGTAGCTGAGGCTGTCCACAAACTGTGATCCTCCAGTCTCAGCCTCCCAAGTGCTGGGATTAGAAGCGTGCGCCACCACTCTCGGCTCCTGATTTTCTTTTTAATTTTTCAAACAGGTATCACTAAGTTACTGAAGCTGGCTGAGAACTTGTGATCCTCCTGTCTCAGCCTTCCAAGTACAGGGATGACAAGCTTGCACCACAATGCCCAGCTGCGAGTTCCTATTTCAAAGTAAAAAAAAAATAAAAAGGGTTGGGGTTTAGTTTTAGCCCAGAGGTAGAATGCCCCTGGCTGAGAAAATAAAAATTCAGATTACTGACTACAAGCACATTAAACCCACACGTATACAAACACATTCTGGCATTAACCAGATGACAGATGCTGTGAAGACTGAAAAGTATGAATGACCTGATGTCGTTTACAGGCTCCGCTTCTACTCAGGAGCACTTCTGAAATGTTAGCAGACCCGAGTGTGGGAACAAGGGGACAGACAGAAAACAGATATCTCTGGTACCCGACTCAGTGACCTCACCAAAGTTCTTTATGTTACCATTTCTGCGACCCTACTGGGAATTTGCATAAGAAACCACAGTACCTTGGAAGCCTGCAGTTTTCCCAAGTAGGAATCATCGTTATCTAACATAGGGTGCTGGAAAGGATCCCGGGTGAGAGGCATGCTTAAATGGTGAGCGAGCCGCTCTTAGGAGGCCAGCACAGCCGCAGCGCGATCTTCCTCGCGAAGGATCCCTGATCCCAATTGTTTGGAACGCCCAGTTTCAGTTGCCAGGCAACTGCCCCTCCATTTATGACTGAGATGAATTCCCCTCGAGAGGGGCGCCATCTGGCGGTTGAACTCGGGAGACCCCCGCACCCCCCTCAGGAGGAAACTGCTGGGACGTTTGCCTAGGGAGTACGTCCTGGAGCCCTGGATTTGCACTCCTGAACCTCAGTTGAGGAACGCCGGCCTACCGCCCCACAGGATTTCTGCAAATGACTTCAGTTAGAGAAATCCTAAAAGATGACCCCCAAACTTCCTTCTCTTTCACACCAAAGAAAGGCTTCTCTAAAGACTGGAGGTGTATGTGGCTCAGTGGTAAGAGTGTGTGCCCATCATGTAGGAGGAACCCCGGGTTCGATCCCCAGCACCACAAACCAGGAAAGGCTTCCCTACTTTCAAAGTAGTGAGAGAAGGGGAATATTAGGAGATCCGAAGAACACAAATGTGTCGTGCTTGGGGAGCGGCCGGTTAAGGCAAACTCTCCTTGCTTGCTTCTCCTCGGTCTAATTATACAAAACTCAGCGTGGCTCAGAGAGCCATTGAAAAAGCACGGCTGGATTTGGCAGGATGGAAGTAAGACCAACGGAAGCGGTTTTGCAGTAGGCAATACGTACTGGGGCCACTCTTCTTGGAGGTAAAGGATGGCGTCATAATCTTTATCACTTCACACGCCACATTTGCACAATTAAAGATGCTCAGAATAGCCCCTGGCTTGGAAGGGCGGTAGAAAACGTGACTTTGTTGGCGATGGCACTGAGGGATGTTTCTACCGCGCGGGCTTGGGGGCGGGCGGCGTCCCGGGGTGCGCGCACTTGCACTCGGCGCGCGCCGGCGGCGGCGGTTGCCATGGAGACCGGCAGGTGAGCGGCAGAGGCGCGCGTGGTCCCTGCCCCACCCGCGCGGAGCGAGAGGATGCGGTTGTCAAGGCGACGTGGATAGGAGGCGGAGAGGACGCAGGGAGGAGGAAGGATGGGCGGCCTTCGCGTAGCCGCAGGGAGGTGACTGAAGCGAGCCCAGCCCCTTGCATCCTCCTCCTGTGTACCTCCCTCCTTTTTTTTTCCGCCTTCTGCCGGTCCAAGCGGCCGCCGCAGCACCTGAGCCTCTACTGCCGCTCGCTCAGGACAACGCTATGGCTAAGCCTGATCACAGCCACCATCCCTCTGCCAGAGGCAGGGGAAGAACTGGGAGGCGCACACACCGGCTGCTGCGGCTGCTGCTCTGGGCTGGGACCGTCTTCCAGGTGACCCAGGGAACAGGACCTGAGCTTCACGCCTGCAAAGAGGTACTGACCCTCCCAACCCACCCGACCCCACTTGGCTCTGAAAAATCTTGGCTCCGGCCGGAGACCTTGAGGACCCAGGCACTGTTTCACAGGCTACGGAGTTTAGATTTCTTTGGGGATGAGGTGTGGGGGGAGGGAAGAGGAGCTGGATGGCGTCATGGGGAGGCCAGCCCACAGGAGGACTCCTGAAAATAGATCGCCTCACAGCTTGGGGTGCTGAGTTCAGCGAGAAGGGGCCCTGCGCCGCTAAGAGGAGTGACCTGGGTCCCTGGACTCAGAAGGAGCCAGGAAAAGGGCATGAGCTGTTTTCCAGATGGGATGAAATTATCCCCAAAGTGGTAGAAAACAAAAGATATATACAGAGAGGCAAAACAGAGGGAAAAAGAGTAGTGGGATAAGAAAGTCATTAGCAAGGCCAGAAAACAGGAGTGGACTGAAGTAGGAACCCTTGTGGTTTAATCATGACTTCGAAAAAGAGCGTGAAGGCGGGAGGCGTGTGGGAGGTGCTGTGGGACCCACCGGCCGCTCCGGCCTCCGTGTCCACCGCACGGTACTGTGCAGGCTGCCAATGCGAGCCTTTCTACAGCGCTGCCTCCCGCAGCTCACTGTGTTTAGTGTTTAGTTCCACCTTATCTAGACCTCGAGTTCTTTAACATCTAGGTTTCAGCTAACCTGCACTCTCCTTCTCTGGACTTCTAACATATGTCATGAGTCTTTTGCAAGGTGTTTATAAAATGTTGGCAGCATAACTCAGCCATTAGGTGGTGAATGTTTTCCAATAAAAAAAAAATGCCTTTTGAAAATTCTTTGTGGAGGGACACAAAAAGGTATTAGAATTCGAATTGGCTAGTTTCTTTTCTTTCCTTTTTCCTTTTGTACTAGGGTTGAACCCCAGGGGGCATTCTGTCTCCAAGCTACATCTCCAGCCCTCTCCCCCTTTTGGTACTGGGGATTGAACTCAGGTGCATTTTATCCCGGGGCTGCAACCCCCAGTCCTATTTTATTTTTTTTTTTTGTTTTGAATTAGGGTCTCACTGAGTGTCACTAACTGCTGAGGCTGGTCTTGAATCTGTGATCCTAGATCCTACTGGCTCAACCTCCCAAGTACTGGGATTACAGGTACCACATACTAGCTTGGTAGTTTCTGTGTTAGTGAAATAACAATATTTAGTTATGCTCTTAGTAACTTTTTTTAAAAGCCAAAGGCAGAGGCAACAATAAAATATTTACAAGTATGACACTGGGGAAAGAAAAATAAAAGTTCTGTTTTATTACAAAATGTGAAAGACCTAAAAATACACCAAGTCAGGCATAGTGGCGCACGCTTGTTATCCCAGTGCTTGGGAGGCTGAGACAGGAGGATGGCACAGGTTCGAAGCCAGCCTCAGCTACTGAGTGAGGCTTTCAGCAACTTAGTGAGACCCTGTTTCCAAATAAAGCATAAAATAGGTCTGGGAATATAGCCCAGAGGTAGAAAAGCCCCTGGGTTCCACCCTCTCACCCTCTGTAACACACACACACACACACACACACACACACACACACACACACAACACCAAGAGTTTAGTACTGTAAAAGTAACTCCAAAGGTCAAGCCTTGTCTAAGGTTTTGAGAGGTTAAAATATTCTGTGTGTGTGTGTGTGTGTGTGTGTGTGTTTTACTTGTTGCGCTCCTCAAACTTTCTATCCTCCTGTTTCAGACTCTCAAGTACTGGGATTACAGACACGAGCCACTATGTCTGGCTAAAATGTTCTTTATAAGTTGTCAGTATTGCTGGGTGTGGCAGCGCATGCTCGTAATCCCAGCACTGGGGAGGTTGAGACTGGAGGATCGCGGTTTGCGGACAGCCTCAGCTACTAGTGAGGCCCTTTGCAACTCAGTGAGATCCTCTTTCAAAATAAGGAATAAAAAATAGGACTGGGCATGTAGCTCAGAGATAGTAGAATGCCCCTGGGTTCCATCCTCAGTACCGCAAAAAAAAAAAAAAAAAAAAAAAAAAAAGTGTCAGTATTAATTGACTAACCACAACTCCATCCCATATGGCGTTACATTATTCTGAGCTTCAAGACTGTGTATAGCATAGCAAATCATAAAGAGGGAGGAATTCTTGTATGAATAAAGATGTGACTTCAAAGTTTTATGAATATGGCAAACATGATCTCAACCAGTGGGACTTTTAATAACTTTTACTAGTCCCAATAACAACCTGCCCTTGGCCATCTATATTTCTATCAAGCCACTTGAGGACATATTTTAGAGATAGCTGGGAAGAGGGTATTGTCTGTGACTGTGGCACGTGGTCAGAGGCCTGTGGTCTAGCCACCAAATTAATGAATGAGACCAAACAAGCCCACTTGCCTAACAATCAAACTTTGATATCTCCTTTGTGGAAGGGAAGGATCTTACAGTTCAACTACCAAAGATCTGTTGAGATCTTTGTAAGCTCTGGAAAATATTAAACATTTTTTAATCATTTAAGTTTGGAGGGAAGGAAGAATATTTATACTAAAGAACTAATTTGTGTGCAAGTTTTGCCTCTAGTGTGTTTAAATGACCAACATATGTGTGTGTGTGTGTGTGTGTGTGTGTGTGTGTGTGTGTGTGTGTGGTACTGGGAATAAAACCCAGTGGCAGTCTATCTCTGAGGTACACCCCCAGCCCTACTTTTTATTATTTTGAAACAGGGTCTCACTGAGTTGCAAAGGGCCTCACTAAGTAGCTGAGGCTGTCTGCGAACTGAGATCCTCCTGTCTCAGCCTCCTGAATGGTGAGATTACAAGCATGCACCACTACATTCAGCTAAATGACCAATATTTGCTTAAGCAAATAGTCCTACCGAAAAGAGTGAGCTTCAGGTAATAGAAAAGTAGAGTTCAACATACCAGGAATCCAGGAACCACAATTTCTGGTTTCTATAGAATACCTATTACATAATACCACCTAGTTCACAGACTGTTGACTTAAGGTTTGGAAGAAATAGCACATCTAAAACACAAAATAAGCCAGGTGTGGTGGCGCACACTTGTAATCCCAGCATTTGGGAGGCTGAAACTGGAGGATCACGGTTCGCAGACAGCCTCAGCTACTTAGTGAGGCTCTCTGCAACTTAGTGAGACCCTGTTTCAAAATAAAGACTAAAAAATAGGGCAGGGGATATAGCTCGGAGTCGAATGCCCCTGGGTTCCATCCCCAGACCCACACACACACAAAAAAAAAACCCTACAAAATAATCTGGGTATGGTGGCACATGCCCAGTACTTGGGAGGCTAAAGAAGAGGATCGCAGGTTCAAAGCTAGCCTCAGCAACTTAGCAAGACCCTATTAAAAAATGAAAAATAAAATAGGGCTGTCTTTGCCAGCCACCATTCTGATAGAGGGCTAATATCCAGAATATATAAAGAGCTCAAAAGACTCTGCACTAGCAAAACAAATAACCCAATCAAGAAATGGGCAACTGAACTGAATACACACTTCACAAAAGAAGAGATACAAATGGCCAATAGATACATGAAAAGATGTTCAACATCACTAGCCATCAGGGAGATGCAAATCAAAACTACGCAGAGATTCCATCTAACCCCAATCAGAGTGGCAAGCATAAAGAAATCAAACAACAACAAATGCTGGTGAGGATGTGGGGAAAGAGGAACTCTTTTACACTGTTGGTGGGAGTGCAAAGTAGTTCAGCCACTATGGAGATCTGTGTGGAGATTCCTTAGAAAACTGGGAATAGATCCACCATATGATCCAGCTATACCACTCCTGGGTATCTTTCCAAAGATCTTTTCAGAGAACTACAGCAACATATGCATATCCATGTTCATAACAGCACAATTCATAATAGCCAAAATATGGAACCAACCCAGGTCTACATCAACAGATGAATGGATTGCAAAATTATGGGAAATACACACAATGGAATTCTATTCAGCTATAAAGAACAAAATAATGTCATTTGCAAGAAGAGGGAAAGACCTGGAGAGCATTATGTTAAGTGAGATCAGCCAAGCACGGAAAGAGAAGGGACATATGTTTTCTCTAATATGCCCAAACTAGGGAGTATTTGGGATACCAGAGGGACTCCAGATAATGGAGGGGAAACCTCAGCAAAGCTTAAATGGAAGAGTAGGAGAGAAAGAAGGCTGAGGTTGATCAATGGAGGAGCCACATCTGAATATGTGTAAAAGTATGAATGTAGCATGGTCAACCTGGGAGGGGGGAAGGGGAAGTAGAGGGGAGAGGGCACCAAGCACAGTCTGAATGTATGCCATTTTTAAATAAATAAATAACAGAATTTATTTGACCCGTTTGGAACAAAGTTACTTAACCCCATTCCCTGCTCAGCTTCTCTGCTGTGTGCTCCACACCCCATGCCAGGTTGAAAGTGGCCTTAGGAGGCAGGCGTATTGGCCACAGGCATCACCAAGTCCTATTTACACTATCCTTGAGCAAACAGTGGCTGCTGAATACTCTGGGCTTCCAAATAATAAGGAAGAGAATAAACCCATTGTGATAATAGTCTTTACTTGGCAATCTGAACTGATCTAACAAGTTTGGGGGCTCCCAACCCCAAATGGTGAAAAAATAGTTCAAGGTAGACCAGCTCTTCTCTGTACTGAATCTTCGTATACATTTCTTGGGGGCCTGTGTAGGTGTCTAGGCAGGGACCCTTATCAGGCCTGGCATGTTTCTAATAATGCTGCCTGCAGTCTACCTTGAAAACTGCGACCCCTCTGCATCCAGTCAGGAAAAAGAGAGGTTTAACTTGAGGCTTAAATGGAGGTGACAAAGAGCCAGGAGCTGTCAGCTGCCAGACATGTGCTGGGGCTTGGCGTTGCTTTCACAGTTTTACGATAATCAGGGTCACCAGTGGAACTAAACATCCTGTATGATATTTGTCTTCATGAATCATTTCTGTAGCCCTGTGCTCGCTTACACTGTGTGCTGACCCAGAGCCAAAGGTGTGTTTCCCACAGCACACAAATCTAAATCAAATGAGAGAGAGGCACAAGACTGCCTTTGACATGATCTGCCCTGCTAGTGCTAATCGCCCCCAAAGGGATTTCCCGATCTATATTGAAAACCCGTGGGGTTTAGCAATCTGGCAGACATGGATTGGAATAGATTTTGTTGAATGAGTGATGGTTCTGCCTCTTAGTAAGGATGCAAGTTAATTAGCTTCTGATAGCCTCAGGTTTCTGATCTGTAAAATGGGAACGGTGATATCTATTTTACAGGGCTATTGTGCAGAATTAAATTAGATAACACATGCCTAGCATAGATCTTTCACATATCACAGGCGCTTAAGAAATGTTGGGCGGGCGTGGTGGCACATGCTTTAAAATCCCAGTACTTGGGAGGCTGAGACAGGACGATCGCAGGTTTGAGGCCAACCTCTGCAACGTAGTAAGACCCTGTTTCAAAATAAAAAAATAAAATAGGGCTAGGGGTGTAACTCAGAAGTAGAATGCCTCTGGGTTTATCCTTCAGTACAGACCAGCTAGCCAAAATGTAGAATAATGTGGGGAACAAGAGAAGATGGTAAGGATGGGAAGTTTGAAGGTAAGTGGAGACTCCCTGTGGGGTTTCTGGGTGAGACAGCAGCCGGCTCAGAGTGGATGAGCAGGACAAATAGGAAACAACCTTGGCTGAGAAGGTCAAAAGGTGAGTACAGAGAGAGCGCCGAGGATCTGAAAAACTTTAAGAAGTCGTTTTATTTTCCTGACTCAAGGCAAGAGAGTACCAAAGACAAAGCAGACTGGTAATTTTCTGGCTTATTTGAAACCTTTTTTTTTTTTTTTTTTTTTTTTTTTTAGTACTGAGGATGGAACCCAGGGGCATTCTACCTCCAATCTACACCCCCAGACCTATTTTTATTCCTTATTCTTTATTTGCGGTACTGGGGATGGAATGTAGGGGCATTGTACCTCTGAGCTACACTCCCAACCCTACTTAAAATTTTTTTTTAAATTTTTAGTTCTTTTATTTTCTTTTGAAACAGGAACTCACTGAGTTGTGAAGGGCCATGCTAAGCAGCTGAGGCTGTCTGGAAACTGCGATCCTCTCCTCCGCCTCCCGAATGCTGGGATTACAAGCATGTGCTACCACGCTATTCTTTCTTTCTTTCTTTCTTTTGAGACAGGGCCTCACCGAGTGGCAGAGGGCCTCACTAAGTAGCTGAGGCTGTCTGCAAACTGGACCCTTCAGTCTCAGCCTTCCGAATGCTGGGATTACAAGCTTGCAGCCACCACGCCTGGCCAGAAAATGGATTTTTAGTCTTATTTCATTTTAGTTGAGTGAAAATTCAAAGATATTACTCAATTCAATTATTGAAAAACTTTCAAGTGAGTTTGGAACCGTCTGTGTATATGAATCTACTTTCCCAACTGTAAATTTTATGAAATGTAAAACAGATGCGGTCGTGACATATGCATAGCCGTGTTTGTAGCAGCACAAGTCACAGTAGTCGAACTATGGGACAAAATTAGGTGCCCATCAACAGATGAATGGATTACAAAATGATAGGACATACAATGGAATCCTACTCAGCAATTAAAAAAATTATGTCACTGGCAGGAAGATGGATGGAGCTAGAGAACATGTTAATTGAGATTAGCCGGTTACAGAAAGTGAAGGGTCATATGTTTTCTCTAATATGCACAAGCCAGGGGAGTCCTGGGGATGCCAGAGGGATTCCAGACAACGGAGGAGAAACCTCAGTGCAGCCGGGGAGGTGGTCCAGGGGGAGATGGTGGCAGGGGTAGTGGTGGTGGAGAGAATTAATGAAGGAACGCGTCCCCTGGCATTAAGTACATATGTGAAATGACTAATGCCAACCTCAGTATCATAGATGGGGAGGAAGAGGGAGTCGAGCGCGAGCTGGGGAGCTCACCGAGTGCTGTGTGCACGCGGCACCTCATTATGATGTGAGACTGCAATGCACCAGGCAAAGTATATTAAAAAACACAGATCGGGTATTTCTTTTTTCCTTTCTTTCCCTCCTCTCTCTTTCTTTCTTTCTTTCTTTCTCTCTCTCTTTCTTTCTTTCTTTCTTTCTTTCTTTCTTTTTGTTTTGTTGTTGTTGTAGTACTGGGAATTGAATTCAGGGGCATTCTACCTCTAAGCTATACTCCCAGCCATATTTTATATTCTTTATTTTGAAATAGGGTCTCACAAAGTTGCAGAACCTGTGATCCTCCTGTCTCGTACTGGGATTACAAGCATGTGACATCATGCTCAGATACTTCTTTTATATTTAGGTATTAGGGATTGACCCAGGGGCATTCTACCTCTGAGCTATACTCCCAGCCCTATTTCTTATTCTGTGTGTGTGTGTGTGTGTGTGTGTGTGTGTGTGTGTGTGTCTGGGGATGGAACCCGGGGCATATTTCCTCTGAGCTACAACCCCTGCCCTATTTTTTATTCTTTATTTTGAAACAGGATCTCACTAAGTTCTTTATTTTGAAACAGGGTCTCACTAAGTTGCGGAGGGCCTAAGTAGCTGAGGCTGTCCGCGAACTGCGATCCTCCTGTCTCAGCCTCCCAAGAACTGGGATTACAAGTGTGTGTCACCACGCCTGGCCAGATCAGGTATTTCTGATGTAAATTTTAATATCTGAATTGAGATGTGGCTGTAGAATGTAAAATACAGGTCAGATTTAGAAGACTAAATTTAAAAATAATGTAAAGTATCTTGAGAGCATTTTATGCTAATTACATATTGAACTAATAATACTGTTTCTATCCGTTTTAGGCATTGTCTAAATAAAATGTTTGATTAAAATTAATTTCGCCAGCCAAGCTTGGTGGTGCATCCCTGTAATCCTAGCACTCAGGATGCTGAGGCAGGAGGAGTGCAGGCTCAAAGCCAATCTCAGCAACCTACCAAAATACTCAGCAACTTAAGATCCTGTTTTGAAATAAAAATTGAAAAAAGGGCTGGGGGTGTAGCTTGGAGATAGAATGCCCCTGGATTCAATCCCCAGTACCAAAATAATAATAATAATAATAATAACAACAACGATAATAATAGTTTCATCTCTGTCTTTTCACTTTTTTAAATGTGGCTATGGAAAACTAGACATCCTGCAAGTGGCTCACATTTCTATGGGACATTGTTGGTCTGGAGGTAACAGCTGTATAAGTCTGGAGCCTGCAGCTAAGGCCTAGTTCTCCACTCCAGCTAGGAAACCTTGGGCAAGTTATTCACTTCTTTTTCATCTGGAAAATGGGGATAATTTAGTGCTTGCCATTTATAGATTGCAGATTAAGCAAAATAATGCTGGATGGGGCTTGGGGAAATGCATTGCATGGATCGTTCATAAATGTTCCAGTTGGATGGGCATGAGAGTGCACACCTGTGATCCCAGATACTTGGGAAGCTGAGACAGGAGGATTGCCTGTTTGAGACGAGCTTGAGCAATTTAGGGAGACCATCAGTAACTTAGCAAGACCCTCTTTCTTTCTTTCTTTCTTTCTTTCTTTCTTTCTTTCTTTCTTTTTCTTGCGGTACTGGGGATTGAACCCAGGGGCATCCTACTTCTGAGATAAACTCCCAGCCCTAATTTTTAAATTCTTTATTTTGAAAATGGGGTCTCATTAAGTTGCAGAGTGCCTCACTGAGTAGCTGAGACTGGCCGAGAACCTGCAAACCTCCTGACTCAGCTTCCCAAGTACTGGGATTATAAGTGTGTGCCACTACACCTGGCTCGCTCTTTCTTTCTTTCTTTCTTTCTTTCTTTCTTTCTTTCTTTCTTTCCTTCCTTCCTTCCTTCCTTCCTTCTTTCTGTACTGGGCATTGAACCCAGGGGTATTCTACTTCTGAGCTACACCCCCAGCCCTATATTTTTATTCTTTATTTTGAAACAGGGTCTCACTAAGTTGGAGAGGGTCTCACTAAGTAGCTGAGGGTGTCCATGAACCTGTAAGCCTCCTTGTAAGACCCTGTTTCAAAAAAAGTAAAGGGCTAGGGATTTAATTTAATGGAAGGACACCCCTGGGTTCAATCTCTAGTACCACCAAAAAAAAAAAAACTTACATGAATTAATTTTATTTGGGTATGGTGGCACATGCCTGTATTACCAGTACTTGGGAGATTGAGACAGGAGGGTCACAGGTTCAAGGCCAGCTTCAGTAATTTAGTGAGACTGTTTAAAAAAAAATAAAAAGGGGTTGTGTATTTAGCTTGGAGGTAGAATGCTCCTGGGTTCAATATCTAGAACTAAAACAAACAAAGAAAGAGAAAACAAACCTTCATAAAGTAGAGATGGAAGTGTAACTTAGAGGTAAGACACCTCTTGCTTTAATTAGCCAGGCTTGATGGTGCACTCCTGTAATCCCAGCACTCCTATAATCCCACACATACTATCACCGTTTTTTTTTTTTTTTTTTGGTGTGTGTGTGTGTGTGTGTGTGTGTGTGTGTGTGTGTGTGTTGGTACTGGGGGTGGAACCCAGGGGCTTTTCTACCTCCAGGCTATACTCCCAGACCTATTTTATACTTTATTTGGAAACAGGGTCTCACTAAGTTGCTGAGAGCCTCACTAGTAGCTGAGACTGGCTTCGAACCTGTGCGATCCTCCTGTCTTAGCCTCCCAAGCGCGGGGATTACAAGTGTGCCCACCATGCCTGGCTACTATCGCTGTTTTATGATCTGCTTTTAACAAACTTTACAGAGTCATCTAAGTCATTAAATAGTCTTAGATGACACCATTTTGATGGTGAACTGGAATACACTGGTTTATCTGTAATGCCAACCCTTTTACTTTGACAATCTGCCTAGGCTCCATCCCTTCTCACCTTCTCCCTGGACCACTCATTTCCCCCTCTACCAAACCATTCTTAACCAAACTTCAAATGTGCTATGACGTGTGTGTGTGTGTGTGTGTGTGTGTGTGTGTGTGTGTGATGTGTTACTGGGATTGAACCCAAGGGCATTCTACCTCTGAGCTATACCCCTAGCACTTTTCACTTTTATTCTACCTCTGAGTTTTACCTCCAGAGCTATTTTATTTTATTTTATTTTTGGTGGTACTGGGGTTCCTGGAAGCCGTTCTACCTCCGGGCTGCACTCCCAGACCTATTTTTACATTTTTTTTAAGTTTGGAAACAGGGTCTCCTAAGCCAGCGCACATGGCTGGCTTCGAACCTGCGCGATCCTCCGGTCTCTGCCTCCCAAGCGCGGGGATTACAAGCGTGCGCCACCACACCCGGCAGAAGTTTTTTATTTTGAAAGAGGGTTTTGCTAACTTGCCAAGGCTAGTCTTGAACCTGCGATCCTCCTCTTTCAGCCTCCTAAGTACTAGGATTACAGGAATGTGCCACCTCTTACCTTGCCCACTTATTTCTTTTATCTTAAAAGAACTGAAAAATAGGGATGGGGATGAGGTTACGTGATAGAGCGCTTGCTTAGCATGAGTGAGGCCTTGGGTTTGATCTCTAGCACTGCAAAATTAATAAACGTCTCTCTCTCTCTCTCTCTCTCTCTCTCTCTCTCTCTCTCCATCTGCAGCTCTATTTTATTTGCTGTTTGAAACAGGGTTTCACTAAATTGCTGAGGGTCTCAGCTAAGTTACTAATACTGGCCTTGAACCTGTGATCCCTCTGTCTCAGCCTCCCAAGTACTGGGATCACAGGTGTGCACCACTGTGCCTGTTCTCTCTCTCTCTCTCTCTCTCTCTCTCTCTCTCTCTCTCTCTCTCTCTCTCTCTCTCTCCTCCCTCCCTCCCTCCCTCCCTCCCTCTCCTCCCTCCCTCCTCCCCCCCCCCTCCAGTACTGGGGATAGAACCCAGGATCATTCTACCTCTGAGGTATACCCCCAACCCCTCTTCTGGATTTATTAGAACATCTTCCCTGCTCTGCCTTCAAAACATACCTAGAACTTGATGGCTTCTTTCTCCTCTATTGCTGCCCTCGTCGGGGGCTCTATCTCCCTCCTCTCACCCTAAAGATGGCATGAGATGAGACTCCGGACTAGTTTCTACACCTCTGCCCTGACTACTTACTGCCTAGTATGTAGCCTGAGTAAACCTACTGAAAATAAGACAGGTTTTTGACCACCTCTGCTCAAAGACTTCCAAAGGCTTCCTATCTCAGAACAGGAACCAGCTCTGGACCATGGCTGCAAGGGTCTCCACACGGTGGCCGCACCCTGCAGCCCCCGGCCTCCTGGTTGTTTCTCAGAGGGGCAACTTCCCACCCCAGGGCCTTGGCAGTTGCTATAATTTCTGCATGGCTCCCTTCCCTGTCCCTTTATATTTTTTGTTGAAAGGCCATCCATTCCCGATCCCATTTTTTGTTTTCCTTTCTCTTGTGCACCTGTGGCTCCTTAGCCTACTCTGTTTCACTTTCCTGTCTTTCCCCATCAGGGCACAGGCTCGCAAGGGCAGAGCCTTCTGTGCTTTGTTTAGTGCTGGATCTCTCGAAGCCAAAATAGTATCTGGCACACTGCAGGTCCTCAACAGATGAACTAAATAGATGTATAGCGTTCTACTGATGGAATTGCTGTGGCCCAGAGAGGTTGTCTGACTTTTTACTGCTACAAACAATGCCAGGATGATTCGGCACAGCTGTCATTACTTCAGTGGAATTTATTCCTGGAAAGGAATTGCTGTGTGGAAGGCTAAGATCATTTTCAGGCCTCTCTCTTTAATTTCCAGATTGCCTTTTCTTTCTTTCTTTACTTTGTTTTTTCTTTCTTTCTTTCTTTCTTTCTTTCTTTCTTTCTTTCTTTTCTTTTCTTTCTTTCTTTCTCTCTTTTTTTTGTGGTACTGGGAATTGAACTCTACCTTTGCGCTCCATCCCCAGATTGATTTTATTCCTTATTTGGAAACAGGGTCTCACTAGGTTGCTGAGAGCCTCACTAAATTGCTAAGGCTGTCTTTGAACCTCCTGTCTCAGCCTCCCAAGTACTAGGATTACAAGTGTGGACCTCCATGCCTGGCTTTTAAAAAGTGTACGTGGGCACTGGGGTTGAATTCAGGGACATTTTACCTCAGAGCCATGCCTCCAGCCAAATTTTATTTGATACTAGAGATTGAACTCAATGGGGTTGTAACTCTGGGATATACCCCAGCCCCTCTTTTTTGGAATGAGGATTGAACCCAGAGGCATTCTACCTCTAAGGTACACTCCCAGACTATTTTATTTCTTATTTGGAACAGCGTCTCACTAGATTGCTAGGGGCCTCCCTAAATTGCTGAGTCTGACTTTGAACCTGCGATCCTCCTGTCTCAGCCTCCCAAATACTGGGATTACAAACATGTGCCACCATGCCCGGCGTTACCTCAGCCCTTTTAACTCTGTCTTTTAGAAACAGGGTCCCACTAAGTTGCTGAGGCTGGCTTCGATCCTGTCTCAACCTCCCAAGTGTTGAAAGGCCTCCAGCCCTCCAAGCTAACCATCCACCCCTCCCCATTTTGTTTTATTTTGGTACTGTGGATTGAACCCAGGAGCATACTACCTCTGAGCTATACTCCTCGCTATTTTTATTTTAGTTTGAAACAAGGTCTAAGTTGCTGAGGGTCTCACTAAGATGCTGAGGGTGGCCTTGAACCTGTGATCCTCCTGTTTAAGCCTCCTAAGTATTTGGACTATAGCTATGCACCACCACACCCAGCTGAGAACGTTATATTCTTAAACCAGATATAGGTTCTCTTCCTAGATAACATTAAAAAAAAAAACCCCACAGATGTGGTAGGGGATTGGACCCAGATGTGTTCTCTCTCTGAGCTATATCTCCTAATTATTTATTAATTTTTGGTACTGGGGACTGAACCCAGCAGCATGGGATTCAATCCCCAAGCTACACTCAGCCCTTTCTAATTTTTATTTTGAAACAGGGTCTTGCTAAATTACTGAGATCCTCCTGTCAGCCTCCTAAGTACTAGGACTACAGGTGTTCACTGCTGTGCCTGGCTGGTTTCTACTTTTAAAGAAAACAGAGAGCTGGGCGTGGTGGTGCATGCTTGTAATCCCAGGATTCGGGAGGCTGAGACAGGAGGATCATGGTTTGAGGACAACCTCAGCTACTTAGTGAGGCCCTTTGCAACTCAGTGAGACCCTGTTTCAAAAATAAAGAATAAAAAATAGGCCTGGGGTGTAGCTTGGAGGTAGAATGCCCCGAGGTTCCAGTTCCATCCCCAGAACTACAAAAAAAAAAAAAAAAAAAGAAAGAAAGAAAAAAAAAGAAAAGCAGTTGACACAAATAATCAACCACTGTAATTGACTCGTGGTTGTTTGGTAAGATACTATGTGAAAACAAGTGAAGGGTATGAGAAATTATTGTAAGAGCATCTAATTGATCATATGTCATAGATCTTTAATATACTTTGAGCATCTTGCTAGAAAGACATTTGAGAGCTCTTTTAAGCCCCTTCCATGTTGGGAGTTGAATCCTGGATATCTGATATAACTTTTTTTGTGTGTGTGGTACTGGGGTTCCTGGAAGCCCTTCTACCTCTCGGCTACACTCCCAGACCTATTTTATATTTTTTTAGTTGGAAACAGGGTCTCTTAAGCCAGCACAGCTGGCTTCAAACCTGCGCGATCCTCCTGTCTCTGCCTCCCAAGCGCGGGGATTACAAGCGTGCGCCACCACGCCCGGCTGAGAAATAGCTTTTAATCACTGTTTCTGTTAGTCATAGATAACTGCTTCAGGAATACAGCAAGAAAACTACAGTACACTTGTGAAATATCATATCCAAGGCAAAGTATACAAAACACTGATTTTTGGAGTGAGACTGAACTCCAAATTTCTTTACTCCTTTTTGGCCTAGTTATTGTTATTGTTATTGTTATTGTTATTGTTATTGTGCCAGGAACTGAACCCAGGGGCATTCTACCTCCAAGCTACACCTCCAGCCCTATTTTATTTTGAAATGGGGTCTAGGTAGTAGAGAGTGTCTCACTACTTGCTGAGGCTGTCTTTGAACCTATGATCTTCCTGTTGCAGCCTCCCAAATACTGAGATTACATGCGTGTGCCACTACATCCAGCTGAAAATACTATTTAAAATAGCCTTATTGTTAGCTAGGCATGGTGGCACACACTTATAATCCCAGAACTTGGGAGGCTGAAACAGGAGGATCATAGATTCCAGGCCAGCCTTAGCTACTTAGTGAGGCCCCCTGCAACTTAGTGAGACCCTGTTTCAAAATAAAGAACAAAAATACGGCTGGGGGTGTAACTCAGAGGTAGAACACCCCTGGGTTTAATCCCCAGTACCACAAAAATAAATAGCTTTATTGTTTTTATAACACTGATGCTTTCTTATTCCAATAATTCAAGAAATACAGAATTCAAGATGAGCACGGTATTACACCTGTAATCCCACCAAGTGGCAGGCTGAGACAGGAAGATCATAGGTTCAAGGCCAACCTCAGCAACTTAGTGAGATTCTGTTTCAAAATAAAAAGTAAAATAGGGCTGAGGGTGTAGCTCAGAGATAGAATGTCCCTGTGTTCCATTCCTAATACCACAAAATAAATAAATAAATAAATAAATAATAAAATAAAAAATAAAATAGAACTGGGCACATAATTCAGAGGTAGAATGCCCCTGGGTTCAACCCCCACTAACTCCCGCCCCCAAAAATAAATTAGTTCTCCATCACCTGGGAGGCTGAGACAGGAGGATTGCAGGTTTACAGCCAGTCTCAGGAATTTAATGAGGGTCTCTGCTACTTAGCAAGATCCTGTCTCATAATAAAAAAACAAAATAGGGCTGGAAATGTAGCTGAGAGGTAGAGTGCCCCTGGGTTCAATCCCCGGTACCTAAATAAATAAATACATACTGCATATAATAATTTGTATTATATATTTATGTCACATGAATACAAATGATATATGCAATCAACCAATCAACCAATTCATATGGCTTCCAATTTCTATTAGTACAAACAGTACTGAAGTGAACACCTTTGCATACATATTTGTAGATGTTCGTTCCTTTGTCACCCAGTCTTAATTATGTCTCTAGAAATGGGGTTCTCTGACCCAAGGAAATGCCTGTCTTATATTGCTCCATATCACTCCATTTCTCTTTTGGAGGAATTAATTCATTTCTTTCCCGTTAACCTTGTGTATTCTCACATTTTAAAGGTTCAAGGCTAATGAACCTTTAAAACTTTGGTAAGTTAATAGTGAGCGCATGCACTATTAACTTATCACACACACACACACACACACACACCTTTTCATTCTTGCTTGGTCCATAACTGAGGGACTCTGAAAACGTCATAAAGGACCCACCTAGAACTCCCAAATGACCTTGGCGCATGTCTAGAGGTAGATTTCCTGGCCCCTCACCCTCTTTTCATCCTGGCACCAACCTGGATACACAATTTAGCATCTTGTAAGGTACCAAGAATTCATCTCTGGACATACAAACAGCACTACAGTAACACAGCACTCATATGCAATGGAATCTTCACTCCCCCCCCAGGAGGAAGGGAATTAACTTATTCCATAGCAACAATATAATAATCTTTATGTACAGCTAGCCATAGTGGCATCAGTTTGATATCCCAGTACTTGGGAAGCTGAGGCAGGGGAATTGCAGATTCGAGGCTGGCCTCAGCAATTTATTGAGGCCCTTTGCAATTTAGTGAGGTCCTGTTTCAAAAAATGGGAAAAAATAAAACGGGAAAAAATAAAATAAAATGAATGCCCCTGGGCTCCATCTTTAGTAACACACACACACACACACACACACACACACACACACACACACTCCTCTCTACGTATCCGCAGTAGTGAATGTCTGTAATATTGGCTACCCAGGAGGCTGATGTGGAAGAACTGCAAGTTTGAAGCCACCTCAACAATTTAGTGAAACTGTTTCAAAAACAAACAGGCCAGCCTGGTGTGGTGGTGCAGCTTGTAATACCTGCGCTTGGGAGGCAGAGACTGGAGGATCACACAGGTTCGAAGCCAGCTTCTCTGGCTTAAGAGACCCTGTTTCAAAAAAAAACTAGGTCTAGGAGGGTAGCCCTCTGGGAGGGTAGCCCGGAGGTAGAAGGGTTCCATCCCCAGTACCACCACCACCAAAAACAAAACAAAACAAACAAACAAAAAACAGGCCAGCCGGGCGTGATGGCGCAACCTTGTAATCCCAGCATTCAGGAGGCTAAAACCAGAGGATTGCAGTTTGCAGACAGCCTCAGCTACTTAGTGAGGCCCTCTGCAACTCAGTGAGCCCCTGTTTCAAAATAAAGAATTAAAAATAGGGCAGGGGGTGTAGTTCGGAGGTCGAATGCCCCTGGGCTCCATCCCCAGACCCGCAAAACAAACAAACAAACAAACAACAGGCCAGGCATGGTGCCACACTTGTAAGCTGAGCATTTGTGAGGCTGAGACAGGAGGATCGTGGTTCAAGGATAGCCTCAGGTACTTAGTGAGGTCCTTTGCAACGAGACCCTATTTCAAAATAAAGAATAAAAAAATAGGGCTGAAGGTGTAGCTCGGAGGTAGAATGCCCCTGGGTTCCATCCCTGGTACCACTAAATAAATAAATAAATGAATAAATAAATAAATAAATAAATACAAATAAATAAAATAAATACAAATAAAAAATAAGGCTGGGGGTGTAGCTTGGTAGAATACCCCTGGGTTACTGGGTTCCATCCTCAGTATCACACACACACACAAAAAAAGAAAACAAAGGGCTGGGGATGTAGCTCAGTAGCAGGGCACCCCAGTATTCAATCTCACACATGGAAAACAAAACAAAAAACGTCTATGTAACCAAACACAATGTGTTCACCCCTTGGAGTGTAAAGCCAACGGGCGGTATTGGGAGAAAATGAAGAAAGAGCCAGCATTGTAGTATATGCCTGTAATCTCCGGATTTGGGAGGCTGAGACAGCAAGATTACAGGTTCAAAACCAGCCTCAGTAACTTGTCAAGGCCCTCAAAATTAATGAGACCCTATTTCAAAAATAAATAATAAATAATAAACAAATAAAAAGTGCTAGGTGGCCGGGCATGGTGGCGCACGCTTGTAATCCCTGTGTTTGGGAGGTGGAGACAGGAGGATGGCGCAGGTTCAAAGCCAGCTGCGCTGGCTTAAGAGACCCTGTTTCCAAAAATAAAAATAGGTCTGGTAGAAGGGCTTCCAGGAACCCCAATACCACCACCACCAAAAAAAAAAAAAAAAAAAGTGCTAGGTGTGTAGCTTGGAGGTAGAACTCCTCTGGGTTCAATCTCCAGTACCACAGAAAGTAAATTATTATTAGTTTGTAGCCTGGCTCTATTGCACACGCCTATAATCTCAATGCTTGGGAAACTGAGACAGGAGGATTGCAGATTTGAGACCAGCCTCAGTAATTTAGTGAGACCCTGTTTCAAATAAGAAATAATAATAAATAAAAAGTGCTGGAGGTGTAGCTTGGAGGTAGTATGGCCTGAGATTCCATCCCTAGTTCAAAAATAAATAAATACAGCCAGGCGTGGTGGTGCACGCTTGTAATCCCAGCATTCAGGAGGCTGAAACTGGAGGATCATGCTTTGCAGACAGCCTCAGCTACTTAGTGAGGCCCTCTGCAACTCAGTGAGACCTGGTTTCAAAATAGAGAATAAAAAAATAGCGCAGGGGGTGTAGCTCAGAGGTTGAATGCCCCCAGGTTCCATCCCCAGACCCGCAAATAAATAAATAAATAAAAATAAATAAATAAATAAATAAAAGCTAGGAGTGTTCACACATGCTTGTAATCCCAGCATTCGGGAGGCAGAGACCGGGGGATCACAGTTTGTGGACAGCCTCAGATATTTAGCAAGGCCCTTGGCAACTCAGTGAGACCCTGTTTCAAAAAATAAAAAAAGAAAGACTAGCCGGGCATGGTGGTGCACACTTGTAATCCCAGTATTTGGGATGCTGAGACAGGAGGATCCGAGTTCGCAGACAGCCTCAGCTACTACATAGGCCCTTTGCCACTCAGTGAGACCTGTTTCAAAATAAAGAATAAAAAATAGAGCCGGGCGTGGTGGCGCACGCTTGTAATGCCCGTGCTTGGGAGGCTGAGACAGGAGGATCGTGCAGGTTCGAAGCCAGCCTCCGTTGGCTTAAGAGACCCTGTTTCCAAATAAAAAATATAAAATAGGTTTGGGAGTGTAGCCCGGAGGTAGAAGGCCCCTGGGTTCCATCCCCAGTACCACCAAAAAAAAAAAAAAAAAAAAAAAAGGCGGATGGAGCCAGGCATGGTGGTACACACCTGTAATACTAGTACATGAGAGGAGGAGACAGGAAGATTGCAGACTCAAAGCCAGCCTCATTATATTTGCTAAGCTCTCAGCAACTTAGTGAGACCCTGTTTCAAAATTGAAATAATAGGGTGGGGGCTAGCTTGGAGGTAGAATCCCCAGCACCAAAAAACAAAAAGAAGGAGGTGGATGGAAATGCCCCCAGGATGGAAAATTCAGCATAATAATGGGACTATAGGAACGAAATTTACTCTAGGTCACCCCAAAGATTGACCCAAGAATTTTGGCTGATTTCTTGTGGCTTTCTCTGGAGGGTCATATCTGTTTTTGTTTTATTTTTATTTTTTTCTGGTACTGGGGATTGAACTCACGGGCATTCTACCTCCAAGATACACTCTCCCCCAGCCCTATTTTCTTTTTATTTTGAGTCAGGGTCTCCCTAGGTTGATGAGAGTCTCATTACTTGCTGAGGCTGTCTTCGAACCTGTGATCCTCTTGTCTCAGCCTCCCAAGTACTGAGATTACAAGGGTGCACTGCTGGCAGGGTCTTATCTGAAACAAACAAACAAACAAACAAACAAACAAATAAACAAACATATCTTGAAGGGATGTTAGCAGTCTTTTAAAGGGACAGCAGCGTCTTCCCTGTGAACACGGGTGCTGTCCCTCGAGGTTCCTGCCTAGCAGGTAACACCTACACTCATTCTGATTCTTTCAAATCCCTCTCAGCTGCTTCCCCCTCCATCCAACCGGAAGTCTAAGCTGTTCCACGTCGCCCACACCAGACCTAGCCTCTCCTGTTCTCTTTCACATTTCCCCATCTTAGTGGTTCTCAGGGAGAAGTTTGTTTAGCTTGAAAAGCAGACTTTATCATCACAAACTGTACCCATTGGAGTTAGAAATTTTGCAAGTGCTGTTTAAGAAAAGTGGAGGATATGATGAGAGATTATTTCAAGTAGACTTAATTAGATGGGGAAGGGGAGAGCAGGCTGCTGTGCGGAGTGTAAGTTGTGTCCTGGAGGTTGTGGTGATAGTGGGTAGATCCTCAGGTCTAGGACGTTAAAGTTCCAGGAAAGGCAATCAATGCTCAGCCTGTTTCTATTTCGTAAAGACCCCAAAGTTTACCCTCACAGGTGACAGTGTCCTATCAGGCCAGAGGCATGCCAAGGCCTTCAACCTCTTCTTGATACATTTATTTAATTTAGTTCGCTGAGTCTCTTCATGTGACACATCCATTCTCCCCATATTAAAAACAAATTGGGAATATCAGTTGGTTCAATATTTAAGAGCAGCTAATGAGGCTATAGTTCTTCTACATCCTATAGTTCCTATCCACATACTCTTTTGACTCAGATACCGAGTGGATCTAAGTGCTTCTAAGTGGTTTACTCTTCTTGACCTTAAAGATTTTTTCTGCATCCCATTATATCTGGATTCACAGTATCTGTTTGCTTTTGAGTGGACTGATCCTGACAGTATAAAAACTTTTTAGTATACTTGGGCAGTGCTGCCGCAGGTTTTGTTTTTGTTTTTGTTTTTGTTTTTTTGGTGGTACTGGTGTTTCTGGAAGCCCTTCTACCTCCGGGCTACATTTCCAGACCTATTTTATACTTTTTTAAAATTTGGAAACAGGGTCTTTTAAGCCAGCGTGACTGGCTTTGAACCTGTGCGATCCTCCTGTCTCCTCCTCCCAAGGGCGGGGATTACAAGCGTGCTACCACGCCCGCGGAGCCTAAGGGTTTTAAAGACAGCCCCCCCACACACACACCTGTTTGGGAACGCTTTTTTTTTTTTTTTATGGTACTGGGGGTGGAACCCAGAGGCTTTCTACCTCCGGGCTATACTCCCAGACCTTTTTTATATTTTATTTGGAAACAGGGTCTCACTAAGTTGTTGAAAGCCTCACTAAGTAGCTGAGGCTGGTGATCCTCCTGTCTCAGCCTCCCAGCATGGGGATTACAAGCGTGCGCCACCACGCTGGGCTGGGAACACTTTAACAAAGAAAATAAATCTTTTTTTTTTCTTTTTCTGTGGTACTGGGGGTGGAACCCAGGGGCATTCTACCTCTGAGCTATACCCTCAGCCCTATTTTTTCTTTTTTTTTTTTTTTTTTGAGGATCTGGGGATGGAACCCAGAGGAATTCGACCTCCAAGCTACACCCCAAGCCCTATTTTTTATTCTTTATTTTGAAACAGGGTCTCACTAAGTTGCAGAGGGCCTCACTAAGTAGCTGAGTCTGTCTGCCAACCACGATCCTCCCGGTCTCAGCCTCCTGAATGCGGGGGTTATAAGCGTGTGCCACCACACCTGGCTCATTCTTTATTTTGAAATACGGTCTCACTGAGTTGCAAAGGGCCTCACTAAGTAATAGCTGAGGCTGTCCACAAACCACAATCCTCCCGACTCAGCATCCCAAATGCTGGGATTTCAAGCATGCACCACCATGCCCAGCCTGTAACCGTTAGCTCCTAAAAGGGGAGCTCTGCTTCAGTACGTAGATGATCTCCTCATATGCAGTCTCACTAAACAGGACTTTGACGACATCATCTGGGAGCTGCAAAATACTGAGTGTCTCCACAAAAGGCTCAGATATCGCAGCAAAGAGTAGAATATTTGGACCATATCTTAAGTCCAGGGGAGCGAACTCTCACCCCTGAGGGAAAAGAAACCCTTTTAAAAATAGGACCAATGCCGGGCGTGGTGGCTCACGCTTGGAATCCCAGCATTCGGGAGGCTGAGACGAGAGGATCGCAGTTCATGGACAGCCTCAGCTACTTAGTGAGGCCCTCTGCAACTCAGTGAGACCCTGTTTCAAAATAAAGAATAAAAAATAGGGCAGGGGGTATAGCTCGGAGGTCGAATGCCCCTGGGTTCCATCCCCAAACCTGCAAAATAAATAAATAAATTAATTAATTTAATTAAATTAAATAAAAATAGGACCACCCCAGACCAAAAGGACACCAGAAGGATGGTTCCTCTATAGCACAGGGAAATATGTTAGCAGGTAAAAGGCTAGATGAACAGAACTTCAAGGCATTTCAGAAATGGCTCTACTCCTTCTTGCCCCAAACTTAAATGCAAGCCTGTCCTATACTGAAACTGAAAAGGCATGGAAAAGCCAGCGTAGATATGAACTGACTGAAAAATGGCTGGAAGACCAGGGAAAGAGAACATGAAGCCTTATTACCCCAGGTTGATCAGTGGCAAATTATTAAAGGGCTCCATGACTCATGCCATCTGGGAAGAAGGGCAGTGGCTACTTTGGTTGTCCGTGCCTTTGGAGGAAGAGGCCTCAAGACTACAATTGGAGAGGTCGCGAGGGCTTGCCCCGTCTGCCTCTGCAGTAACTCAGGAGGGGGCAGGCCACTGCCGTTTCTTAACACAGTACAACAGGGCGCATTTCCTGGAGAAGCCTGGCGAATGCACTTGACCCAGGTGCCTCCGTACCAAGGTTCTAAATATCTCCTGGGTTTTTTTCTGACACATTTTCTGAGTGGGTAGAAGTGTATTCTACATGAGCTGAAAAGGCCCCAGAAGTTATTATGGCATTATTAAAAAAAATTATTTCTAGATTTGGACTCCCTAGGTAACTTCAAAGTGACGGTGGACCTTCCTTCATCTCAAAGGTAACACAGGAGGTCTCACAAGCTCCAGGCATAACTTACTATCTCCTGGTACCGTCAATCGTCAAAGGTGAAAAGGTTTAACTTAAATAAAAAACACCTCGGGAAAGCTATGCCAAGAGACCTCAGAGCCCTGCTTACACCTACTGCCCATCGCTCTGTTAAGGATTAGAATTGCTCCAAAAACCTCCCTTACCCTCGAGGTAGCCCATGTTCTCCCTTGACCGTGCATCCCCACTTTTCCTAAATAAAACCTCTTTGTCTCTCACTGGTGCGTGCTGAAATTCTTTCAACACAGAAGCCAAGGACCCTGAGAGTCCCGAGGTGAGTTTTCCATCCCCAAACATGGGCACTCCTCAGGACTCTCCATGGAATGATGGTCTTTTCCCATGACAGTGACAGGTGAGAGTGAGGGAGAAGCTCACAGGCAGGAAGCAGTCCAGTACCTAGAGATGGACAGGTGGCCCATGCGGCTGGACCGCATCATCCTATGCTTGTAAAATGTAAACCTAGCTGGGCTTGGTGGTGCATGCTGTAACCCTAGGACTTGGGAGGCTGAGACAAGAGGATATCTGGTTCGCGGCCAGCCTCTGCAACTTAGAGAGACACTGTTTCAAACTAAAAAATAAAATATGGTTGGGCGTGTAGCTTGGAAGTAGAATGCCCCTGGGTTCAATCCCTAGTGCCACACATACTTACTGAGTGTTCTAAGTGCATGTATTAACACATTTAGTCCAACAATAGTTGTATGAAAAGCAGGGTGTGATGGTACACATCTGTAATTCCAGTACTTGGGAGGCTGAGATGGGAAGATCACATGTTTGAGGCCAGCCTTGGCAATTTAGCGAGCCTCTGTTTCAAAATAATAATTTAAAAAAAGGGCTTGGGGTATAGCTCAGAAGTAGAACACCCCTTGGATCAACCCCCAATACCACACAAAAAAAGAGACAAAAATCACAGTAACAGAGCTGAGCGTGGTGGCGCACGCTTGTCATCCCCGCGCTTGGGAGGCTGAGACAGGAGGATCGCGCGGGTTCAAAGCCAGCCTCAGCTACTTAGTGAGGCTCTCGGCAACTTAGTGACACCCTGTTTCCAAATAAAAAATATATATAAAATAGGTCTGGGAGCATAGGCCGGAGGTAGAAAGCCTCTGAGTTCCACCCCCAGTACCACCAAAACAAACAAATAAATAAATAAACAAAAACACAGTAACAACAAAAAAACGAAGTTGCTGAGGCTAGACTCAAATTTGAGATCCTCCTGTCTTGCTTTCTCAAGTCTGGGATTACAGGTAAATGCCACCACAACTGGCTGATAGATATTTAACACATGTACATGTGTATGCATGCATACACAAATTCTAATTGTCTATCTCTTCAAGCTAGAATATAAAAACTCAATAAGGGCCAATATTCATGTGTGTGTTATTCATTTCTATATTTCTAGTGTCTGCCACAATTGTAGGTACTTACCACTTTTTTTCCTGAACGAATCTCCATTTTGTAGATAAATTATAAGAAGGCACAGGGAGATTAGCTTGTCTGTGGTATTCTGCTAGCATAAGTTCAAGAACTCAGGCAGCTGGGTTCTTAGCCATGGTGTATTTTTTGCCTGTTCCTGCCAAACATCCAAATAGTACAAAGAGTATAAGTTGAGAAGTTAAAGTTTCCCCTTACCCCTACAAATCCCCGAGTTTTAACATGTGACTACTTTAATATATATATATATATATATATATATATATATATCCTTTATGAAATACTTTTGCCTATAGAAGCACATCTATTTTCAAACTTTCCATAAAAGTACCTTAGAATATTTGTCCTATTTTGTATTTTTCTGTTTATATTACAGTATCTCTGCCTCTGTATTTTTTAACAACTGAATTGTGATTCATTATATATGTACCATTAGAACCAAAACATCCTGATGAATAAGCTGATTTCAGTCACTTATAACAGTGCCGCAGTGCACATCCTCCTACAGTGATGCAGTCCTGGGTCGACTTGTAGAATTTAATCTTAGAAGCAGGATTAATACATCAAAGTTTTTTTTTTTTTTTTTTTTTGCGGTACTGGGGATTGAACCCAGGGGCATTCTACCTCTGAGACCTATTTTATTTTTATGTTGAAACAGAGTCTCATTGGGTTGATTGATAAGTCTCACTATTTGCTGAGGCTGTCCTCAAATCTGTGATCTTCCTGTCTCCCAAGTACTGGTATTACAGGCGTGCACCATCATGCCTGGCTTGAGTAGGTGTCTTTGTTTGTCCATTTTGGGCACTGGGGATTGAACCCAGGGACATACTATCTCTGAGCTACCCCCCCCCCCAGCCCTGTTAATTTATTATTTTGAAATAAGGTTTCCCTAAGTTGTTGAGGGTCTCCTTTAGCTGCTGAAGCAGCCCTCAAAGCTGTAATCTTCCTGTCTCAGCCTCCCAAGTATTGGAATTATAGGCGTGGGCCATGGCACCTGGCTGAGTATAAGTGTTTGCCATTTTGATAGGAGTGTATCAGATTGGCAGCATGGAATTTTAAAGCCATAATTAGTCTCTTGCATGTGCAGCCAGCAGCTGACAGGCTCAGGGGAGATGTTGGCAATAAGGGCGGCCAGGAAAGCTCATTGTCACCCCGGACTTACTGAGACAGAGAGGGCCCTGATGAAGCACCTGATGGTTTATCACGGTGCCAGCTTGTGCACATCAGGGTAGACAGGCAGTGGCTTATTCTGCCAACATTTTTTAAAATAAGCTAGGGAAGCCCAGCTTTTGCTCTGTCTGTACTGCTTTTCTGGTCCTGTGCTGTTTGTCACGTTTCTTTCTTAAGCTCTCCTCCTATGGTGCACCAGATAAAGAACAGCGCAGATAATTATAGTTAGTGTTTGACAGCTGCTGAAAAATGTATCTTTCTCATACTTCTTAGAAGCTCCATTTTTCAAAGCCCTCTCTTTGAGAAGCCCATGAGATTATCATCAATTTTTATCTTCAATTTGTCATGTATCATTAAAGGCATTTTTACAAGACCCACAAAACTATGCACCATGAAAAATTCAATAGGTTGAGTTTTCTAGGCCTAGAAAACGGCTTTCTAAATCTATCTTACTGCTGTTATGAAATAAAAGGCAAAAACTTTGGACATTGATTGGACTCGGCTGGCATGCTAATTGGAATATCCCTCTCACCGCTCCATGCAAAGCCATTTAAAAAGCTATTTCTGAATTAAAAAGGAAATGGAAATTGGCTAATTTCCTGCTTGAAATTGATTACCTGAACCTCTAACCCCAATGGCATGGAAGTAAGAGCGTGGTTAAAAAGCCGCCTAGAGAAAGGCACAGAGCCATCAGTGATTTGTTTGCCTGGCTCTGCTCACCTTCTCCTAAGAATCGCTATGGCTCAGGACAGCACTGGGACAACTCAGGCCCGCCAACCCCCATTAGCCAATCAGTAAGATGTTAATAGGTCAACGCATTGTCTTCGTTAAAGTATTCAAAAGATTGGTGCTGGAGCCTTTATTTACAAATATTAATATAACTCTGTGGATCATCTGTAAAAGAAAGAAATAGGGAGTTGTGCTCGGACATAAATAGACAAGAAGCTAGCATGGAGGCAGGCGAAAACAAAGAAGCCATAAAAAAGAAAAAGGCAAATTTTAGCCGGGTGTGGTGGCGCACGCTTGTAATCCCAGCATTTGGGAGGATGAGACAGGAGGATCGCGGGGTTCGCGGACAGCCACAGCTACTTAGGCCCTTTGCAACGCAGTGAGACCCTGTTTCAAAATAAAGACTAAAAAGTAGGGCTGGGGGTGTAGCTCGTAAGTAGAATGCCCCTGGTTCCATCCCCAGTATCGTAATAAATAAATAAATAAATGAACATATGGAGTTTTAGTCCTAGATTATCTAGGGGGCTATCTAAATTCTTTCTCCTCCTCTTCTTCCTCCTCTTTTTCTCCTCCTCCTCTTTTTTTTTTTTTTTTTTTTTTGGTAGTACTGGGGATGGAACCCAGGGGTATCTATCTCTGAGCTACATACCCAGCCTTATTTTTTTTTAATTTATTTTTTTATTAATTTTTTAAATTGGTGCATTGTAGTCATATATATATATATATATATATATATATATATATCACATTGGAGTACAAGACTTGAGAGGATATACAAGCACACATCATCCAATTAGCCCTCCTCCAGCCCCCATCCCATTCCCTCCCCCTCCCTCCATCCCACACTTCTTTGGTGATTTACTTTGATACATTTGTTTATGTGCCTCCTGCGTTTTAAAGAGGCTCCGTCCTCCAGTATTACATACCCTCTGGTCACATTAGTTGCTTCACTATAGGGCCCTTTCTATAGCTCAACCTCTTCCTGTTGCCCTTTTCCTCCTAGTTATTGCTGATTAAGAGAAGCGTCTGATTTATATTTTCTTCGATATTTCTCTGTGCATGCTGCGTTGCAAGTACCGATCCCACTCTTGATGGTCCCAGTAGTGGCCTGGCTACTCAGTGGACTGATTCAGACCTCGCTGGCTCAAGCAGCGGCCTTGCCTCATGGGAGGCCCCAGTTCTGGTCTCGCTGGCCCCTGCACCGGTCTAACCCCTAAGCTGGCTTTGGTCCCGGCCTTGGAGGCTGCAGGAGTGAACTTGCCTCACGCCAGGCTCCGATGCTGGCCATTGGCCCCTGCACCGGCCTAACCCCTTGGCAGGATTCCAATCCCGGCCTCGGAGGCCCCAGCACCGGCCTAGCCTCACGGCAGGCTCCAATGCCGGCCTCGTTGGCCCCAGCACTGGCCTAACCCCTCGGCAGGTTCCGTTCCCGGGTTAGGAGGCCCCAGCACTGGCCATGTCTCACGGCAGGCTCCGATGCTGGCCTCGCCTCACGGCAGGCACCGATGCCGGCCTTGTTGGCCCCAGCACCGGTCTAGCCCTTCGGCAGGTTGTTATCCTGGCCTCGGAGGCCCCAGTACCGGCCTTGCCTCACGGCAGGCTCCAATGCCGGCCTCGCTGGCCCCAGCACCGGCCTAACCCCTCGACAGGCTCTTATCCCGGCCTCGGAGGTCCCAGTACCGGCCTTGCCTCACGGCAGGCTCCGATGCCGGCCTCACTGGCCCCAGCACCGGCCTAACCCCTCGGCAGGCTCTTATCCTGGCCTCGGAGGCCTCAGTACCGGCCTTGCCTCAAGGCAGGCTCCAATCCCGGTCTCGGAGGCCTCAGCACCGGCCTTGCCTCACGGCAGGCTCCAATGCCGGCCTCGCTGGCCCCAGCATCGGCCCCACCCCTCGGCAGGCTCCAATCCCGGCCTCGGAGGCCCCAGTACCGGCCTTGCCTCACGGCAGGCTCCGATGCCGGCCTCGCTGGCCCCAGCACCGGCCTAACCCCTCGGCCGGCTCCGATACTGGCCTCAGAGGTCCCAGCACCGGCCATGCCTCACGGCAGGCTGAGATGCCGGCCTCACTGGCTCCAGCACCAGCCTAACCCCTCAGCAGGCTCTTATCCTGGCCTAGGAGGCCCCAGTACCGGCCTTGCCTCACGGCAGGCTCTGATGCCAGCCTTGCTGGCCCCAGCACCGGCCTAACCCCTCGGCAGGCTCTTATCCTGGCCTCGAGGCCCCAGTACCGGCCTTGCCTCAAGGCAGGCTCCGATGCTGGCCTCACTGGCCCCAGCACCGGCATAACCCCTCGGCAGGCTCCGATCTCGGCCTCGGAGGCCCTAGCACTGGTCATGCCTCACGGCAGGCTCCGATGCCGGCCTCGTACCCAGCCTTATTTTTTATTCTTTATTTTGTAACAGGTTTTCACTGCTTTGTAAAGGGCCTCACTAAGTAGCTGAGGCTGTCTGCAAACCACGATCCTCCTGCCTCAGCCTAAAAAATGCAGGGATTACAAGCGTGCGCCACCATGCCCAGCCACCTTCTCCTCCTCCTCCTCCTCCTCCCCCTACCTCCTCCTCCTTCTTCTCCCTCTCCCTCTCTGTCTCTCTCTTTCTCTCCTTCTCCTTCTTCAGATTGAACCCAGGGATTTTCTACCTCTGAGCTATACGCCAGCCCTTTTATTTTTTATTTTAAAATTTTATTTATTTTTTGTTTATTTTTGGTACTAGGGATTGAACCCAGGGGTGTTCTACCTCTGACCTCTGGTGCTACACCTCCAGCTCTTTTTATTTTAAACAGGCTCTTGCTAGGTTGTGGAGGACCTTGCTAAGTTGCTGAGGCTGGCCTCAAGCCTATGATCGTCCTGTCTCAGCCTCCCAGGTGCTGGGATTACAGGCGTGTGCCACCATGGCCAGAAATATATATTTAAGTTAGAGTAATTTCCTTTGGTCTCAAATTGAAGCAGCGGGGGATAGGATGTTTAATTACTATCCACTAACCATTACAGAAGTTGGCACTGCTCGGAAGAGGGAGGAAAAAACGAGGAGGCTTGTTTATCAGTAGGTAGTGGCAGGATTTTCTGTTCCCTTCTGTAACTATTAAAAAAGCTCAAGGAGCATCGTCGGCTTTCCTGAAAATTAGGGCGAATTGGTATCCTGCCTTAGTTTCTTCCAGCGCCTTTCCTGCTGGGGCCGGGGCCATTTCTGCTCAGATAGCACCAGGCACCCATGTGCGTTCAGTGTCGCTGTGTGTGGGAAGCTGGGGGGTCTCTCGTGCCTGGTGGGTGGGCGGCGGGACGGCAGAGGCACGCTCTACTAATTCTAGTAACATGAAAGAGAGCATTTCATTCTCTACCTGGCACCAGAAATCACAAGAAAACATGAACTTCACCAAGTGGTTTGGGCTAGGACTGCGCTTTAGACCAACGTTCGTTCCTTCCATTGTTCCCTTTCGTTCTTTTGTTCCTTCCTTCATTTCCTTGGGATTGAACCCAGATGCTCTGCTTCTGAACTACACCTTCAGCAGTATGTGTGTGTGTGTGTGTGTGTGTGTGTGTGTGTGTGTGTGTGTGTGTGTGTGTATATATATATATATATATTTTTTTTTTTTTTAATTTTGAAACAGGGTCTTGCTAAATTGCTGAGGGCCTGGCTAAAACGCTGAGGCTGACCTTGAACCTTCCATCTTCCTAGCTCAGCCTCCCAAGTACTGAGATTATAAGCGTGCACCATTGCGTCCAGCCTAGACTCATTCTTGCCTACAGATCCCTTTCTGCAAGCCCCACCTCCCCTATCCACAGTGGACTGTATTACAGTTTTGAAAAGGAGCTGGGGAGGCAGGAGAGGCAGTGGCTCTGCCCCCTGCCTTAGGTTTTGCTTCTGTGCATTCAGATTTTACTCAAGACCTCAAGACCTTCTCCAGGAGCCCAGAGGGGGAGGGGTGGCTTTGGTTTCACACCGTCTTCCTAACCACATGGGGCTCCAGGCTGTTCCCCATTAGCTAGTGTCCGCTGCCACCCTCTTCTGTCACTAAGTTCCCCAAGAAGAAAGGTAGCTTCCTTCAAAACCCAGCTCATGCTAGGCGTGGTGGCTACTGTCTGTAATCCCAGTACTTGCGAGGCCAAGAAAGGAATATAGCAGGTTCAGGTGAGACCCTGTTTTAATATAATAATAAAAAGTTCTGGGGATGTGTCTCTGAGTTCAGTTCTTAGTACAAAATAACCAACCAACAAGCAAGCAAGCAAGCTAGCAAACAACCGATCAGAGCCCAGCTCATTCCTGCAAAGGCTTTCGGAGGCCCTCTGTGTAACACAAAGCAAACATCTGCCCAGGGGCCAGCCAGCCGGCCTGACCGATCTTGTTGGTTTACTGATAAGAAAGGGGTGCTGGTTCCGCAGGCCCTGCACCTGCTCCACACCTGCTGCCCGTGTCACTTCTTCCTGGGTGTGTAGATGACCCTTTGCAGAGCCTCGTTGCTTCCTCCATCATGACATCTTTGAAGGCTTCTGGCAGCCTTCACAGCAGCTTGCCAGTCTTATCTGACAGGGGACAGCCTGCTGTCTTCTCTAGGTGGAAAAGCTAACACCCAAATTTGGGATTTCTGCACCCTAGAAGGTCTCAGTCATTTTCAGCATGGGGGAGAAAGTTGAGGAGAGAGAGGGAGTTCAAATTTAAGTAATTGCCACAGGCACTCTACTCTTTCTTTCTTCCCTTATTTATTTGCTATTTGTTTATTTATTTATTGTACTGGAAGTTTAGCCCAGAGGCATTCTACCTCTGAGCTATATCCCCAGACCAATTTTATTTCTTATTTGGAAACAGGCTCTCTCTCTCTCTCTCTCTCTCTCTCTCTCTCTCTCTCTCATTTTGGTGGTACTGGGGTGGAACCCAGGGGCTTTCTACCTCCGGGCTATACATCCAGACCTCTTTTCTATTTTATTTGGAAACAGGGTCTCACTAAGTTGCTGAGAGCCTCACTAAGTAGCCGAGGCTGGCTTTGAACCTGTGCGATCCTCCTGTCTCAGCCTCCCAAGTGCTGGGTCAAGTGTGCTCCACCATGCTCGGCTGAAATAGGGTCTCACTAGGTTAATGAGAGTCTTACTACTTGCTGAGGCTGTCCTCCCAAATACTAGGATTACAGGCATGTGCCAGCATGCTGGGCTTATTCTTTTATTTTGAAACAGGGTCTCACTAAATTGCAGAGACCCTCACTAATTTGCTGAGGTTGGCCATGAACCTGTGATCCTCCTGTCTCAGCCTCCCAACTACTGGGATTATAAGCATGCACTACCATGCCCACCTTCTTTTCTTCCTTTTATTTTTTTGGTGGTACTGGGGGTGGGGTGGAACCCAGAGGCTTTCTACCTCCAGGCTATACTCCTAGATCTATTTTATATTTTATTTGGAAACAGGGTCTCATTAGTTGCTGAGAGCCTCACTAAGTAGCTGAGGCTGGCTTTGAACCTGCCTCCCAAGCGCGGGGATTACAAGCGTGTGCCACCACGCCCGGCTCTTTATCTATTTTAATACTTGTATATGGGATTAGGTAAGGGTCCAATTTTATTCTGTTCCATGTAATTATTATTTTTCAGCAATATTTAGTTAAAAGATTATTATTTCCACCACCAAATGTTTGTGGAAACCTTGTCAAAAATAACTTGATAATATAAGGAAGAATTTAGCTCTAGGCTTGTATTTAACTCCAATGGTTTATATATCTGCCTTTAGAACAGTACTACACTGTTTCAATTATTGTAGCTTTATATGGTTTTAAATCAGAAAATATATATCTTCTAGCTTTGTTCTTTTTTAAGATAGTTTTGGGTATCTAGAATCCATATTCCATATTAGGATAGATTTTTTTCTGAAAAATAAATATATAAATATATGATAGTTTCACCTAAAAAAATAGAAAAAAAATATTCTCTGGTAAGAAAGAAAGCAAAAAGAAATATTGAAATGTTATCTTTAAGTCATCAAAAGCTTGGTATCAGACAAATGAAACTGTTATGTGAGATTATCATTTTTAATTTTGGATAAATTGCTATAATACTAGATGTCAACCACTAAGCCAAGCATGGGAGGGAGGGATGGGGAGGGAATGGGGTGGGGATCGGGTGGGGGCTGACTGGGCGATGTGTGCATGTATGTCTACAAAAGTTTGTATCCCACTATGATGTATGAATACTGTGCACCAATAAAAAAATAAAAATAAAATTAAAAAAATAAAAAAATAAAAAAAGTAACAAGTAAGCTGGGCGTGGCAGCGCATGCTTGTACTCTGAGCATTTGGGAGACCGGAGGATGTTTTGTGGACAGCCTCAGACACTTAATGAGGCCCTTCCAAACTCAGTGAGAACTTGTTTCAAAATAAAGAATAAAAATTAGGGCTAGGAGAGCAGATTGGAGGTATAATGTTCCTGGGTTCCATCCCCAGTACTTAAAAAAAAAAAAGTAACAAGTAAAAGCCAGGTGTGAGGGCAACTGCCTGTGATCCCAGTACTTGGGAGACTGAAACAGGAGGATCACAGGTTGGAGACAAGCCTCAGCAGCCTAGTGAGATACTGCTTCAATATAAAGAATAAAAAGGGCTAGGGGTGTAACTTGGAGGTAGAATGCCCTGGGTTCAGGACCAAAAAAAAACGTATATAGACCTGTAGAGCCAGGTGCGGTAGTGCAAGCCTGTATTCCCAGTACTTGGGAAGCTGAGGCAGAAGAATTGAAGGTTCAAGTCTAGTGCACGGTGACTTAGTGAGACGCCAGTTCAAAAATAAAAAGCAAAAGGCTGGGGGCATAGTTTAGAGGTAGAGCACCCTTGGATTCAATCCCTAGTATCACATATGTGTGCGCGTGCACACAAACACACAAGTGGGGGTGTGATATAAATAAGTAAATTAAAAAATAAAAATAGTAGGTTAATGCATTTCAGCATAAAATTTATCTGCATAAAAAATGACAACAGTAAGCCGGGCGTGGTGGCGCACGCTTGTAATCCCCGCGCTTGGGAGGCAGAGACAGGAGGATCGCGCAGGTCCGAAGCCAGCCGCGCTGGTTTAAGAGACCCTGTTTCCAAATAAAAATATAAAATAGGTCTGGAAGTGTAGCCTGGAGGTAGAAGGGCTTCCACGAACCCCAGTACCACCAAAAAAAAAATTAAAATTAAAATTAAAAAATTAAAACTAGGGATATGACTTGGAAGTAGAAGGCTTCTGGGTTTAATCCCTAGTACTCAAAAGAAAAAAAATCACATATACTTTTTTTTTTTTTTTTGGTGGTACTGGGGTTCCTGGAAACCCTTCTACTTCCAGGCTACACTCCCAGACCGATTTTATATTTTTATTTGGAAACAGGGTCTCTTAAGCCAGCGTGGCTGGCTTCAAACCTGCGCGATCCTCCTGTCTCCGCCTCCCAAGTGCGGGGATTACAAACGTGCGCCACCACGCACAGCCCACATATACTTTTTTAAATATGCTTTTATTGGTGCTTTTTTTGTGGTACTGGGGATTGAACTCAGGGATATTTTACCTCTGAGCTACACCCTCAGAGCTATTTTTTATTCTTTATTTTGAAACAGGGTCTCACTATGTTGCTGAGAGCCTCACTAAGTAGCTGAGGCCGGCCATGAACCTGCTCAATCCTCCTGTCTCAGCCTCCCAAGTGCGGGGATTACAAACGTGCGCCACCACGCCCAGCAGTGCATTATAGTCTCACATCATAATGTAAATCATGTTGATAGTGACATACATGCACACAGCTCTTGTGCCCTCCACTTCCTCCCCATCTCCCCCATTCCAATACAGAGTACTGAGATTGGCATTGGTATTTTCACATAGGTACACATATGTGTACCTATGTGAAAATACCTGATGGTAGCAATTCATTCAATGAACCTCACTCTTTCTCCTCCCCTTCTCTTAGCCCACCTCCCGGCTCCACTGAGGTTTCTCCTCCATTATCTGGAGTCCTTGTCTGCTATGTGCATGGATATGCGTATAGTACTGTAGTTCTCTGGTTTACGTCCCTTTACCCAGGAGTGGTATAGCCAGATCAAATATACTTTAGAGTACCCACTCTATACTCCAGTATGTCATAGTGATCTTATTTGGATATAGGGTCTTTGCAGATATAACCAAGATGAGATCACTAGGATGAATCCTAATCCAATATGACTAGTATCCTAGAGCAAAGAGGAAATTTAAATGTAGTAACATACAGGAAAAATGCATTATAATAAAAATTGAAGTTATACTGCAGCAAGCTAAGTAGCATAAAGGATTGCTGGCTGTCCCAGAAGTAAAGGCAGAAGCATGGAACCTGGTGTCTGTCAGTCTGTCTCTCTCCTCTCTCCTCTCCCCTCTCCCCTCTCCCCTCTCCCCTCTCCCCTCTCCCCTCTTCCCTCTCTCTTTCTCTCTCTCTCTCTCTCTCTCTCTCTCTCTCTCTCTCTCTCTCTCTCTCTCTCTCTCTGTGGAATCAATCCTGTTCAGTCCTTGATTTTAGACTTCTAGCATCCAGAGCAGTGAGACAAAAAATTTGTTGCTTAAAGCCACCTGGTTTGTGGTATTTTGTTACAGCATCCCTGAGAGACTAATACAGACACTGCACATATCATTAGCAGGTTGCACTGAGGAGAGGAGGGAGAACTTCTTATTTCCTACATCTCCTTATTGTCTGGATTGCTAATAAGCATGGTTGTAACTAAAAAAATTATTGTAAGTATAATTACTGCAAAATACCCTGAAAAGGCCGGGCATGGTGGCGCACGCTTGTAATCTCTGCGCTTGGGAGGTAGAGACAGGAGGAACGCACAGGTTCGAAGGCACTGGCTTAAGAGACCCTGTTTCCAAATAAAAAGTATAAAATAGTCTGGGAGTATAGCCCGGAGGTGAAGGGCTTCCAGGAACCCCAGTACCACAAAAAAAAAAAAAAAAATACCCTGAAAAGAGTAAAGTCCTATGTCTCTAGAAATCTTTACTTTTTTCTTCTATTTTGCAGTTAGTGATCAAACCCAAGGCCTCATACATGCTGAATAAGCGCCCTGCCACTGACCTATACCCTCAGTCCTCTGAATGTGTGTGTGTGTGTGTGTGTGTGAGAGAGAGAGAGAGAGAGACAGAGACAGAGACAGAGACAGAGAGACAGAGAGAGACACAGACTGGGGATTGAACACAAGGGCATTCTACTTCCAAGCTACACTCCCAACCCTATTTAATTTTTATTTTTGAAACAGGGTCTCTCTAGGTTGATGAGAGTCTCACTACTTGTTGAGGCTGTCCTTGAATCTGCAATTTTCCTGTATCAGCCTCCCAAATACTGGGATTACAATCATATGCCACCATGCCCAACTTGGAGATTGTGTGTGTGTGTGTGTGTGTGTGTGTGTGTGTGTGTGTGTGTGTTAGTTGGGTTGGAACCCAGGGTTTTTTTCTACCTCTGAGCTATACTCCCAGACCCATTTTATACTTTATTTGGAAACAGGGTCTCATTAAGTTGCTGAGAGCCTAAGTAGCTGAGGCTGGCTTTGAATCTATGGTATCCTCCTGTCTCAACCTCACAAGCACTGGGATTACAAGCATGTGCCACCACACCCAGCTCCAGCGTGGATATTTTTTTGTTGTTGTTGTTTTGTTTTTGCGGCTCTGGGGATGGAACTCAGGGGCATTTGACCTCCAAGCTAAATCCCCTGTCTTATTTTTTATTCTTTATTTTGAAACAGGGTCTCACTAAGTTGCAGAGGGCCTCACTAGCTGAGACTGTCCGTGAACTGCCATCCTCCAGTCTCAGCCTCCCGAATGCTGGGATTACAAGCATGCGCCACCATATCCGGCCAGCTTGGATATTTTTAATTTCTCAATTAAGCAACAGTCTTAACCATCTGTCAGTCTCTCAGGGAGTCTGCACTGGGTCAGAGTGTAGATTAGTGGACCTCACTCTAATTCTTCGAGGTATCTGTGGAGTGTCTCTTGTAGGCAAAGAGCCATTAGACACTTGGGTTGCCACACAGAAATACAAGTCAAAGAGCTTACTACCTACTGGGGACCAGAAGGACCGAGAAGTAATAATACAGCTAGGCATTTGAGGTCATTGCCCTATGAGTGTTGAGGAGAGAGCCCTCGCCTTCTAGAAGCATCTCCTGTGGGACTGGTGAAATATGAAGGACAAGGGGACATTTTGTAGGGTGGTGGCAGGAACAGGGCTCTCTCCTGATGCTTTTACTCAGAGAACCAGTTGTTATCCCATGTCTGTGTGGAGGGGTAAGTGATCAAGACAGGATGATGTATTTTATGGTACTGGGAATTGAGCCCAGGGACATTCTACCTCCAAGCTACACTTCCAGCCCTACTTTATTTTGATTTTGAAACAGGGTCTCACTAGGTTGATAAGAACCTTATTACTTGCTGAGGCTGTCCTCAAACATGCCATCCTCCTGTCTCAGCCTTCCAAGTACTGGGACTATAGGCAGGTACCACCCTGCCTGGCTAGGATAATGTATTTTTAAAAGCTATATTTAGCTGGGTGTGGTGGCTCATGCCTATAATCCTAGTACTTGGGGGGCTGAGACGGGAGGATTACAGACTCAACACCTTAGTGGAACCCTGTTTCAAATATATATATATATATAAATATATATTTTATATATTTTTATATATAATATATTTATATATAAGTAATATATATTATATATTTTAATATATATTTTATATATTTATATTGTGTGTGTGTATGTATGTATATATATATATATATATATATATATATATATATATATATATATATATATATAAAATCTGGGCGTGGTGGCACATATTTATAATCCCAGTACTTGGGAGGCTAAAACAGGAGGATTGCAGGTTCATGGCCAGCCTCAGCAACTTTGTAAGGCCTTCTGCAACTTAGTGAAACCCTGTTTTCAAATAAAAAGTAAAATAGGGTTGGAGGTGTAACTCAAGACACAGAATGCCCCTGGATTCAATCCCCTGTACCACCAAAGAAAACAAAATAAAATTAAAAAGGAAGAAAGAAAAGAAAAAGAAGTATTAAGGGGATGCAAGAAAGATCTGCATTCTTTTCTCCTTCACAAAGGTTCGATTTTCCTGATCACTAAGCTATTTCTAGAATGAAGGTCAGATTAGCTAGGGCATAGAGAGACTAGATTCCAGCTCTATGCAACAGATGCTGGACTCTGTTGGTGCAGAAGCTTTGTAACCTTTGGGAGTGTTTCCTACACCAGCCTCCAGCTTTGGCTTTGGGTCTCGGCCCCGGCTGCTGTGTAAGCAGGAGCTGGGCTGCTGTCTGCCTTTGGGATCCCGTTGGCTAGAGGAGTTCTGCTGCCCCAGAGGTGATTCTCCATTCAGGCCGTTCTCCCAGTGACCGTGAAAGGCTGGGCCACAATCTCAATTGGCGATGTCACAGGAGAAGGGCTGATTCCGTGAAGGGGCCGAGGAGTTCCCGGTGTGGGAGAGAGGGAACGCACTCAGTACCAGCAGGGGCCTTGGCTCACCTGAAAGAAAAGAGTTTCAGTCGTGGGTATATGTCATTATACATTTGTCCAAACTCATAGAACATGCGACACCAAAAATGAAACTTACAGTGGATTCTGGGTAATTATACTGCATTAGTGTAGGTTCACTGACATAACAATGTATCTTTCAGAGGAGGGTTGAGGATGGAAGGCTTAGTTTAGGGCAGGAGGTATAAGGGAAATCTCTGTATCTTCTGTTCAGTTTTGTGGTGAACCTAAAACTGCTCTGAACAAGTCTATTATTTAAAACAAATTCAGAGAAGCTGGGTATGGTGGTGTATGCCTGTAATCCTAGTCCTTGGGAGGCTAAGACAGGAGATCGCAGGTTCAAAGCCAACCTCAGCAATTTAGTGAGACTTTGTCTTAAAATTAAGCCGGGCGTGGTGGCGCACACTGGTAATCCTCATGCTTGGGAGGCGGAGACAGGAGGATCGCGCAGGTTTGAAGCCAGCCGCGCTGGTTTAAGAGACCCTGTTTCTAAATAAAAATATAAAATCGGTCTGGGAGTGTAGCCCGGAGGTAGAAGGGCTTCCAGGAACCCCAGTACCACACACACACACACAAAAAAAAAATTTAAAAAGGCTAGGGATGAGCTGGGCGTGGTGGCGCACGCTTGTAATCCCAGCATTCGGGAGGCTGAGACCAGAGGATCACGGACAGCCTCAGCTACTTAGTGAGGCCCTCTACAACTCAATGAGACCCGGTTTCAAAATTAAGAATAAAAAATAGGGCAGGGGGTGTAACTCAGTGGTCAAATGCCCCTGGGTTCCATCCCCAGACCTGCAAAAAAAAAAAAAAAAAAAAAAAAAAGGCTAGGGATGAAGCTCAGAGGTAGAATGTCCCTGGGTTCAATCCCCAGCACCAAAATAACAACAACACCAATAATAAATATTTAGAGGGTTTGAGGACTCTTGAGAACAAATATGGGGACACTCAGCACTCTAGAGACTCCGGTTTAGGAAAATCCTTCCTTCCTTTCTTTCTTTCTTTCTTTCTTTCTTTCTTTCTTTCTTTCTTTTCTTTTCTTTTCTTCTTTGTTTCTTCTCTCTCTCTCTCTCTCTCTCTCTCTCTCTCTCTCTCTCTTTCTTTTTTTTTTTTTTTTTGATACTGGGGATGGAACCCAGGGGCATTCTACCACCAAGTTACACCCCCAACCCGATCTTATTTCTTATTCTGAAAAGGGCCTAAGTTGCAGAGGGCCTTGCTAAATTGCCAAGGCTGGCTTTGAACCTGTGATCTTCCTGTCTCAGCCTCCCAAGTACACAAGATGCCCCCATGCCTGGGTAGGGAAATCGTTTTCTAGGAGATGGTGGCGTTGCTGCCGCTCAGCTCGACTTGCTCCGGTGGAGTCACAGATGCCCTGTCTGTTGACTTGTCCAAGGTTGAAGTCTGTCCTCCAGGTGCAAATTTCCCTTCCAGAACAGCTAATGCACCAGACAGGCCATGGCTTGGAGAGGTTTGCCCGGCCCCTGTTGGCCTCGTTCTGACTTGTGCGATTAAAAGCTTAGGTGAAAACAATTTAATGGAACATTTTAATCTCATTTAAAAGCATGAGAGGCACATCTTTGAAATACAATCTCATAAAGCCCTCCTTGTAGATAGATGTGTTTACCGTACTCCCACCCATCAGGAAGGGACTGGAATTTATAAAGGGACAACTTTGTTTCTTGGCGACAAAGCCTCTTCAATCCTAGGGATATTTACAACCAATAATGAAAACCCCTCTGCACCTGATGATCCCGCCACAGTTTCTGAGTGCCGTAAATGCCAGCGACGGGGCTGTGTCTAGGAGAGATTAGCTTTGGGGAGAGAAGAAGGGGAAAAGGACAGATGTTGTTCCATATGTATGAGTAGGGCTAAAGAAGCTGGTGAGTCAGAGCAGTGGAAGCATCAAGAGGGAAACCGATGGGGCCCTCACTGCGGGGCCAGGAACGTCAGCAGGATTCTGTTCTCTCAGATAGAAAGATGAGTGATGCCTGGGTGCTCCCCATAAGCTCTCTTCTGGCAGGTCATAGGAACATGCCTGTAATCCTAGTATTTGGGAGGCTGAGACAGGAGGATCACAGGTTCGAGGACAGCCTCAGTAAGTAGACTCTCATCAATCTAGTGAGCCCTTGTTTCAAAATAAAAATAAAAAAATAGGGCTAGGAGTGTAGTTAGAGGTAGAATGCCCCTGGGTTCCATCCCCAGTACCACACAATTTTTTTTTTCAGTACTGGAGATGGAACCCAACCCAGGGGCATTCTACCTCTGAGCTACACCCCCAGCCCTATCTTTTTTATTCTTTATTTTGAAACAGAGGCTTACTGAGTTGCAAAGTGCCTCTCTAAGTAGCTGAGGCTGCCTTCAAACCTGGGCAATCCTCCTGTCTCAGCTTCCCAAGTACTAGGATTACAAGCATGCCATCACCATGCCCAACTTCAGACAATTTTTAAATTTTTTATTTGTCATAGTAGGGATTGAATCCAGAAACATTCTACCTCTAAGTTACACCTCTAGCCCTTTTTATCTTTTATTTTGAAACAGTCTCACTAGGTTGATGAGAATCTCACTACTTTCTGCAGCTGTCCTCAAACCTGTGGTCCTCCAGTCTCAGCCTTCCAAGTACTAGGATTACAGGTGTGCACCACTGTGCTGGCCGGCTTTTTAAAAATAATAATAAAAGCTGGGCATAGTGGCACATGCTTGTAATCCCAGCATTTGGGAGGCTGAGACAGGAGGATTGCACAGGTTCAAAGGCAGCCTTAGCTAGTTAGTGAGGCCCTTTGCAACTCAGTGAAGACCTTGTTTCAAAATAAAGAATAAATAACAGGGCTGGGGGTGTTTGATCCTTAGTACCAAAAACTAAAAAAATAAAAAACCACCACCAACAACAAACTATACAGACTTGGTTTCGTAAAATGTTAAACTACTTTAAAACTACTAATCCATTATAACAGGTTTTGATGTGTTTTTGCTTTTACATGTAGAGCGGAGGGAGATAATAAGCTCTTTAAAAGATTTAATGAAGCCAAGCGTGGTGGCGCATGCTTGTAATCCCAGCATTCAGGAGGCTGAGACTGCAGGATCATAGTTCATGGACAGCCTCAGTTACTTAGTTAGGCCCTTTGCAACTCAGTGAGACCCTGCTTCAAAATTAAAATAAATAAATAAATAAATAATTAGCCAGGCGTGGTGGCACATGCTTGTAATCCCAGCATTCGGGAGGCTGAGACTGGAGGATCGCAGTTCGCGGACAGCCTCAGCTACTTAGTGAGGCCCTCTGCAACTCAGTGAGACCCGGTTTCAAAATAAAGAATAAAAAATAGGGAAGGGGGTGTAGCTCAGAGGTCAAATGCCCCTGGGTTCCATCCCCAGACCCGCAAAAAAAAAAAAAAAAAAAAAAAAAAAAAAAAATTGGGCAGAGGGTTTAGCTCGGAGGTCAAATGCCCCTGGGTTCTATTCCCAGACCCACAAAAAAGAAAGATTTCATGAAAACTGTGGACCTGCTGCCTGAAAACATCTAGAATTCTGCATCCTATTTTATGGAAGAAGTGGTTCATAGATTAAGGACTAGGTCTTGGGGGAAATTTTTTTATTTACTTCTAAATGGGATAAATTTAAGTCTTGAGGCATAGAAGAGTGAGTCTTAATGAGGAAGGGCAGAAGGTGTAGAAGAGAATCAGAATTTAGTAGGTAGAGCAGAGGAATGTGTGTTTTTAACAGGATCTCCAGGCAGTTTTGATGATCAAACAGATGCAGACAGCAGTGGGCCAGCGCTCGTATATGCAGGGCCTAGGACCCAGTGGACACCACAGTCTTAAGAGGGTGGAGACCGGGAATGGAGACTGGGAAGAGCTGGCCGCCCTCCCAGGTCCTGGTGTGACCTGGTGGAGAACAATAGGAAAGTCCTCCTCTTCCCCTACTTTTTACAGTGGACGAGCGAGGTCAGGTTGCTACGCCTCAGAGCCTCCACCAGACCATGCGCCCAAGCTGGGACACCCCCATGCCAAAAGAATAAAGAACTGGAATCCAGGAAACCACCAGCTAGGGCTGAGTTTGAAAGTTTCTCCAAGGGGAAGACTTTCTCCCATTACTCGTGGTTTCCAGTGCTGAGGGGAACTCATCTCTTCTTTGCAGCAAAGGGCCAGTCTCTCCCCGGCAGTGGGGGAACAAATGGCTTCCATTAGCCTGGCCTTAATAATGGGATCCGAGTCAGGTGCTTCCCAACAAGAATCGAGACAACAGCTCGCTATTGCCGGCTGTCCCAGCTCAGGGGCATTTGTCCTGTCTTGACATTCTTCCAGTTTTGGGATCAGTTTTGGGGAAGTGTGAGACGAGACAGAGACGGGGCTGTGGATGGGGGAAGAGAGGCGGCAGCCTCTCCTGGACCCTGGGGCCTCTAGTCACAAGCTGGCTCTAGTCAAGGCCCGGGTTTACTTAAGAACCTGTTTCTTAAGCACCTGGCCAAGACAAATTCATCTGCCTCTCAGGGTGGACATGACTTTATGCACCGTGGCTTCGTGATTTGAAAATTCTGAATAGAAAACACCTGCCTGGCTCTCTGGCTCTGAGTTGTCTCTGGAGAGTATAAGAGAAAGAGGAGTTACCCCCTCCCAAAAATAGACTCTGGGTAGCTCTTCTGACTTGTAACACATTTGTTAAGTCTGTGTGTGTGTGTGTGTGTGTGTGTGTGTGTGTGTGTGTGTGTGTGTGTTATTGGGGATTGAACCCCAGAGTGTTCTACCTCTGAGCTATTCCCCCCCAGACCTTTTTATTTTGAAACAGGATCTCACTGCATTGCCGAGGGCCTTGCTACATTGCTGAAGCTGGCCTCAAACTTGTGATCCTCCTGCCTCAGCCTCCCCAAGTACTGGGATTACAGGAATGTATAATCACACCTGGCACTAATTTTTTCTGTGTGTATGTGGTACTAAGGATGGAACCCAGGGGCATTCTACCTCTGAGCTACACCCCCAGTCCTATTTTTTAGTTTTTTGGTTTTTTAAAAATAGGATCTCACTGAGTTCCGAAAGACCTCGCTAAGTAGCTGAGGTTGTCCACGAACTGTGATCCTCTAGTCTCCGCCTCAGGATTGCTGGGATTACAAGCGTGCACCACCATGCCTGGCTAGGCACTAATTTTTTTAAAATACAAATTTACCATTAAAAAACTTATTTTTTTTTAAAGAAGACTTAGGGATGTCTGTTTTCTCTTTATAAATCTCCCTCTCTGACCCAGAAGAGTTTTAAAGAAACTCATACTCTTGAATCTAATAATTCCATTTCTGGGAATCTATCCAAAGAAAATAATCAGAGATACACAAGAAGTGTACGCTATAAAATAAGAAAAAAATCAAGCTGGGCGTGGAGGTACAGGCCTGTAATCCCAGTATTGGTAGGCTGAGACAGGAAGAGGAGGAGCACGGGTTTTAGAACAGTCTCAGCAAGTAGTAAGAGTCTCATCAACCTACTAAGACCCTGTTTTGAGAAATAAAATAAAATAGGGCAGGGGGTGGGTGCTGTAGCTTGGAGGTAGAATGCTCCTGAGTTGAATCCCCAGTAACACACACACATGCACGCACACACACACAAAAATTAAATAAAACTCAATTTCGAATAATAGGAGAATGGTTAAAGAAGCCATGGTATAACCATTAAAGACATAGAAAAGTGCTTTTAGTAACGTAAAATTAAATGAAAAGAGTCAGAATGCAAAGCTATATGTCATATGACATTCACTTTACATGTACTTATTTGTGGAGCTGGAGCGCAAACCCAGGAACTTGCACCTGGTAAACACGCGCTGTGTCACTGCACCACATCCCAGCCCCTCCCTTTGTTTTTAAAAATGCACATTCAGGAGCCAGGCGCGCTCAGGTGGCGCTCGCTTGTAATCCCAGCATTCAGGAGGCTGAGACCGGAGGACCGCGGTTCGCGGCCAGCCTCAGCTACTTAGGCCGTCTGCAACTCAGCGAGACCCTGTTTCAAAATAAAGAATAAAAAAATATGGCTGGGAGTGTAGCTTGGAGGTAGAATGTCCCTGGGTTCCATCCCCAGTATAAATAAATAAATAAATAAATAAATAAAATGCACACGCAGGGCTGAGGGCAGAGCTCAGTGGAAGAGCACTTGCAGTGTCTGTGCAATGCTCTGGGTTCAACCCCCAGCACTGCAAAATAAATAAATAATAAAAATGCACATACTCGTGTAGGGAAAGGATCTGGAAAGAAATATAGCAAAGTATTAAAAGTAGTTATCCCAGGCTGCTCCTCACCCAGCACACAGTGCACATTTGTGGGGAACCTGGCACAAAAGCAGATGACACAAAAAGTAGATGACCTGCTTCTGGGTTAGGGTTACCTTTCTTATTGTGGCTTACTACATAAAATTTAGCCATTGATATAAGGGTTTGTAAATACAGGCATGGAATAAAAAGTGGAAAAAGTAGTTATCTTTGGTTGTTAGGCTTATGGCTGTTTTTTTACTTCCTTCTTTATTCTAGTTTATTTTCTCATCTTTTCTACAGTTAACATGTACTACTTGATGACTTTTTTGTGCATATGTGGTACTGGGATTTTTTTTTTTTTTTTTTTTTTTTTTTTTTTTTTGGTGGTACTGGGGTTCCTGGAAGCCCTTCTACCTCCAGGATACACTCCCACGGGCTACACTCCCAGACCTATCTTTTAACTTTTTTATGTGGAAACAGGGTCTCTTAAGTCAGCGAGGCTGGCCCCGAACCAGCGCGATCCTCCTGTCTCCGCCTCCCAAGCACGGGGATTACAAGCGTGCGCCACCACGCCCGGCGGGGTACTGGGATTTGAAGTGAAGGGCGTTCTACCTCTGAGCTACACCCCTAGCCCTATTTTATTTTTTTTTATTCTGAAACACGATCTCACTAAGTTGCAGAGGGCCTCGTTAAGTTGCTCAAACCTGCGATCCTCCTGTCTCAGACTCCCAAATACTGGGATTACAAATGTGTACCACCATGCCTAGCTTAATGATTATTTGAAAATGATTTTGTAAGCTGGGTGTGGTGGTGCATGCTTGTAATCCTAGCATTTGGGAGGCGGAGACAGGAGGATCACAGTTCTCAGACAGCCTCAGCTATTTAGTGAGGCCCTTTACAACTCAGTGAGACCCTGTTTCAAAATAAAGAATAAATAAATAGGATTCGGGTGTCACTCAGTTCTATCCCCAGTACTACAAAAAATAATAATAATTTGTGCTGTGCATTGTAGCACACGCTTGTAATCCTAGTACTTGGGAGGATGAGGCAGGGAGACCACAGATTTAAAGCCAGCCTCAGCAATTTAGCAAGACTCTCAGCACCTTAGTGAGATCCTATTTCAAACTAAAAAAATAAAATGGGTTGGGTAGAATACCAGAATATTCAAAGGTAGAATACCCTTGGGTTCAACAAAAAAAAAAACTACAGATTTGTGCTATTTTGAATGAAAGGGGAAAAAAGATCAAAGGAAGGACAGATTTCCATGCAGGTACCAGCAAAAAATAGTAAGGTGTTGGAACTGGAAGAAATCTTGGGAATAAGAAATCACCCAGGTTCAACTTTCTCATTTTGTAAATGAGACTTAGGGCTCGAGTTGTGGAGTGACCGCCACCTACGCAGTTTGCTTTTTGTCTCTCAGTCTGCTTGTGTAAGCATCCACTGGCCCTCATTTCCCCTGAGGAGCCCTGCAGGCCTGTGTTAATTACTGGAGGCCCTAGTTAGGGAACCACGCTTTGACTCTGCAGCCAATCTGGGCCACCTGTTACTGGCACCTTGGCCAGCTAGGCTGGAAGAATTTCCTGGCAGGAAGAAGGCCAGTAGGCCAGGAGATCCCACTGCCAGCCATCACCTAGTGCTTGTCCCTTGGATAATTCCCGTTAGCCATCTCTGTCTTCTTAGCTTTGCGCTTGCAGAGATTATTTATTGTTGTTATTTGTGGTACAGGAATCAAACCCAGGGACATTCTATCTCTGAGCTACTATTTTATTTTATTTTTTATTTTGAAACAGTCTTGGTAAGTTGTTGAGGGGCTTGCTAAGTTGCTGAGGCTGGCCTTGAACCTGTGATCCTTTTGCCTTGGCCTGCGAAATATTGGGATTACAGGTGTGGGTCCCCACACCTGGCTGCAGAGGTATAAGCATCTAAGCAACTAAGATGACTGTCTGAGGGGAGGTGCTGTTTTTTGTGACTTTCAAACCATCATCAGTTGGAAAAGAAACTGTGATTCGCGGGGTAGTGTCAGGTTGGAGCCAGAGACGGGTGCTCATGTCTTTGCCAGAGTCCTTAGGCATTAAGCTCCTCTGCAGACATGGGGGCAAGCAAAAATGTGTTTCTTTCTGTGCTAGGGATTAGACTCCGAGCTTCAGGCATGCTAGGCAAGCCCTCTACCCCTGAGCTGTATCCCTATCCTTGATATATACCTTATCTGCTTTTATCTACCTAACCCCATTTTTTTTTTTTTTTTTTGTACTTGGGATGGAACCCAGGGGCATTCTACCTCCGAGCTACACCCCAGCCCTATTTTTTATTCTTTATTTTGAAGCAGGGTCTCTCTAAGTTGCGGAGGGCCTCGCTAAGTAGCTGAGGTTGGCCGCAAACTTGTGATCCTCCTGTCTCAGCCTCCCAAGTACTGGGATTCAAGCGTGTGCCACCACCCCTGGCTAAACCCTATTCTTGCCAACACACTTCCTTTCACTAGACATCATCTCTGTGACAGCTGGGACTCTCAGACTCTGTGGCTTCACCAGGACCGAGCACACACTAAGCCCTCAATAATGCTTCTTGAATGTGGACTGAGTGAATGTCATTTCCCTAGAATGTGGAAGACCTGACATGTTCCAAGTCAATGATATCTCCAGGGTTTAAATATTTTAGTTCTAAAAGAGCAGGATGTTTTTTGGGGAAAACACTTTCAACACTTGATATTCATTTGTACAACTCAATGAATGCTTCTGAAAACTGTTAATGGCAAACACATCCCTGAGCGGCCTCAGGGAGCCGCCACTGCGGGCATGTCTGCTGAGACTGCAGAGATGTTCACTCTCTGCCCTCGTTGCTCCCTCTCGGTGTCTCTTTGAGTTGTTCAGTCAATTCAGTAATAGTTGAAAAAAAGTTTTCTTAAAAATGTTCAGCAAAAATTTTCATCACAACCGGGACTGGTGGTGCACGCTTGTGATCCCAGTACTTGGGAGGCGGAGACAGGAGGATCTGGGTTCACAGACAACCTCAACTACTTACTGAGGCCTTCTACAACTTAGTTAAGACCCTGTTTCAAAAATAAAGAATAAAAAATCAGGGTGGGGGTGTAGCTCGGAAGTAGCTGGGTTTAATCCCCAGCAAAACACACACACACACACACACACACACACACACACACACACACACATTTAATTGTGGTAAAGTACATACAACATAAAAAAATTCCCCTGGGATCCATCTCCAGTACTGAAAAAAAAAAAAAAGTGGAGAAGGATTTCCGGTGGGAGGGCCTGGCTTCCAGCTCAGTGATTTACAGGCAATGTGACCTGGACACTAATTCACCTCCTTGGGCATCAGCTTTCTCATCTGCTTGCCTGCTAGGGAGCCGTGAGACCAGATGCCGTGGCGTTTGGAGCTGCTGTGAGGCACTGCAAACTGCTGGGACGATTATGTTCGCAGGCAGAACGCCAAGTCCTTCTACCTCGCTCGCTCATTCTCCATTTAACTTACATACTGTGGATTGTACCCACCCTCATTCTTTCAAAGCAAGATGCTTTGAAAATATCATTTTTAGAATTGAACTCAATATCTGTCTAGTTGCTCTATTTCGCCTCCAAAACCTCTGAGATTTGAAAAAAACAGGCCCAGAGAGCTGGTCGCCCAAGTGCACAGGGAATTCCCAACCTAAGGTCCATTCTTTCTTCCATAACACCGACATCTAAATTCAAGGCCAAAGATTCTGGGCAAAAGTTGGGCCCCTGTGCCTCTAGCTCCCCTCCCCCAGTTCACCTCCCTCAGGGTGGAAGTCCCGAGTTCACAGGTCACAGTCCCTGGCCACATCGGGACAGCTCCAGCTCTCCCTGCGGCTCATGCCAGATGTGGCTGGTGCATACTGATGAGGAAAGAGGAAAATAAATGGAGGCCAAAGGCCAAAAGTGTTCCCTCTTCATCTTTACTTTCTGCAGTCACAGAACAACACGCTCGTCCTATTTCTTTTCTTTTTATTTTTTCTTTTCTTTTTTTTAGTACTGGGAATTGAACCCAGGGGCATTCTACTTCTGAGCTACACCCCAGCCATCATTTTCATTATATATAATAAAAATATATAAATATAATATATAATAAATAATATATTTTTAATAATATATATATATATATATATTTTTTTTTTTGGTGGTACTGGGGTTCCTGGAAGCCCTTCTACCTCCGGGCTACACTCCCAGACACCTATTTTATACTTTTTTATTTGGAAACAGAGTCTCTTAAGCCAGCGCGGCTGGCTTCGAACCTGCGCAATCCCCCGGGTTCCATTCCCAGTACCATACATACACACACAAAAAGAGCCAGGCGTGGTGGCATGGTGGTACACACTTGTAATCCCAGCATTTGGGAGGCTGAGACAGGAGGATCACAGTTCGTGGACAGCCTCAGCTACTTAGTGAGGCCCTTTGCAAGTCATTGAGAACCTGTTTCAAAATAAAGAATAAAAATTAGGGCTGGGGGTGTAGCTTGGAGGTAGAATGGGTTCCATCCCAGTACTGCAAAAAAAAAAAAAAAAAAAAAAAAAGAACAACAACAACACTTGGATTTCATAGATGTTAAATGTTTTAAAATGTGCATCTTAAAATAGATGATATACCTGCTTCTTTTGGTCCTGATATGATAGATCAGTAAACTTCAAAGTGTTTCATTTTTCATCTCAGCTCCTTGCAGTTCTATGTGGTAGGAAAAGGGGACATTCCTCTGTTGATCTTTTTTTAATCTTTTATTTTTTTGTGGTACTGGGGATGGAACTCAAGGGCATTCTACCTTCGAGTTATACCCCCAGCCCTATTTTTTTATTCCTTATTTTGAAACAGGGTCTCACTGAGTTGCAGAGGTCCTCACTAAATAGCTGAGGCTGTCTGCGAACCACGACGAATGCTGGGATTACAGGCGTGTGCCACCACGCCCATTCTCCTCTGTTGTTCTTATAGATACAGTAATACAGAGTATGAATAGAATTTTAGGTAAAGTGCAGAGTGTATAATATTTGTCAGAGCAAGAATCATCATGAACTCCTTGGCCCATTGTTCATTTAAAGGAGCAGGGATGTTTGAGAGCATTTGCCACATCAGTTGTATTTCCTTCCTCCTGGGGGGCGATGTTTGTTGTTTTATTTAATGCTTGGTTTAGCTGGCTTGTTTTTCTGCTTACTCTACCTCAGGTAAAGCAGCTAAACAGCGAGTTCCCCTCACACAGAGAAACTAGGCGTGAACAGGCTCCTGTGCTGAGGGCACACCATCTGCCTGGCCCGAGCGCCAACGTTTTCATCAGGCACACGAGAATTCTTAGTCTTTCTGGGCAGAAGAAAGCTCTCTAGAGGAGCACAGGAAGCAAGAAATACAGCTTGTTTGCATGACGACCCCTTTTTGTAAAGTTTTCATGCACCAGCCTTCCCATTTACAATGTCCTTTAGTTTAGAATGACCTTGCTCAAAAATTCTAGTTTGGGATGAGGAAAACTCCACCTGTTTCTAGCCTGTTCTTTAGTTACCTTTATCCTCTGCTTCCTCGGGACATTATTTATACACAATGGAGAAGAGAGTTGCACACACACACAAAAAAATGTATTTTCAGGGACTAGACCATGACCTGGTGGAAAGAAATGATCCGTATCATGGTGGTTCGTAATCGTAAGGGCTTCGTGATCCTTTGGGTACCGCAAGGCATTGCTCCCCACCTGGGAGCCTGGGTGGTAACTGTGATGCTGAGTGCCCAGTGCCCTCATGCTGGGGAGGAGACTGTTAATGTTCGATCACTGCTGATGCCTCTTTCACCCACTCTTCTCTCTCCTGCAGTCCGAGTACCACTACGAGTATACCGCGTGCGACAGCACTGGTTCCAGGTGGAGGGTCGCCGTGCCGCACACCCCGGGCCTGTGCACCAGCCTCCCCGACCCTGTCAAGGGCACCGAGTGCTGTAAGAAGCCTTCCTACTCCAGGACCTCCCTGCCACTCAGCTCTGGCTTCCACTTGGAGCCTCCTGCTGTCCCAAGCAGGCTCTTCCTGGCAGTGCAGCACCCTTAGGGAATCAGATCTCCCCCCAGCCTCCTCGCTCCCCATCCCAACCCTGCTGAAATGGGGCGCCGAAATGTTTTATGGGTGCAAACTGGGTATCTGAATTTGCTTTTATTTTTTTATTTTTTGTATTGGAGATTGAATCAAGAGGTATTCTACCTCTGAGTTACATCCCCAACATTTTCTTTTTAATACTTGTTTACTTTTGGAAACAGGGTCTCTTAAACCAGTGCGGCTGGCTTCGAACCTGCGTGATCCTCCTGTCTCTGCCTCCCAAGCGCGGGGATTACAAGAGCGCGCCACCACACCCGGCTGCCCAACCCTTTTTTTAAATTTTGGAACAGGGTCTAAGTTACTACCCTCTGGCCTGTAACCTATAATCCTCCTGTCTCAGTCTCCCAAGTACTGGGATTACAGGAACACTTTTTAATTAAATTAAAAATTTTTTTCAGTACTATGGAATTGAACCCAGGGGCATTCTACCTTCAAGCTACACCTCTAGTTAGATTTTTTTATTCTTTATTTTGAAACAGGGTCTCACTAAGTTGTGGAGGGTCTCACTAAGTAGCTGAGGCTGGCCGTGAACCTGTGATTCTCCTGTCTTAGCCTCCCAAATACTGGGATTACAAGTGTGTACCACCACACCTGGCTTATACTTTTATCTTTATTATTTTATTTATTTATTTATTTTGGTGGTACCGGGGTTCCTGGGAACCCTTCTACCTCCAGGCTACACTCCCAGACCTATTTTATATTTTTATTTGGAAATAGGGTCTCTTAAGACAGTAAGGCTGGCTTCGAACCTGCGCAATCCTCCTGTCTCTGCCTCCCAAGCGCAGGGATTACAAGCGTGCGCCACCACACCTGGTGCTACTTTCATTTTTAAATGAAATCGCAGAGTAAGCAGTTACCGCTGTGTGCCACTCGGGTAGTTATTTTGTGTTGCCTTCATTTTCTTTTTTCCCTGTGCATTTCTCTGCAAACTATACTCACCAGCCAGTCATTAGGAAGCACTCCAATTTACTTTTTTTCTTGAAGAAGAAAATGGAGAGGAGGAATTTCTGCAGAAAGACCTTTATTATTATTATTATTATTATTATTATTATTAATTACTTTTGCAGTACTGGGGATTCAACCCAGGGGCATTCTACCTCGGAGCTACACCCACAACCCTATTGTTTGTTTGTTTTGTTTTGAAATAGGGCCTCACTAAGGTGCAGAGGGCCTAGGTAGCTGAGGCTGCCTGAGAATCTGCGATTCTCCTGTCTCGGCTTGCTAAGTACTGGGATTATAAACCTGCGCCACCATGCCAGGTCAGAAAGACCTTTAAAATGCGCTCGGCATCACTTCAAGGGACAAGGATCTTTCCAACTATGGATTTGATTGTATAATTGCAAAGGCAGTGTCTTGGCCACAGCTCCTGTCCCTGCCTCTGTGACTCTATAGTCACAACTTTTCTGTAATTGGCCCCTATTTCCCCTGCACTATTCTCTTAGGAAGACAAAGAGAATAACAATAAAAACCAGGAGCTTTAATACTTAAGGAATTATTCAAAGAGTTGGAAAGGAGATCAGGGGTGTTTAAATTCCAAAATCAAGCCAGCGTAGTGGCTCATACTTGTAATCCCAGTACTTTGGAGGGGGATTGAGACAGGAAGCTCGCAGGTTCAAGGACAGCCTCAGCAATTTATTGAGATTCTCAGCAACTTAGTGTGACCTTGTTTCAAAATTAAAAAAAAAAAAATCTGGGCATGTGATGCATGTTTGTAATCCCAGTACTTGGGAGGCTGAGATAGGAGGCTCACCAGTTTGTAGCCAGCCTCAGCAGTGTAGCAAGGCCCTCCACAATTTAGTGAGACCTTGTTTAAAAAAAAATTTTTTTTTTTTTTTTTTTTGGTTGGAACCCAGAGGCTTTCTACCTCTGGGCTATATTCCCAGACCTATTTTATATTTTATTTGGAAACAGGGTCTCACTAAGTTGCTGAGAGCCTCACTAAGTAGCTGAGGCTGGCTTCGAACCTGTGCGATCCTCCTGTCTCAGCCTCCCAAGCACAGGGATTACAAGCATGTGCCACCACGCCTGGCTTTCAAAAATTTTTAAAACTCCATTAAGACATATGATTACAATGCACCAATAAAATAAATAAATAAACAGACAAAACATAAAAATTCCCCTCCCCCCAAAAAATAGAGCTGGGGTGTAGCTCGGAGTTAGAATGCTCCTGGGTTCAAACCCCAGCACCACAGATAAATCCATAAATAAGTAAAAAGAAGTTTCAAAATCAGCTTAGCCCAGTGGCTGGTTGAATTGGTGAGCAAAAAATACTTTCGCAATTAATGAACGGATAATGCTAAGATCTGAGCAAAAGCGAGGTATGACGGACCGAAACAGAGGAACCACGTTCAGTTACCTGGCCTGGTATTCACGTAAGCCCTACTATGTGTGCTCACTTAGGCTGGGTGAACATCAAGGGTAAATAAGGCTCAGACAGAGAACATGGAGGGGGAGCACTCGCTCATCCGTCCACTCATTGTCTCAGAACCTTTGTGGAGCTCCCGTGGTGTCTGTGTCCCCAACACAGCTAGCTGTCCCCAGGGAACCCAGCACCTAGCGGGTAGCAGAAGCAGAAGCTGTGTCAGTACAGTGTGGGGAAGAATAGGAATTCTGGATGCTTCAGAATGAGGAACAGCTGAGAGGACCACTGGAGCAAGAGTTTGGAGGTGGAAAACAGCAACACACTCAGGAAAGCTTGAGGTCCTGGGAGGAGGCCGCACAGAGAAGGACTGATAGGGTCGAGCTGGAGAAAGATCTGCAGTGAGAGGTCAGGCTGCGGAGTTAGGCTGGGGGAAACTAGGGAAGACCTTGCTTGAACGCCAGCTGAAGGGCTTACTTCTAGCCGGGCTTGGTGGTGAATGCATAGTCCCAGTCCCTGGGAGGCTGAGACAGCAGGATTGCGGGTTTGAGGCTGGCCTCAGCAACTTGGTAATAGCCTGCTTCAAAATAAAACAACAAAATAGGGCCGGGGGTGTAGCTCAGAGACAGAATGCCCTTGGGTTCAGTTCCTAGTAACAGACAAACACACATGTATGCTCACACATACACACACACGCACGTGTGTGCGCCTAATTATATAATCAAAGGATAGTATCTGGTTATTTTTTAAAAAATAAACAGAATAACCAAGCATGGTGGCGCACGCTTGTAATCCCAGCGCTTGGGAACCAGAGATAGGAGAATTGTGCAGGTTCAAAGCCAGCCTCAGCTACTTAGTGAGGCTCTCAGCAACTTAGTGAGATCCTGTTTCCAAATAAAATATAAAAAAGATCTGGGAGTATATCCTGAAGGTAGAAAAGCCCTTGGGATCCACCCCTAGTAACACACACACACACACACACACACACACACATACAAACAGAATAAAAGTGTGGCATGTTTAGCTGGGATTGATGGTGCCCACCTATAATCCTAGTACTTGGGAGACTGAAACAGCTTGGAAGTAGAACGGCCCTGGATTCAATACCCATTACTACAAGATAAATAAAAATAAAATAAAATAAAAATCACACTCTTATTTGAAACAACTCCTCCTCCTCCTCCTCCTCCTCCTCCTCCTCCTTCTTCTTCTTCTTCTTCTTCTTCTTCTTCTTCTTCTTCTTCTTCTTCTTCTTCTTCTTCTTCGTACTGGGGACTGAACCCAAGGGCATTCTACCTTCGAGCTATACCCTACCGTTTATTTATGTATGTATTTATTTATTGTACTGGGGATTGAAAACAGGGACATTCTATCTCTGAGCTTTACTCCTCCTCCTCCTCTTCCTCCTCCTCCTCCTCCTTCTTCTTCCTCTTCTTCTTTTCTTCTCCTCCTCCTCTTCCTCTTCTTCCTCCTCTGTCTTCTCCTCCTCCTCCTCCTCCTCCATTTCTTCTTCTCCTCCTCCTCCTCCCCCTCCTCCTCCTTCTTCTCAGTACTGGAGATTGAACCCAGGGGCATTCTACCTTTGTGCTATACCTTATTTATTTATTTATTTATTTATCTATTGTGGTACTGGGGATTGAACCCAGGGGCATTCTATCTCTGAGATTTACCCCTATCCCTATTTTTATTCTTTATTTTGAAACCAAGTCTCACTAAGTTTTGGACGGCCTCACTAGCTGAGGTTGGCCACCAACCTATGCTTCTCCTGTCTCAGCCTCCTACGTATTGGGATTACAAGTGTGCACCATCATGCCTAACTTTGATCTGGAACTTTTTTTTTTTTTTTTTCGTGGTACTGGGGATTGAGCCCAGAGACATTCGACCTCCGAGCTACACCCCTGGCCCTATTTTTTATTCTTTATTTTGAAACAGGGTCTCACTAGGTTTCAGAGTGCCTCATCTAAGTAGTTGAGGCTGTCTGCGAACCGCGATCCTCCATTCTCTGCCTCCTGAATGTTGGGATTACAAGTGTGTGCCCCCACGCCCGGCTATGCCTAACTCTGATTTGGAACTTTTTTTTTTTTTTTTTTGTGGTCTTGAGGATTGAACCCCGAGTACATTCTACCTCGGAGCTACACACCCAGCTCTATTTTTTAAAAATGTCTTTTATTCTTTATTTGAAGCAGATCTCACTAAGATCTGTAGAGGGCTTCACTAAGGAGCTGAGGCTGTCCACAAACTCTGATCCTCTTGTTTCAGCCTCTCAACTATTGGGATTAAAAGTGTATGCCACCACAACCCACTGATTTGGAACATTTTCTTTTCTTTTCTTTTTTTTTTTTTTTTTTTTTTGTGTGTGTGTGTGGTTCTGGGGATGGAACCCAGGGGCCTTCTACCTCTGGGCTACACTCCCAGACCTATTTTATATTTTACTTGGAAACAGGGTCTCTTAAGCCAGTGCGGCTGGCTTCGAGCCTGCACGGTCCTCCTGTCTCAGCCTCCCAAGCGCGGGGATTACAAGCGCGCGCCACCACGCCCGTCTCTGATTTGGAACATTTTAATCACCCTGAAATGAAACCTCATATAAACCAGGCAATGTGCCTTCCTCAAAAAAAAAAAAAAAAAAAAAAAAAAAAAAAAAAAAGAAGCCTCATACTATTATCGATCTCTCTCAGACTCCTCTTCCAGCCCTTGGCAACAACAAATCCACTGCCTGTCTCTGTGGCTTTGCTCTTCTGGACCTTTCATACAATAGTATCACAGAGTAGGTGCCATGGCCCCAGATCTTAGCTAGCTTTGCCTGTGCACTTCTCCAGGGGCCACAGGCACCTCACCATCTCTCCCTCCTTTGTCCTGCACCACTTTTAGCCTTCTCTTGCAACGCTGGGGAGTTTCTGGATATGAAGGACCAGTCCTGCAAGCCGTGCGCGGAGGGCCGCTATTCCCTGGGCACAGGCATCCGTTTTGACGAGTGGGACGAGCTGCCTCATGGCTTTGCCAGCCTCTCGGCCAACCTGGAGATGGATGAGAGTGCCGCAGAGTCCACCGAGAACTGCACTTCGTGAGTTTGCATGCACTCCCTACCCTGCCTCCTGGGAATGGGGCTGCCAGGCTCTCACCATAGCGTCCTCCAGTGCTGCTGAGGCTGGGGAAGCACCTGCGGGGTCCTCACAGCACGAGGACCTCACTGTACTCACAGTGCTGCTGGAGGTGCCTGCCACCTGGGTCCACTGGGTCCACTCTAACCTAAGCTTGCCAGGGACAGGCAGGTTATTTGTGAGAGTGAAAAACACGGAAAAATATGGGGTGGGGGCAAGGGGACCAATCTATTTACAACAAGACCCTATCAGATTTCCCCATGGAATTTTGGGTCCGCCAACAAAGTCCCTCAACTTGATTGGAACACAATGCATAAAGTGTCAGGCGTCTTCCTGGCTTTGGTGCTCACTTCTAACAGTGGCTCTGCCTAATCTGAGTTAACGGGCTTGGGATGAGAGAGTAGGAATTAGAGTTCTGGTCCATGGTAGCTGAGATCTTTAAAAACACCAGTAGAGACCCCAGTAACCAGAAAAGGTTTCAGCTCGGATGGAGACCCAAGCCCAGGGTATCTATTTTAGATGTACCTTTTATGTGCTAGGCACCGTGATGGATGCTTTACATATATTGCTTCCTATAATCTGCACAGGAGCCCTACGAAATAGGTGTCTTGGCTCCCAGTACAGAGATGAACGACTAGGCTGGGGACCTGCCTTTGCTAGCTAGCTTACAACTGGTGAGATTAGAATTCGAACGTAGACCCAAACTGCCATATGCCCTGTACTGCCACCCCCAATTAACAATTATTATGCGCAAAACAACGTTCAGGTCTAGGGAGTAAACGCGGCTGGGAGATAGGGGAGGGAGGGTCGCCATACACAGAAAACAACTGTGTGTTGCTGTTTGTTACATATTGGCAATGAATACAGGAGAAAAGAAAAACTTGTCTTATACCCAAGCAAACAAATAGATAAAAAAGGACTGAAGGACTGTATTACACTTGAAATTTCCAACACCCGGAGCAATGTCTCCCATTCCTGTATGTATGTATGTATGTATGTATGTATGTATTTATTCTGTGGGTCTGGGGATGGAACCCAGGGGGGCATTCGACCTCTGAGTTACACCCTCTACCCTATTTTTTATTCTTTATTTTGAAACAGGGTCTCACTAAGTTGCGGAGGGCCTCACCAAGTAGCTGAGACTGTCCGCGAACTGCAATCCTCAGGTCTCAGCCTCCCGAATGCTGGGATTAGAAGTGTGCACCACCACACCCGGCTCCATTCCTGTATTTAAATCTCCCAGAGGTACCCATATCTGAGCCATGTAGCAGACATTTGGCAGTCCAATTTTAATTTAATTTTAGAATTCATTTTTTAAAAAATATTTATTGGTGTATTATAGAATTCATTTTTATGTGTCATAGTCCTGAGCAGATAACATCAGGGCAGTGATTAAGCTAGAGAGGACGCCAGGCAGGAGAGGGAGTGTGTGGGTTACGGAACCAACCTCCATCTGAGTCCTAATAGCCAATGTCACTTGGCCCCAGACAAGGTGCGAACCTGGCCCAGTCGGTGGAGAACAAGGGTTTCTCCTCTCTCTGGGGGTTGTGTGGAGAAGCCAGAAACCATTCTCTCTCAGCGAGGCGGGACGTGGGCCAATTAGTAACAACTTGTGTTTTCACTACAAAGCCAATCTCAGAGTCTGGATCTGAGGCCCCCACAGCATCCCTGGGAGGGAGAGAGAGGTTGTTTCTCTCCTTGGAGAAGTGGAGAGGAAATGGCCATCTGGAGAGGTTTTGAAAGGCAATAACCAAGCTGGTAGCAAGAGTCTGGCTCTCTTAATTCAACCTGAATTCAGCCCTACCGCCCCCAGCCTGGGCCACCTCTTGCTGGGCCCCACCACCTCCAGACCTCCTGCGGGTCCACCACCCAGCAGCCAGATGATTTTCTCAAGGCATGTCAAGTCACTGCTCAAAACCTTGGGGTCAGTGGATACCTGCTGCTTTGTGGATTAATTCCGGTCCCCTCCCACAGCCTGTAGGGCTTTGCCAATCTGGCCTCTGCCCTCCTCCCATTTTACCAGCCTCTCTCAAGTAACTTTCCTCTTGCTTGCTACTCAGCTGCTTCCCTCCTCATCCTTCCCACCCCTTCCCTGACTAACTCCTTATTACCCCTCAGGGCTCTGGGAAAAGTCACTTCCTCAAAGAAACCATGCCTCAACCGGGTGCGTGGTTAAGCCCAGTATTTGGGAGGCTGAGGCAGGAGGATTACAGGGTTGAGACCAGCCTCAGACACTCAGCAACTTAGTGAGACCCTGTTTAAAAAAAAAAATAGAGCTGGGCGTGGTGGTGCACGCTTGTAATCCCCGCGCTTGGGAGGCTGAGACAGGAGGATAGCAGGGGTTCAAAGCCAGCCTCAGCTACTTAGTGAGGCTCTCAGCAACTTAGTGAGACCCTGTTTCCAAATACAAATATAAAATAGGTCTGGGAGTATAGCCCAGAGGTAGAAGGCCTATGGGTTCCACCCCCAGTACCACCAAAAAAAAAAAAAAAAAAGAGCCGGGCGTGGTGGCACACACTTGTAATCCCAAAATTCGGGAGGCTGAGACCATAGGATCACAGTTTGGGGACAGCCTCAGCTACTTAGTGAGGCCCTCCACAACTTAGTGAGACCCTGTTTCAAAATAAAGAATAAAAAATAGGGCAGGGGGAATAGCTCAGAGGTAGAATGCCCCTGGGTTCCATCCTCAGACACACACCCCCCCCAAATAGAAAAGGGCTCAGGGTATAGCCCAGTGGTAGAGTGCCTCTGGGTTCAGTCCCTAATACCACCACTACAAAAATTTATTTATTTAGGTACTGGGGGTGGAACCCAGAGGCTTTTCTACCTCCGGGCTATACTCCCAGACCTATTTTATCCTTTATTTGGAAAAAGGGTCTCACTAAGTTGCTGAGAGCCTCACTAAGTAGCTGAGGCTGGCTTCGAACCAGCCTGTGCCATCCTCCTGTCTCAGCCTCCCAGGCGCAGGGATTACAAGCGTGCGCCACCACGCCCGGCTCCCTACCAAAAAACATTTTAAGAAAAGGAAGCAATTTCTTCCTATTACATATTCTTGTATCACCTCATAATTCTCCCATGACACTTACCAGCCATTACTGTGTGATTGTGTGACTAGTTAATTTCTGCCTCTTTCGCTAGAAACACTGCAGGCTCTGAGTGGGAGAGGATCGGGTCTGTTTTGGTTGTTGCTGTGTCTCCAGCATATAACAGCATCTGGCACCAAGAAGAGCCTAAGAAAATCATTAGGAACAAATGATTTGGGCCAGCTACAGGCTCCCTGGCTCCATCCTGAGCCTTCAGGGATCCTCCATGGCTTCCGAGTAGATGTCTCGGGACCGAGGTGCTAGAATCTGACAGATATCAAAGACTGAGAGCAACCTAGCAAAATCCTGTTTCCAGGAAAAAGAAAAAGCAATAAAACAACCCAGGACTGAGATGTGACCCAGAAGTAGAATATCTCTGAGTTCCATCTCCAGTACTAAAGTACCACTACGACCAAAAATTAAAAAAAATTAAAAATAAATAAAAATAAATAAAAATCAAGCAGAAACAGGGTGCGTTGCCGCAGCTCTAGAATTTCATATATTTGTGAGGCTGAGGCAGCAGGAGGGTAAATTCTAGGTCAGCCTGGGCAAATTACCGACATTCTATCTCAAAATAAAAATTTTAGCCAGATGTAGTGGCACACACCTGCTATCCCAGAACATGGGAATCTGAGACAGGAGGATCTCAGGTTCAAGGATAGCCTTAGCTATGCAGTGAGACACTCAGCAACTTAGTAAGACCCTGTCTCAAAATTAAAAAAAAAATAAAATAGGACTGGGAGTGTGGCACAAAGGTAGAATGCCCCTAGGTTCATTTCCCAGCACTAAAAATAAATAAATAATATATATTATATATTATATACATTATATAATATATATAAATTCTGGGGATATATATATATATATATATATATATATGTATGTATGTATATATATTTAAATTCTGGGGATGTGCTTAGTGGTAGAGCATTTTCCTAGCATATTCATAGTTCCTGGCTTAATTCCCACTATAGCAAAAAACAAAAAAAAATTAAAACCAAACAAAAACACATGCGTATCACAGCAGAATGACCCATGGCAAGTTTCCTAATCACTGCTGTCCTGGGTTTCCTCATCCTAAAAATGGTCACAAAAATAGTACTCCAGCTGGGCGTGGTGGCGCACGCTTGTAATCCCTGCGCCTGGGAGGCTGAGACAGGAGGATCGCGCAGGTTTGAAGCCAGCCTCAGCTACTTAGTGAGGCTCTCAGCAACTTAGTGAGACCCTGTTTCCAAATAAAATATAAAATAGATCTGGGAGTGTAGCCCAGAGGTAGAAAGCCTCTGGATTCCACCCCCAGTACCACACACACACACACAAAAAAAGTAGCATTCCTCCTTAAGGAGGAAATATACAGAATTTAGAACAATTCCTATGGAACTAGAAATCAGTGAAAACACATGTGAAATGTCTTGGCCAGGGACCACTCTAACAAAAATAAAAAAATAAACCAGAATTGTGATGCATGTGCAAATGTGAGGCGCTTATGGCATCCTTTTAATTATTCATCACACGTCAGGAGTTATTTATAGCTGATGCTGTTGAATACATTAAATGTCTCTTTCAACAAGGAGAATCAGCGCCATTAGATTAGCTGAGGCCTTTTGGCTGAGCTCAGTTTATGTTTTAGTCCCGAGATAATACCTGGAAGAGCTTGGGGTACCGCGTCACTGCGGCAGACACGGGGCGGGGCCCTCTGTGGACTTGTTTGAGCTTCCCTGAATGGGCCATTGCTAAGCAGCTGGTGGGTTGCTCTCAAACAAAACAGCAAAATTAGGGGTTGGCTCTGATCACCCTTTCCCTCGCATTGTCATTGTCGGTCTAGTCCCCAAGCCCTAAGTGCCCCGGCCCAGGGCTGGGTGCTGGGGATGCTTTAGTGTGCAAATCTGGTCTCTGCTTTCACAGAACCTACAGGCCAGCCAGAGGGCGGACAATTGAAGAGGAATTCAAATGGAGTATGATCAGAAAAGGAAACCCAGATGGCAAATGTACTTCAGAAAAGATGTTCGGCTTCACTTATAACAAAACAAAACAAAAAAAAAGATTTTTTTTTTGTTTTTGGACTGTGGATTGAACTCAGGGGCGTTCTACCTCTGAGCTAGACCCCCATGCCTATTTTATTTTTATTTTTTGAAACAGGGTCTTGCAGCCGGGCGTGGTGGTGCACGCTTGTCATCCCAGCGCTTGGGAGGCTGAGACAGGAGGATCGCACGGGTTCGAAGCCAGCCTCAGCTGCTTAGTGAGGCTCTCAGCAACTTAGTGAGACCCTGTTTCCAAATAAAAAATATAAAATAGATCTGGGAGCATAGCCTGGAGGTAGAAAGCCTCTGGTTCCACCCCCAGTACCACAAAAAAAAAAAAAAAAGAAAAAAAAGAAAAGAAAAGAAAAGAAAAGAAACAGGGACTTGCAGCCGGGCATGGTGGCACATGCTTGTAATCCCAGCATTTGGGAGGCTGAGACTGGAGGTTCATGGTTCACGGACAGCTTCAGCTACTTAGTGAGGCTCTTTGCAACTCAGTGAGACCCTGTTTCAAAATAAAGAATAAAAAATAGGGCAGGGGGTATAGCTCGGAAGTAGAATGACCCTGGGTTCCATCACCAGACCTGCAAAAAAAAAGAAAGAAAGAAAGAAAGAAAGAAAGAAAGAAAGAAAGAAAGAAAGAAAGAAAGAAGGAAAGAAAGAAAGAAGGGGTCTCGCTAATTGCTGAGGCTGGCTTCGAACCTGCAATCATCCTGTCTCTGCCTCTCAAGTACTAGGATTACAGGCATGCACCACATTCGGCTAAGAAAATAAGATTTAAAGCCCAATTAGACGTTTATTTCCTGCCATATCATACTGGCAACAATTTTAGTCTGACAGGTCCAAATTTGGAGAGAATGTGGAGCAACAGGGACTCTGCACACTGCTGGTTGGTATATATTGAACAACCATTTCGGAGAAGCAAGTGGCAGCAGCTGGGAAAGTTGGAGGCTCATCCATGCCCAAGCCAGCAGCTCTCCTCCCAGGCACTCCACTCAGACACGCATCTAAGGACAAGAACAAGCATGTGAATAGCAGAGCGGGCACAAGAGGAACAAAAAGAAAATCTAAATGTCTATTAGCAGTAAATAAATATGGAGCCAGGTGTGCTAGCACATGCCTAGAATCCCAATACTTGGGAGGCTGAGACAGGAGGATCACAGGTTTGAGGCCAGCCTCAAGCCACTTAGCAAAAGCTTTATCAACTTAGATCCTGTTTCAAAATAAAAATAGAAGCTGGGCGTGGTGGCACACGCTTGTAATCCCTGCGCTTGGGATGCTGAGACAGGAGGATCGCACGGGTTCAAAGCCAACCTCAGCTTCTTAGTGAGGCTCTCAGCAACTTAGTGAGACCCTGTTTCCAAATAAAATATAAAAAAGGTCTGGGAGTATAGCCCGGAGGTAGAAAGCCTCTGGATTCCACCCCCAATACCACCAAATAAATAAATAAATAAATAAATAAATAAATAAAATAAAAATAAAAATAAATAAATAAATAAAAATAAAAATAGAGCTGGGGGGGTAGCTCAGAGGTAGAACACCCCTGGGTTCAATTCCCAGTGCCAATAAATAAGTAAATAAATAAATAATAAATAAATATTACATGGTAGTAAAAAAGAAAGGAAGGGCTGTAGGTATAGCTCAATGGTAGAGCACATGCTTAGCTTGAACAAGGCTCTGATTTCAATCCCCATTACCAAATAAATAAGAGAGAATTGAGGGTGTGGTGGCACATGCCTGTAATCTCAGTATTTGGAAGCCTGAGACAAGAAGATTGCAGGTTTACTCAGCAATGTAGCGAGACTCTTGGCAACCTAGCAAGACCCTGTTTCAAATAAAAAATAAGAGCTGGTAAGGTGGCTAAGTACTTGGGAGGCTGAAACAGAAGGATGGCAAATTCAAAGCTAGCCTAGGCAATTTAGTAAGACCCTGTCTCCAAATAAAAAATAAAATAGAGCTGGGGGTGTAGTGTGGAGGTACAATACCTCTGGATTCAATCCCTAACACCATACATAACACCACACACACACACACACACACACACACACACACGAGAGAGAGAGAGAGAGAGAGAGAGAGACATATATGAACATTATGATGTATTATGAATACTTTATATTGAAGCCCTCCCTAACAAAAAGTAAGTTTTAGAACATATAAGTATGATTGCATTTACACCAAATGTTTTTGTTACTGTTGATTAAACCCAGGGGCATTCTACCTCTGAGCTGCTCCCTCATCCCTATTTAATTTAATTAATTAATTTCTGTGGTACTGGGGATCGAACCCAGGGGCATTCTACCTCTGAACTAAATTTCCAGCCCTATTTTATTTTTTGTTTCGAATCAGGGTCTTGTTTAGTTGCCGAAGCTGGCCATCAACCTGTGATCCTCCCGTCTCAGCCTCCTAAGTACTGGGTTTACAGGCATGCACTGCCATATGCAGCTTATTTACATAAAGTTTAAAATCGAGCAAAGTACCACCACACAGTATGTTTAGAGGCGCATAGAGAGAACTTCAAGGGGATGTTAAGCTCAGATTCAGGAGAGCTGTCACTTGGCGGCTGGGAAGGGGTGTGTGTAGAGGAAAGGGGGTGAGATTCGCCACGGTTACAGGGAGGTTTACCACGCTGCATCTCTTAAGCAGGGTGAGGGGGAGTGGCGTGTTCACTGTATCTTCATATAGGTCTTAAAGAGTTGATAATAGATTAAAACTAACTAAAGCCAAGTGAGATCGTGGCTATGAGAAGGGGAACAGAGAAAGCTAAGGGCATCTGTAGCAGAAACAGTATCAATGAAGACTTCTTAGATGAAGTGGTATTTGGCGTAAATCAGGAGGAATGAAATGGAGGGAGGGAGGAGGAAGCTGGTTCCAGGAAGGGGGCAAGGCCGGGGGTAAGAGAGTGCTTGGCAGAGGAATTGAGAGAAATTCCATAGGGTTGGAGTAGGAAGAGTGGGCCAAGAATTTGCACCATCCCCCCTCAGGGCAACAGGGGTCAGTGTTTTGTTTTGTTTTATTTTATTTTGCAGGTCTGGGGATGGAACCCAGGGGCATTCGACCCCCTGCCCTATATTTTATTCTTTATTTTGAAACAGGGTCTCACTTACTTGCAGAGAGCCTCACTAAGTAGCGAGGCTGTCTGCGAACCTGGGGCAGAGGTGGGTTTAGGGAATGGTGTACTCATATTTTCTTTCTGGAGGATGTCTCCAGCCCCAGCATGCAGAGGGACTGGGGGATGCAGGGTGAATGTGGAGGCGTGCTCAGAAATGGGATGGCGGGGAGCAAAGGAGGGACAGTGTGGATGGGGCGAGGCAGATCTAGGAGACAAAACAGATATGATAAGACTGATGGTTTCTGGGGTTCTCTGGTCTTCCCCTTCACACAAAGACCATTTTACAGGTAGTGCATCTTAAAGTGGACATTTCTGGAACAGCAGGTGGACTGGACTGGATGAACTTCAGAGTTCTTTCTGAAGAATATCTGTCTCTACTGACTTACCTTGACAGCTTTGGGGTCAGGCGGACCTGGGTTCAAATCCCAGCCCCACCACTGGATGGCTTGGTGATACTGGGCAACGTGCTTACCAAGCCCCAGTTTCATTATCTATGAAATAGAAAAAGTAGCTCTTCCTCTTCTTGGCGAAAAGAAATCATGAGTGTAAAGCATGTAGTCCCATACCCGGACGATAGGAATGTCTCCCATCCCCACTTCACCTGCCGTCTACTTCCGGGGCAGTTCTCCACCTGTGCAGTGGCACCTGTCTGTCTTCCTCTCGCTGGCTGCACCCCAGGCTCCTCGGTCTAGCCTCAGACCTCCTCTGGTCACTCCTCACTGAGCATTTTCAGAGGGAAGCTTAGGCTTGTGACGCCCCAGGCTGGACTTCTCCAGTGACCTGGCAGAACGCAAGACCGGCACGTGGCCCGAAGCCTGGTGGCCTGTGTCCTGCCAGTGAACTTGGCTCCTGTTCCTTCCCAGGTCCAAGTGGGTTCCCCATGGTGATTACATTGCCTCCAACACCGATGAGTGCACAGCCACGCTCATGTACGCCGTCAACCTGAAGCAGTCGGGCACTGTTAACTTTGAGTACTACTACCCAGACGCCAGCATCATTTTCGAGTTCTTTGTAAGTCCCTGGCCAGGGGAGGTGGAGGGGATCCAGGCCTCTGAGGAGGAGGGGGTCCAGGTCTCTGAGGCTCAGATTCATTTGCAGGAGTCAGCCACAAGTATGGTCATGCCTGGAAGATCACAGCTGTTTTCCCTGTAGAGCCGGTGAAATTTCTAGGTGTTTCATCCTATTTAGGCATGAAAATGGCCTCTATAAATGGCTGATCTGCAAATTACTTCTTTGGTATCAATGTTTTGAGTGTAGCTAGTCTCTACCACTTTAAGGCTGCTGTGTTCCCAGTTGAGTCCTAAAGGAAATGGACAACTCTTCCCATCAGAAGGGCCCCTGGAGGGCTGTGGGCACAGGGCAAGGCCCGCATTTCCTGAGAAAGCCAAGCTCTGAGCCAGATACGCACTTGCAATCCCAGTACTTGGGAGGCTGAGATGGGAGGATTACAGGTTCAAGGCCAGCTTCAGCCCCTTAGCAAGATACTGCTTCAAAAGAAAAAAAAATAAGATAGGGCTGGGGCTAGGGGTGTAGCTTAATAGTAGAATGCACCAAGTTCAGTCTCCAGGACACACATACACACACACACACACACACACACACACACACACACACAGGACACTGAGCTCTGAACCCAAACTCCTGCTGTTGCAGGTCCAGAATGATCAGTGCCAGCCCAATGCAGATGACTCCAGGTGGATGAAAAGCACGGAGAAAGGATGGGAATTCCACAGCGTGAGTGCCTCTCTAGCCTCCTCCCAGAGACTTCGGGTTTCTCAGGGACCCAGGCCTCTCCTTAAGGAGGACTTCCTCCAGTCTGAGCCTCCACCCCTCTGACCCCGGAGGGCAGGGTCTGAGATGATGAGGGCGCTCTGGTCTCTCTCCTCTTGACTGGTGGAATATGGACGTGGGTGCGCTTCACCCTGGGACCAGCAGATCTCCAACTTTGAGGCTGGGCTTTCTAGAGAACCAGAGAAGAATAAAAGGAGGCCAGACACCTTCAGCCACTACCATCGGGTCATTTAGTTGGTCTCACCATAAAAGATGTTCTTGGTATACGTGATGGATGTGGGGCACAGTGGGAGTGGACATGAGGGTGGTAGGGGAGGTGTAGAGAGAGGAGCTAAGCTTAGCTAAGAAGAAGGGTGAAGCTGAGGCGGAAGAGAGACCGGGTTAACATAGGCGCTGCCTATTCCCTAGAGGCTAAACCGGAAGCTGAGCATGGTGGTGCATGCTTATAATCCCAATACTTGGGAAACAGAGATCACAGGTTCATGGCCAGCCTCCGTAACTCAGCAAGACCCTGTTTCCAAATGAAAAATAAAATAGGTTTGGGGGTGTAGCTCAGGGTAGAATGTCATGGGTTCAGTCCCCAGTACAGAAAAAAGTTAAAAGGGGTGGGGCAGAGAGCCAGATGTGGTGGCACATGATTTTTTTTTTTTTTTTTTTGGTGGTACTGGGGTTCCTGGAAGCCCTTCTACCTCCGGTCTACACTCCCAGACCTATTTATTTTTACATTTTTATTTGGAAACAGGGTCTCCTAAGCCAGCGCGCGTGGCTGGCTTCGAACCTGCGTGATCCTTCTGTCTCTGCCTCCCAAGCGCGGGGATTACAAGCGTGCGCCACGACACCCGGTGGTGGCACGTGATTTTAATCTCAGTACTTGGGAGGCTGAGACAGAAGGATTGTACAAGTTCAAAGCCAGCCTCAGCTACTTAGTGAGACCCTGTTTCCAAATAAAATATAAAATAGGTCGTGGATGTAGCCCGGAGGTAGAAAAGCCCCTGAGTTCTATACCCAGTACTACAAAAAAAAGAGGAAGGGCTAAACCTGCAGGTCACCAATGCCTATCTCCATGGTGAACTAGTGGCTCGTTTCTGTTGCTTTTAGGTTGAGCTAAATCGAGGCAATAATGTTCTCTACTGGAGAACCACAGCCTTCTCGGTGTGGTCCAAGGTTTCCAAGCCTGTGCTTGTGAGAAACATCGCCATAACAGGTACCGGGCAGAGGACTGGACCTGGGGTCTGTTGCTGACTTCCTGGCCTCTTGGCTTTGCCGGGGGGGTGGGGACAGTACCCGGGGCGGGGGGTCCAACCCCAGCCCTGGCTTTTCTCTTCCGTTTCTCCTCCCTAGGGGTGGCCTACACTTCAGAATGCTTTCCCTGCAAACCTGGCACGTATACAGCCCAGCAGGGCTCTTCTTTCTGCAAACTCTGCCCAGCCAACTCTTATTCAAATAAAGGAGAGACTTCTTGCCATCCGTGTGACCCTGACAAATACTCAGGTAATGTTCCTGAGGGAAGCACTAGGGGTGGGGGGGTTTCAACAAAGACACGGAGTTATCCTTCCGGCCAATCTGACAATGATGACTCTTAAACCCTTCCCTTTGGGAACTTAGAAGATCTCTGTTTGCTTATATCTCCATCTATTGCCCCAGAAGCAAAAATGAAATAATTCAATAAATATTTATTCAAGCCCCACATGTCTGCCAGACCCTACTCCAGCTGCTTGGAATATATCATCAAATGACCCATATGAGTTTACATTCTAGCGAAGGAGAAAGCAGACAATAAATAGCAATTATGCTATTACGTGTGGTGGTTCACACCTGCAGTCCCAGTACTTGGGAGGCTGAGGCAGGAGGATTGTAGGTTTGAGACCAGCCTCGGTAATTTAGCGAGGTTCGCAGCAACCTAGCAAGACCCTGTTTCAAAACAAACAAACAAACAAACTGTGGCCAGTGTGCCATAACTTAGTGAGAATTTGTTTCAAAATAAAAACTAAAAAAAAAGAGCTGGGAGTGTAATGGTAGAGTACCCTTGGTTTCAATCCCCAGCAACCCCCCACACCAGTAACTACAAGAAATAACTGATTTATGCATAACAAATTATATAGTATGTCATACAGAGAAAAAAAAGGGAAAGGAAAGCAGCTCAAAGAGGGATTTGGACGTAGGGAAAGAGAGTGCAATCATTTTTTAAACATTTTAATTTACAAGACCCATGAGGCATTATTGGTGGGCACAAACTTCAAGTTTCATTATTATTTATTTATTTATTTGTTTATTTATTTATTGCTGTATTGGGGATAAAACCCAGGGGCCTTCTACCTCTGAGCTATACCCCCAGAGCTGTGTTTTTTGTTTTAATTTTTGTTTTTGTTTTGTGGTACTAGGGATAGAACACAGGGACATTCTACCTCTAAGCTACACCCCCAGTCCTATTTTTTTATTTTTTTATTTTTATTTTTCAGTACTGGGGTTGGAACCCAGAGGCTTTCTACTTCCGCGCTATACTCCCAGACCTATTTTTCTATATGTATTTTGTTTGGAAACAGGGTCTCGCTACATTGCTGAGAGCCTCACTAAGTAGCTGAGGCTGGCTTCGAACCTGTGCGATCCTCCTGTGTCAGCCTTCCAAGCGCGGGGATTACAAGCGTGCGCCGCCACGCCCAGCTTTATTCTTCATTTTGAAACAAGGTCTCACTGAGTTGCAAAGGGCCTCACTGAGTAGCTGAGGCTGTCTTTGAACCGTGATCCTCCTGTCTCAACCTCCCAAATGCTGGGATTACAAGCATGGGCCACCACACCTGGCTTCCCAGAGCTGTTTATTTCTTATTTAGAAACAGGATTGCTAAATTGCTGAGACTGACTTCAAACCTGTGATCTTTCTGTCTCAGCCTTCCAAATACTGAGATTACAAACATGTGCCACCATGCCTGGCTTTTATTTTATTTTTAAATGAAGAATGATAATTGTATATGTTTAGGAGGTGCAGTGTGGTGTTTCAATACATGTAAACTTTATCGATCATATAAGAGACCAACCTTTTTTTTTTTTTTTTTTTTGGTGGTACTGGGGTTCCTGGAAGCCCTTCTACCTCCGGGCTACACTCCCAGACCCATTTTATTTTTGGGAAACGGGGTCTCCTAAGCCAGCACGGCTGGCTTCGAACCTGTGCGATCCTCCTGTCTCCGCCTCCCAAGCGCGGGGATTGCAAGCATGCGCCGCCAGGACCAGCGAGACCAACCATTTTGATAGCAAGGGTATTTCATTAGACTAAGCCTTCATCGAATTCAAAGCACGTTTTTCCCACCCTAATACTGGAAATAGAACCCAGTGGTCCTCTACCTCTGAGCTACCCCCTCCCCTAGCCCTTTTCATTTTTTATTTTGAAACAGGGTTTTGCTAAACAGCCCCTTACTGAGTCTAGCCTCGAACCTATTATCCTGTGTCAGCCTCTTAACTACTGTGATTACAGGCGTGTGCCATCATGCCTGGCTTGTTTTGTTTTGGGACAGGGTCTCACTATGTTGCCCAGGTTGATCTTAAACTCCCAGCCTCAAGGGATTCTCTTGCCTCAGCCTCCTGAGTGGTTGGGATTACAGGCACACGCCAGTATGCCAAACTCCACATTAGGCATTTGGGGAGAAACACAAGGTTGTTTGGAACACAATTTGCAAACCACTGCTCCAAGAGGAATTGAGAAGACAGCTGGAAATGGCCTGTTTTGACAGTTTCTAGATAGCTTCTAAAAGCATCCTAATTGGGAAATAGGACTTGGTTATTCGAGGAGTTAGGGGACATCACAGCTCTGCTTTAGGGTGGGTGCCAGAGCCTGCCGACAAGAGTAGGGGTTCTGAAGTGAGGTGTGAGGATGAAGAGTTTTTAACCCTAACGTGGGGGAGCCGCCAGCCTACTATCTCTACTGGTCGACCCCTGTTCGTGGGTCAATATTTCCTACGGGTCGACGACTACGCCTGGGTCAGTATTCTCTATCGCGTGGACAACTCCTGGCCAACGCAGCTTCTGGGTCAATCTCGTCTTTATTGTGCCGACGCTGACTTGTTTTTCCAGAGGTATTTATACACAGCTACAGGTCAATCAACATTCTCGTGCTACCACCACCGGAATACAATACAGACCAATACAAAACACACACATTACAGATAGGTCAATCAGTACCCTCGTGTCATCACCACCTGATCTTCTCTCAGACCTCTTTGAACTTTTCATAACCCCAAACCTTGTTGACTCTGGGAGAAGGACAATCAGAGACACCAATCTAGTGGGAGGCCTTAATGGCTCCCAACAGGTGGGCAGTGCCACCAGAAGGCCCTCTGCCCTGGCAGCCCAGTGATTGGCACCAGGTCCTATCTCCAAGGCAAGTTCTGAAACCACTAAGGAGGGAGAGAAAGAGTCTCCTTTTTGCCCTTGGAAACACGCATCACTATTCTAACTTTCCATTCGTACACAGAACCATAAATATACCCAACACAAGGCCCGCGCTCCCGCAGGCTCCCGTATCCCTACAGAGCCACGCTCCACACAGGTGTTGTGGTGTGTGTTTGCTTAACCAAGACCAGCCACTGACCTTGGAAACGGCTTACTTCACACTACTCCTAAAACAAAAGTCCTATTTATCTACCCAGATCTCGCTAGATGACTGTAATTTCTAGACAGAACAGGAAAGTTTAGATTTCAGGGGAAGTTTTAAACTCTTAAGTCTAAATTTCTGTTTTTCCACCTGGATTTCTCCCCCTCTATGCTTGGTCTCTCTCAATGGCATCCTCTGTTAGCCTGTCCCCGGCTCCTTTACCAGCTTGACAGTTGTGCGAGGCTTTGAATGGCAAGGTGGTTCTAGAAAAACTGCTAGGAGTGCTTTGATAATTCTATGTAACCCGATTTTTATCCAGAAAGCTATTAATAAAAGTGTTCAGTTGGGATGCTGAATTATTGGAGTCTATTCTTCTTCTGCCACTGATTTCTCAATCTGCCCCTTGACTGGGAAGTGAAGGTTTTATTTATTTATTTATTTATTTATTTATTTATTTATTTTTGCAGTACTGGGGATGGAACCCCGGGGGCATTCTACCTCCGAGCAACACCTCTAGCCCTAATTTTTAATTCTTTATTTGGAAACAGGGTCTCACTGAGTTGCCAAGGGCCTCACTAAGTAGCTGAGGCTATCCGAGAACCACGATCCTCCTGTCTCAGCCTCCCGAGTGCTGGGATTACAAGTGTGCACCACCACGCCCGGCAGGAAGTGAGTTTTTACTAGGAAGAAGTTGGTCACCCTGCAGAATGCCACAGCATCCTGGGGTATAAAGAACGTCAGATTTCTTTGACATTTGACTCAGGGTGAGTGGGAGGCTAGAAAAAAAATGCAGAGTTTGATAAGAGTCCAGGATGAAATGTGCATGAAGGGGCTGACAGAAGACCCGTCCCTGTGCCCACTGAAGCTGGTGTGGCGAAGCCATTTGTCGGTCAGTCCATAGTAGCTAGTGTCCGCCCTCAAGCTTCTGTCAAAAAATAGAAATGCAAGCTGGGCACACACCTGTAATTCCAGTACTTGGGAGGCTGAGAAAGGAGGATTGCAGGTTTTTTATTCTTTTTTTTTTTTTTTTTAAACAGGGTCTCACCAAGATGCGGAGGGCCTCACTAAGTAGCTGAGGCTGTCCACGAACTGCGATCCTTCTGTCTCAGCCTCCCAAATGCTGGGATTACAAGCATTTGCCACCACGCCCATCTGGCTATTCCACTTTTTTTTTTTTTTTCCAGTATTGGGGATGGAACCCAGGGGCATTCTACCTTCGAGCTATACCCCCGGCCTCATTTTTTTATTCTTTATTTTGAAACAGGGTCTCTGCGTTGCAAAGGGCCTCACTAAGTAGCTGAGGCTGTCCACAAACTGTGATCCTTCTGTCTCAGTCTCCCAAATGCTGGGATTACAAGCATGCGCCACCACGCCCAGCTTCTATTCCACTTTTAATATAAAATATTCACCAGGTGTGGTGGCACATGCCTGTAATTTCAGTACTTGGGAGGCTGAGATAAGAGGATTATTGATTTGAGGCTGCCTTAGCAACTTAGTGAGTCCCTCAGCAATTTAGCAAGGCTCTGTTTGGGAGGTAAGATGCCCCTGGGTTCAATCTCCAGTATAATAAATACATTAATTATTTTAAAATGAAAATAGTCTTAGCCGGGTGTGGTGGCACAAGTTTGTAATCCCAGCATTTGGAAGGCTGAGGCAGGAGGATAGCAGTTCGTGGACAGCCTCAGCTACTTAGTGAGGCTCTTTGCAACTCAGTGAGATCCTGTTACAAAATAAAGAATAAAAATATAAGACTGGGGGTATAGTTCAAAAGTAGAATGCCCCTGGGTTCCATCCCTAGTACCGCAAAAAAGAAAAAAGTAAAAAATGAAAATAGTCTTGGTATAGGTTACAATTATAATATGTCACTTAAATAGAAAGTCACAACTGGCACATTTTCTAACTTATTCCTGAGAGCATGGTGTGGGAATGATTTCCCCATTTACAAATGGATAAAGAGTTCAGCGAGGTTAAGGGTTTTGCCAAGAGTCTGAGCTGGTGCCTGAGCTGGGCCTTGTGTTCACTAGCTCCTTAAATCCCCAGAGGAAACATCTTCCTACGATAAAGTGGGTCTGGGTGACAGCGGCATACTCTTGGAGGCGGGAAAGAAGATATTGAAAGGAGGAGGAACGTGTAGAAAAGGAGTTGAGGGCTCCTGAGATAAACTCTTATCATCTTACAGTTTTGCCCAGGGACAATTCTACCCAATCCCTTTTCATTGCCTCAACCAACAAAACATCTCTAGGCCTTTTCTTCAAACTTGACTAATGCTCAACTTAAACACCTCCGTGAAACCCGAGCTAGGCAAGGAGGTCTGTCTCAGCGTTTGGGTTAATCATTTATTAAAACCGCGTCAACAGTGGCCAATGTGTAAACAGCTGGATCATTTTTTTCTAAAACTTAGAGCTAGAGTAGCAGGTTGGGCAAATATTTGACAAAGCAGAGAAAGGTCTTCCGTGCAAAATGCCTTTCCTAACACACGCCTTGTACTTTGCTAGACTCGGTACACGAGGTCCTGGGAACTGACATGTTCTTAGCATCTCCTCCAGCTCTCTTCTGGTCAAATCAGTCAAAAGCAGGAGTCCCTGTCTTAATGCTTGGGAGGCTGAGACAGGAGGACTGCAGGTTCAAAGCCAATCTCAGCAACCTAGTGAGACTCTCTGCAACTTACCAAAACCCTGCTTCATAATAAAAAGGACTGAGGGTGTCGCTCAGAGGTAGAATGCCCTTGGGTTCAATCCCAGTACCAAAACAAACAAAGCAAGAATCCTTGGATTGTTGTGTGCTGAATTGGTCCTCTGCTTGTTAACCAAGTAAATGAGCTGACAAGACCACAGCTGTCTCTCCTCCCGTGGTTTCCTCTTGCCCCGATTAATAAAATGGAGACAGAAGAGAAGGGAAAAGTGCGATTGAGGAAACTCCCCCCCTCCCGTGCAGGCCAACAGGATTGTAATCAGGAGATTCTCTGATCCAGAAAGTCATTTGGAAAAAGGAAGGTATCATTAGAAAAAAATAAGCCCTTCTCTGGAAGGGAGGGAAGGAGACTTTTAATCCTTATTAAATCTCCTATGACCATTTCCAAATATAATTTGCGACCCTGCAGGTAATAATTGTCTACTTAATGTGCCAGGCTTTGCTGGCACCAGCAAAAAATACATTATTATTGCTGCTCTATGGATGAGAGGGCTGAGGGTCAAGAAGGTTATGTTACTTGCTAGCGGGACACAACTACTAAATGATGGATCAAGATCCCAGCCTAGATCTGTCTATCTCAAAATCTTACTCCATTTGGGCTTGGTGATGCATCTTGTAATCCCAGTTCTTGGGAAGCTGAGACAGGAGGATTGCAGTTTCAAGGACAGCCCTAGCAATGTAGCAACCCAGTGAGACCCTGTTTCAAAACAAAACCTAAAAAGGGCTGGAGGTGTAGCTCGGAGGTAGAATGTCCTTGGGTTCAATTACAAGTAACACACACACACACACACACACACACACACACACCCCAAAGAAAACAAAACAAAAAAATCTTATTTCACTATACCATACTGCCTGTCCGGTAATATGGTAAAAGAGAGAAGGTGTAACGGTGATTTAAACGCTTGCCTTCAGGGGATATAATCATATTAGAAGCAGTGGTGGCAGCAGGAGGAGCATTGAGTCATGTGCACTCTATAAAGCAGTAGTTTATATTCTGGAGAAAGCTAATTCCCTGGGACAAAGATTTATATTTTAATTTTTATGAATTATGCATACTTTTCTAGATAGAAGAAACTGCTTTTTTTCCCAAAAATTCAAAAAGGCTTTTAAGTTCAAAAGAGATTAAATCGCCGGGCGTGGTGGCGCACGCTTGTCATCCCCACACTTGGGAGGCTGAGACAGGAGGATCACATGGGTTCGAAGCCAGCCTCAGCTTCTTAGTGAGGCTCTAAGCAAATTAGTGAGACCCTGTTTCCAAATAAAAAATATATTTAAAAAATATGTCTGGGAGTATATCCCAGCAGTAGAAAGCCTCTGGGTTCCACCCCCAGTACCACAAAAAAAAAAAAAAAAAAAAAAAGGAAAAAGAGGGATGAAATCTACTGCTTTTTTTTTTTTTTTTTTTTTTTTTTTTTTTTTTTTTGTTTCCCTGGGGGTGGAACCCAGAGGCTTTTTACCTCCGGGCTATACTCCCAGACCTATTATATATTTTATTGGAAACAGGGTCTCACTAAGTTGCTGAGCACCTCACTAAGTAGCTGAGGCTGGCTTCGAACCTGTGCAGTCCTCCTGTCTCAGCCTCCCGAATGCTGGGATTACAAGCGTGCGCCACCACACCCGGCTTTAGGTGTAGAATTTTAAAGCCCCATCTACAGCCAGGATGGTAAGACACCTGGCGGGTTTCAGTGGGTGAGAGGCAGTTAACCTGCAAGATGCCTCCCAGCCTCAGCCCTCCTTGCTGGTGTGCACCCTGGCTACTTCACGCCCTGCCTCACAGCTCCGGCTTTCGGCTTTCTCTGCAGCACCTGGGAGAGGTACAAAGGGACGTCTTAGCAGAGCTTGGGGGACTAGAAATGACACCACAGAGGCAAAACCAGGTGGAGGTGCAGGATTTTCTACTTTACATATTATCTGTGTGTTGATGTACCCCAGGGATGTGGGAGTTACAGGGCCATGGGTCAAGAACTCTCCTTCCTTATGTAACTTTAAATATATGTATTTTTTTTATTGTTTTGTCAATTTAGAAAAAGGATCTTCATCCTGCAAATTGCGCCCACCCTGCACAGACAAAGATTATTTCTACACACACACGGCCTGTGATGCCAACGGAGAGGTGGGTGGCATGGTCTTGGATCCCCTTGACCCCAAGTAGGCTGGGCTGTCTCCTGCTTCCTGCTTGGAGTCCCAGTGGCGCCCCCACAGGCCTGTGCGGTGACCTGGGCTAAACCGGTGACAATGAGGATGGCTCCCTTCACTTTCTGGTCAGGGACCTCCGCGCCTCATTCCCTCCACTGTTTATTCACATACGGTCCATTTCAAAACCCATTTCATTTTCTTTCGCTTGGTTTCTTCCAGTTGCTTCGCCTCTGGGCAGCGCCTGCCTGTCCGTTCCTATTTCCTAATGGGCACATTGGGCCTGTCTCCTCCCAGCTGCTCTGAGGGGACTGGTCCCATTCCCTGGCTTGGAGAAGAGCCAGGCTAGCTCAGTCTCCCCCTCCCCCAGCCCCCAGGCCTTCTACCCAGAAAAGGACCTTCCTTTGTGCTCGGGTTATCAAATCAACAAGCACATGTTGCTAGCTGATGAGACAGGCCCTCCTCTGGCAGAGCTCACCGTCCTGTGCCAGAGGCTGAAGAGGGTCCAGCAAGACAACCAGAGGGGCCAGAAGAGGGGAGGCCTGGGGGGCCAGAGAAGGCCTTCTGAGGGAGGCTGTTTCCTCTTTTCAAAAGTCAGCAAATTGGCCCGGCGTGGTGGCGCACGCTTGTAATCCCAACATTCGGAAGGCTGAGACCGGAGGATCGCGGTTTGCGAACGGCCTCAGCTACTTAGCTACTTTTAGACCCTGTTTCAAAATAAAGAATAAAAAATCAGTCAGGGAGTGTAGCTCGGAGGTCGAATGCCCCTGGGTTCCATCCCCAGACCCGCAAAAAAAAAAAAAAAAAAAAAAGTCAACAAATCTTTATGGAGCAGCTATTTGTGCCAAGCGGCTGTAGTAGGACCTAGGTACTTTTCAGTTAATGATAGAATGGTAACGTCCGGCTCTGCGGAGCTTAATTCTTGTTGGAGGAGACAACAGGTAGACCACAAGTGGGTATAGAATGTATCAAATGGTAATAAGTGGTAGGAAGAACTAAAACAGGATTAGAAGATACACAGAATGGCAGAGGATGGGCTGCGGTTTCAGGAAGGGTGGGGATGGTCTCACTGCAGAGGCCACAGAGCCCTTGGCTGGATGAGATGCAGATGGCGCTGCAGGGCTCTGCCGGTAGGCGGCGCTGTGGGCGCGGGGGAGCCGCTTGTGTCCGCAGAGTTGGAGGACCAGCGAGGGAGGAGGGATGAGCCGGAAGAGGGCGGTAGTGGAGGGCTCTGTCTTAGACGGGACATTCCCGAGAAACTGCATCCTAAGCCCCTCGGGGAGGTGGATTAGGAGTGGGAGACTCTGCCGTCAGCACTAAGCATAACCCCTTGGCTGTCAGGAGGCATAGATGTTTGCGGGCTGACGCTGGCTGAATTCTCCCTTTGCTAACTCAGCATGAAGTATCCTGGTCCTTAACAGTGATGATTTTCCACAGTCATCTCTTTCCGTCCCCCGGGTTTCCATATTTGGAGCGCCACACCCTTTCCCAGCAGCCAAGAGAGTTGAACCTTAAACTCAGTTCTGTGGTGCCTGGTAAAAATCACTTTCATTTTCTTGGTTTCAATTGGCCAGCTAATAAAATGGGGACAATTAACCCTGCTCCTCTTCTCCCACTAGGCTTAACACGTGACTGAATGTGGCTGTCTCTCTTCCTCTTGCTCCTCTCCTGGGCTCAGGTGAAGGTCTTCCAGATGTGTGGTGTGCCCTGCTGCCTGGCGGCTGGCCTCCACCCTTGCCCATCCCGCTGGGCTGTAGGTGCTGGGTCAGGCCAAAGCCGATGCTCCAGCATGCAGCTCAGCCCAGGTGGCCAAGGAGGCGCTGGGCGCGTGCTCTAAGGAGCGCACAGAAATATGCCTCCACAGAGTGCCTCACAGAAGCCTCCTTCCTGCCTCACACCCACACTGGTTCTGCTCAATCTGGTGATTTCAGTTTGTCCTCAAAACTATATTTAAAAAAAAAAATTTTTTTTTTTTTGTTCTGGGGATTGAAGTCAAGGGTGTTCTACCTCTGTGCTACATCCCCAGCCCCTTTTCATTTTTATCTTGAAACAGGGTCTCACGGAGTTGCTGAGGGTCTCGTCCCATTACTGAGTCTGGCCTTGAACCCTCTCCTAGCTCAGCCTCCCACATATTGGGATGCCAGGTGTGCGTCACCAGGCCCGACCCTGGGCTTTCAAATAGTTTTAGCCAGGCGCATTCTCTTCGCTGGATGGTGCTGGCTGTGTACAGCACCAGTGGTTTCATCGTTCATAGGGCACCATCTTGTCTCTGACCTGATTTGAGGCCATGTGGAAGATCGGAGCTGCCCACCTCCCCCTCACTCCTCGGAGCCCTCCTGCAGGCACCCCCTTCTGCGCCCAGTGCTTCCATCAGAAGACAGGGCATGGCCCAGCGGGCAACAGGACATGGCGGCTTTGTCCCCATCTGCTGGCGCCCCATCAACACAATGTCCGTTCTGTAACTGTTGCCCTTGCCAGCCTGTCGGCTCCTGGAGGACAGGAGAGTAGTCTCGCTCATCATGAGACCCCAGGCCTGGCACACAGACATCCTGGGCTTCTCATAGATGTTGGCTGAATAGATGAGAGTGCAAAGGATGCGCGATTTGGAAAACAAATTGGCTATCTCGCCGCGCCCTCTCTTCTCAGCGTTACGTAAGCCCCTCCGCGCCAAGCCTCTCTGGATCCTGGAACTTTCTCCAGCTGATTTTCCTGTACACTTGGTAGTGGTGAGACTCTATGGTGAAATCCGGGCTCTTTCTGAAGACAACTGGTCCTCCATCCCATCTGTCACAACATCCCCTTAGGACGCAGTCCTCTTCATCCAGTTGCCCTTCATTCCCCGGTCAGCGCATGCTCGTGTCAGGCGCTGCTGGGCTAGGTGCTTGAGATGTGTGGGTGACCAAAGCAGAGTCACCCATCCTGGTGGAACCCCCATTTTTGCCCAGAATCCCACCCCCTCTCCCTCACCCCCACATCCTCAAGTCAGAGTCCTAAATGTGTCCTAAATCCCCCTCATGCCAAGCTGTGCTTCTTCTGTTTCTACAGACGCAGCTCATGTACAAATGGGCCAAGCCAAAAATCTGCGGCGAAGACCTGGAGGGGGCGGTGAAGCTGCCCACCTCGGGCGTGAAGACCCGCTGTCCACCCTGCAACCCAGGCTTCTTCAAAACCAGCAACAGCACCTGCGAGCCCTGCCCTTACGGCTCCTACTCCAACGGCTCTGGTAACCCCTCACCACCCCAGGCCCTGTGTCGTATCCATCTCCACGTCCACCGCGTGGGTGGGCCGCAGGGGTCACTCAGAGAAGCCACCTGAGTGCTGACTGCCTTTCCAAGGAAGGCAGTAGGGGCGGGCCTCCGAGGACCAAGCTCAGGAGAAGAGAGGTCAGGCCTGGCCCTGTCTGTAGATCAGTCCGACATAACATTTGCCTGCCTTCTCCCACACTGTATCCGCGATTGTGACTCAGGCCAGGGGCTTCCAGTATGTGCTCGGGATGCTAACCCTGACCTCCTAAGGGTTGGGGTTCAGGGGCTGAGATGACCATCTTGACACAATCCGAACCTATAAGCCATGTGGCAAAAGAGGAGTTGTGGGGATTTGTGTGTCTTTTGTGAAAGCCTTGAGTGATAGTGATTTGAAGAGCTCGAGTCAGACTAGAAGGCACATCTAAGTTTGGGGATGAACATTTGGGTGTCCAGGGGGAGGTGGCTAGATATTGGAATGGAGGCTCGGGGTTTAAATCCTGAGAATGCTTTGGGGTCCGGTTACCATAGCTTTGTGAGACTATGCTCCGCAATCGCCCTTGTTTGTCTGCGTGGCAGCAGCTCCAGGCGGGGTGGCTGCAGCCTCCCTGCTGAAGGGTGGGTCTTGTGATTCCCCCAGATTGTACCCACTGCCCAGCTGGGACCGAGCCTGCCATGGGCTTTGAATACAAGTGGTGGAACACGCTGCCCTCAAACATGGAAACCACCGTCCTCAGTGGGATCAACTTTGAGTACAAGGGCCTGACAGGTAACTGCCTCTCCCCTCGCCTGAGCTGTCGCTCCCGGCCTCCCCTCCTCAGGGCTCCTTCCGAGTTCACATTTCTAACAGGTAAGTCTGAAAAATAACCTCATCGACGCCGGGCGTGGTGGCACACGCTTGTAATCCCCGCGCTTGGGAGGCGGAGACAGGAGGATCGCGCAGGTTCGAAGCCAGCCGCGCTGACGTAAGAGACCCTGTTTCAAAAATATAAAATAGGTCTGGGAGCGTAGCCCGGAGGTAGAAGGGCTTCCAGGAACCCCAGTACCACCAAAAAAAAAAAATAATAAATTAATTAAAAAAAAATAACCTCATCGTGCCGTGCATTCCCTTGAAAGTTCCATTCTTTGTGGGCTTATATTCTGTCAAAACTGTTTCAGAGACAGAAACACTGTGCACATAGCCCAGAAGTCTTGGTCTTCGAGCTGCAGGGTCTTTACCAAGGTAGCAGGCTAAGCATCACAGTTCCAGATGCCTCCAAGGATGGGGCCAGGTCCCCGGGGCTCACCTGGCACACACCTGCCCTGGACCTGCGGGCACAGGGCGCTAACTCTCCGCTCTCCTTTCCCAGGCTGGGAGGTGGCTGGCGACCACATTTATACAGCTGTTGGAGCCTCAGACAACGACTTCATGATTCTCAATCTGGTTGTACCAGGATTTAGGTGAGGGATTACAAAGCCAACTGGGAGCACAAACCAACCTGGCCGCATCCAAATCCCACAAGCTTGCGAACGCCATTGCTGAGAGGGCTCCTGGGGCAGGATTTCACTCCACATTAGACATCAGTCCAGAACAGAGCTGGCACGGCGAGGGCGGGGCCGGGCTAACCTGACAGCCGCACAGTCCCCTAGTTGCTGCCCGTGCGGATTTACCAAAGGCTCTCTCATCCCGTGTAGCTCCTCCACATTGCTTGGCCACACGCTGCTAGAATTTGTCCTCTTCGCAATATCAGACAGGACTGTAAACAATTTTAAAAACAGGGCCACCACAGCTTGTAACCCCAGTCCTGGGGTGGCCGAGACAGGATGATTGCAGACTGACGGCCAGCCTCAGCAACGTAGGGAAACCTTCACCAATGTAAACACGACCCTGCTTCAGAATGAAGAATAACAAGGGCTGGAGCTGGACACGGTGGTACACACATGTGATCTCAGTACTTGGGAGGTTTGAGACCTTGTTTCAAAATAAAAAGTAAAGCCAGGCGTGGTGGCACACGCTTGTAATCCCTGCACTTGGGAGGCGGAGACAGGAGGATCGTGCAGGTTCGAAGCCAGCCGCGCTGGCTTAAGAGACCCTGTTTCCAAATAAAAATATTAAAAATAGGTCTGGGAGTGTAGCCTGGAGGTAGAAGGGTTTCCAGGAACCTCAGTACCACCAAAAAAAATAAAAATAAAATAAAAAGTAAAATAGGGCTGAGGGCATAGCTCAGAGGTAGAAGCCCCCTAGGATCATTCCCCAGTATTACAAAAACAAAATAAAAAAGAGCTGGGGGTGTATGGGGAAGAATGCCCCTGGGTTCAGTCCCCACTACACACACACACACACACACACACACACACACACACACACACGGGCCAGAATTTTCTATATACTATTAGTCTTTATTGGGAAAAGAAGATTGAAAGGGGTTGTTCTTACTATTGTATTTTACCCTAAATCCCAAGAGGACTAAGGACAACAGGCAATTTATTTGCCAAAAAGAAGCTGGCTGTGGTGGCACGTACCTATAATCCTAGTATTTGGTAGGCTTCAACAGGAGGATCACTGGTTCGAGGCCAGCCTCAGCAACTTAATGAGACCCTGTTTCAAAAATAAAGACAAAAAAAAAAAAACAGGGCTGGGGGGTGTAGCTCAGAGGTACAGTGTCCCTGGGTTCGTTCCATCCCCAGTACCGCAAAAAATAAAATAAAATAAAAAATAAAAAGAGTTGAGAGTGTAGCTCAGAGATAGAATTTGCTAGCCCCAGTACTAAGGGGGCTCAGAATTTCAGATTGGTCAGCCCTGTTGCTTTAGGCCCTTGGCGCAGCAGCACGTCTTGGTGGGGACAGCCTGACGGAGCCACTTGCTTACCTCATGGTGAGTGGGAACCCAGAGAGAAAAAGAGAAAGGGGCTAGGATTCCAGTGCCCCCATCATTGATCTAACTCCTTCTCCAGGCCCCACCTCTTAAAGGGCTCACCACTTCTTTAACACCAGGCTTTTGGAGGACACCGGGAACGCACAGCCCCACGGCAAAGCACATCCTCACGCCTGACCCCAGCCCACTTGGGCATGGCTCTTACTTTCCCAAGAGAAGCGCCAGCCTGAGAACTTGCTCGTTTAAGCCAGGCAAGGCTGAGTAGGCGTAGGCAGCTTACATCTTAGGACAGTGGCACTCCTAAACTCTAGTGTGCGTGCGGACCCCGCTGGGGCTCCTGCTAACGGCAGATTCTAATTCAGTGGGCCCGGGGAGGGGCCTGAGGTCCTGCAGCTCTAATTAACTTCCAGCACTGGTGATGGTGGTGGTCTGCAGACCACCCCTGCATTTCATACAGTACATGCACATCTGTTATGCCGTTGGGTCTCACTACAAAGATGGGAGGCATATAAGAAAGATATTCTCACCTCTAGTTTACAGTGTGGCAAGGTCAAGGTCACACTGCTAGGATAGCAGAATTGAACTTAGTCCAGGCTGTTTTCTTTTTTTTTTTTTCTTTCTTTTTTCAGTAATGGACATCTTCTTTCAGGGGCATTCTACCTCCAAGCTACACTTCCAGCCCTATTTTTTGTTCTTTATTTTGAAACAGGGTCTCACTAAGTTGCAGAAGGTCTCACCATGTAGCTGAGGCTGGCCTGGAACCTGCAATCATCCTCCTGTCTCAGCCTCTCAAGTACCAGGATTACCAGCATGCATCACAGTGCCCAGCTTGCCTCAGCTCTTTAGTGAGCACTGCCTGAGCGGGGTGTGGTGGCGTATGCCTGTAATCCCAATACTTGAACGGATGAGACAGGAGGATTGCAGGTTCAAGGCCAACCTTATCAATTTAGCGAGGGAACTCAGTGAAACTCTGTTTCAAAACAGAAAGTAAAATAGTGCTGGGTAAAATAGTTCAGAGGTAGAACACCCCTGGGTTCAAACAAGATTACACAAGATAAAACTTTATGACAGGCATGGTGGCACATGCCTGTAATCCCAGTACTTGGGAGGCTGAAACAGGAGGATCACGGTTTGAAGACTACCTAAGCAAGTAGTGAGACTCTCATCAACCTAGGGAGACTCTGCTTCAAATTAAATATAAAATAGCGGTGGGGATAGATTTTGGAGGTAGAATTCCCCTGGTCTCAATTATTAGTACCACAAAAATAATTAATTAACAAATTAATAAGTAATTTTTTTTTCGGTGGTGCTAGGGATGGAACCCAGGGGCCTTCTTCCTCTGGGCTACACTCTCAGACCTATTTTATATTTTATTTGGAAACAGGGTCTCTCTCTTAAGCCAGCTGAGGCTGGCTTCGAACCTGAGCGATCCTCCTGTCTTAGCCTCCCCAAAGCGGGGATTACAAACGTGTGCCACCACGCCCAGCAAGTAAATTTTAAAAATCTTTAAAAATGAGTCAGGTGACTTTGAGATACAATGCCCCTGGGCTCAATATCCAGTATTAAGAAGATAGAAAAAAAGCATTTCCTGGCCCTGCAACTGACCTCTGATTTCTGCCCCACAGACCTCCACAGTCAGTGATGGCCGACACAGAGAATAAAGAGGTGGCCAGGATCACATTTGTCTTTGAGACCATCTGTTCTGTGAACTGCGAGCTCTACTTTATGGTGGTATGTGTTCCTCTTTTTTTTTTTTTTTTTTGCCAGCTACGGGGCTTCCAGGGGAGGCTTGGTGCCGCTGGCCTACTAGCAAGCCAGTGCAGTGGACACCTGCTCTTGGTGACTCCTCAGTGGAAGGGCCCGAGGGAGCATCAGGGGCTTCACAGTTTAGCCTGGGCCTGGCCAGCTGCGACGGCCTGTGGGGCGGCGGCGGCTGGGCATTCCCTCGCCCTCCATCCACACGCCCGCCTCACTCTTACATCCTGGTTCAGGGCATGAATTCCAGGACCAACACTCCTGTAGAAACCTGGAAAGGCTCCAAGGGCAAACAGTCCTACACCTACACCATCGAGGAGAACGCCACCATGAGCTTCACCTGGGCCTTCCAGAGGACCACTCTTCACGAGACAGTGAGTCCCTCCCCTCCGCAGAGCCCCCAACTCCTGGAAGAGCCTCTGAACCAGGAGGGTTCGTGGCATGAGCTCGTGTGTGAGTCTGACATTGGGAATCCAAGAGTTAGACTAATCTTAAGGAATCCAGCGGAGAACAGTGTAGGGCAGCCCTCTGAGGAGCCTCTAGCCTTGCCTAAATTACTAAATTCAAGGGAAGATGACCCAGTGAGTGCTTTTGACCACCTGTCCCTCCTCAAAGTCCCTGCTTCTGTCTGCAGCCAGTCCTATTGTGGCAGGGAGAGAGAGAGAGAGAGAGAGAGAGAGAGAGAGAGAGAGAGAGAGAGAGAGAGAGAGAGAGAGAGAGAAGAGAGGCTCTTTGACTGAACCCAGGAGTATTTTAACCAATGAGCTGCAACCTCAGCCCTTTTTATTTTGAAACAGGGTTTCAATAAGTATGAGGGTCTCACTAAGTTGCAAGGCTAGCTTCAAATCTGCTCTCTTCCTTCTCAGCTTCCCAAGTACTGGGATTACAGGCTTGCTCCACTATGCCCGCCTAATAAATATCTCCTCCTCCTCCTCCTCCTCCTCCTCCTCCTCCTCCTCCTCCTCCTCCTCCTTCTCTTCTTCTTTTTGGCACTGGAAATTGAAACTTGAGGCACTCTACCACTGACTGCACCCTCAACTCTTTAAAAAAATTTTTTTTTTTTTTTTTTTTTTGGTGGTACTGGAGATGGAACCCTTCTACCTCTGGGATACACTCCCAGACCTATTTTATATATATATATATTTTTTTAGTTGAAAACAGGGTCTCTTAAGCCAGCGAGGCTGGCTTCGAACCTGCACCATCCTCCTGTCTCCACCTCCCAAGTGCGGGGATTACTAGTGTGTGCCACCACGCCCGGCTTAAAAAATTCTCTAAAAACTTTGAAACAGGGTCTTGCGAAGTTGCTGAGAGTCTCAATAAGGTGCTGAGACTGACCTCAAACCTGAAATACTCCTATCTCAGCCTCCCAAGTACTGGGATTATAGATTTGCCCCACCACACCCAGCTTGTTTTCTTTTCTATATCAAAGTAATACAGGTTTAGAAAATAGAAATAAGCAAAAAGAAGACATAAAGTCTGCCAAAATCCTAGCACCTAGAGATAGCTCAGTTAATATTTGCAATATCGCCTATACAGTCCTTATTTCTCTATGAATACGTTATTTTATTTTATAAGAAAAAGACTTGCTTTCTTCATATAACAGTGCCTACTGCATATTTCCCCATGGTAATATTTCTATACATAACTTAAAATGGGTCAGTCTTGTTTTAAAATAACACAAGATGCACATAAAGAACCTCTGTCAGATACATAAAAAGAGCAGGAGGCAGGGCTGGGGATGCAGCTCAGTGGTAGAGCACTTGCCTAGTGTGCCTGAGACCCTGCGTTCAATCCTCAGTACTGCAAAATACCCAGGATACTTCTAAGATTTTTCTCAAGTATCACAAAATAAAACATTAAGAAATACTTTTTTTGCAGTCGCAGGTCCTCCACAATTTAGTGAGACCCTGTTTCAAAATAAAAAATAAAACGGGGCTTAGGGTGTAGCTTGGAGGTAGAATGCTCCTGGCTTCAACCCCCAGTACCATACAGGAAGGAAGAAGGAAGAAGGAAGAAAGGAAGGGAGGAGGGAGGGAGGGAGGGAGGGAGGGAGGAAGACTTTGCTCTTTTCATTATTGCTGTCTCAGGCCTCCTCTCTCTCCCTTCTTGTTTCTTGGTCTTCAGGGAAGAAAGTACACCAATGACGTTGCCAAGATCTACTCCATCAATATTACCAATGTCATGGACGGGGTGGCCTCCTATTGCCGGCCCTGTGCGCTAGAAGCCTCTGACCTGGGCTCCTCCTGCACCTCTTGTCCGGCTGGTTACTACATCGACCGAGATTCCGGAACCTGCCACGCCTGTCCCCCTAACACGATCCTGAAAGCCCACCAGCCTTATGGTGCCCAGGCCTGTTTGCCCTGTGGTCCAGGGACCAAGAACAACAAGGTGCTAACAGTCTGCCGTGCATCCTAACTCTGGGGCTCTGGTGGGATGACTTCAGAGGGTGCTGGGTCCTGGCTGGGGTTCTGGAGGGGCTGCTACCCGAGTGCTCCCTGGCACGCTCCCAGCCCTGGAGTCTTGGAGGGCACCTATCCAGTTGATTTCCCTGAGTCAGGGGCAAGTCTGATCGTCAGTTGATAGGTCAGGGAGATGACCGACTAGTCCAGAGGGTTATTTGGCACATGCAGAGACCTGAAGGGAAGGAATAGTGAGGCCTATAGCTTAGTCAGCCCAGGCCAACCCCGACTGTTATGGTGGGTAGGCCTCTTCCCTCTCCCTTGGAAAGCAAACCCAACATCTGCTGGGACGTGCAGTTGATGGGCATTGTTCTCTATCCCAGTGGCTTCTCAGCTTTACAGGTGTGAAGGTTCCTCTCAGTGTGGCAAAGCAGTGCTGTCGCCCCTATGTACTTTCTACATCCATGAAAGAGCACGGGACTAAGCGCTCTTAGATGCTCAGTAATGCTTTTAAATGGGCCTGTATTCTACTGACCACAATAGACCCCCATCCACAGCACATTATTTAAATGCTCTGCAAACAAGGATCAGTTTGGCTGGGAAACAAGTGCCAGGGTTCTGCAGACCCCTGGCATCCTCTTTAGGGAACCCTGGAATTTTGCCACAACCTTCTCCTGACGCTCCCCCTGCTGCTATGGGAGGGGATGATAGTGTGAGGCTGCTGCTGGACAGGAGCCCTAAACCAGCAAGGAGCAGGGAGAAAAGCCCCTTTCAAGTTCAGTTCCCTACAGAGAGCCCGAGGAAGGAGAAGCAGGGTTCAGGGTTCAGTGAGCTTTGAATGGCGGGGCGGTGCGGGAGAGGTTGGAGGGAGGAGAGGCTATGCATTAGGGAAGGAATTGTAGTTTCTTTCCTGTCATACTACACATCCTTATTTTAGTTAGTATCTCATTGTCTTTATTTATTTATTTATTTATTTATTTATTTATTTATTTATTTTTGTGGTACTGGGGTTCCTGGAAGCCCTTCTATCTCCGGGCTACACTCCCAGACCTATTTTTACATTTTTATTTGGAAACAGGGTCTCCTAAGCCAGCACGCGCGGCTGGTTTCGAACCTGCGCGATCCTCCTGTCTCTGCCTCCCAAGCGCGGGGATTACAAGCATGCACCACCACACCTGGCCTTCTCATTGTCTTCTGCTTCAAAGTAAGAAGGTCAGAGCTGAGGGTGAAACTCAGTGATACAGAGTTTGCCTGGCATGAGCAACGCCCTGGATTCTACTCCCAGTATGTAACACACACACACACACACACACACACACACGCGCGCGCGCACACACACACACACACACACACACACACTCGAAAGAATATTGGTATTTGCTTGGGAATAGCAAAGCATTACAATGGGAAGATGCCATAGCAAACGAGGGGCATATTAAAAGAATTTGAGACAAGGGGAAGTTTTTGTTTTGTTCTGTTGTTTTGTTGTGGGCTGGGGATCAAAGCCAGGGCCTGTACATGCTAAGCAGCTATTCTGCAACTGAGCTACCCTAGCCCAAGGGGAAGCTTTTAAGGACAAAAATGAGAAGGTTTACATCAGGTATTTAGAAACAGTAACCCACAGCCCCAGTGATTAATAATAAGAATGGCATTGGCCCTAGGCTGAACAGAGAGTTGCCGAGCAGATGTCCCTCTAGAAGTACTTTTTGTCTGAGGTCGTGGTGGCCTTGTGCAAGCTGGTGGCTTGGGCAGAGCTCTGTGTGAATGCTTCTATCAGGCAGCCGTGCCGAAGAACCCTTCCTTCTGTCCTGCACATCATATGTGGGCCAGATATATGTACATCCCACTAGTGGCACATACTTGTAGTCCCAGTACTTGGGAGGATGAAACAGGAGGGTCACAAGTTCGAAGCCATGCTCAGCAACTTAGCAAGCCTGTGTTTCCAAATAAGAAATAAAATCGAGCCGGGGGTATAATTTGGAGGTAGAATGCCTCTGGGTTTAATCTCCAATACCACACAAAAAAGTAAATGTTTGACTAATCTTAATGTCCACCCCCAGATCTATCTTTCTTCTGTTCCATCCCAACTGGGATAGGTCGGGCTGGGGAAGGGCTGCTCCTCTGCCCTGGGGCCCCACGAGGTCTTGCCTGGGTGGCCAGCCTGACCCATCCCTCTCCCCCTCAGATCCACTCTCTGTGCTACAACGACTGCACCTTCTCACGCAACGCCTCAACCAGGATTTTTAACTACAACTTTTCAGCTTTGGCAAACACTGTGTCTCTGGCTGGAGGGCCAAGCTTCACTTCAAAAGGACTGAAATATTTCCATCACTTTACCTTAAGTCTCTGTGGAAACCAGGTAAGGTTTGCAGGTTGACAGCGTGAAATTTGAAAAGGGGAAAGGTCAAGCGGGTGAGAGGCCAGAGATGAACACGGGAGAAAGGCTAGGAAACCTTCAGGGAGAAAGGAACGGCGGAGGTTGGAAGTCCGTGAAGACTTTCCTCCCAAAATTAAATGGTTTAAATAATAAACATTTAGGAAAGTAAAAATGTTTAAAATAAAGTGTTCACGCGAGGTGTGGCGGCACATGCCTGTAATCCCAGTCCTTGGAAGGCTGATAGGAGGATCACAGGTCGGAGGCCAGCCTCAGCAGATTAGTGGGACCGTCAGCAACTTAGAAAGATCCTGTTTCGCCGGGCGTGGTGGCGCACGCTTGTAATCCCCGCGCTTGGGAGGCAGAGACAGGAGGATCGCGCAGGTTCGAAGCCAGCCGGGCGCGCTGGCTTAGGAGACCCTGTTTCCAAATAAAAATGTAAAAATAGGTCTGGGAGTGTAGCCCAAAGGTAGAAGGGCTTCCAGGAACCCCAGTACCACCAAAAAAAAAAAAAAAAGAAAGAAAGATCCTGTTTCAAAATAAAAACTAAAAATGTTTGGGAGGCTGAGATGGGAGGATCGCTTGAGCCCCGAAGTTCAAAGTCAGCCTGGGCAACATAGCCAGGCCCCCATCTCTTAAAAAAAAAAAAAAAAAGAAGAAGAAAAAAGGAGTCAGGCATGGTGGTGTATGCTTGTGATCCCAGCATTTGGGAGGCTGAGACAGGAGGATCACGGTTCGCTGACAGCCTCAGCTACTACTTAGTGAGGCCCTTTGCAACTCAGTGAGACCCTGTTTCAAAATAAGGAATAAGCCAGGCGTGGTGGCGCACGCTTGTAATCCCCGCGCTTGGGAGGCAGAGACAGGAGGATGGCGCAGGTTTGAAGCCAGCGGCACAGGCTTAAGAGACCCTGCTTCTAAATAAAAATATAAAATAGGTCTGGGAGTGTAGCCCGGAGGTAGAAGGGCTTCCAGGAACCCCAGTACCACCAAAAAAAAAAAAAAAAAAAAAAGGAATAAAAAATAGGGCCGGGTATGGTGGCGCATGCTTGTAATCCCTGTACTTGGGAAACTGAGACATGAGGATCACAGGTTCAAAGCCAGCCTTAGCTACTTAGTGAGGTTCTCAGCAACTTGGTGAGATAATGTTTCCAAATAAAAATATAAAATCGGTCTGGGAGTATAGCCTGGAGGTAGAAAGCCCCTGGGCCCAGTACCACCAAAAAAAAAAAAAAAAAAAATAGGGCTGGGGGTATAGCTTGGAGGTAGAATGTCCCTGAATTCCATCCCTAGTTTGGGGGGGGGGGAGGAAGAGGAGGAGATGGAAGATTGTTTTTTCACTTCCTTTTTTTTTTTTTTTTTTTTTGGTGGTACTGGGGTTCCTGGAAGCCCTTCTACCTCCGGGCTACACTCCCAGACCTATTTTTACATTTTTATTTGGAAACAGGGTCTCTTAAGCCAGCCAGCGCGCACGGATGGCTTCGAACCTGCGCGATCCTCCTGTCTCTGCCTCCCAAGCGCGGGGATTACAAGCGTGCGCTACCACGCCCGGCTTCACTTCCTTTAAAAAAAAAAAGCAGTCTTCCTCAATCGTTGCATTTGTCATTTGTCTTCTAGAGGCTCGATAAAACAGTCCCTATTCACCTGCATGTATCTTTGCTGACAGTACAAAAAATAAAAAAGACATGATAGATTTTATAAAGAAGGAATGTGACTATCAGCCATTTCATGCAGCTGCAAATGTTTCTGATCCAAAAGGCAAAGGCAGCAATGTGAAGGGTCATCCCAGCCACGAGCAGTGGGAAGTCTGGAGAGCTAATTCCCAGTGTCACCAAATAGAGACTGTCCGGGGCGTGGAGTTTGGGACTTGGCATCACGCGGCCACCGGCCTTCTGCAGCACGCAAACTGCAGGCGGGCGCTGGGGAATAAGGAATCTGGGGAAGATTAGAGATCTAAGATTAGAAGTCTTAGAGGAGGTTAAAGTGCAGCCTCAGTAGTGGTGGGCAGAGGTGAGTCAGGAAATGAAAATGAAAGCGAGGCCCAGGGAGGAAGGCTTCACTGGGGGAGGGGGGAGGGGAAGGCGGGGAGGGGAGGGGAGGACTGTGTCCCCACCCACCCCACCTCACATTCTCACTTCAGCGACAAAATAACCATTTTATGATAAAGATTTCTTTCTGCTGATTCCTTTTCCTACTTCTTATCATCTAGAAAAATGCCTATAGATACCAGATTCAGTTCCTTTTGTGCTAAAATGTTAATACTGGAAATGGCATGCTCTATGTATTTCGTCCACTTGAAAGCTTGAATGAATGATTTTATATCAGCAAATAAGTTATATATTAATATTTTTTTAACTTAATGTTCTTGAAGGAATAATGTCTCAGCATTTTCTTACTTATAAAAGTCCAAGGAAAGAGTCTCAATTCCTACATCTACCAGATTTCTACATAGTGAGGTTTTTAGAAACTGGAGGTAAAGCAAACTTCCTTCTCTTAGTACACAGATTCTTAAAAAGTGAAAGGGAGCTGGGCCTGGTGGAGCACACCTGTAATCTCAACGAGTGGGAAGACTGAGGCAGGAATATTGCAAGTTCACTGCCAGACTCAGCTACTTAGGGAGACCCTATAGGAAGGAAAGAAGGAAGGAAGGGAGGGAGGGAGGGAAGGAAGGAAGGAAGGAAGGAAGGAAGGAAGGAGAAGGGAGAAAGAAAAACAAGGACTGGAGATATAGCTCAATGATAAGACATGCCTGGGTTCAATCCCCAGTACTGCTAAATAAATAATAAATAAATGAGAGCCAGTGTGGTGGTGCACGCTTGTAATCCCAGCATTTGGGAGGCTGACACCGGAGAATCGTGGTTTGTGGACAGCCTCAGCTACTTAGTGAGGCCCTCTGCAACTCAGTGAGATCTTGTTTCAAAATAAAGAATAAAAAATAGGGCTGGGAATGTAGCCTGAAGGTAGAATGCCCCTGGGTTCCATCCCCAGTACTGCAAAAATAAATAGATAAAAATAAAACATAAAAAATAAATAAATGAATAAAGAGGTTCTGTCTTTATATGTCTTACCTCAACATAGGAAAGAGGCTGGTTATGAGGTCTGTTTTTGCCCATGGGAATCTTTTTGAAAAGTGCTTCCAAGCTGGGCGTGGTGACGCACGCTTGTAATCCCAGCATTTGGGAGGCTCAGACAGGAAGATCATGGTTTATGGACAGCCTCAGCTACTTAGTGAGGCCCTCTGCAACTCAGTGAGACCCTGTTTCAAAATAAAGAATAAAAAATAGGGCTGAGGGTGCAGCTCGGAAGGTAGAATGTCCCTGGGTTCCATCCCCGGTACTGCGAGCGAGAGAGAGAGAGAGAGAGAGAGAGAGAGAGAGAGAGAGAGAGAGAGAGAGAGAGAGAGAGTGTGAGTCTGGGAACCCTGGAGCCAGAGTTCCAAAAACTAGCTTACATAAGCCTGACTTCTTACTTGAATTTTTTTTTTTTTTTTTTTTTTTTTTTTTTGGTGGTACTGGGGTTCCTGGAAGCCCTTCTACCTCCAGGCTACACTCCCAGACCTATTTTTTATAGTTTTTTATTTGGAAACAGGGTCTCTTAAGCCAGCGAGGCTGGCTCCGAACCAGCGTGATTCTCCTGTCTCCGCCTCCCAAGCGTGGGGTTTATAGGTGTGCGCCACCATGCCCGGCTTGAATTTTTTTTTTAAGTTTTAAAATTAAACACCCTTAGCTGGGTGTGGTAATGCACATCTGTAATCCCAGTACCTGGCAGGCTGAGACGGGAGAATCACAGCAATTTAGCGAGACCCTCTGCAACCCAGACCCTTATTCCAAATAAAAAATAAAATAAGGCTGGGGGCATAGAGACTCTTTCTCTCTCTCTCTCTCTCTCTCTCTCTCTCTCTCTCTCGCACATACTTTAATGCCTTGTCATTAGACCTGGGATAAATCCTTCTACCGCAATATGGCATTGGGAGGCTGAAGTTTTAGACGTGGAAAACTGTCCCCTGTTCCATTCTGGGTATTCCTCTGTGACCATTAGCTTTCCCAACATCTTCCTCCCCCTATCAGGGTAAGAAAATGTCTGTGTGCACCGACAATGTCACTGATCTCCGGATTCCTGAGGGTGAGTCAGGTTTCTCCAAATCCATCGTGGCCTATGTCTGCCAGGCGGTCATCATCCCTCCAGAGGTGACAGGTTACAAAGCCGGGGTGTCCTCACAGCCTGTCAGCCTTGCTGACCGACTCGTTGGTGAGTAATTCAGCTGTTCCAGGCTTGGTTGAGGGCGTGTGTGTGTGTGTGTGTGTAGGCCCACCCTCTTGACTCTGTTTCCTACCCCATCCTGCGTGCCAAGGGCCCCCAGGGCCTCTGAGAAACCTTTGGTTCAGTTTTTCATGAGCCCCTCAGGGATGAGATGAAATGAAGGAAGCTTGAAAGTTGACCGGTACTGAAAGAGTTGAAGTGCTTGCCAGCCAGTGCTGCTACTAATTAGAAGCTCTGATTTGGCAGGAGTGTCAACAGATACGACTCTGGATGGAATCACCTCCCCAGCTGAGCTTTTCCACCCAGAGACCTCAGGAACACCGGATGTGATCTTCTTTTTTAGGTGAAGATGCAAGGCCAGGTTAATGCAAGTGTAACCTAGAATTCTTCCACAATGTCTGTTGCATCCTTTAGCCATCTCCTACTCATCAAGCCAGAACATGTCTGGGGCTAGAAGCTCTTGCCAGTCATGAGATAGTTATTCTCTGATCCCAGCTTCTTGGATATTACTAGGACAGGTCTGTCCTGCAGGCAGGGAGAAATACTGGAAGGTTACTGCAGCAGGCTTCTCTTCCAGCCTAAGGCGGCCCCAGTGTCTGTTCGTCTTGCCTCTCTTGGCCAGTGAATTTCCCCTTGGACTAGATCTCCCTGGTCCCACTCTCTATATAGACCTGTGCACTTCCTGTGTGTCAGGCTGGAGCCCAAGTTCTGACTTGCCCAGGGAGGAAATCATTTCCATGTTGGTGTCACCTAATGGCTCTCCAATAACATGGTGGAGTGACTCCTTCGCCCCACGGGGGCTGGCTTTCTCTGCAGGTCCAATGATGTGACCCAGTCCTGCAGCTCTGGAAGATCAACCACCATCCGAGTCAGATGCAATCCACTGAAAGCTGTCCCTGGAAGCCTGTCGCTGCCAAGGTAATCCCTACAAAAGGATGTAACAAAGGCTACAGCCTGCCTTCCTTGGACTTTCCATCTCAAGAGCCAGAAATCACTGAAAAGGAGCAAAAGGGAAAATGATTTGAGATCTATTAATGGGATTTTGGTGGCACAGTCATGGCCCCAAACACTCAGTCTTCAATTGGCAAGAATGGGGCAGAAGGCAGAATCAAAATTACCCTCACATCTCCGGACCATTACGGTGGCGCTAACAGTGGCTAACGGCCCCTTGAGAGCCAGGTTTGAATGAGCAACCCCACTTAACAACTGTATTATCATGGATTCATTTTTTCCCCTCTCTAGGTCTCTTTTATCTGTAAAGTGGGTACAATAGTAATCGTAATAGTTGTCTCAGGGAGTTGTTTTGAGGATTAAATGATACCTTAGGACTTCTCTTAGGGTCTGACCAGTATTGAGATAAAGGAAGTAAAGATTTAAGGATCCTAGGAATCTCTCTGCAACTAAAAGACCCAATTCTGAATTTAATAGCTGAGTGCACTAGATCAAGAACTTCCAAACTAGAATGGCCACAGGACACCACTCCCTCCCCCCTGCCACATAATTCCAACTAACACTGTATTTTATTTTTAATTTTGAAACAGGGTCTCACTAGGTTAATGAGGGTCTCACTACTGGCTAAGGCTGTGCTTGAACCTGTGATCCTCCTTTCTCAGCTTCCCAAGTGCTGGGACTACAAGCAAGCACCACCATGCCCAGATACCAGCAGCAGGGAATTTGGATATCAAAACCTGAGTTAAGCCGGGTGTGGTGGCGCACGCTTGTAATCCCAGCATTCGGGAGGCTGAGACCGGAGGATAGCGGTTCGCGGACAGCCTCAGCTACTTAGTAAGGCCCTCTGCAACTCAGCAAAACCCGGTTTCAAAATAAAGAATAAAAAATAGGGCAGGGGCTGTAGCTCGGAGGTAAAATGCCCCTGGGTTCCATCCCCAAACCTGCAAAAAAAATAAAAACCTGAGTTAAGAACTAGTTAGAGCCAGGTATGGTGGCACACACTTATATTCTCAGTACTTGGCAGGCTAAAACAGGAGGGTCACACAGGTTTGAAGCTAGCCTCAGCTATGTAGTGAGGCTCTCAGCAACTTAGTGAGAACTTGTTTCCAAATTAAAATATAAAATAGGTCAGGGGTGTAGCCCGGAGGTAGAAGGCCCCTGGGTGCCATCCCCAGCACCATTAAAAAAAAAAAAAAAACTAGTTAGTCTAGGCATGATGGCACACACCTATAATACCAGTACTTGGGAGGCTGAGACAGAAGGATTACAGGTTCATAGCCAACCTCAGCAATTTAGTGAGACCTTGTTTCAAAATAAAAAATAAACTGGTCATGGTGGCACACACTTGTAATTCTAGTACTTGGGAGCCTGAGACAGGAGGATCATAAATTCATACCCAGCTTCAGCAACTTAATGAGGCCCTCTGCAACTTAGTGAGGTCCACTTTTCCTCTTTCAAAATAAATGGTAAGCCGGGTATGGTGGCGTGCGCTTGTAATCCCAGTATTTGAGAGGCTGAGACTGGAGGATCGTGGTTCGTGGACAGCCTCAGCTACTTAGTGAGGCCCTCAGCAACTTAGTGAGACCCTGTTTCAAAAATAAAGAATAAAAAATAGGGCAGGGGGTGTAGCTCGGAGGTAGAATGCCTCTGGGATCCATCCCCAGTACCACAAAATAAATAAATAAATAAACAAACAAACAAACTGTAAAATAGGGCTGGGATTGTAGCTCAGAGGTGGAATGCCCCTGGATTCAATCCCCAGTACCACCACCACCACCACCACCACTTAGCCGGGCTTGGTGCCACACACTTGTAATCCCAGCATTTGGCAGGCTGAGACAGGAGGCTCGCAGTTTGCAGACAACCTCAGCTACAACTTAGTGAGGCCCTTTGCAACTCCGTGAGGCCCTGTTTCAAAATAAAGAATAAAAAAATAGGGCTGGGGGTGTAGATTTGAGGTAGAATGCCCCTGAGTTCCATCTCCAGTACAGAAAAGAGAGAGGGGGCGGGGATGGTGCAGGTTGGGCAGGGAGAGGAAGCATCAGGCAAGCCCTGAAACCACAGGCCTCCTAACAGAGCCCCCCAGCCCGGCAGGTGGGCGCTCAGGTGTCTTTCTGCTTTGCTAGCTCGTGCTCTGATGGGACCTGCGATGGCTGCAACTTCCACTTCCTGTGGGAGAGTGTGGCTGCCTGTCCTCTCTGCTCAGCCGCCGACTACCACACTTTTGTCAGCAGCTGTGTGGCTGGGATTCAGGTATGCGGCCCTCTGGTTGAGGAGTTCCCGGGGAGAGGAAGGAACATGAGATCTGAGTTCCTTGTTTTTCTCTCCAACAGAAGACGACTTATGTGTGGCGAGAACCCAAGATATGCTCCGGTGGCATCTCCCTGCCTGAGCAGAGAGTCACCATCTGTAAGACGATCGATTTCTGGCTGAAAGTGGGCATCTCTGCAGGCACCTGTACTGCCATCCTGCTCACCGTCTTGACCTGTTACTTCTGGAAAAAGAATCAAAAGTACATGATGGGGTATCAGAGTTTGAGGAAGGGAAGGGTATGTCGATGAACAGGGAGAACATGGGAGAGTTGGCCACAGACCCTGTGACTCTACCAAGAGTCTTGTCAAGCCACTTAGCTAGTGTAGGTCTTGATTATCTTCACCCCTGGACAGGGGTGGTACCACACAGCTGTTAGATAAATGGCTGTTTGATTAGAAAGCAAAGATTATCCTTGGACTGGGGATATAGGTCACTTGCCTAGTATGCAGGAAACCCTGGGTTTGATCTCCAGCACTGCAAGGAGAGAGAGAATGTCTCCTTAGTTTATTATCAACAATATAAGTAATGACTTTATTATTTCATTACATCTATTAAGCCTTGACACCACAGAAACAGCCAGCCTTAGCTAGGTGTAGTGGAGCACACCCATAATCCCAGTATTTGGGAGGCTGAGACAGGAGGATCACAGGTTTGAGGTCAGCCTTAGCTACTTAGACTAGCAAGACCCTGTTTCAAAAAAAAAAAATAAAGCTAGGTGAGGGGGCACATGCCTGCAATCCCAGTACTTGGGAAGCTGAGACAGGAGGGTCACAGGTTCAAGATCAGCCTCAGCTACTTGGTCATTAGGGGTGCAAGACCTGTTTTAAAACAAAAAATGTAGAGCCGGGCATGGTGGCGCACGCTTGTAATCCCAGCATTTGGGAGGCTGAGACCGGAGGATCGCGGTTCGCAGACAGCCTCAGCTACTTAGTGAGGCCCTCCGCAACTCAGTGAGACCCGGTTTCAAAAAAAAAAAAAAAATGGGCAGGGGGTGTAGCTCAGAGGTTGAATGCCCCTGGGTTCCATCCCCAGACCCGCGCAAAATAAATAAATAAATAAATAAATAAATAAATAAAACAAAAAATGTAGCCAGGCATGGTGGCGCACGCTTGTAATCCCAGCATTCGGGAGGCTGAGACAGGAGGATCGCGGGTCGCAGACAGCCTCAGCTACTTAGTGAGGCCCTCCGCAACTCAGTGAGACCCGGTTTCAAAATAAGGAATAAAAAAATGGGCTGGAGGTGCAGCTCGGAGGTCAAATGCCTCTGGGTTCCATCCCCAGACACACACACACACACACACACACACACACACACACACACAGAAAAAAAAACACAAAAAAACAACAAAAACCCCACAAATTTCAAAAAGGGCTGGGGGTGTAGCTTGGAGGGAGAGTGCCCCTGGGTTCAACTCCCAAGTACGAATGAATGAATGGGGTTGGGAATGAAAATAAAAAAGGAAAGAAAGAAAGAGCCTTAAAACTGATCCGGGAGCCAAGATCCTCTCTACACACTCAGCCCTAACACCATTCTGCTTCAGTTTCTTTACCTAGGACTTGGAGGTGTCTGTTTACACACCGGCCTTTCTTCTTCTGTCCCCCTTATTCCCACATTCTGGTGTCTCATCTTTCCCATCCCCCTTTCGTAGACTAGAGTACAAGTACTCCAAACTGGTGATGAACGCTACCCTCAAGGACTGCGACCTACCGGCAGCTGACAGTTGTGCCATCATGGAAGGCGAGGATGTGGAAGATGACCTCATCTTCACCAGCAAGAAGTCTCTCTTTGGGAAGATCAAATCGTTTACCTCCAAGGTAGGGCAAGGAGCCACACTAGGACCCCGAATGGCATCCCTCAGGGAGGGACCACTGCTCTGCTCCCAACTCCACACACTCTTCTCCCACCTGAGCATCCTGCCTTCTGCCTGTTTCACATCAATACTCTGTCCTGGGCCCAAGGCTGCTCTTGACCAGGCTCCTTCTCTCCTGACATGCACTCTAGCTGGGGGACCGCTTGGGCCTTTAGCTTCTAGGAGGAGTATTGAGCCATCCATCTTCCCCCTTTTTAATCTATCTAAGCCCCCTTTTATTTTTCTGGAGGGGAAAGAGGCAATCTCTAGGATGGTCATGATGATGTAAGGCTCTCCTTTGGCCAGTGGAGGGTGCTGTCCCCCAGGTGCTGGGCTGAGTCATGGCTAATTCCAAGCTGTTCCTTGAGCAATTCTGAGCTAAGGGGAGGTGGGGGAGGTTGGCTCTGTGTGGGTGGATGAGTGGGTGTGAAGCTTATAAATGCAACACAGACACCACTGTTGCTGGGTGTGGGGGGGCAGACGCCACCCAAGCACCTCCTCCAGGGGGCGCTGCTGGGCTTCACTCAGCCAGGCGAACACCTGATGATACACCTGATTACAGCTCAGAACCAGTTCATCCAAACAGGTGTGGGTGGGGAGGGTGGGGAGAGGAAGGAGAGGACAGGCGAATGGTGAAGAGGGTTCGGTGTTTAGATTGCTGAATCGTGTTCTCTTTGTGCCACCTGCCAGGGTGACTCCCTTCAACTCTGTAGACCTTGTTCTTTTTTTTTTAACCAATGGGAAAACAGTTCACCCAGGACTCCTTGAGTCACACTCTGAGACTTCTAGAATTCAGCAGAAATGCAAAACAGGAGATTTAAAGGATTTTTAAAAAATATTCTCTTGCCGGGCGTGGTGGCGCACGCTTGTAATCCCTGCGCTTGGGAGGCAGAGACAGGAGGATCGCGCAGGTTCCAAGCCAGCCGCGTGCGCTGGCTTAGGAGACCCTGTTTCCAAATGAAAATGTAAAAATAGGTCTGTGAGTGTAGCCCAGAGGTAGAAGGGCTTCCAGGAACCCCAGTACCACCAAAAAAAAAAAAAAAAAAAAAAAAAAATTCTCTTACTGAGCCTAGAGAGAGCAAGAATATTCTCTAAGGGTTCCTTCTGTCCCCCATTCTCCGTTTCTCTTCTCTGTCCTCCAAGCTTGCCGCCGTGCAGCAGCCAGCCCCTTTCAGATGTCACCGTCTCTCTTTCAGAGGACTCCTGATGGGTTTGACTCAGTGCCGCTGAAGACATCTTCAGGGGGCCCAGACATGGACCTGTGAGGGCACCGCCCTGCCTCACCTCCTCCGTACTTTGGCACATCACTTTGCAAGCCTGTGGCGATTCAGGGGCCAGCATCCTGCGATACCCACTGCTGGAAATCTCTTCTTTGTGGCCTTATCAGAAGAAGTTTGAATTTCGGATCTTTGTGTTTTTTTTATATAGAGCACCCAGACCTTCCTTTCTGCTTGCCTCAAACCTGCCAAATATACTCATACTTTTTTGTATAGTATTCCTTCTCTTGCATCTTGTTTCCTAACGTGGTCCAGCCAGTGGAGCTGTCACAACCACACCTGCCCATAATTCTTATAACTCAATAGTGAAGATGTTTCCTCTTCTTAAGGATGGAAATGATTCCTTCTGTCCTCTTATTTAAGGACAGGAGCAGCTGGGAGTTTTCCCTCAGCTCATGGTCTCTTAGGGGAGAGGCTGGTGAAGGAGTGTCAGGTTCTCTGAAGGATGATCCTTAAGGGAGCCTGGATTCCTTTCTTCTGGAGACCAGCTCGCACTGAGGGTAATGGACAGTCCGCGGGCAAGGTGAGTACGGCCTGCATTAGAAGAGGCTTGATGAACACCAAGGGAGGCAACAAAGAAGGGCTTTTTGTTTTATTTTGTAACCAGGTACTTCGTTTTCGTCTCTTAAGAAAATGACAGGCCGGACATGGTGGCGCACGCTTGTAATCCCTGCGCTTGGGAGGCAGAGACAGGAGGATCGTTCGCGCAGGTTCAAAGCCAGCTGCGCGCGCTGGCTTAGGAGACCCTGTTTAAAAAAAAAAAATGTAAAAATAGATCTGGGAGTATAGCCCGGAGGTAGAAGGGCTTCCAGGAACCCCGGTACCGCCAAAAAAAAAAAAGAAGAAAGAAAGAAAGAAAGAAAGAAAGAAAGAAAGAAAGAAAGAAAGAAAGAAAGAAATGACAGTCTCACTAAAGCCAAAGGAAAATGTCAAGAAACTGCCCAAAACCTTGGCAGATCTATTCTCCTATTTGGGGCAGGGTACTAGGGATTGAACCCAGGGGCATTTTGTCTCAGCCCTCAGCCCATTTAGATTTCTATTTTAAAACAGGGTCTTGCTGAGAGTCCCACTAAATTGCTGAGGCTGGCCTTGAACCTGTTATCCTCCTATCTCAGCCTAACCAAGTATAGGTATTTCAGGTGAACACAACCTCGCCTGGCTTCTCCCATTTTTTTTTTAAATATATCATCCACCATCTCCCTACAATGCATAAGAGAACTTAGATAAGCCCCAAACTAGATGTTCTAAACTTATACTTCATTGGCTTATACCAGGCCTAGACCACATCACAGGACAGATATATGTTATTTTGAAAAAATACAGAAAGCCAAAGATTTTTTTCTGGGGGGAGGTGGTACTGGGACCACCCAGGAATATTCTATATCTGAGCTACACTCCCAGCCCTTTTTATTTGTTTTATTTTGAAACAGGGTCTCACTAAGTTGCTGAGCTTGCCTCGAACTTGTGACCCTCCTATCTCAGCCTCCCAAGTCCTGAGCTTACAGCCATGTACCACCATACCTGGCTAGAAGCCACGGTTTCAATGGGGCTGTCCTGGGAACTCCAGCCCACAATGGCATGGACCTGAGGTGGCCATTGATGTCTCCTTCTGAACTTGACATATCTACTCAGCCACAGATTTAATAACTTACAACCTGGCCAGAAAGGGAAATGGATCCTTGGCCTGTGACCCAGCAGCAGAACTAGATCAGCCTTTAAGGGGGGAAACCAGAGGAGTTTAACACACTGTTAACCAAAACTTCCAAGCCTCTGTCCTTCCCGTTTACCTGTTCTCATTTCCTTTGTGCACTAAAAAACTATAAGGACCTCTGGCCCCTGTTCTGGCAGCATCCGTTTGGAAGGGAGCAGACTAGCTGTCCTCTCTGCCCCTTTCCCACTTTCACTCTGACAGTAATCGAAGCACATGCCGTACAAAATCACAACCAGACCTTTTTTTTTTTAAGTTTATTTTATTTATTTATTTATTTATTTATTTATTTATTTATTTATTTATTTTTGGTGGTACTGGGGTTCTTGGAAGCCCTTCTATCTCCGGGCTACACTCCCAGACCTATTTTATATTTTTTTATTTGGAAACAGGGTCTCTTAAGCCAGCATGGCTGGCTTCAAACCAGCGGATCCTCCTGTCTCCGCCTCCCAAGCGCGAGGATCACGAGCGTGCGCCACCACGCCCGGCACACTTTCAGTGACTTTTTTTCTACTACTGGAAATTCTTTCTCCCTCAGGATCAGACTAGAATGACCATCTCTGGGTCAAATCCCAGTTGCCTATGGTTTGTGCCCGTGCCCTCTTTCCGGTGACCATCTGGTGACCAGATGGTCAGTACAGAATGGAGAGGCCTTTCCGAGTGGCTTGTCTGCCACAGCGGTTGGCTCATCTCGTCAGCCATGGCTGCCCTGGCAATGCTGAGACATGGAACTGGGCCATGACTGTGGTGGCAGGGAGGTCCCTTGGCTCAGGAATGTGGCTTTTCTATGGGGATCCCTCTCTCCCTCCTTTTGTAGGAGTCAGGCTTTGAGAGCCAGTCGCCATGCAGGGATTCCCCCTGCAAAGTGCATCCCCTGAGCTCCAGCCTCGGGTCTTCTGCAGCCTCAGCAGCAGCACCTGGGCCTCTCTGTGTCTCACCGAGCAACAGCCTTTTGTGAGAAAGGCCACAGAAGGTCCTCGGGTGACTTTGGAAGTACCAGGAAAAAGTACATTCCCTTTTGGTTGCTCTGTTCCAACATCCTAAAACTGAATGCCCCCAGAACAACCTAAACTCCACTGATTAAGTTACAGAACTTTAAGGTCCCACTTTTAGTACCCAGTATGGGCTTATTTCCATTGTAAGGAGGCACCTTTTGCTCCCCCAGCAATTTAGAAACTTCAGATATAATTAACAGCCTTATTGTGATTTAATTAACATTCTGTACAATTTTTTTTTTTTTTGGTACTGAGGATTGAACCTAGGGGTGTTCTACCTCCAAGCTACACCCTCAGCCCTCTATCTTTTCTTTTGAAACAGGGTCTTGCTAAGTTGCTGAGGCTGACTTCAAACCGGCAATCCTCCTATCTCAGCCTTCTAAATTCTGGGATTATGAGCATGTGCCACCGTGCCCAGCTCAACTCACCCATACAATTCAAAGGCTTTTAGCGTATTCACAGAGTTCAACATCTTTTTTTCTTCTTCTCGCAGTGCTGGGGATGGAACCCAAGGCCTCTCACATGCTAGGCAAGTGCTCTACCACTGAACCACATCCCCAGCCCTGTATGTTCATTTTAGAACAAACACATGTTAGATCTGCTGTGGGACAAAGGCTTTAGCCTTTGACCCAGGGCTACAGTGGTTTTCACAAGCTATTGGGGGGGGGGGATGTGGGCTCAGGAGATAAGATATTTAAATCCCATTTGGCTACCTAGAGCCTAGGAACACAGAAGTAACTAACTCCCATCCCGCAGTCATCGCCTCTATTTGACTGTGAATACCAGTGAAGATTGTGTTGTATCCAAGGACCAGGGGATTTCTTATGCCAACAGAACTATTTTTTCTTCTTTTTTGGTCTGACTCTAAAGATAAGACTGACTATATTTATACAACAGAGACTTTGTAACAGATTTTTCAGCTTTGTGAAATCAAATTTTTGTCTTATCGGGACTGGTTGGATTTCCTCTTTATTCTGTATTCCAAGCACTTGCAGTTTGTTAGGGGATGGGCACCGCATGTCAGTTTTGCGTGTGTGTGGAATAAAAACACGCCTTTCGAGTTATTTTTTTCTTGAACATGGGTGTCTGGCTGGACGGGTGAGTGGAAAATGATTAAGTGTCCTTCAAGCCTAAACCGAAGAGGAGACAGAAGAGAGCACTGCCTTCAAGCCCAGCCCTCAGAGCAGCACGGACCCGCGGGAAACCTCCGGCCTCCTGTTGAGGAATCTATCAGTGAGCAAAGCCTCTTTCCACAATAATAAAATACAGCTAATGATACCGGGGTTGGGTGAGGGGCGCATGTTCGTTCCCTTTCTTCCCAGTTCAGGTTTGCGTGAGTCCAGCCACATAATAACATCCACGAATATGAATAAATTTGTCTCTTGGGGTAGGATTGTTATAGACTGGATGTGGAGAAAATCCTAGAGGATATCAAGGACCTACTACTTCCCAGGGTCTTTAGGTTTCCCGGCCTCAGTACATTCCTTCACTCTAGTTGAGGACCCTTGACTCCCAAGAAGAATATCCTTATCTGGATGAGTCTGGGATTAAGACTTTCAAATCCAAATTGCAGCAAGCACCAGGTGTCCTAAGTCAGATTCCTTGTTTTTTTTTTTTTTTTCTTTTTTTTTAGTTTTGTTTTGTACTGGGGATTGAACCCAGGGACATTCTGCTTCTGAGCGACACCACCCCTTGTTCTTTATTTTATTTTTTAAAATTTTGAATCAGGGTCTTGCTGAGTTGCTGAAGATCTCACTAAGTCGCTGAGACTGGCCTCAAAGCTGTGATCCTCCTGACTCAGTTTTCCAAGTACTGGGGTGACAGGCGTGCACCACAACACCAGCATCCTAGGGTAACTTTTAGCCTCCCCAAAAGCCTTTTCTCCTTCAATTTCTCCCACTCCTGTAGTCAGCCAGAGTCCCTTCTTTCCTTTTCTTTTCTTCATTTTCTTTTCTTTTCCTTTCTTTTCTTTTTAAACTGGCTATGGAACCCAGAGGCATTCTCCCCCTGAGCTACACTCCCAGCCCTTTTTCTTTTTTCTTTTGAAAATGTATCTGGCTCAGAGTCCTTTTTCTAACACAAATCTAATGACACCCAATTGTGCAAAAATCTCTGGTGGTTCCTCGTGGTTGTCAGGCAGGACTGATTCTCGGCAGGTGCCCATCTGTACTCCAGTTATTTAGCAAAATCCTGTTTCAAAATAAAAAATAAAGAGCTGGGCATGGTGGCGCATACTTGTATTCCCAGTATTCGGGAGGCTGAGACAGGAGGATCCGGGTTCTTGGACAGCCTCAGCTACTCAGTGAGGCCCTTTGCAACTCAGTGAGACCCTGTTTCAAAATAAAGAATAAAAAATAGAGCTGGGGGTTTAGCTCAGAGGTAGAATGCCCCTGGGTTCCATCTCCAGTACCAAAATAAAATAAAATAAAAAATAAAAAGGTGTGGGGATGGAGTTCAGAGGTAGCACACTCCAGGGTTCAGTCTCAATACCACACACACACAGATCACATGGGAGACCTGCCGTTCATTTTCATAAACTCAACAATATATTGTGTAATATCCCAATACAACAAACAAGCCACAGACATGATCAAGTTTGAATTGGGGCAAAGAATGTGTGGGTAACTTTAAATTTTCCTCAATCATTGAAGAAATGGCCAGGCAAGAAGATACTTAACAATTTGGTCTAAACCTTAAGGAAGACATTTAATTGAGAACCAAAGAGAAACAATGACAATTGAAGAGATAGAGAAACTGATATAGGGTGACTATACATAACTTTATGGATAACTGATTAGTTATTCAAGGAGATTTGGGACATAAACGAATTTTTTCTTACCGCTGAAGTTAACAATCCCACATAAAATACAACTCCCTAATCTGGGTGTGGTGGTGCACGCTTGTAAGCCCAGTACTTGGGAGACTGAGACAGGAGGATTTTGGTTCTCAGACAGCCTCAGCTACTTAATGAGGCCCCCTGCAACTCAGTGAGACCCTGTTTCAAAATAAAGAATAAAAAATAGAAGCTGGGCGTGGTGGCACACACTTGTAATCCCCACGCTTGGGAGGCGGAGACAGGAGGATCGCGCAGGTTCGAAGCCAGCCTCGCTGGCTTAAGAGACCCTGTTTCCAAATAAAAAATATGAAATAGGTTTGGGAGTATAGCCCGGAGAAGGGCTTCCAGGAACCCCAGTACCACCAAAAAAAAAAAAAATAGGGCTGGGGTGTAGCTTGGAGGTCAAATACCCCTGGGTTCCATCCCCAGTACTGAAAAAAAAAGAAAAAGAAAAAAAAAAAAAAGCAACTCCCTATACAGCACAGTGAGGCAGGGGAACTGGCACACATCACCCCAACTCCATCAGAGGCGAGGCTAGATCAAGACACCCCAGGTCCTGCAGCTTTCAATGACGCGCGCTATTATCCTTAAATTCCTTCGTGCTTGCTCAAGGACAGCAGCAGCAACTCCCTTTATTGAGGTCTCTCTCTGATAGAAGGGAATGGACAACCAACCCAGAGCTTGAGTTCCTCCAGAAACAGCATAGTAAAAACTAGCGTACTGTGGGAAACCAGACGGTTGCCCAACCAACCTCGGGGGAACTGGGAAGAAGGCTTCCTGGGGAGAGAAGGCATTAACCCATTAGGAACAGAGGAGGAAGAGGAAACTCCAGGCAGAAGGAGCTTGTACAAAGAAAGCTCCACGGAAGAGAACCACAGGTCATTTGGCAGAGGAAGTCCAATGTCAAGAGTTAAAGAGGGAACATGGCCGGGCGTGGTGGCTCACGCTTGTAATCCCCGCGCTTGGGAGGCGGAGACAGGAGGATCGCGCAGGTTCGAAGCCAGCCTCAGCTACTAGTGAGGCTCTCAGCAACTTAGTGAGACCCTGTTTCCAAATAAAATATAAAATAGGACTGGGAGCTTAAGAGACCCTGTTTCCAAATAAAAAGTATAAAATAGGTCTGGGAGTGTAGCCCTAAGGTAGAAGGGCTTCCAGGAATCCCAGTACCACCAAAAAAAAAAAAAGAGGAAACATGTTGGAGAAGCTGTTAGGCACAGCCCATGACGGGCTTCGGAGGCAGCCAGGCATCATGGTCCACACCTGTAATCCTGGTACTTGGGAGGTGGAGACAGGAGGATAGCAGATTTGAAGGCAGCTTCAGCACTTTGACAAGCCCCTCAGTAACTTAGTGAGACCGTTTCAAAATAAAAATAAAATGGGCTGGGGGTGCAGTCAGAGGTAGAATGTCCCTGGGTTCCATTCCCAGGACCACAATACATAAATATAAAGAGAAGGGCTTTGGGAGCCATGTTTGGACCTGTGGACATGCGGACAGGTTGTGCACAGACTTCAAGTAGAGGAATGAATGACAGGCTCAGACTTGCTTGTCAAACACTAAGAAACCTTACTCCAAATCCATGGTGGAAAGAGGAACAGAAGCGAGGCCTCTGAGGTCCCTCCATCTTAGCTCTCTGCCGGTCCTGGTAACAACAGATGAAGGCAGCGTTTTCGGGTGCCCACCTCTTGCCGTGCTACCTCCCTGCAGGTTTCGACACCGCCCCTGCCTTGGGGCTGTCTGCTAACTGCCCAGGATCCCCAAAAGCAGCATCTCACCCGGGATTCTGCTCCTCGAACTCACCACAGGTTTGTGCCCTGCTAGTTAGGCACAGCCCATGACGGGCTTTGGAGGCAGCCAGGCATCATGGTCCACACCTGTTATCCTGGTACTTGGAAGTTCCCCTTCCGGCAACTTCCTCACCCAGTGAGCATGTAACAAGCATTGAACACGTGTAAGGCATTGGTTCTTGGAAGATTAAAAATGCAAAAACCCAATAGTCTCTGCCCTTTAAGAAAAAGCCCAGCCAGGTATGGTGGCACATGCCTATAATCCCAGTACTTGGGAGGCTGAGACAGAAGGATCGCAGGTTCAAGGCCAGCCTCAGCAATTTAGTGAGGCCCTCAGCTACTCGGTGAGATTCTGTTTCAAAATAAAAATGAAAAAAGGGCTGGGGTGGGGGAGGGTTTATGGCTCAGACATAGAACAAATCCTGGGAACTGAACCCAGTACCCACAGAGAGAGAGCAAGACAGAGAAGAAGAGAAAGGAAAAGAAGGAAGTGAAGAAAGAGACACGTAATCGACAAACTAGGCTACCTTAGACACTTATTACCTGTGTCCTTGTCTCAGTTCTATCAACTTCCCTGGGCCTCTGTTTTCTTATATAGAAAATAAAGGGGTTGGTCCAGCGCACTGTTTTCTGGTTGAGGGTCCTCCAACCCCTGCGTCCGCTGAAGCAGCACCCAAGGGCTATTCTTGGGATTAAGAGCTGATAGAAATTAAACAACTAAAAATGTTATGGACTCGTACCGTCACCCCATAACTACAGCCTTATGGTGATTTGTTCTGAGTTAGCTTCTGGCAGGAATTACTCAGTGTGGTGACACTGGCTATTCCTTGTTGACCAGAATTTCCCATTTGTAGCCATAAACACTATTTATAATAATTTAATAAGAGACATTTTTATTATTTATTTACTTTTTTTTAAAACTGGGATCAAACCCAGGGGTGTTCTATCTCCAAGCTACACACCCAGCTCTCCCCCCACCCTTTTTTTAGAAACCAGAGATGTTCTGTGTCTGAGCTACACCCTAACCCATTTTTTTATTTTTTATTTTTGGTGGTACTGGGGTTCCTGGAAGCCCTTCTACCTCCAGGCTATACTCCCAGACCCATTTTTACATCTTTTTTTATTTGGAAACAGGGTCTCTTAAGCCAGCGCTGCTGGCTTCGAACCTGCGCGATCCTCCTGTCTCTGCCTCCCAAGCGCAGGGATTACAAGCGTGCGCCACCACGCCCGGCCCTAACCCATTTTATTTTATATTTTTATCTAAAGAAAGTCAAACTTCCATGTGCAGCACCTCAATTGGATGTGTCTGGAGTCTTGGAAGCTTGACTACCCTACGTTCTCCTACAAATGGACCTTGAGAGCTTGTCTGGAGGTTCTAGCAGGGGAGCGCAGCTACTCGTATACCCTTGACTGAAGACCGGTCCTCCTCTATTCAAGGAAGGTCATCCTCTTTGATGTAGCGCACAGCTTGGGAGGGACCCACATGGAGCGGTGAGGGAGAAAGGGGACACCTGCCTAGGCAGCCAGATCAGCCGAATCAACCCCAGCAATCAATGGGGTGACAGATGGCGCAGCCAGATCACACTCACATCCTTATTTGTTTTGAAATGGTCTGGTCTCGCCAGGTTTCTGAGAGTCTCACTAAGGCTGTCCTAGAATTTGCAATCCTCCTGTCTCAGCCTTCCAAGTACTGGGATTACAGATGCATGCCACCCTGCCCAGCTTATTTATTATTTTTTTTAATGCATGTTAGAAGCCCAGCATGGTGGTGCACATTTGTAATCCCAGCATTTGGGAGGCTGAGACTGAAGGATTGCAGTTCAAAGACAGCCTCAGCTACTTAGTGAGGCCCTTTGCAACTCAGTGAGACCCTGTTTCAAATGAAAAAATAAATAGGGCTGGGGGTGTAGCTTGGAGATAGAATGCCCCTGGGTTCTAACACCAGTACCGCAAAAATAAATAAATAAATATTCATATTAGCTGGGTGTGGTGGCACACACTTGTAATCCAGTACTTGGAAGGCTGAGAAAGGAGGATCCTAGGTTCATGGCCAGCCTCAGAAATTTAGTAAAGCCCTGGTTTTTGGTTTTTGGTTTGTTTGTTTTTTGTGGTACTAGGAATGGAACCCAGGGACATCCTACCTCCAAGCTACACCCCAGCCCTATTTTTTATTCTTAATTTTGGAACAGGGTCTCACTAAGTTGTGGAGGGCCTCACTAAGTAGCTGAGGCTGGCCGTGAACCCCAGTCCCCCTGTCTCAGCCTCCCAAATGCTGGGATTACAGCCTGTGTCATTACGCCCAGCTTGAAACCCTGTTTGAAATAAAAATAAAATAGGGCTGAGGATGTTGCTCAAAGGTTGAAATGCCTGAGTCCCATCCCCAACACTAAAAAGAAAAACAAATCATGTTAGCCAAGTACAGTGGTACACAGCTGTGGTCCCATCTACTTGGGAGGCTGAAGCAGGAGGATTGCATGAGTCCATGAATTTGAGGCCACATAGGGTGACTTGTTTCAGAAAGAAACGAAAATCATGAGCCAGGCATGGTGGCACACATTTGTAATCCCAGCATTTGGGAGGCTGAGACAGGAGGATCATGGTTCACGGCCATCCTCCACTGCTTAGTGAGGCCCTCTGCAACTTAGTGAGACCGTGTTTTATTTTTTTTTAATTTTTTATTGGCACATTGTATTCATACATCATAATGGGATAAAAAAAACTTGAGTAGACATACATGCACACACTACCCGGTTAACCCCTAGAGGCCCTGTTTTAAAATAAGGAATAAAGCCGGGCGTGGCGGTGCACGCTTGTAATCCCCGCGCTTGGGAGGTGGAGACAGGAAGATCGTGCAGGTTCAAAGCCAGCCGCGCTGGTTTAAGAGACCCTGTTTCCAAATAAAAAAATATATAAAATAGGTCTGGGAGTGTAGCCCAGAGGTAGAAGGGTTGCATCCCCAGTACCACCAATAAACAAACAAACAAATAAATAAATAAATAGGGCTGGGGGTGTATCTCAGAGGTAGAATGCCCCTGGGTTCAATCCCCAGTCCTGCAAAAAAAGAAAGGAAAAAAGAAAAGAAAATGATAAGTGAAGTATGCCATTATGTTCCTTTGTTACACTAACCAGGTATTATGAATGCTCCCAAAGGGAGATGTGTGTAATTTAATAAGACTAACGATGAAAAGACCTAAGTAAATTTAGGGAGGGACCGCAATTCTCACCCTTACCTTCCACTGGTTTTATTTTTTTTCCTGGCTGCATATTTATTTATTTATTTATTTATTTATTTATTTATTTATTTTTGGTGGTACTGGGAATTGACTCCAGGGGCTGGGTGTGTAGCTCAGAGTTAGCATGTCCCTGGGTTCAATCCCCAGTAACACACACACACACACACACACACACACACACACACACACACTTCAATAGACACAACAGTTTGGAAGCATGTTTTTTTAATTCAATGAATCACCAGGTATTTCTTGGCTGCAAAATGTTCTGGGCAATTATGCTTTGGGGAAAACTTTCTCACTGTGTGAAAAAATAAAATGGAACTCTTATCTGATTTTACTTACAAAGGTAAACTCAAGATGGATTGAATACCTAATAGAAAGGTCTATGTGGTGCCTTGCTTAAACTTGGGAGGTAGTCAGGGAAGTCTTCAGGGAGCCCCAAGGATGAATGCTTTGACTGCAGATTCCAATGAGCCCACCTGCCATGTTACAGCCCCAAGGACATGTCCTGGTTACAAGCCCAGCTATGTCTCAGTCAAAGTAACAGGGTTTGACATGTCCCCGTAGGCCCCATGCGGACCCAGGAGGTAGCCAAACCACTGAGTCATCTTGTAACTAAGCTGATGTCATCCTCCCATTCCTCCTCCTACCCACCCTTCATGAGAGTCTCCTTATAAAAGGGGACCATGGCCAGGCATGGTGGCACACAATTGTAATCCCAGTACTTGGGAGGCTGAGACAGGAGGATCGCGGGTTTGTGGACAGCCTCAAATACTTAGTGAGACCCTGTTTCCAAAACAAAAATACAAAATGGGTCTGGGAGTGTAGCCCGGAGGTAGAAGGCCCCTGGGTTCCATCCCCAGTGCCACAAAATAATAATAATAATAATAATAATAATAATAATAATAACGTAAAGGCACAAGATAAAAATAACAGCAAAATAACAATTATAGCAAAGTAAAAAAGTACATCATTGATAAAATTAACATGATAAATTGGAAGGCTAACCATGTGTACTAACATTAATTAGAGATGAATCAATTGGGGCTCATATTAGGAACCTGTACAAATCAACAGTAACCAGAAGGAAGAATATCCATTAAAAAAAAAGGAAATGGCAAAGGATATGAATGAGCAACTTACCAAAAAAAAAAAAAAGAGAGAGAGAGAGAAAACCCCAAAGGCTACGAGTTATTGAAGAAATATGCAAACTCATTAGTTGTTAGAGAATTGCAAAATTAAAACAACAATCAACAGTCGCTCACACCCACTAGATTGGCAAAGCTTAGAAAGCCGGATAACGCAGGATATTGGAAAGAATTTGAGGGCAGGTAGAGGCACCTTTCACAAACTCCTAGAGGGAATGTAGACTAGATTGAAGGAGCCCTCTGGAATGCAACCTGACAAAACTCAGCTAAATAAAGTACATACCCGGCCTAGGACCCAGCCATTTCCGTTCCTAGATAGGTGTCACAAAGACTTTCTCACAGGTCTGTGGGATGAAAGGCAGGCTCACCGTGCCGCTGCACCTCTAGGCATGTAGCGCTTCTGAAAGTTTAAATCTAACGCGCCAGCCAGCCCAAACCCCAGGGAAGAACCTTCCCCGGGGTCAGCGCCATCTCTCTCCCTAACCCTGACCTACATCTCAGGGCTGGTTTGGCAAGGGCAGGCTGGGGAGTAGGGAAGAGTCTAAGAGGAAACACCTTTCTCTCCTCCTGTTCACACACACACAAACAGTTCTGCAAGCAGGTTTTCCCCATACACCAAGCAATTCACTAGTGGGTACCAACTGGGTGTCCTCTAATTCAATTCAGTTCAATCCTAACACTATCTACCTGGAGGTAGCATCAGACCCCACAGGTTAAGGGCTCAGTCGTCGCAGACTTTCCCCCACTTCAGGTACTACTTGCAGGAGTAGGGCGTTACTTACCAGCCATAAATCAGGGTTCCCACTACCCTCTTCCTGGATCAATTACTTTGTTGAGACAGCTCACAGAAGTCAAGAAAATGGCGTTTACTGGTTTGTTATGAAAGGTATTATAAGGTTACAGATGAATAGCCAGGCAGAGAGACGGGATAGGACGAAGTGTTGGGGAGGGGAAACCCAAAGCTTCCACATTCTCTCTGGGCTCATCCATCTCCCGGGACCTCTATATATTCAGCAACGCAGAAACTCATCGACTCTGGTCCTAGAATGTTTTAGAGCTTGATGTCCTGCACATCCCTTTTCCTGGAGGTTGGACTGAGAGTTTCAATCTTCAAATCGTCTAGCCACTTTTGGGTGACTGGCCCCACCTTGAGCCACCACATTAGCGTAAACCAGGTGTTCTCAAAGGGGCTCATTACTTCCATTGCCCTGGCAATGGCCAGGGTTTTAGGCTCTCTGTGGCAAGAACCAAGGACAAAGACTTATTTATTTATTTATTTATTTATTTAGTGGCACTAGGGTTCCTGGAAACCCTTCTACCTCCGGGCTCCACTCCTAGACCCATTTTTTTTATATGGTACTGGGGATGGAACCCAGGGGCCTTCTACCTCCAGCTACACTCCCAGACCTATTTTATATTTTATTTGGAAACAGGATCTCTTAAGCCAGCTGAGGCTGGCTTCGAACCTGCAGGATCCTCCTGTCTCAGCCTCCCAAGCGTGGGGATTACAAGCATCGCCACCACGCCCGGCTGACCAAATGTATTTAAAATTATAACACAGACAAGCCTGGCAGGGTGGTGCGTTCCTATAATCCCAGTATTTGAGAGATTGAGACAGATTAAAATCAAAGTATAGTGAAATCTTTGTTGGGGGGGGGTTGTGTTCAAATAGAACCAAGACATGACCTCAATACTTTGTGCTGCTTTCAAATCTGATACTCTAAGTCCTCATGCCTCTACAAGATTCACCTGCACTGTCCCAATCCTGAGTTCTAAAGGTCCCTCACAGAAACCAGGAAGAAGGCAGAAAAAGATAGAAGAGGCACAGCAGAAGTGCATGTCCACTAATCCAAAAAAGGCATTCCGAAGCCAGGCGTGGTGGGGCAGGCTTGTAATCCCAGTACTTGGGAGGCTGAGACAGGAGGATCTCAGGTTCATGGCCAGCCTCAGCTACTTAGTGAGGCCCTCCACAACTTACTGAGACCCTGTTTCAAATAAAAAAATCAAAATATAGGGCTGGCGGTGTAGCTTGGAGGTAGAAAGCCCTTGAGTTCAATCCCCAGTGCCGAAAAGGAAAGAAAGAAAAAAGAAAAAGGCATTCCAGCTGTGAGGCAGGAGAGCAGGAATCTTAAATTGAGGTAATCCTACTGACAAAAATATGTAGCTCTACTCTTGTATTGATGCAGGATAGAAGAAATAACATAAATAGGCAGAAAGAAGACAGACAGGAAAAAGTAAATATAACTTTAACAACCTGGTGTCTCATACCTTTACTCCCCAAACCAGGCTTGTCTCCCCCAAATTCCTGGGAAATTAGTAAATCTTAAATCTTAAAAGTTAAGGAAAGACAGGTGAAATCCCAGTACTTGGGAGGCTGAGACAAGGAGGACCCAGGCTTGTGGCCAGCCTCGGCTACTTAGTGAGACCCTATTTCAAAATAAAGAATAAAGCCGGGCGTGGTGGCGCACGCTTGTAATCCCAGCATTGGGAAGGCTGAGACAGGAGGATTGTGGTTCGTGGACAGCATCAGCTACTTAGTGAGGCCCTCTGCAACTTAGTGAGACCCTGCTTCAGAATAAAGAATAAAAAATAGGGCAGGGGGTGTAGCTCGGAGGTTGCCCCTGGGTTCTATCCCCAGACCCGCAAAATAATAATGATGATGATGATGATGATGATGAATAAAAAATAGGGCTGGGGATGTAGCTCAGAGGTAGAATGCCCCCTAGATTCAATCTCTAGCACCACAAATAAAAAATTTTAAAAAAAGGAAAGAATGAAACTATACCTTGGGAATGATTAACAAAGACAGATACCATATCTTGAGAAACCTATGACTTTAGGGGCGTTGGATCTTATCTACTGATCAGATAATGGAGACCACAATTATCCTAAAAAGTCTGAGAATGACCAGACCACCAGAAGCCACCTCTCACATACGTTAACATGCCTGCCCTCCCCCAAAGTTTCTTTTAAAAGAAGAGTCATGAGCTGGACACGGTGGTGCATGCCTGTGTACCTAGTACTTGGGAGGCTAAGACAGGAGGATCACAGGCTGGAGGATAGCCTCAGCAAGCTTAGCAAGACCCTGTTTCCAAATAAAAAATAAAACGGGACTGGGGGTGTAGTTCAGAGGCAGAATGTTCCTGGGTTCAATCTCCAGTATCACAAAAAAGAGGAGCCATGAACCCCCAAAAGGCCTTTCTCACTTTTGGGGTGGCCCGCATTCTCCCTTCAATGTGTATTTCTTACTTTCCTAAATTAAGCTCTATGTCTCTGACTGGCGTGAGCTGAAATTCTGTGTGTGTGTGTGTGTGTGTGTGTGTGTGTGTGTGTGTGTGTGTGTTAGACTCCTAGCCCAATTTTTTATTCTTTATTTGGATACAGGGTCTAAGTTGCGGAGGGCCTCACTAAGTAGCTGAGGCTGTCCACGAACCCTCCTGCCTCAGCCTCCGAAATGCTGGGATTAAAAGCGTGCGCCACCACACCCGGCTCTCTGAGCTGAAATTTTGTCCTCATGTAAGCCAAGGACCCTGCCAATCTTGGGTTGAGGAATCAACCCTTCTCCCTTGACAGCTCCAAGGTAGAAAGCAGAGATTCAGGGAGAAGGTTTAGTGAAGCGCCCAACCTCATGAGAAGAAAACTGGAATTTGCGGGTGAGCCAACTTTCAGGTCAGGAATCAGAGAATCAGAGAAGAGCCTGAAATATGCCATTCAACAGTAGGAGGAAACAAGCATCCACACTTAAACAAAATGCGCTCTGAGCCCTTACAGGAACTAAGGAGGACACGCCCACGCACCACGCCGCTTCCGGCCGAGAGGGGGCGCCCGCGCGTGTCCGCCGCGCATGCGCCGGGAGGGTGGATCGGCGCGCAGGCGCAGTGCGTCCGTCACCGGGTGGCTGCTGCGGTACTGCTCCTTGCTTCCCCAGAGTGTTGGCCCAGAAGATAGGAAGATGGTGCTAGATCTGGATTTGTTTCGGGTGGATAAGGGAGGGGACCCAGCCCTCATCCGAGAGACGCAGGAGAAGCGCTTCAAGGACCCGGGACTGGTGGATCAGCTGGTGAAGGCAGACAGCGAGTGGCGACGATGTAAGTGCCGGGATGCGCGGGGTAGCCCTCTAATCCTAAACGTAGCCTCTTCTCGAGTCCAGTCACTGCTCCAGAGGCCACGGTTTCCACCCTTCGTCAGATGCCCTCTTGGGCTTCGGTGGCTCCAAGACCCTCCTGTCCCCAAAACACAGGCTGGGAGCCGGAGTCATCCCACTTTCCCCGGCTCGGGCGGCGCAGGGTCCTCCGCGCGTGCTCAGTGCCGGTCGCTGCCTTTGCCGCTGGGAAGGAGCGCGGCGCATGCGCCTCGGGAGCTGTCATCTGGGCCGGCCAGAAGAAAACCCGAGCGGGAGGTTTGGTAGGGGTGGGGTGTCTTTTCTCATCTTTAGCATGGCCACAGCCTGGTCCTCTGTTTTGAAACCACTAAAGGCTGTTGCCAGAGGTTGAGTCACATCTGAAGCACAGTAGGTCTACTCCCCCTATGTCAGAAGCATTTGGGGACTGTGGAAGCCACTCCAGGCTAAAAACAGTGACCCCAGAGCATTGCGAAAGGCCCTCCTTCTGACCTATGGGTATACCTTTAAGAATCAGGAGTCCTTTGTATGGCAGGTCAGACAGGAAAGGAAGGGTGCCGTAATGAAAATTTAAAAAAAAAGCTTGTAATTATCGAAGTTGTTTATGATTTGTGGGAGCTTCTGGAAAAGGGGCAAAAAACCAGAAACTTCTTTCACAAGCTAAATAAAACTATCGAACTCTGCCTGTCAATTTCAGCCTAGACTAGAGTGGTCAGTGGTGGCCGGATGTTGTCAAGCACATGTGATCCATTTTGTCTGATGCAATATGTCTGCAACCAGCTGAGAGCCAGGTTTAGGCCAGCATGCTGCAAAGGCAGTTGCTATGCAACAGCGTGATGAATTTCTATTAGGGAAATTGATTTTCCTAAACTTATAAGGTGTTAGGTATAAAACAAAAAAGTGGGTTTTTTTGTTTTTTGGTGGTACTGGGGGTGGAACCCAGAGGCTTTCTACCTCTGGGCTATACTCCCAGACCTTTTTTATATTTTATTTGGAAACAGGGTCTCACTAAGTTGCTGAGAGCCTCACTAAGTAGCTGAGAGCCTCACTAAGTAGCTGAGGCTGGCTTCGAACCCGTGCGATCCTCCTGTCTCAGCTTCCCAAGCGCGGGGATTACAAGCATGTGCCACCATGCCCGGCTAAACAAAAAAGTGTTTAACTTGAGTTGTCTGCTGATTTTGTATCTCTTAGGGATCGTGCTAATATAGTTTGGGAGAGTCCACACTTGAATCTGAAGTTTTGAGTTGCAGTGGAATTGAAATTTGCCAAATGTTTTTGTGTAGGACAAAAATATACTGAGCAATATTTTATGGAATCAGAAGTATCAGATTGTTCTATCAGCCCAGATGTTAGCTGTGAAATGACTGAATGTTGTGTATAACATACAAATCTGTGGGAAGTTTTTTCTCATATCTGACAAATGGATATGAGATGAGTTCTTTCGGGACAAAGATTTGGTCATATATACATATATACATATATATACACACACATACACATATATAAACCATATGTATGTATATATAAAACATGTATATGTAAAACATACATATATATGTCAGAGGACAAGATTACAACAACTTAAAAGTCTTAATTTGCTTTATTTTGCAAGTTTAGAATCAGTAATCCATCATTCTGTAAAATAAACATTCCTGTGAGCTGAGCATAAGAGATAGGTTTTGTACAGAAAGCGGAAACAAAGAATAAAGCATCCGGGCATGGTGGCGCACGCTTGTAATCCCAGCATTCAGGAGGCTGAGACAGGAGGATCCCGGTTGCAGACAGCCTCAGCTACTTAGTGAGGCCCTTTGTAACTCAGTGAGATTCTGTTTCAAAATAAAGAATAAAAACAAAAATAGGGCTGGGGGTGTAGCTTGGAGGTAGAATGCCCCTGGGTTTCATCCCTAGTAACACACACACACACACACACACACACACATAAATAATAAATAAATAAATAAATAAATAAATAAATAAATAAGGTTGCTTTCCCTGTAAGATGAGGACAGGGAAAGAGAACAATAGAAATATAACTTACTGGTTAACATCAGATTATTTTGGTAATGCTTAAAGCTGAGGAAACTTCATTGTCATGTTGAATGAAACTGGCTTACATAGGAAATTTGTTTTCTCCTAATTTCTGGGAAGGTCAGATAACAATTTAGTTTCAGATTGATGATGTGGAACTTCAGCATAGATGTCTACAGTCATTTTTGTTTGTTTGTTTTTAAACGGGTCTAGGATGGAACCCAGGGGCATTCGACCTCCGAGCTATACCCTCTGCCCTATATTCTATTCTTTATTTTGAAACAGGTTCTCACTAATTTTCAGACAGTCTCACTAAGTAGCTAAGGCTGTCTGCAAACTGCAGTCCTCCAGTCTCGGCCTCCTGAATGCTGGGATTACAAGCCTGGGATTACAAGTGTGCGCCATCACCCCTGGCTACAGTCTTAATTTTTAGTCTGATTTGCTGGGGCCTGGTGTGGTAGCCTAGTCTAAAACAATGGTCTCCTCTAATTTTTATTTAATATGTATACACATACACAAATTATACATAAAATTCCAGTACCTAGCACTGCACCTGGTCTTTGGTAAGGGCTTGATAAAGGTTTTTCAGATGTGTGAGTATCATCTGTTGAGGGTTTTTTTTTTTTTTTTTGTGGTACTGGAGATTGAACCCAGGTGCTCTCTACTTCTGAGCCACACCCTCAGCCCTATTTTATTTTTTATTTTGAAACAGGGTCTTGCTAAGTTACAGCACACTGGCCTCAAAACCATGATTCTCCTGCCTCAGCCTCCCAAGTATTGAGATAACAGGTATGTGCCATCACACCCAGCTGTAGTATATTTTCAGTGCAACTATTAATTTGAGTATTTTCTATGTGACAACCCTTTCCAACATTCTTTTTGCATCCAAAGGGAATTCATTATTTTCTCAATCCCTTGGCTGTTCAAGTTGGTCTTTGGCAGATCTTGTATCAAGGTTCTCTTAAATTTTGAACTTCTGCTGGGCGTGGTGGCGCACACTTGTAATCCCCGCGCTTGGGAGGTTGGGACAGGAGGATCGCACAGGTTCGAAGCCAACATCAGCTACTGAGTGAGTCTCTCAGCAACTCAGTGAGACCCTGTTTCCAAATAAAGTATAAAATAGGACTGGGAGTATTGCCCGGAGATAGAAAAGCCCCTGGGTTCCACTCCCAGTACCACAAAAAAAAAAAAAAAAAAAAAAAATGAACTTCAGCCAGGCGTAGTAGCGCACGCTTATAATCCTAGCATTTGGGACGCTGAGATAGGAGGATCATGGTTCACAGACAGCCTCAGCTACTACTTAGGTCCTTTGCAACCAGTGAGACCCTGTTTCAAAATAAAGAATAAAAAAATAGGGCTGGGGGTGTATCTCAGAGGTAGAATGCCTCTGGGTTCCATCCCCAGTACCACAAAATAATAATAATAATAATAATAATAATTGAACTTCATAGCAGAGGATGAGGTTCTGTCATCCGCTGCAGTGAGGACTCACTGCAGACTTACTATAGCCAGAGCCTTAGTAAGAGCTCCGATGATGCTCCCTGGTGAGGGCACAGAAAGCTTCCCAGGCCTCCATTACAGCCATATCTGTTCATCTCCCTGGAGGCTCCCAACATGCCGTTGGGCCCTGGAGAGAATTACAGGAGTCTGCAGTGACTTGGAGTCATAAAAACACCACATTGGATTTACTACAACTCTTCTAATTCCAGAGATTTGAACTGTGATTTCTTCTTTTAACTCAGAGTTGCACAGTGAGGCCACATTTGGGCCTATGTGGCTTGTCTGCTCCCTAACCCATCAGATTTCCATGTATGCTTCTTGTTTTTGCTGTGCTGGGATTGAACCCAGGGCCTCACATTTTCCATGTCTCTTGACGTCTTCTGCCAACCCCAGGAATTCTCTTCTCCCCCAAATGTGCTAGCCTAATGAGATTTCTTTTTTTTATCATCAGTTGAAGTTTTTGTTTCCTTATAACCCTTATGTACATGCCTTGAGCCCGGCCCCCATCATGGGTGGCGAGTGGAATCGCTTTCTCACCGCTTTCAGTTTCACACTGATTCTCCCCAGGCAGAGGCCAGGCCTGGAGCGTCTGATCTGTCTAGAGTACAAACCTAATTCTTCTACTTGCGGGCCTCATTTTAGAGTGGCACTCAACCTTATCATAGCACTCATAGATTAGGGTGTGAGCCACATGGGTAACTGTACATTTGCTTGTAGTCTAAACATATAAAGAGAAGCAGGCGAGCCAGCCATGGTGGCACACCCCTGTAATTCCAGTACTTGGAAGGCCAAGACAGGAAGATCGAAGGTTCAGAAGCAGCCTCAGCAAGTATAGAGACTCTCAGCAACCTAGCAAGACCCTGTTTCAAAAACAAAAAATAGCCAGGCAGCGTGGCACACGCTTGTCATCCCAGCATTTGGGAAGCTGAGACAGGAGGATCGTGGTTCACGGACAGCCTCAGCTACTACTTAGGCCCTTTGCAATTCAGTGAGACCTGTTTCAAAATAAAGAATAAAAAAAAATAGGGGTGGGGTATAGCTCGGAGGTAGAATGCCCCTGGGTTCTATCCCCAGTACCACAAAAAATTAATTAAAATAAATTTTAAAAAAAAGGGCTAGGGGTATAGCTCGGAAATAGAACGTCCCTGGGTTCAATACCCAGTATCACAAAAATAAAAAGAAAAGGTAAAATTAATCTTGGTAATATGTTTTATTCAAAATAGTATATCCAAAATTGTTTTTTCAATGTTTAATCAATATAAAAAACTTACTAGGATAATCTGTATTCTTTGGTTTTTTTATTTTTATTTTTTGGTGGTACTGGGGGTGGAACCCAGGGGCTTTCTACCTCCGGCTATACTCCTAGACCTATTTTATACTTTATTTGGAAACAGGGTCTCACTAAGTTGCCGAGAGCCTGACTAAGTATTTGAGGCTGGCTTCCAACCTGTGCGATCCTCCTGTCTCAGTCTCCCAGGTGTGGGGATTAGAAATGTGTACCACCGTGCCCGGCTGTATTCTTTGTTTTTTATGCAAGTCTTAAAAGTACAGTGTACATTTCGCACTTATAGCGCATCTCAACTCAGCTAGCCACATTTAAAATGCTCCACAGTCATGTGGCTAGAGGCTACCATGTTGACTTCATTTGTTCGCTGTTCTCCATATATTATCTCCTAACTCTTTTATAGCATTTATATTATTTTATATATGCCATTTCTGGACTGATTTTATTGAGATGTAATATATACAATAAAGTATACGTTGATTAATTTACAACTCTGTACACCTATGTATAAATTAAAGTTCATCCATCCAGATGAAAGTCTAACACAAGCCAGACATGGTGGCACACGTGGAGGCTGAGACAGGAGGATCAAAGGTTCAAGGACAGTCTCACCAAGTAGTGAGACTCGTCAACCTAGCAAGACCCTGTTTCCAAATAAAAGTAAAGTAGGGGTGGACCTGTAGCCCAGAGGTAGAATGCTCCTGAGTTCAATCCCTAGTACTAATAAAACAAAAATGTAACACATTTTTATCATGCTGTTAGGCTCTCGCATATCCCTTTCCAGTCAATCTAATAGTATCCTAACCTCTGTCACCATAAATACTTTTGCCTGATTTTGAACTTTAGATAGTCTTAGTATATACTTTTGTAAAAAATGGCTTCTTTTGCCGGGCGTGGTGGCGCACGCTTGTAATCCCAGCGCTTGGGAGGCTGAGACAGGAGGATCGCACAGGTTCGAAGCCAGCCTCAGCTACTTAAGTGAGGCCCTCTGCAACTTAGTGAGACCCTGTTTCCAAATAAAATATAAACTAGGTCTGGGAGTATAGCCCGGAGGTAGAAAAAAGCCCCTAGGTTTTACCCCCAGTACCACCAAAAAAAAAAAAAAAATGGCTTCTTTCAAAAACACATGCAAGCTGGGCCCAGTGGCACACACCTGTAATCCCAGTGTTTGTGAGGCTGAGACAAGTGGATTGCAAGTTCAAAGCCAGCCTCAGCAATTGAGTGAGGCCTTGTTTCCAAATTAATAAATAGTATAGGGCTGGGGGTGTAGCTCAAAGATAGAGTACCCCTGGGTTCAATCCCCAGCACCACAAAGCAAAAACAAAAATGCACACTAGGTGGTTCGTGTTCACTGCTGAACACCACTCCATTATGTAAATATCCCAGTAGATTTGATTGGTATATTTACATAATGCCATCTGTGCAAAGTGGGTTGTTACCAATTTGAGGGTATTATGAATTAGCTTCTGTGTACATTCTTTTTTTTTTTTTTTTTTGGTGCTAGGGATGGAACCTGGGCTTAGCACATACTAGCAGGCCTTCTACCACTGACATATATTTCAGCTCTAGGTTTTCTTCTGTTGAGGTGGTGGTGGTGGCATTGGGGATTAAACTCTAATATGATGCCCCAAGGTAGGGGCATTCTACCTCCAAGATACAGCCTATTTTATTTTTATTTGGAAACAGGGTCTCAGAGGTTGAATAGAGTCTCACTACTTGCTGAGTCTATCCTCAAACCTACGATCCTCCTGTTTCAGCCTCCAAGTACTGGAATTCCAGGTGTGCACCGCCATACATGGCCTATGTATATCCGTTTTTGTTTGTTTGTTTTGTTTTTCTGGTACCGGGGATGGAACCCAGGGGCGTTCTACTTTTGAGCTACACCCCCAGTCCTATTTTTTTCAAAGGACCTCACTAAGTAGCTGAGACTGTCCACGAACTGCGATCCTCCTGTCCCAGCCTCCAGAATGTTGGGATTACTAGCATACACCACCACGTCTGGCTCCTATGTATATTCTTTAAAAAATCTTAATTGCCAGGTGGTAGCTCATGCCTATAACCACAGTACTTGGAAGGCTGAGACAAGAGGATCACAGGTTCGAAGCCAGCCTCAGCAACTTAGACTCTGTTTCCAAATAAAAAAATAAAATAGAGCTGGGGTGTGGCTTGAAGGTAGAAGGCCACTGTGTTCAATTCTCAGCACCACTACAAAAGAAAAAGTAAGCCAGGTATGGTAGTGCATACTTATAATCCCAGCATTTGGGAGGGTGAGACAGGAGCATGGCAGTTCAAGGACAGCCTCAGCTACTTGGTGAGGCCCTCTGCAGCTCGGTGAGATGCTGTTCCAAAATAAGGAATAAAAAATAGGGCTGAAGATTGTAGCTCGGAGGTAGAATGCCTCTTGGTTCCATCCCCAGTACAGAAAGAAAGAAAGAAAGAAAGAAAGAAAGAAAGAAAGAAAGAAAAGCTATTTTAAATTAACACATTATAGTTGTATAAATTTATGAGGTACAAAGTAATGGTATAGCCCATGCAGTGGTACACGCCCATAAACCCAGTACTTGGAAAGCTGAGGCAGAAAGATTGAAGGTTGGAAACCACCATGCCATAACTTAGAGGTACAATGCCCCTGGGTTCAATCCTTAGTACCACCAAAAGTAAAAGTGCTGAGCAGAGTGGCCTACGTTTGTAATCCCAGGACTTGAGAGGGTGAGACAGGAAGATCACTTGTAATCAGTACTTGGGAGGCTGAAACAGGAGGATCTCAGGTTCAAGGACAGCCTTAGCAAATAGTGAGACTCTCATCGACCTATTGAGACTCTGTTTCAAAATAAAAATAATAGAGTTGGGCGTGGTGGCAGCACTCTTGTCATCCCTGCTCTTGGGAGGCTGAGACAGGAGGATCACACAGGTTTGAAGCCAGCCTTAGCTACTGAGTGAGGCTCTCAGCAACTTAGTGAGACCCTGTTTCTAAGTAAAAGATAAAATAGGTCTGGGAGTATAGCCCAGAGGTAGAAAGCCTCTGAGTTCCACTCCCAATACCACCAATAAATAAATAAATAAATAAAAATAATATAGGGCTGGAGGTGCAGCTCAGAGGTACAGTGTCCCTGGGTTCATTCCCTAGTACTACAATAAATAAATTAAGTAATGGTATGATTTACAATGTGGAATAATTAAGTTAAACCATTTAACGTATCTATCACCTCATAGGCTATCACCTTTATTGTAGTGAAAACATGTATATTTGGGGGGGGGGCTGAAACCTGGGCCTCACACATTTTGCTCTACCATGAGATGCACCCCAGCCTTGTCTTATGTATTGTTCAAGTAGGCATACGCGCCTGTTTTGTTACCTAGATACCCAGGAATGGAAATGCTGGCTCTAGGGTGGGCGCTTGTTTGGATTTAGTGGATACTGTCAAAGTGGTGGCAGTGATTGGTATTCTCACTAGCAAAATTGGAGTTCCAGTTGCTCTACATTTTTGCCAATATTTGGCAAAATTGGCAGTCTTTTAATTTAGCTATTCTGATGGATACAGTGCTGTTTCATTATGGATTTATTTATTTATTTATTTATTTAATTTATTTATGGTATTGGAGACTGAACTCGGGACTTTCTACCTCTGAGATACACTCCTCAGCCCCTTTTTTCATTAATCAATTATTTGTGGGTCTGGGGATGGAACCCAGAGGCATTCGACCTCCGAGCTACACCCCTTGCCCTACTTTTTATTCTTTATTTTGAAACCGAGTCTCACTGAGTTGCAGAGGGCCTCACTAAGTAGCTGAGGCTGTCCGCAAACCGCGAGCCTCTAGCCTCAGCCTCCCGAATGCTGGGATTACAAGCGTGCGCCACCACGCCTGGCTTAACATGTTTCTTAATGATGAACTACTGAAAGTTTCCCCTTGCGGTTAGGACTACAGCAGGGTGTCAGTTATCATCACCTTTGATTAAATCATGCTACAGGCTATGCCATGTGAAGTAAGGAGACAGGAGGATTGCAGATTGAAAACCAACCTCAGCAATTTAGCTAGGCTCTCAGCAACCTAGTGACACAATTTCAAACCAAAATATAAAGAGAGTAGCTCAGATTTAGAAATCCCTGGGTTCAATTCCCAGTAACCCCCAAGACCACTGAATATACAGAATCTGGTGTGTGTGTGTGTGTGTGTGTGTGTGTGTGTGTGTGTGTGTGTGTGTAACAATGAAAAAGAATCAGATAATTGGAGATGTGAATGGCATACAAGACCTCTACACCAAAAACTGCAAAACATTGCTAAGAGAAATTAAAGATTATAAAGCCGGGCATGGTGGCGCACGCTTGTAATCCCAGCATTTGGGAGGCTGAGACCTGAGGATTGTGGTTTGCGGGCAGCCTCAGCTATTTAGTGAGAGACCCTGTTTCAAAATAAAGAATAAAAATAGGGCTGGGGGTGTAGCTGGGAGGTCGAATGCCCCTGGGTTCCACCCCCAGACCCGCAAAATAAATAAATAAATAAATAAATAAATAAATAAATAAATAAATAAGTAAGTAAGTAAGTAAATAAGTAAATAAAACAGGGTCTCACTAAGTTGCTGCGGGGCTTTCGGGGACACTTATCCAAACCATAGCAAACACCACAGCGCTATGACAAGGGAGTCTTAATGATGCGCATCTCTTCTTCATTTACTTGGCTTCTTTATTCTTAGGTAGATTTCGGGCAGACAACTTGAACAAGTTGAAGAACTTATGTAGCAAGACAATCGGAGAGAAAATGAAGGTAAGAAAACAGAAATAGCCATGGGAGCTTCAGGACGGGTATTCCATCTTGTTCTTAGCTAACATTCACTGAAGTTCTAACTCAGTGTCTAGTTCTATAAGACGCTGAATTGCTTACCAGGGGAGGGGAGTTATTATTTATTTATTTGCGGTACTGGGAATGGGACCCAGGAACATTCTGCCTCCAAGCTATACCTTCAGCCTTATTTTTTATTCTTTCATTTGAAACAGGGTCTCACTGAGTTGCAAAGGGCCTCACTAAGTAGCTGAGGCTGTCCTTGAATCTAGATCCTCCCTGTCTCAGCCTTCCAAATGCTAGGATTACAAGCATGTGTCACCATGCCTGGCTTTATTGTGTGTGTGTGTGTGTGTGTGTGTGTGTGTGTGTGTGTGTGTGTGTTACTGGGGATGGAATCTAGGGATATTCTACCTCTGAGCTATACCCCCAGTTCTTTTTTTTTTTTTTTTTTAAATTTTGAAGCTGGTTCTCACTAGGTTGATGAAACTCTCAGTACTTTCTGAGGCTGTCCTTGAACCTGTGATTCTCCTGTCTCAGTCTCCCAATGGAATTGCAGGCATGCGCCACCACTCCTGTGAATTATTTACAAAAGAAAGGGAGGAGGTCTGGGGAAGTAGCTCAGTGTTAGAGTGTTTGCCTAGCATACACCTGCCCTAGGTTCTAGCCTCAACATCACAAAAAAGGTGAGATGAGCCAGGTGTGGTGGCACACAGTTGTAGTCTCAGTACTTGGGAGGTTGAAACAGGAAGTTCACAAGTTTGAGGGCAGCCTCAGCCATTTAGTGAGACCCCTTTTCAAAATAAAAAATAAAATAGGGCTGGGAGCATGGCTCAGAGGTAGAATTTGCTGAGTTTAGTGCCCAGTCCCACCAAATAAAGGGGCGTGGGGGTGAAGAGGCGCCCAGCCACTCACTTCAGGTCCATTCCCTGTGTTCTGGTTAGATCTGCCACCTAGTCGTTCATGGTCAGTTCTGTTCTTACAGTAGGAATATCAATTCCAAGCCGCTCTTTCCGTTTCTTTCTTGAGCTCAACCAGGAAGGGTCCCTTAGGGTAGACTTCAGAGATTTTGCCCCAGGACGATCCTGCTTCTTCACAGAAAGAGCGCAGATACAGTCAGCATCCTGAGCCCAAGCCTCCCGTTGGCCATGTGACTTTTGGGGAAGTTCACATCTGGGCCTCTGTTTTCTCATCTGCAGAATGGCAATACAAATAGCTGTAGAGTGGAATTAGAACTTTTTTTTTTTTTAAATAGGGTCTCACTAAGTTGTTGAGGGTCTCACTTAGTTGCTAAGGCTAGCTTCAAACCTATGATCCTCCAGTCTCAGTCGGCCAAGTACTGGGATTACAGGCAGGTGCCACCAGACCAGCCTAAGTTTATTTTTTAGTGTGGAAAACTTGGCACAATGCCTAGAACATTGTAGTTGTTCAACAATTGTAGGCTACAGTAAATGGCAATTAGTTACTAGCCTTCATCCAAAACATCCTTCTGGAATATTAAATTTTAGCTCAGTTTTTACTTAGGAATCTGGAATCGTTTTTATTTTATTTTTAATTTTTTTTTTTTTTAGCTTTTCAAAAAATAGCCCTTTAGCCCCAAAAAACATATTCAATACGCCCTACAATCTGGATCATTGTGAAGTTGTAAACTTGAAACTAAGCAAACAGAACAAAAAAATTATAAAATCTTGGAACTGGAGCCAGTCAAGAACATAACACAAAGATCACCTGGGATTTTTAGCACCTCGCACTTCATGATAGCCTGCGTCTTTCTCTTTGACAGGATTTTGCTAGCCTTCCAGATGGAAACTGATTATCAGTAACACACACTTTTCTTCTTATGGGACTCAGGCTGCTTAATCATTTGCGGGTCAGACACCTCATAATTATATTAATTCCCATGTGTCCCCCACCGAGGTGTTCTTGGGGACATGTAGACAGCACCAGCTGGTGTTTCCGCGGTGGGCCGGGAGCGAGCGCGTCCACCCGCAGTAACCTCTTAGGTTTGGTTTACTGTCAGCCCCACAGGCGGCGTTCACTTTTGCTGTCACTGGGGTGGTAGTAATAGTGCTTTAATTTGTATAGCACTGGAAAGTATTCAAGTACTTTTATCGACATCTCGTTTTGGTTGTGAGCTTTACTGCAAATCTGTAATGTAGGTTTTCTTTGTTTATTCATTTTATTTGTGGTACTTGGGATTCAACCCAGGGACATCCTACCTCTGAGCTATACCCCCAGCCCTTTTACTTATTTTGTTTGTTTTTGTGGTGCTGGGGATTGAACCCAGGAGTATTCTACTTGCAAGATACACCTCCAGCCCTATTATATTTTTTATTTGGAAACAGGGTCTCATTAAGTTACTGACAGCCTTGCTAAGTTGCTGAGGCTGGTTTTGAACCTGTGATTCTCCTGTCTCAGCCTCTTAAGTACTGGGATTACAGGTGTGCACCACTACATATGGTGGTTTGTTTATTAATCTGTTAATGATTTATTTATTTTTTGTAATATCCAGGATTAGATCTAAGGTCATTCTACTCCTGAACTATACCTCCAAGCATATTTTTTTCTTTTTGAAACAGAGTCTCACTAGGTTGTTGAGGCTGGCCTCAAACTTATAATTCTCCTTTCTCAGCCTCCCAAGTACGGTTATTACAGGCATGTGCCACCACACCCAACTAATTTTTTTTAAATTTTGAATCAGGGTCTTGCTAAATTGCTGAGGGCCTCCGTAAGTTACTGACGCTGGCCTAGAAACTGCAATCACCCTGTCTTAGCCTCTCAAGTACTGGGATTACAGGCATGTGCCAACACACCTGGCAGCAGTATATTTTTATCAGTCCTGCTTATTTATTTATATATTTATTTTGGGGGTACTGGAGAGATTAAACCCAAGGGCATTCTACCTCCAAGCTACATCCCCAGCCCTTTTTTAAAATTTTTTTTTTATTATTTATTTATTTATATTTTATTTTATTTATTTATTTATTTATTTATTTATTTATTTATTTATTTATTTTGGTGGTACTGGGGTTCCGGGAAGCCCTTCTACCTCCGGGCTACACTCCCAGACCTATTTTTCATACTTTTTTATTTGGAAACAGGGTCTCATAAGCCAGCGCGCGCGGCTGGCTTCGAACCTGCGCAATTCTCCTGTCTCTGCCTCCCAAGCGCGGGGATTACAAGCGTGCGCCACCACGCCCGGCTAAATTTTTTTATTTTGAAACAGGGCCTTACTAAGTTGTGTAGGGTCTCACTGAGTTACTGAGGCTTGCTACAAACCTGTGATCCTCCTGTCTCAGCCTCCCAAGTCTTGGGAGTACAAGCATGTACCACCAGGTCTGACTTTATCAGTCCTATTTAAAGAGTAAGGAAATAGGCTTAGATATATTCTTTTTTTTTTTTTTTTTTTTTTTTGGTACTAGAGGTGGAACCCAGGGGCTTTTCTCCCTCTGGGCCACATTCCCAGACATATTTTATATTTTATTTGGAAACAGGGTCTCACTAAGTTTAAGTTGCTGAGAGCCTCACTCAGTAGCTGAGGCTGGCTTCCCCGTCTCAGCCTCCCAAGTGCTGGGATTACAAGCGTGCAACACCATGCCTGGCTAGGCTTAGAATATCAAGGAATATTAAGGAGCCTGCCTAAGTCACAGCCTGAGTCGGTTGCAGAGTTAAACATTGGGCTCAGAACATGAGTTCGCTGCCCTTAGGGACTACTGCATGGCATGGCTTACTGCTGCGTGCTCCCCCGCCTGTTAGCCATCACTCAAGTCCGGAGGGTTAGGCCATCATTTTCTCCCTCTGTAATCTGTCCTTGGTTTTCTCAAGGCTCATTCTGATCATTTCAGACTTGTGTAACTTTTTCAGATGATTCTGCTCTGAGTTACTGAAGGGTGTGAATGGAGTCATGGTTTTAATCCTTACTTCTGGCTTTGGTCTATGAGGATGAGTAATAATAAACGTGAAGAATTTCCATACTTAACTTTTAGAAGAAGATTTAGTTATTTCTTATAATTCAGTTTTGTGTAGTAGGATAAAAGGTTGTATAAACATAATTCCTACTGTTTATTAATCCCAGCATTCGGGAGGCTGAGACAGGAGGATCGTGGTGTGCGGACAGCCTCACCTACTTAGTGAGGCCCTTTGCAACTCAGTGAGACCCTGTTTCAAAATAAAGAAAAAATAGGGATGGGGGTATGGCTTGGAGGTAGAATGGCCCTGGGTCCCATCCCAAGTACCGCAAAAAAAAAAAAAAAAAAATTAAAAAAAATCTTTAGGACATTTGAACATGATTAAAAGATCTTTAGGACATTTGACCATGATTTAGTTATTTATTGTGGTACTAGAGCTTGAACCTAGAGGTATTCTACCCCTGAGCCTTTTTTTTTTTTTTTAAATTTTATTTTATTGGTGCACTATATTCATACATCATAGTGGGATACAAACTTTTGTAGACATACATGCACACATCGCCCAGTCAGCCCCCACCCGATCCCCACCCCATTCTCTCCCCATCCCTCCTTCCCATGCTTGGCTTAGTGGTTGACATCTAGTATTATAGCAATTTATCCAAAATTAAAAATGATGATCTCACATAACAGTTTCATTTGTCTGATACCAAGCGTTTGATGATTTAAAGATAACATTTCAATATTTCTTTTTGCTTTCTTTCTTACCAGAGCATATTTTTTTCTGTTTTTTTAGGTGGAACTATCATATATTTATATATTTATTTTTCAGAAAAAAAATCTATCCTAATATGGAATATGAATTCTAGATACCCAAAACGATCTTGAAAAAGAACAAAGCTAGCAGATATATATTTTCTGATTTCAAACCATATAAAGCTACAATAATTGAAACAGTGTAGTACTGTTCTAAAGGCAGATATATAAACCATTGGAGTTAAATACAAGCCTAGAGCTAACTTCTTCCCTATATTGTCAAGTTATTTTTGACAAGGTTTCCACGAAGATTTGGTGGTGGAAATAATAATCTTTTAACTAAATATTGTTGAAAAATAATAATTACATGGAAAAGAATAAAATTGGACCCTTACCTAATCCCACATACAAGTATTAACTCAAACTAGATAAAAGACCTAAATATAAATCTTAAGACTATAAACATTTAGGAGAAAATCTGGGTCATAAAACCTCACAACATTGAAATTGGCAGTGATTTCTTGGATATGATTTCAATGGCACAGGCAACAGAAGAATATACAAACTCCCTAAAAAATAAAAGAAAACATTGTATATCCAAAGACAATGTAAACAGAGTTAAAAGTTACTAATAGAATTGGATAAAATATTTCCAAATGCTATATCTGAAGGTATATTAATATTCCAACTAGAAATCCTAAAAATTAACAACAATAAAGGCAAACAATACAATTTAGAGATAGGTAAAAGACTAACATAAATAATGAATCTCCACAAATAACCAATCTTAGTTGTCTGTTGGATGGAAACTCTTGTTTCTCTGGTTCTGGTGAGTGTTACCTATTTCTTCTTTGTAGTTAATCTCTTTGAGTATTTTCTCTAGCGCTGGTTTTGAAGACATAAATTCCTTCAGTTTCTGTTTGTCATGGAAGCTTCTTATTTCTCCATCTAATTTGATAGAAAGTTTTGCTGGGTAGGAAATTTTTGGCTGGAAGTTGTTTTCTTTCAGAGTTTGGAATATGTTACTCCAAGCCCTTCTGGCTCTCATGACTTGGTTTGGGAAGTCTGGAGTGATTCTAATTGGTTTGCCTCTGAATGTCACTTGGCCCTTTGTTTTTGTTGCCTTTAAGATTCTCTGCTTGGCTTCCACATTGGTCATTTTGACAATTATATGGCGTGGGGATCCTCTTCTCCGATCCTGTCTAAAGGGAGTTCTATAAGTTTCCTGGATCTGTGTATCAACCTCTTGCTCTATATTTGGAAAATTTTCTGCTATTACTTCCTTGAAGAGATTGTTGATCCCTTTGGTATCACTTTCTTTTCCCTCCTCTATTCCAATTATTCTTAGGTTAGCTCTCTTAAGATGGGCCCATATTTCTTCAATGTCAGATTCCTGCTGTTGGATATCTTTTTCTAGATTAGAAACTATGCATTCATTTTTGGATTGCTCATCTTCTAAGAGCGAGATTCTGTTCTCCATGTGTTCTAATCGGTTGTTTGTGCTTTGAATTGAGGCCTTTACTTCATTAATTGCATCCTTTATCTCTTTTTGGCTCTCTCTGAGTTCTTTTCGAAGCACCTCTATTATTTCTACAGTTATTTTCCTGATTTGATCTTCTAGAAATCTCTGATTTTCTATTTTATCAGGTTCTGATGTTGTGGGGTTGTGCACATTCATTACTCCAATGTTATTCCTCTTTCCCATGATTTCGGAGGTTTGTGCCTTCTTTGGGTTCTTCCCTTGGGTCACTATGGCTTCACTTAAGGTGCTCTGGATCTCGAGTCTGTATTATCTCAGACCCCACTACTCCTTTACTGGGTTGTATCACAGAGTCTCCGACCCAGGGAGTCGATAGAGGCTGCTTTAAACTATGGGGGGTGCCAGGTTGCACGCTCTCCTATGGTGTGATATCTCTGCCACCACCACTCCCTCACTGGGTCAAGTCCCAGGAGGCACAATACTGGGATTTCTCCTCTGTGGCCCGCAATTTGACTCACTGTTCTTGAGTACGTAGATGTAGCTGTACTGGACTCGGTGAATTCACTGCTGCTGCCGCCGCCGGTAGCAATATGGCGCCTCTGCCACGCCCTCGGCCATGAGGCTGGCGTATTTTTTCTTCTCTGGTTTTGATTTCCACTCTGAATCCCTACAGCGTGTGCTGAGCTCAGCCACTGGGAGCTTTAAATGCTGTCTGCGCCGAAAGATCCCGCCTGGCTGTTCTGCAGCGGCTCACCTCGGCTTGCTGTAGCCGTCCGTTGAGTTCGCCGCTGCCGCCGGCAGTATGGCGCTCCTGCCGCGTCCTCGGGCGCGTGTGTCTCCTCTGTGGCCCTGAGCTCTGTTCTCAGTCCGCTTTCTCTCTGGAGCCTGGTGGTTTTTTTGTTTTTCTGGTGATGGTGTTTTCTGGCTATGAAAGGCGCATCTTTTTGTGGTAATGGAGATTGGTTGTTAGCGGGACTCTTAAGCCCCGCTTTTCTCGGTCGCCATCTTCCCGGAAGAGAGCCCACTGAGCCTTTTATATGAGTTTTGTCAAGGTCTTATGTAGCTTATTTAATACCCTTGGACTGATTTTTATTTTTTTATTTTATTTTTTTGCTGTACTTGGGTTGGAACCCAGAGGCATTCTACCCCTGAGCTATACCCCCAGCCCTATTATATTTTTATATTGAGAGAGTATCTCACTAAGTTGCCAATGCTGGCCAGAACCTGCCATCTTTCTGTCTCAGCCTCCCAAGTACCGGGATTACAAGTATGTGCCTCATTTTCTTTAACCGCGTGTGTGTGTGTGTGTGTGTGTGTGTGTGTGTGTGTGTGTGGTGGGGGGTGAGTACTGAGGATTGAACCCTGGGGCATTCTACCTCTGAGCTGCACCCCTAGCCCTATTTAATTTTTCTTTTGAGACAGGGTCTCCCAAGTTGCTAAGGGCATCGCCAAGTTGCTGAGGCTAGCCACCAACCTTCGATCCTCCTTCTCAGCCTCCCAAGTACTGGGATTCCAGGCTCTTTAACCCTTACATTTAAGAGGAATTGACCCTAGCCGGGTGTGGTGGCGCACGCTTGTAATCCCCACACTTGGGAGGCAGAGACAGGAGGATCGCGCAGGTTCGAAGCTAGCCCCGCGCACTGGCTTAGGAGACCCTGTTTCCAAATAAAAATGCAAAAATAGGTCTGGGAGTGTAGCCCGGAGGTAGAAGGGCTTCCAGGAACCCCAGTCCCACCAAAAAAAAAAAAAAAAAAGAGGAATTGACTCTTAAAATTGTCTTCTTCAAATTGTCTGGCTCTGTGTACAGGATTATAAAAGATGTTTTGGCAGAATATCATAAAGAAGACAGCAGAAAGGAACCAGGAGGGAAAGAAAGAATCCCTGGCTCCACCCCTGCCATTTGGTGGCGTTGTGTTGATTGCTCAAAGCTGAGTTCCAGATTCTGGAATTTTGTGTTCCTTGGCTTTCTGATAATGTCATCGTTCTGTCCCTTTCTCACCTTTCTCCTCAGTCTCTGGTATTGTTCTGAGTGTGTAGATAGATAGAGATTTGCCCTCAGGGCCTGCTCTTGGCACCACAAGGCGCAGTGGTTTAGAGCTCATAAGCATTTCAACTACACTCTCCATTTCCATGTATGAGTATTTTCTGTCCTAGGAAAGCCCTTCTGATGTTTTGGGGGGTTTTGTTGTTGTTTTGTGGTCCTGGGGATTGAACCCAGGGGCATTCTACTTCTGAGCTACACCCCTTGCCCCATTTTATTCTTTATTTTGAAACAAGGTCCCACTAAGTTGTGGAGGGCCTTAGAAGTTGCTGCGGCTGGCGGCAAACCTGTGATCCTCCTAGCTCCGCCTTTCAAGTACCAGGATTATATTCTTAAATTATTTATTTATCTATTTTGCAGTAGGGATGAAACCCAAGGGATTCTACTTCCAAGCTACATTCCCAGCCCTATATTTCATTTTTCTGAAACAAGGTCTCTCTCACTGAGTTGCAAAGGGCCTCACTAAGTAGCTGAGGCTCTCTGCGAACCTACATCTTCCCGTCTCGGCCTCCCAAATGCTGGGATTACAAGTATGCGCCATCACCCATGCCCGGTTTTATTCTTATGTTCTTGGTGTTCACTTTCTCACTACAACAGATTAATTGACTTGTTAAGGATCAGAAACCTAGAAAGTAGCAGACTAACTTGAAACTTTGAGGTCTGACCTTTGGTTTACTAATTTTTCTCTTAAGGTTACAACTTAATATAGAACAGTTTATTATTGTTATTTAACATTTTTATTGGTATCATTATCATTTATTAGTATTTATAATTATAATGATCATTTATTATCGTAATTGTTACTGTTATTTGGTGGTGCTGGGGATTAAATCCAGGGGCATTCTACCTCTGAGCTATACTCCCAACCCTCAGCCCTCTTTTATTTTTTATTTTATTTATTTATTTATTTATTTATTTATTTATGGTGCTGGGGATGGAACCCAGGGACTTTCTACCTTCGGGCTATACTCCCAGACCTATTTTGTATTTTATTTGGAAACAGGGTTTCACTGAGTTGCCGAGAGCCTCACGAAGTAGCTGAGGCTGGCTTCGAACCTGCGCAATCCTCCTGTCTCAGCTTCCCAAGTACTGGGATTACAAGCGTGTGCCAACACGCCAGACTTATTTTTTTTTTGAAACAGGATCTTGCTAAGTTGCTGAGGCTGGTCTGGAACCCCATGGGCTTCCTGTCTCAACCTCCTTGAGTACTGGGATTATAGGCATGTGCCACCACGCCTGGCATAATTTATGAATTTGCTGTGAACTTCAAACAATGTCAGAAATGTTTTCTATTTAATCAAGGTGGGTTTTCTTTTTTTCCTTCTTTCTTTAGAAAAAAGAACCACTGGGAGATGATGAGTCTGTTCCAGAGAATGTGTTAAATTTCGATGACCTCACTGCAGACACTTTAGCAGTACGTTACAGTCCTTTTCTACGTTGGTGTCTCTTCTTCTGTCTTGACTTCATTCCTCGGCAGCAGATGCTGGCGCTGCTGCACACAGCGTTGGGGCAACCTTGAACTCCTATTCTTGTCCTGCTGTGTACTTAAAGTACTTCCCCTATAGCAGAGGTAGAGACAGATGGAGTGGGGAAGTCAGGGAAGAACAGAAAAAGAAACTTCACTGTTTGCTTTATGTAATTCCATTTTGTACTCTATTTCACAAAGTCAAAGAATTTCCCAATTTGCTGTAATCCAGTAAGTGGTCACTAATGGGGGCCTAGAACAGTAATTTTCAAGTGCTTTTGTCACTGAATCCTTTCTTGAAACATTCATCCATTCATTCATTGGCTTTTTTTTTTTTTTTAATTTCAAAATAGGGTCTTAGTAAGTTGCTCGAGGTGGGCTGGAATTTGGGATCTTCTTGTCTTAGCCTCCCAAATACTGGGATTACAGACATGCGCCAACATGCTTGGCTTCTTGAAACCTTGAAAAGCAGAAGTGTAAACCATGTTTACTTGCCTGTAATCCCAGTTTCTTGGAGGCCACGATGGGAGGATTTCAAGTTCAAGGTCAGCTTGGGCAGCATGGTGAGACCAGCATGGTGAGACCACGTCTCCATTAAGTATAAACCAAAAAAGCAAAGCTGCTGTGTTTGAAGGGCTGGGTTGCTCTTTCTGGCTAGCCCAGCCTGCCGTGAAGGGTCCCACTCAAGAAATCAAGGCACAGCTGGAAACATCTGCAATAAGGAATGCAAAATAAGCTGAAGACGAGGGCTCTCGAAGCTAATAATCTTCCTGGAGAACATTTGAATTTGTATACATAATAGAGTGCGAAATTGGTTTAATCAGGAAAGTCGAAAGTGCAAATTAAGGGAAATTCTCTTAGGAGAGCCACAGCATTAAAACCCTTGGGACGTATGGGAACAGCAAGAATTACCAGCATCTACCCACCTGCCTTGGGCGTCCCCAAAGGAAAACGCCAGTGGGTTTGTAAGCAGGATTGTATGTATCCATGTGTGAAACAAATCTCAGTGTTTTTCAAAGACCTTCATTTTCCTTTTTTGGTTTTTTGTTTGTTTGTTTGTTTGTTTGATGGGACTGGGGATTGAACTACTCTGAGGTACATTCCCAGCCCTGTTTTATTTTTTATTTTGAAACGGGATCCTGCTAAATTGCTGAGGGCCTCACTAAGCTGCTGAGGCTAGCCTCCATCCTGTGATTCTCCTATCTCAGCCAAGCACTGGGATTATAGCTGTACACCACCATGCCTGTCTCATTTTCTAGTTTTTTTTTTTTTTTTTTTGGTGGTACTGGGGTTCCTGGAAGCCCTTCTGCCTCCAGGCTACACTCCCTGACCTATTTTTACATTTTTATTTGGAAACAGGGTCTCCTAAGCCAGCGCGCGGCTGGCTTCGAACCTGCGCGATCCTCCTGTCTCTGCCTCCCAAGCGCGGGGATTACAAACGTGCGCCACCACGCACGGCTCATTTTCTAGTTTTAAAATGCTGCCGCGTCTCTCTCACTTTTGAGGTGGCTCACATTCTCCCTTGAATATGTATTTTTTACTTTCCTAAATAAATCTCTATGTCAATGAATGAATGAATATGTTCTCATGGGGCCCTGGATATAGCTCAGTGGTAGAATGGTTGCCCAGTAAGTGTAAGGTGTTTGGTCCCAGCCCCAGCATTGCAAAAAAAAAGTGTGTGTGGGGGGGGAGTGTATGTGTGTGCATGTATGTATATATATTAAGATAAACCTCTACCTGAGGGGTTGTCACTAGAAGACAGCAGGGTTAGGACACCAGCATCTTGTTCCCATACCGTCCCTGCCTCATAATGTCCTGGGTATAAGTCTGGGCTGGTCCTCTACAGAACCTGAAAGTCTCACAGATCAAAAAAGTCCGACTCCTCATCGACGAAGACATCCTGAAGTGTGATGCCGAGCGGCTAAAGTTGGAGGCAGAACGATTTGAGAATCTCCGAGAGATCGGGAACCTTCTGCACCCCTCTGTGCCCATCAGTAATGACGAGGTAGGTAGGCAGGCGTGGGCCTCGTGGGCCGCACAGCTGAGGCGCCTTCCTCCCTGTTGCGGGCGGGGGAGGGAAGAAGGCTGTGGACACTGGCCCTCTTGTCAGCAGCCGGCTTTTTGTGTATTCCCTCTGCCCACCAACTGGGCACTGGCGGAGTCAGATCCAGGCCTGATTGGGAAGTAGCAGAGACAGCAGGTAGGAGGAGACTCCTGGCACAGAAATCTCTTCTAAATAGGGCTGCTGTCCTCCAGTGCGTGTTGCCCCTGGTAGCAGCGAGTCCTGTGGGAGGGATCTGCTAAGTCAACCTAACCCCCTCGCCTGCACCCCGCTGCAAACCGCAGGTTGAAGGGAAATCTACATGATAAAAGCTTCCTGCTGCGCGGGAGCTTCCCCAGCACAAAGCTGCTCTGAGCCTGGTCTTTGTTCCCAGACACCCCAGCCGTGGCAGGGCCCATCTGTGCCTCTTTCATTCATTCTCTGGTGAACATTAAACTCTTACAGGCTGGGGTGTGTGGCAGGCCTGGAGTCTGAGCAGCCTCAGGAGGTCAGGGCCCAGAGCCCGCCCTCCTGTGGCCCTGAGGCCAGTGAGAGCCTGGAAGGAAAGTCGGCCTTCTCCTCGGTGCCCCAGGCGGCGCTCATTGTCGGGGCGGATTCTTGAGGAGTCATCTAAAAGAGTAAAAATAAATAAACCAAGAGAGTACTGTACCTCTCTTAGAAAATCCTGATTCCCAACCTCATGGCTAGTCGTGCCTCTTGGATTTTGTAAACTATTATTTCCTTGAGGAGCAGATTCCCTTGACTAACTATATATAATGACCACAACTTAGTGTTTAGTTTAAGTGATGTCCTCACAAAGCTCCATTGTTCTTGGATGTCATCTGGAAAGATGGAGGTTATAGAATGTAAAAGGCATGTGTACCCAGTGCATTAGTGCATGCCTATAACCTCATACTTGGGAGGCTGAGACAGGAGGATCACAGGTTCAAGACTAGCCCCAGCAACTTAGGTCCTCGGCAACTCAGCAAGACCCTGTTTCAAAATAAAAAGGTGTAGGGGTGTAGCTCAGAGGTAGAATATCCTTGGATTCAATCCCTGGTGGCCCCCGAAAAAGAAGAAGGAATGTATGTCTCCTGTCTCCTTAGGATGCAGACAACAAAGTAGAAAGGATTTGGGGCGATTGTACGGTCAGGAAGAAGTACTCCCACGTGGACCTGGTGGTCATGGTGGATGGCTTCGAAGGCGAAAAGGGGGCCGTGGTGGCTGGGAGCCGAGGCTACTTCCTGAAGGTAAGAATTGGAACCAGTAGGGATAAAAAAGGAAATTTTAAAAAACCAAACCTGCAGAAAATCATAATCATGCTTAAAGAGGCTCACAGCTCCACCACTTGTACTCCCTGCCTCTCTGCAAATGTGTAGCAATTAGATGCAATTCTCTTTCTAAGGCAGCGAGTGCTTATCCAGATTCCTTAGAACAAAAGCCACTCGATGATCCTTCATATTGAATATGTTTTGCTGACTGAATCAGAACAGTCTCTGCCTTTGAGGAGCTCAGTGTAATTGGACAGTCAGACAAGTAACAAAGAAACAAAACCCAACTTGGTAAGCCTGTGGTTTGAGTAGACCCAGGGTGTTTAAGGATGGGTAGGTGGAGGCTCCAGTCCCGATTTACTGGGGCCAAGGGCAGATGAATTCAGGGAAGGCTTCCAAAAGGATATGGTACAATAATTTGGGAATACTGTGCACTTACTATGTTTACAAATGAGTCTAGTATTTTAAGAATGAGCAGAGGAAAACTCTCCCATGCTCCCTGGGTGAATAAATTTTTCTTACATTGGACTCTTAAACACAATACTCTTAACCAGGTGCCTGTATGATAGACTGCTGGGCTTCGGCGTTACTCTCCTGGCATTTGTTGGGGCCCGGGGTCGTTCGGCCTGCTGAGTGCCCCTGGGTAGTCCAACCCATCGCCCAGCTGCCCGAGGGTCAGTTCCTGCAGATGAACAGGCCCAATCCCACGGTACTGTGTCTCCTCCTGTAGGGGGTCCTGGTGTTCCTGGAACAGGCTCTCATCCAGTTTGCCCTCCGCACCTTGGGAAGTCGGGGCTACATTCCCATTTACACCCCATTTTTCATGAGGAAGGAGGTGATGCAGGAGGTGGCACAGCTCAGCCAGTTTGATGAAGAACTTTATAAGGTAAGTAGCCTGGGCGAGTGTGGTAGAACGACTGGCTTCCGAAGCTTAACTCCAGCAGCGTGGAGCAGCGCCGGCCAGCATGACTTTCTGTCATGGTGGAAGTCTGCTGTCTCTATGGCTGTCAAGCATTATAATATGCCTAATACAACCAAGGAAGCAGATGTGTGTGGCTGTTGGCCACCATACTAGATAGGGTAGACAGAGCCTCTTTTCTCTTTCCTCTGCTAAGTTGTATGATGTATGTAAGTTGAGCATGCTCTATCACCAGGAGCTTAGAAAAGAAGCCCATTTATTAGATGCTACACAAAAGGAAGTGAATGGGCCAGGTATGGTAGTGCACACCTGTAATCCTAGTACTTGGGAGGCTGAGACGGGAGGATCAGAGGTTTGAGGACAGCATCAGCAAGTAGCAAGACCTTGAGCAAGACCTAGTGAGACCCTTTGTCAAAAACAAAAAAAAAAATAAAAGCACTGGAGGTATAATTCAGAGGTAGAATGTTCCTGGGTTCAATCCCTAATACCACACACACAAGAGAGAGAGAGAGAGAGAGAGAGAGAGAGAGAGAGAGAGAGAGAGAGAGAAATGAGAGAACCTCTCTAGCCATTTGTGAATCACCACCAGCTCTACCACATTGAACAGCACAACTCTAGAGCTGTCTGTGTTATAGGGCTAAGTCTTCACTCTTTAGATGGTAGGGTAGTTTTTCAGGTCCTCAAACATATGCCCGTAGGAAGTTTCCACTGCCTGCTTTTTTTTCCCCTTCTTTCTTTCTTTCCTTCCTTCCATCCATTCATCCATCCATCTATCCACCGGAGCTGAACGGAGAGGCATTCTACCTCTGAGCTACACTCCTAGCTCTTTTTATTTTTGAAACAGGGTTGCAATAAGTCACTAAGTTGCTGAGGCTGCCCTCAAACCAGGGATCCTTCTTTCTCAGCCTCCCAAGTACTGGGAATACAGGTGTGCACTACCATACCTGGGTTTTTGTTGTTCCTGGGGTTTTTTGTTTGTTTGTTTGTTTGTGATTTTTTTAGGTCTAGGGATGGAACCCAGGGGCATTTGGCCTCCGAGCCACACCCTCTGCCCTATTTTTATTCTTTATTTTGAAACAGGGTCTCACTAAGTTGCGAGGGCCTCACTAAGTAGCTGAGGCTATCCGCGAACCGCAATCCTTTGGTTTCAGCCTCCTGAATGCTGGGATTACAAGCGTGCACCACCACTCCCAGCTTGCTGTTATTAAAGTAATAAATACATCACCGAAAATTTAGAAATGGCAGGACAATCAATCATCCACTTTCTCACTGCCTTAATACAACAATTGTCTCTCTTTTTTTTTTTTTTTTTTTTTTTTTTTTCTTCAGTACTGGGGATTTAACCCAGCGGTACTCTACCACTGAGCTCGCTACATCCCAGCCCTTTTTATTTTTTATTTGGAGACAGCATCTTGCAGAGTTACCCAGGCTATCCTTAAACTTTCAATCTTCCTGCCTCAACTTCCTGAGTCTCTGGGATTACAGGCTTTTGCCACGTGCCAGTCCTTAATTTGCATTTCTTTTCTTTTTTTTTTTCTTTTTTTTGTGGTACTGGGGGTGGAACCCAGAGGCTTTCTACCTCCGGGTTATACTCCCAGACCTTTTTTTATATTTTATTTGGAAACAGGGTCTCACTAAGTTGCTGAGAGCCTCACTAAGTAGCTGAGGCTGGCTTCGAACCTGTGCGATCCTCCTGTCTCAGCCTCCCAAGCATGGGGATTACAAGCATGCGCCACGCCAGGCCTTTAATTTGCATTTCTTTGATAGCTCTCTGGGACCCCATTTTGGACAGACCCATTCCCTCCCACTTCCAGGCAGAGATTGACAAAATCCTCTATGCCCCATCACTCCCGTCTTTCCTGTGATCTCTTACACAGGCGTCCCTCCGTCTAACTGGGTTAGGTCGCTCCTCCCACAGGTGATTGGCAAAGGCAGCGAGAAGTCCGATGACAACTCCTTTGATGAGAAGTACCTGATCGCCACCTCAGAGCAGCCCATCGCTGCTCTACACCGGGACGAGTGGCTGCGGCCAGAGGACCTGCCCATCAAGTACGCCGGCCTGTCCACCTGCTTTCGCCAGGAGGTTGGCTCCCACGGCCGCGACACCCGAGGCATCTTCCGAGTCCATCAGTTTGAAAAGGTGAGTAGATCGGAGTAGGAGACTTCTATCTACGTGTCCAGATGGTCACAGAAGAGACAGCATCTGTGTTCCCAGGCCCTCCGTGGCTTCGGCTGCTCCCCTGGTTGCCAGCATCTTTGCTCTGGGGAAGAGCCTGGGGGAATGTGGTGTAGTGGTCTTGAGCACAGACTGGAACCAGGCTGCCAGAATCCAAGCCCCAACTCCACAGCTGACCGGCTGTGTAACCATAGACACATTGCTTAATGTCTCTGTGCTCAGTTTCCACCCCTGGAAAAAGAAGATAACGATGACGGTCCCCACCTCACTGGGCTGCCTATAAGGATCAAGCTCGTCAGTGGGGGGTACGCCTTTAGCATGGTGACAGTGTGCACAAGATCCGCAGTGGCTATGTAAAAGCTGGCCGTTAGCCGGGCATGCTGGCGCACGCTCGTAATCCCAGTCCTTGGGAGGCTGAGACGGGAAGATTGCAAGTTCGAGCCTCAGCTACTTAGTGAGGCCCTCCGCAACTTAGCAAGACCTTGTTTCAAATTCAAGAATAAAAATAGGGCTGGGAGTGTAGCTCAGAGGTAGAATGCCCCTGGGTTCCATCCCTAGTACCCCCCACCCACCTACACACATACACAAAAGCTGCTTTCCAGTGTAGTTGAGCACCCACCCTCGTGCTGGGGCCCAGCCCAGCTTGTCCCCTGTGGAGTGGGGCTCAGCCGATATTAGCAGGATGTCTCCGCTTCAGTCCTTCAGTTTGCTCACCCTGTTTGCTGTCCCTGCCTCCTCGGATCCCTCTCTGCAGATTGAGCAGTTCGTGTACTCGTCACCCCATGACAACAAGTCCTGGGAGATGTTTGAGGAGATGATCGCTACTGCAGAAGAGTTTTACCAGTCTCTGGGGATCCCTTACCACATCGTGAATATTGTCTCAGGTAGGGGACCCCTCATCTTACAGCCTCCTTTTCCCACGTCCCACTGACACCACGACCACCAGCCAAAGAGCTCAGTGCAGTTCATTAGCCACATTCATTAGCGTGTGGCGCCCTTCTCGCTTGGGAGCGTCTGCCCAGGAGAGCGGATAGGATGTGAAGTAAAGAATTCCTCTGGCTCACTGGAGGTTGGCCTCTGAAATACCATCCCTCCTTCCTGAATTCTAGGGGTTTTTCCTTACAGGTTCTTTGAATCACGCTGCCAGTAAGAAGCTCGACCTGGAGGCCTGGTTTCCAGGCTCCGGAGCCTTCCGTGAGTTAGTCTCCTGTTCTAATTGCACAGATTATCAGGCTCGCCGGCTCCGAATCAGATATGGACAGACCAAGAAGATGATGGACAAGGTAGTTGGTCCCCGGGAAGGTGGGCAGTGGGACCTTCAGCACAGATGTGTCCGTCCTGTTTCTCAGCCCTGGGAGTACAGTAGTTCCCAGCACCACGAGAAAAGCTGGGCTTCTCAATCTAGACCAAGAAGGGAATCTGAAAATGACTTCTGCTGAGTCAGGACCGGGCTCTTTTAGCTAGAAACCTGAGTCTAGCTCTATTCTTCAAGGTAATTCCAGCTTTTCTCTTTCTGGCTTTGTTTTCCTAACTCCAGAGAAAGAATAATCTCCGTTTATCTACACAGAACAAGTCGAAGGCAGTGTCTTCCCTCTTTGCGCCTAAGAAGGTCGGGTTGTAAGCTCATCTCTCAAACCCAGTCTTCAGGCCCGATCTGTTCTAAGTTGGGCTCGTCATGGGTTAAAAGGAGGGGCCACAGTGGTAGTTTCTTCCTTCCTGCCAGCTCTCCTCAAGATACAGGAATCTACCGCTTGTCTACCTCTCTCAGGCAGACATGAGAGTTCTTCCTGGAGTTACCTAATAGGCAGCAAATAATAAACAGAGTTAAAGTTAAGAAAAAAGGCAAAATAGGTAGAACCCATCATTCTAATGTGGGGAGTTGTAATTGGGGGTTTCTGGCGAATGGATGGTTCCTGGTCATCAGTAAGAGAAGCTGAAGGCTGAGTTTGCTTTCCCGCTGGGGCCCTCTCCTCGCAGGTGGAGTTTGTCCACATGCTCAACGCTACGATGTGCGCCACCACCCGCACCATCTGCGCCATCCTGGAGAACTACCAGACTGAGAAGGGCATCGTCGTGCCGGAGAAGCTGAAGGAGTTCATGCCTCCAGGTAACGCTCCCGGGCAGCTGCCTTGTCTCCTTTTTTCTGTCTTCCTGAGCTTCTGAAGAGTGGGCCCCTTGCAGAATGTACCACATTTTCTTATCAGCCAGAGTCCCCAAAACTCTGCCTTCCCTCGGGTGCTGGACAAGGCAGGGGCCTGTCTGGGGACACAGTGGTGCGAGTGAGGTATTCAAATACTGCTAAGAGTCCGACCAGGGAAGAAAAGACAGGCTGAAACCAGTGCCTGCTGTGGGCACCTCTGTGTGCAAAGGGATCTCGGTCTTGGTGAATTCTCCTCTGCAGTCTTGGGCCTTGAGGCTGAGGGGTCATTTGCTTGGGTCTTCCTCCCCAGGACTCCAAGAACTGATCCCCTTTGTGAAACCTGCACCCATCGACCAGGAGCCATCGAAGAAGCAGAAGAAGCAACATGAGGGCGGCAAAAAGAAAGCAGCAGCGAGAGATGTCGCCCTGGAAAACCAGCTGCAGAGCATGGAGGTCACCGATGCCTGAATATCGCTCCTCCCAGGCTGCCAGGCTTCATTTCTGTCAGCTGGGACCTCAGAGCCTGCCCAGGGGCAGGGAGGCCAAGTACCCACTCCTTGCCCCGCCCCGTGACTGCACAGCTCCAAGGGGAGTGGTCTGCCGTGCACAGCGCTGGGCACGGGCTCGGCCACTGATGACTGGAGAAACCATGTAATAAAGCATCGCCGGGGAGGGCTTCAGACGCTTCCTCAGTCTTGTGCTGGGCTGGCGCTGTGTGGGACTGCACTCTTGTTTTCCCTTCCAAATAAGCTCCATTCAGCTAGTCAGAGGCTCTCAGCGAGTGGGCGAGAGGGCAGGGGTAGATTTGGTGAAAGCTCAGGAGGAAGTGAAAACCTTAGACACACAGCTTGTCCGACAAGGGCCAGGATCGCTGTAAATTCACTCCTGCTAAACAGTGAGACAGGAGTAAGCCGGACGTGGTGGCGCACGCTTGTAATCCCCGCGGTTGGGAGGCTGAGGCAGGAGGATCACACGGGTTCGAAGCCAGCCTCAGCTACTGAGTGAGGCTCTCAGCAACTCAGTGAGACCCTGTTTCCAAATAAAATATATTAAAAAAAAAAAGGTCTGGGAGTATAGCCCAGAGGTAGAAAGCCTCTGGGTTCCACCCCCAGTACCACCCAAAAAAAAAAAAAAACCACCAGAAACAGTGAGACAGTAGTAGCTTAGAGACCAAAGTTGATGTAAAAGCCTCCTTTCTACCACTTGTGTTCCCTAGGAAGGGCTCCATGGAAAGGGAGGCATCAGGGTAGAGGACTACTTAATCCATGTCCTCAGGAGTGTGTGTTGGGTATCTGTTCCTCTCTCTGTCCCTCTCCTCTCCTCTCTTCTCCCTCCCCTCTCTCCTCTCCTCTCTCTCCTTTCTCTTACTAAGAATTGAACCCAGGGGCATTCTCCCTCTGAGCTATACCTCCAGCCCTTCTATTTTTGAAACAGGACCTCACTAAGTTCCTGAGGGTCTCATTAGGTTGCTGAAACTGGCCTCAAACCTGCCATCATCCTGTCTCAGCTTCCCAAGTACTGGCATTACAGGCCTGTGCACCACACCTGGCTAGATTCTCTCTTTACAGCCATTCCCAAAGGGGAGAAAGGACTGCATATCGGCTCATTGCTGCAGCTCCAGGGCTGCAGGTAGCTGTTGGGGCGGAGGGATGTGGGAAGAGTGTTTGTCCTTCGCAAGAGCAGCCGCCATTGCCATTGCCCTAATCGCTGGGCACCCTTTCCCTAGGGAGGGTGGAGTTCAGGTTTCCTCATCTGCTCCCTTTCATCTATAATCTTCATCCCTCGCCCTAATAACACCTTAGGTTAGTCTAGCGCTTCTCTCCTGGCAGGTTAAAGTACTTCCTCGAGATGATCCCTTTTATCTTTGTGATGGTCCCAGAAGGTAGGGTGGAGACATGATTATACCTGTTCCCTCTAGAAGGCAGCTGTAGGAGAGGGAGGGCAGATGAGACAGTGTGGCCAGGCGGAAGCCCCGGCTCCTTAGCAGGGCTCTGCAGCTGGGTGTCTTTGGGAGGTGGAGGGCTGGGGTGTAACCTGGTCTGTCCTCGTGGCCTGCTTGGGCTTGGAGAGACCATGTGCTCAGTTTCCCCTGGAAGCCAGTCCTTTTGGTCTTGCTCCTGGAAACCCTGTCTGAACTGCTGTGCCTGAAAGGGTGGCCACAGTGACTCTGTTGCCTGGCCTGCTGTCCCCGCTGGGGCCCACAGGCAGGCTCTGCAGCCCTTGCCCCGGGCTAACAAAGCCAGGGCAAGAGGACAAAAGATCAGGCTGCTCCCATTTGTAATTCAGAAGGACCAGAAACTCACATTCCTATGGCCACAACTATTTAGTTGGAAGAAAGGCAGCTTACACAGTGAACAGGGAGCTATTTCTGCCCTGCCCCCACCCATTATTTATGAACTATTAGATGGTTCCAGGTGGCTCTGAGCACCCCACCCATCTCAGCCCTGGTTGAGGGGCTGCCATGCCTGGCCCCCCACTCCTACTTTCTGGCTCCTGGCGCTCTAGCCTCCTCTGCCAACAGGAGGTGTTGCTTTTCCCCAGGGCCCTGCAAGCTCCGTGGGAGGGCTTGTGGGAGGGCAGAAGCCAGCCGGGTTGCTGCGCCCCCAGGCAGTGGGCCTGGCTCTTGCCTCCCCCACAGCAACAGCTGACTTACCTTCTCACCCAGCTGGTTTTCTGGAGCTGGCTGCACTTTGTGCAGAGCCATCCTCCTGCCCTAAGCAGCCATGCCCCTGTGCCAGCCTTCCTGGCTCCCTGGCCAGGAAGGTTGTCATGCAGAGCCACACCCCCTGCTCCCTGCAGCAAAGGAGAGGAGTCAGTAGTAGCCAAGGCCAGGGTGACAACAGTTTCCTCCCACAGTCGCACAGGAACACGTTAGCAGGCGGGCACAGTCGTTTTCTGGTGTTGACCCTGTGCACCACCGGGAGCAGGGCTGACTGAAAGAAGGGGATCCAATTCCTGCTCTCAAAGAACTCACAGTGTTGCAGGGAAAGGTGCGGCTCACCCTCCTCCCTGGAGCAGTGGGGGCGGGGGTCTGATGCAAGCCTCCTTTAGGATGGGCTGACCTACCTGGAAGCTGAGCAATTGGGAACGGGCCCAGGTAACCTGGACTCCACCCTGGCAGCTGCCTCTGCAGCCCACGATGGATGCCCTCATCCCTGGCACCTTGGCCTGCCCCATCTCCAACCTCAGCTCCCCAGGTTACCTCAGCAGACAACCCCAGAGGCCTGGTGCAGTGAGTCAGAGCCCTGGGTCCCTTACCTGCTCTTGGTTCCCACACCCAGGAATTCAGGGCCCAAGATGCAAGTGTGGGTGCTTCAGACAAGACACTGGGACCTGGTGTCTGGCCTCTAACCATGAGTTTCCACCTGAAGCCACATTTCAGAGACAAATTGGAAAGTACAAGACAAGGATGGGGGACCCAGTGTGGGCCGTGGAGGCCTGCCTGAACTCATGTCTGCTGGGCAGGGCAGCCTGTTGGCCAAACATTCCCCCAGACTGCAGCCTTACTCCCAGGAACACTCTGCCAAGACCTGCCCCGCCTTCCTTCCAGGAGGAAGCTTTTCCTGTTTAGCCTGGGTCCTAAAAACACCTCTTCCCCAGCCCCCATACCTCCCACAGGGCCCAGGGCAGCCCTGGCTGCACTCCCAGGATGAGCCTGACAGGCAGAGCTGGGATGGGCCCTGGAGAAATGCACTACATGTCAGAGCCTGTGCTGGGATGAGGGGCCTCTCTGCCCCCCCCCCAGTCACCTTTCAGCATGGGGTTCCCCAACAGCTCCTCCCAGAGAGCGACAAAGAGGGGGTGCAGCTCAGCAGGCCCTGGTGGGGCTGCTGTCTTCCTCACTAACATTGCCCTTTTAAGAGCCCCCCCCAACGGGGCTGAGAGGGTGCTGCAGACTGGTTCCTGTTGCAAAAGCCCAGCCATGTGCAGTTCCCCCACCAACCTGCCAGGGAAGACCTGGGCGCCAGCGCTCCACCTTTAGAGGCAGGGGGTCCCAGTGACCCCACAGAAGTCCCTTTTCCTGGAGCGAAAGTCCTGCCTAGCTGCTCTAATTGGCTGCTTTGCAAGCTGCATTTTGGAGTGTGCCTGTGCCCCCATAGGGTTGGGCTTCCCTCCCCCTGCACAGGCCCGCTGTCAGAAATGGTCTGGGAAATTATTTTTATGGAGATGTAAATTGCTGATAAGATGGTGTGGCCCTTCAGGAGGCTTGGATTTTTTTAGACTCTATAAAGCTCCCATTATCCTAAATAGTGTTTGTCCTTCCCTTCCATCTTGTCTCAGAGGGGAAAAAAAAAAAAAAAAGCGTTTTTACGCTTTTTTTTCCCCCCAAACCTGCGCTAATCTGCCTGTGCCCCGGATCTCACCACCCTGCTGTGTCCGCTAGGTCCTTGTTCTTCAGCTAGCTCTCCCCTAACCTTTCCCCCTCTGGTCTCCTGTCCCCAAGCTTCCCCTCAGCACCAACCTCTTACACATTCACCATCTTCTGCCTCTCCTGTCAAATTCATCCCGTCAGGCTCTTTTCCCTCTAACACCATAGACACGTGCAGGCTCTGCTAGCTCACAGCATTCCTAGCCCTCCTGTCTCCACCCCCTCAGTGTGGATGCTCCAGATGGGGAACCCCATGAGGGAGAAGGCCTAGGTGACTAGGGTGCAGATTGGGGGCGATTTTGAGTTGAGGCTGGAGCAGTACACAGGACCTGACCCGACCTGCTGGTTCCCCAGGCATCTGGCCCCCTTGCTCTTCTCTGCAGGCTTTCCTACCATCATGTGCGGGACCCCCAAACCCATTTTCCCTTATCTGAGCATCTCCAGCAGGCTCTCAAATCCAGAAGCCCAAAGCCTAAATCCTCATTCTCTACCCCCTTCCCTGGCCCCAGGTATTCACCCCATAGAAAGTCCTACAATCACCCTGGTCATTCCTTCCTCATCTTCATCCTGCAGTCACCCTGGACCACTCCTTCCTCATCTGTCCCAGAGTCCCACTGAGTCTCCATCACTGGGGTTTGTTCCTTTGACATCCTGCCCCACCCCTTCTCAGATGCTGCCTCCTTATCCCCCCCTCCCCGCTGCCAAAACACTTCAGAACATTCCCCTCAGTTTACAAAATCCAGACTTGGCTGGGCGTGGTGGTGCATTTTGTAATCCCAGCACTTGGGAGGCAGAGACAGGAGAATCGCTCAGGTTCAAAGCCAGTCTCAGCTACTTAGGCTCTCAGCAACTTAGTGAGACCCTGTTTTCAAATAAAGTATAAAATAGGTTTGGGAGAATATCCTGGAGGTAGAAAGCCTCTGGGTTCCACCACTAAAAAAAAAAAAAAATCCAGATGTCTCAGCCAGAGTCCATGTTCATCAAAATGTGGCTCTGGGCCGGGCGTGGTGGCGCATGCTTGTAATCCCCGAGTTTGGGAGGCAGAGACAGGAGGATCGCACATGTTCTAAGCCAGCCTCGCTGGCTTGAGACCGTTTCCACATTTAAAAAAATAGGTCTGGGAGTATATCCCAGAGGTAGAAGGGCTTCCAGGAACCCCAGTACCACCAAAAAATAAATAAATAAATAAATAAATAAATAAATAAATAAATAAATAAATATGGCCCTGGGCCAGGCATGGTGACGCACGCTTGTAATCCCCATGCTTGGGAGGCGGAGATAGGAGGATCGCACAGGTTCTAAGTCAGCCTCGCTGACGTAAGAGACCCTGTTTCCAAATCAAAACAACAAGGTCTGGGAGTGTGGCCCGGAAGTAGAAGGGTTTCCAGGAACCCCAGTACCACCAAAAAAAAAAAAAAAAAAAAAAGTGGCCCTGGAGTCCAGCATGATAGCACACACCTGTAATCCCAGTACTTGGGAAGTTGAGACAGGAGGAACACAAGTTTGAGGCCAGCCTCAGCAACTTAGCAAGAACCTGTTTCAAAGTAAAAATAAAAAGCCGGGCGTGGTGGTGCACGCTTGTAATCCCCGGGCTTGGGGAGCGGAGACAGGAGGATTGCGTAGGTTCTAAGCCAGCCTCACTGGCGTAAGAGACCCTGTTTCCAAATAAAAATATAAAATAGGTCTGGGAGTGTAGCCCGGAGGTAGAAGGGTTTCCAGGAACACCAGTACCACAAATAAATAAATAAATAAATAAATAAATAAATAAATAAATAAATAAATAAATAATTTTTAAAATTAAAATAAAAAGAACTGAGGACACATATGAATGTCCCTGGGTTCAATCCCCAGCTCCAAAAAAATAAAACAAGATGGCCAGGCATGGTGGCACACACTTGTAATCCTAGCATTTGGGAGGCGGAGACAGGAGGGTCACAGTTTATGGACAGCCTCAGCTACTACTTAATGAGGCCCTCTGCAACTCAGTGAGACCCTGCCTCAAAATAAAAAATAAAAAATTGGGCTGGAGACATAGCTCGGAGGTAGAATGCCCCTGGTTTCCATTCCCAGTAACACACACACACACACACACACACACACACACACACACACACACACATCGAAAAAAAAAGCCTTTCCTAAACTGGGCATGGTGGCACACACTTGTAATCCCAGTATTTGGGAGGCTGAGATGGGAAGATTGCAGGTTCTCAGCCAGCTTCAGCTACTTAGTGAGGCCCTCTGCAACTTAGTGAGACCCTGTTTCAAAATAAAGAATAAAAAACAGGACAGGGGGTGTAGCTCAAAGGCCGAATGCCCCTGAGTTCCATCCCCAGACCCGGAAAAAAAAAAATTTATATATATATATATATATATATATATATATATATATATATATATATATATAATGGTGTGTGTGTGTGTGTAGTACTAGGGATTGGAACCTAGAGTGTTCTACCTCTGAGTTATCTCCCTTATTTTATTTTTAACTTGAAACAGAATCTCACTAGGTTTCTGAGGATGGCTTTGAAAGTGCAATCCTCTTCTTTCAGCCTCCCAAGTTCTAGAAGTACAGGTGTTCACCACCATGCCTGGCTACACTTACATTATTAAAATTTTTTTTTAAATGATGCCAGGTGTGGTGGTGCATGCCTGTAATCCTAGTATGTGGGAGGCTGAACCAGGAGGATCGCAGGTTCAAAGCCAGCCTCAGCAATTCAGTGAGACTTGCATTAACTTTGTGAAACCATTTTCAATAAAATAAAATAGGGCTGGGGTCATAGCTCAGAGGTAGAATGCCCCTGAGTTTAATCCCCTGCACCATACACACACAAAAATTTAATTAATGAATATAGGCCAGTAATAACCGTTGTCTCTTTATTATATTTTATTTTATTGCAGGTCTGGGGATGGATCCCAAGGGCATTTTACCTCTGAGCTATGCCCCCAGCCCTATTTTTTATTCTTTATTTATTTGAAGCAGGGTCTCATTGAATTGCAAGAGGCCTCACCAAGTAGCTGAGGCTGTCCACGAACCGCGATCCTCCAGTCTCAGCCTCCCAAATGCTGGGATTACAAGTGTGCACCACCACGCCGGGCTCAGTTGTCTCTTTATACCATACTGGCTGCCCCTTGAAGTCAGCACTGGAGTCTTGTTCATCAGTGTACCTCACAGGGCCACCCAGCCCCGTGGCCAGAGCATGGCTAGGGCCAGGCAGGCCTCCCTCCTCTGCTCTGACAACTTTAACAACTAAGTTATTACAGACTTGGCTTTGGGATTTGTTGCTCACAGCTCAGCACAGGCTCCATCTCTTCTCCCCTGTGCTCAGGGACTGAAATGATCTCAGCTAAATCTTAAATGGACCATCACTATGGGATGCTGGGTCTATTAAGCACTGTGGGTTGAACCTATCACTGGGATAAGGGTCCAATGCCATCTTTAATTGAGCCCAAAGGAAGGTCTTATTTAAAGAGTTGGGACATCAGGCCCACTGGCCCTGGTGTCAGCTGACATTGGAAATGCAGTTTTGGGGTTAAAGTGAGTGAGTTCAGAGCTTCCTGTAGAGCAATCTAGAGACCCAGCTGCCTATCAGATGAAAGTTCTGAGCATGAAGAGAAACTTGGTCACCCCTGTATGCCTGCCTGCCATCCATCATCCATCCATCCATCCATCCATCCATCCATCCATCCATCCATCCATTTGACCCATATTTACCCAGTGCCCACTATGTGTCAGGCCCTATGCCAGGTGCTAGGTACTCAGGACACATTCATTCTCACTGGTCCTAGAGCTTACTGCTAGTGGGATACAGCTGTTAGCCAAGTAAATTAACAAGTACATACTCTACGTAATTACAAATTGCCATACAAGGAGGGCGCGGTTAAGTCTGCTGTGTTCAACAGCTGGAAGGAAGCCAGGGTGTCCAGAACAGAGTGAAGGGGGAGGAGCAGAAGGGGTTGGACCACTCCACACGGGGCTTTGTGGACTGGGTTATGAGAAACTTGGATTTTATTCAAGGTGGGACAGAAAATCCCCATGCAAAGTTTCGAGAAGGGGAGCAACATGCTTGGATTCATGACTTTGTAATGTTGCTCCATGAAGGACATCATGAGAGGCCCTTTAATCAGACAAATACAAAATATGTCACCTTAACAGCCGGGCGTGGTGGTGCACGCTTGCAATCCCAGCACTTGGGAGGCTGAGACAGGAGGATCGAAGCCAGCCTCAGCGACTTAGTGAGGCTCTCAGTAACTTAGTGAGGCCCTGTTTCCAAATAAAATATAAAATAGGTCTGGGAGGATAGCCTGGAGGTAGAAAAAGCCCCTGCGTTCCACCCCCAGTACCACAAAAAATGAAAAGAAAAAAATATGTCACCTTAACAAGAAAATGGGCTGTACTCTTCAGTCACTCTCATTTTAAAAAACAGAGAGAGAAATAAAGAAATAAAGAAAGGAAGGAAGGAAGGAAGGAAGGAAGGAAGAAGGAAGGAAGGAAGGAGGGAGGGAGGAAGGAAGGAAGAAGGAAGGAAGGAGGAAGGAAGGAAGGAAGGTAGAAAGAAAGAAAGAAAGAAAGAAAGAAAGAAAGAAAAAGAAAGAAAGAAAGAGAAAGGAAGAAAGAAAAGGAAGAGGAAAGGCTGGGCATGGAGGTGCACGCTTCTTTTTTTTCTTTTTTTTTTGTGTGTGTGTGGTGTTACTGGGGTTCCTGGCAACCCTTCTACCTCCAGGCTACACTCCCAGACCTATTTTATACTTTTTACATTTGGAAACAGGGTCTCTTAAGCCAGCATGGCTGGCTTCGAATCTGCGTGATCCTCTTGTCTCCGCCTCCCAAACGCTGGGATTACAAGCGTGAGCCACTGCGCCCGGCAAGGTGCGTGCTTATAATCTCAGCACTTGGGAGGCTGAGACAAGAGGATTGTGGTTCACAGACAGCCTCAGCTACTTAGTGAGGCCCTTTGCAACTCAGTAAAACCCTGTTTCAAAATAAAGAATAAAATTTAGGGCTGGGGGTGTAGCTTGGAGGTAGAATGACCCTGGGTTCCATCCCCAGGACCACAAAATAATAATAATAATAATAATAATAATAATAATAATAATAAATACAATAAAATTTAAAAAAAGAAAAGCCAGGCATGGTGGTGCACGCTTGTAATCCCAGTACCTGAAAGGCTGAGACAGGAGGATCGCAGGTTCACGGTCAGCCTCAGCTACTTAGTGAGGCCCTCTGCAACTTAGTGAGACCCTGTTTCAAAATAAAGAATAAAAAATATATAAGGCTGGGGGGTGTAACTCAGAGGTAGAAAACAGAAAGAAAAGAAGAAGAAAGAAAAAGATTAAAATGGCATGTAACCAAATGTAATGCATAAACTTGTTTTTTGAGGGGTGGGTACCAGGGATTGAATTTAGGGGAATTCTACCATTGAGCTACATCCCTGCCCCTTTGTATTTTGAAACAGGGTCTTGCTAGATGGCTGAGGCTGGCGTTGAGCCTGAGATCCTCCTGTCTCCGCCTCCCAAATTTTGATGCAGAGGTGTGCCACTGTGCCAGGTGTAAACTTCTGGTTTAAAAGCAGTAGCTAGAGCCGGGCGTGGTGGCGCACGCTTGTAATCCCAGCACTTGGAAGGCTGAGACATGAGGATCACGCAGGTTCGAAGCCAGCCTCAGCTACTTAGTGAGGCTCTCAGCAACTTAGTGAGACCCTGTTTCCAAATGAAATATAAAATAGGTCTGGGAGTATAGCCCGGAGGTAGAAAGCCTCTGGGTTCCACCCCCAGTACCACCAAAAAAAAAAAAAAAAAAAAAGAAAAAAAAAGAAAAAAGAAAAAGAAAGAAAGCAGTAGCTAAAACCTTCTGGAAACAGGAATTTGGAATGGACTGGATATTATATGGTTCTGGGAATTCTCATTCATCTTCCTAACTGTGGCAGACATTTGTGAGTGCACTGGAGACAGGAGAGGGCCCTGTTGCTTGGGAACTGTCTGTTGAGGGGCCTACAGTTGAGGCACAACTAAGTGAACATTTTATTTTCCCATCATTATCCAAAAGCTGTGAGAGATAAAGCAGAGTCAACAGTGACTGAAGGCAGGCAGAGAGTACTTATGAGGCCATTCTTTTCTTTTCTTTTTTTTTTTTAATTGACTGGGGATAAACCCAAGGCATTCTACCTCTGAGCTGTACACTCAGCCCTTTTTATTTTTTAAATCTTGAAACAGAGCCGGGCAGCCGGGCGTGGTGGCGCACGCTTGTAATCCCCGCGCTTGGGAGGCTGAGACAGGAGGATCGCACGGGTTCAAAGCCAGCCTCAGCTACTTAGTGAGGCTCTCAGCAACTTAGTGAGACCCTGTTTCCAAATAAAATACAAAATAGGTCTGGGAGTATAGCCTAGAGGTAAAAAGCCCCTGGGTTCCACCCCCAGTATCACCAAAAAATTTAAAAAATTAAATTTTGAAACAGGATCTTGCTAAGTTACTGAATGTCTCCCTAAGTCCCCGAGGCTAGCCTCAAACTTGCCATCCTCCTGTCTCAGCCTCCCTAGTACTAGAATTACAGGCATGTGCTGCCATTCCCAGCTTTTTTCTTTTCTTTTTCTTTCTTTTCTTTCTTTTTTGTTTTGTTTTGTTTAAGATGAGGCCTTGCTAAACCAGGCTTGGTGGTACATGCTCATAATCACAGTACTTGGGAGGTGAGATAGGAGGTTTGTGGCCAGACTCAGCAATTTAGGCTCTCTACAACTTAGTGAGAACTGGTTTCAAAATAAAGTAGAGCTGGGGGTGTATCTTAGAGGTATAATGCCTCTGGGTTCAATCCCCAGTACTACTACATAAATAAGTAAATAAGTAAATACATACATACATACATACATACATAGGGCTAGGTGTGTAGCTCAGAGGTAGAATGCCACTGAGTTCAATCCCTTGTACTAAAAAAAAAAAAAAAAAAAAGATAAGGTTTTGCTATGTTGCCCAGGCTGGTCCCAAATTTCTGAGCTCAAGCAATCTAATCCTACTACCCCAGCCTCCCAAGAAGCTGGGACTACAGGTGCATAGCCCTGTGTCTCCCTTACTAGACTGCTCTTTCCATTTTTCTCAACGCGTGGAAATTTGCAAATTAAAACATTTCCGCCGTGGGTGGTGGCGCACGCTTGTAATCCCCGCGCTTGGGAGGCGGACACAGAAGGATCGCGCAGGTTTGAAGCCAGACGCGCTGGCGTAAAAGACCCTGTTTCCAAAACATAAAATAGGTCTGGGAGTGTAGCCCGGAGGTAGAAGGGCTTCCAGGAACCCCAGTACCACCAAAAAAAAAAAAAAAAAAAAAAAAAAAAAAAATTTTTCCCAAGGGTGTTTTGTTTCTCGTGCTGGAAGTTGAACTCCTGCATGGGAGGCAGGGGTTCGACCACTGAACTCTACCCCCAGCCTGCAAGGAATTTTTAAACTTTTATATGTTTGTGTGTATGTATTTGTTCATTATTTTGAAGTGCCGAGGTCAAAGGCAAGAGATTGTTTTAAACCTCTGAAATGTTTTCTTTCTTTCTTCTGCTCACAGCATTTGCGGTGTCGGCCCCTGAGTGTGGGGCCCTGTTGCTGTGGGTCTGTGATAGCACAGCACTTCATGGCGGGAGCTTATAGTAAAGAACCGTTCGCCTCATGGAGGGCTCGTGGAGGCTGGGAAGCAAAAGAAAGGCAAATACACACATACACATACACACACACAAAAGAAAAGCACATACACTATATATGTGTATATACACACACATACATACAAAGAAAACAGAATATATATATTTTCCCCTGCAGTGCTGGGGCTCAAGCTCAGAGCCTTGCACATGCTAAGCAGGTGTTCTACCATTGATCTATACACCAGTCCCTATGTTAATTAAAAAAGAAAGTCTCCAATCAGGCGTAATGACACAGTCCTATAATCCCAGTACTTGGGAGGCTGAGACAGGAGGACTACGAATTCAAGGACAACCTCAGGAATTTAGTAAGGCTCTCAGCAACCTATGGAGACCCTATTTTCAAATAAATAAAATCGGGCTGAGGATGTAGCTTGGGGGTAGAATGCCCCTGGGTTCAGTTCCCAGTACCACACATACACACACACACACTCACACACACACACACACACGCACACGCGCACACACACACTCACACACACACACACGCACACACACTCACACACACACACGCACAGAATAAATAAATACAATCTTCAACAATAATTGAACTTACATAAATTTCCAACTTTACAGAGGTACAAAGGGTGCCCATACAATTCTTCTGTTTTTCATTTCCTCATAAATCCCATAAGACATTCAACTTTATTATAAAAGAGGCTTTGAGCCGGGCGTGGCGCACACTTGTCATCCCAGCATTCGGGAGGCTGAGACAGGAGGATCCTGGTTCGCAGGCAGTCTCAGCTACTTAGTGAGGCCCTCTGCAACTTAGAGACCCTGTTTCAAAATAAAGAATAAAAAATAGAGCAGGGGGTGTAGCTTGGAAGCCGAATGATGCTGAGTTCCATCCCCAGAACCCCCCCCCCCCAAAAAAAAAAGAGGCTTTGTATCTAACTGAAGTGTTTTGATCATACTTAAGGCAGCCTTGGCTAAGCTATGGTGTTTGGTAGGTTAGCTGTGTGTGCGTGTGTGTGTGTGTGTGTGTAGTAGTAGTAGTAGTAGTAGTAGTAGTAGTAGTAGTACTGGGGGTTGAACTTAGAGGCATTTAATCTCTGAGCTATATCCCTGACCCTTTTTATTTTCCTGTTTTGAAACAGGATCTCTCTAGGTTGCTAAGAGTCTTGCTAAATTGCTGAGGCTAGTCTTAAACCTGTGATCTTCCTGTCTGAGCCTCCCAAGTACTGGGAGTACAGGCATGCATCACGACATCCTTGTAGTTAGGTATATTAAATGCATCTTGACTTACGATATTTACAGTGAGTTTATCAAGAAGTGACTCTATTTCAAGTTGGAAATTAAAATATTTCCGCCAGACATGGTGGCGCACGCTTGTAATCCCCGCGCTTGGGAGGCGGAGACAGGAGGATCGTGCAGGTTCGAAGCCAGCTGCACTGGCATAAGAGACCCTGTTTCAAAAATATAAAATAGGTTTGGGAGTGTAGCCCGGAGGTTGAAGGGCTTCCAGGAACCCCAGTACCACCAAAATAAAAAAAAAAAAAAAAACAATTTGACTGCTGAGTAGACTGGTTTGAAGAGGCGGCAACAATCCCTCCCCAATCTCTCTCTCTTTTCTCTCTCTCTCTCTCTCTCTCTCTCTCTCTCTCTCTCTCTCTCTCTCTCTCTTGAACCCAGGGGCATTCTACCTAGGAGCTACACCCCCAGCCCTATTTTTTATTCTTCATTTTGAAACAGGGTCTCAGTGAGTTGCAAAGGGCCTAAGTAGCTGAGGTTGTCCATGAACCCAGATCCTCTTATCTTAGCCTCCGAAATGCTGGAATTACAAGCTTGTGCTACCACGCCCGGCTTCTTTTATAATTTTTTTTTAAAGATGAAGTCTTGCTAAACTGGGTGTGGTGGCACACACTTGTAATCTCAGTACTCTGGAGGCTGAGCCAGGCAGGTCCACAAAGCCCTGGATGAGAGCTCCCCTCTGTGCCAGATCTGGGATGGGGATGCTGAGAAACAACAGTGCCAGCCCACAGGAGACTGCCCTTCAGCTGCAAACAAAGTGGGGTCATAGCTTGTTGGGAGCCATTAAGGCCTTTCCCTAGATTGGTGTCTCTGACTCAGTTGACTGTCCTTCTCCCAGAGTCAAAGTTTGGGGTTATGGGAAGTTCAAAGAGGTCTGAGAGAGGATCAGGTGGTGATGACACAAGGGTACTGATAGGCCTATCTATAATGTGTGTGTTTTGTATTGGTCTTTATTGTATTCTGGTGGTGATGGCACGAGAATGTTGATTGACCTGTAGCTGTGTATAAATACCTCTGGAAAAACAAACCCGGGGTCAGTGTCTGCACAATAAAGACGAGATTGACCAAGAAGTTGCGTTGGCCAGGAGTGTTGGTGCAATAGAGAATACTGACCCAGGTATAGTCGTCGACCCGTAGGAAATATTGACCCACATACAGGGGTCGACCAGTAGAGATAGTAGGCTGGCGGCTCCCCCATGTTAGAATTTAAAATTCTCCATCCTTACGCCTCACTTCAGAACCCATACTCTTGCCAGCTGGCTCCGGCAATAGCTAGGCGTGGTGGCACATGCTTGTAATCCCAGCATTTGGGAAGCTGAGACAGGAGGATCGCAGTTCACAGACAGCCTCGGCTACTTAGTGAGGCTCTTTGCAAATCAGTGAGACCCATGCCACAAATAAATAAATAAATAAATAAATAAATAAATAAATAATAAATTTAAAAATAAATTTTAAAAAAGGAAAGAAGATGGGGGCAGCAAGCTGGGCATACAAGGCGGGTGGAGACAGAGGCACACAGGCATCTGGCCTGCCTGGTTTGCTGGTTCCTGGTCCACCTCATAAGCCAAGAGCTCTACATGGCCAAGTTCTCTCCTCTCAGTCCTACGCCTGTTGTGAAACCATACTAACCCTAGAAATGGGACCAAGTGCCAAGGTCTCTCCCCACCCTATTCTCCCACCAAAGGAGCTGCCCTGCCCACCCACCAAGGTCACCTTGACCTTTCCCATCAGCAGTTTCCCTCCCCCTTCCCAGCAGGCCACTGGCTCTAGGATTTCAGTCTACAAGGATCCACCAAAGAGAGAGGTCATCTCCTTCCTTCCTTCCTTCCTTCCTTCCTTCCTTCCTTCCTTCCTATTGAACCCAGGGGTACTCTACGTAGCCCTGCTATATCCCCAGTCCTTTTTGTTTTTTGTTTTGAGACCGAGTCTTGCTAAATTGTCCAGACTGGCCTAGAACTTGGGATCCTTGTGCCTCAGCCTCCCACAGTGCTGGGATTATAGACACGTGCTCACCTGGTTCTTCCTGATGTGGCCCTCAGCTGCCTTCCAGGGTGCTGGGCCACAACTGATCCATCCCAGTCTCAGCTCCAGCCAAAGTGACACACATTCCTCTCCCTGTTCAGAGTATACTGCTTAAGAGCATAAACTCTGGAGCCAGGCTGCTTGGCTTTATATCTCAGTTGTGAGTCAGGCACAGCAGTTCACACCTGTAATCCCAGTACTTGGAAGACTGAGACAGGAGGAGCCCAAACTTGAACCCAGCTTCAGTAATTTAGCAAGACTCCCAGAAACTTAGTGAGACCCTATTTCAAAATAAAAAATAAAACAGGCGTTGTGATTTAGCTCAGAGGTAGGCCTCTGGGTTCAACGCCAATACCACAAAACAAACAAACAAAACTCAGTTGTGTAACCTGGGAGAAGACACTTAACCTGTAGGCTGATTTTGCTGATGAATTCTTGCCAGGAATACTGTTCCTGATTTTTTTCAAGATGTAGCTAAAGTCCCACCTGCTCCAGGAAGCTGCCTGGGATTTCTTCTCTCGATCACTCTATCCTTTTCTGTCCCAGGTGCTTCCGAAGCATTTCTTCTGAGCTGTCCTGTTGAGCTGAGAGCCGGCACCATACCTCATCCAAGTGTGTTCTGTTCTAGGTCTTGGAGACCCCCAGGCAGTAACCTGGGTGAGGAAGGCCAGACAGAGCTGGAGGGAGCCCAGCCTATCTCACAGGCCCCTTGACCTCTCAGGACTCCAGTAGAAAGTGGGAGCTTTGCATAATAGCGTGATAGAACTTCACTGTACCTTCATTTTCTCCCAAGTGAGAAAGTGGTGGCCTAAAGGTTCCCTACAGCTGGAAAGATCCATGAAGCAGGAAGCCCTCGCCCTACGGGTCTCACCACCAAGGCCACCAGTCATTTGAGATTCCCAGAGATGCTCATAAAACTTGGAAGTTTCTTCTCTGGCTCAGGGAGGTGGAAGCGGCTGAGGGGTGAGTGACTGGAGGAGGCAGCTGTCTGTCTGGCCTAGGGTGGGGCTGGAAGGGGATTAAGTACTATTTGCAAATATGCTTGGAGATAAGGGAAAGGTTTCTTGCATCCCCAGTCGGTCTGCCCTGGGCAGAGGCCACTCACCTAGAAGGGGCTTCAGTGTCACACACTCCCTGGCTGCTCCTGCCTCCTTGCTGGGCTGCAGAACTACATCCCAGGATCTAGAGCCAAGCTGCCTTCTCTCCTATCTGGGAAAGGTGTGTGTGTGTGTGTGTGTGTGTGTGTGTGTGTGTGTGTGTGTGTGTTACTGAAAATTCAAACCAGGGGCGTTCTACCTCTGAGCTCCACCCCCAGCCCTTTTTTATTTTACTATTTGGAAACAGGGTCTCACGAAGTTGCAGAGGCTGGCTTTGAACCTGCAATCCTTCTGTCTCAGTCTCCCAAGTTCTGGGATTACAAGCATGTGCCACCAGGCACAGCTTCGGGAAAGCTCATTTTAGCTACAGAGGGAGACAGATGGATGGAGAGTTGCAGTTTCTCCGCGCGTTGGCTTGGGCCTTCGTCAGAAATGAGAGTCTCATTACCCAACCCCAATTCAAAGGATAATTAACAGATGGTATAATTTCCGAGCATTCTCTACACCACATGGCTATTAGGTGAAGAGCAGAATGCCCACGCAGCCCCTAATCCTCTCAAATCACAGAGTCCAAGGGAGCGTGGAGAGGCAGAGCCCTGCGGAGGCCACGCCAGGCTCCTCCTCCTCTGGGCTGCCTTTGGCCTTAACTAGAAGTAAACTAAAGCTTCAGGCCATCTGCCCAGGCCTCTTGCACCTCTGGGAAGGGAGAGGGGAGCCCTTTCCTGGTCGCCCTCGGCTTCCCCGCCCGGCTCTTTCTCTCTCTCCAGCTTCGTGCATGGACTTCTCTGAGGACTCCCGCATGCTGCCCACTTCTTTCAAGTGGAAGGTGCTGTGGGCCTGCTCCAGGGAGAGGCCCAGGAGCCCTGAACACTGGGCAGAGCTCTCTGCTGGTCATCAGACTGTAGGTGAAGGAGAGAGGAGAGGGGAAGGCGTCCCTCCAAACAGGAGGAGAAATGGGCAGTGAAAGCCATTTGTCTAGGACCTAGGAAACCTGTGTTAAAAACTCAACTTGTGAGCCGGACATGGTGGCGCATGCTTGTAATACCCGCGCTTGGGAAGCTGAGACAGGAGGATCGCACAGGTTCGAAGCCAGCCTCAGCTACTTAGTGAGGCTCTCAGCAACTTAGTGAGACCCTGTTTCCAAATAAAATATAAAATGGGTCTGGGAGTATAGCCTGGAAGTAGAAAGCCTCCGGGTTCCACCCCCAGTACCACCACCAAAAAAACCAAAAAAACAAAACAAAACAAAAAAACACCCCAACCAAACAAACAAACCCCCCCCAAAACTCAACTTGCTGGGCATGGTGGTGTACACCTGCAATCCCAGTACCTGGGAGGTTGAGACAGGAGGCCAGCCTCAGTAACATAGGGAAATCCTGTCTCAAAATAAAAATAGCCAGGCGTCATGGCACACGCTTGTAATCCCAGCATTTGGGAGGCTGAGACAGGAGGATCGTGGTTCACAGACAGCCTCAGCTACTTAGTGAGGCCCTTTGCAACTCAGTGAGACCCGGTTTCAAAATAAAGAATAAAAAGGGCTAGGGGTGTAGCTCGGAGGTAGACTGCATCTGGGTTCTATCCCCAGTACCGCAATAAATAAATAAATAAATAAATAAATAAATAAATAAATAGTAGGGCAGTGGGGTGTAGCTCAGAGATAGAATGCCTCTGAATGCCTCTGATTTCAACCTTCAGTACCATAAAAAAATAAAAAATAATTAAAAAAAAAGCTCTGCTACACTGGAGGAACCAGCCCAATCTGGAAATATAAGTCTGTTTATTGTTCTGTGCCTCCAAGCTCAACTCTCCCTGAAAATCCCAAGTGGTATCAGAGATGGGGCTGGTGTTTTTCTATCTAGCAGCTGGACCCCCCAAGGGGCATCCTAGTTAGACCATAACCTTGCTAATGGGTGGAGGGCCTCAGGAACTCACCCCAGAGTGTCCTTTGAGATTTGGAGGAGGCCTTGTAGTGAGTGCTTTTAGCTGAGTTTGACCCAGAACCTGTGAGCAGGGACAGAAGTGAGGGCCCTTAAGGTTGGTATGCCTCCGGGCTTGGCCTCTGAGAGCCCTTCAAAATTTGAAAACCCAGGTGTGGCTCAGACAGGAGGATCTCAGGTTCACAGACAGCAAGCAGTGAGACTCTCATCAACCTATCAAGACCGTGTTTCCAAATAAAAGTTAAAAAATAGAGATGGGGTGTAGATCAGAGGTAGCACAAAGAGAAAAAAGAAAAAGAAAAAGAAAACAAGCAAGCAAGCAAGCAAGCAAAAGGGATAGTCGAGTGTAGTAGTGGCATGCCTGTAATCCCAGTATTTGGCAGACTGAGTCAGGAGGATTAAAGGTCTGAGGACAGCCTCAGCAAGCAGTGAGACTCATCAACCTAGGTCAACCTTATTTCAAAATAAAAATAAACTGGCCAGTATGGTGCCGCACATTTGTAATCCCAGTACTTGGGAGGCCGAGGCAGGAGGATCTCAGGTTTTTGGCCAGACTCAGCTACTTAGTGAGGCCCTCCGCAATTTATTTATTTGTTCGTTTGTTTGTTTGCTTGTTTGTTTGTTTGTTTATGGTACTGGGGATGGAACCTAGGGGTATTCTACCTCCGAGCTACACCCTCAACCCTATTATTTAGTCTTTTTTTTTTTTTTTTAAGATACTGGGGATGGAACCCAGGGACATTCTACCTTTGAGCTATAGCCCCAGCCCTATTTTTTAGTCTTTTTTTTTTTTTTTTAAATCTTTGAAACAGGGTCTCACTGAGTTGCGAAGGGCCTTGCTAAGTAGCTGAGGCTGTCTGGAACCACGATTCTCCTGTCTCAGCCTCCCAAATGCTGGGGTTACAAGTGTGTGCCACCATGCTTGGCTGGCCCTCCACAATTTAGTGAGACCCTGTTTCAAAATAAAGAATAAGGGCCGGGCGTGGCGGCGCACATTTGTAATCACAGCATTTGGAATGCTGAAACAGGAGGATCATGGTTCCCAGACAATCTCAGCTACTATTTAATGAGGCCCTTTGCAACTCAGTGAGACCCTGTTTCAAAAAATAAAAGAATAAACAATAAGTCTGGGAGTGTAGCTAGGAGGTAGAGTGCCCCTGAGTTCCATCCCCAGTACCATTAAAAAAAAAAAAAAAAAAGAATAAAATATAGGACTGGGGGCGTTCTCTAGCTCAGAGGTAGAATGCCTCTGGGTTCCAACCCCAGTACCAATAAATGAATAAATAAATACATAAATACATAAATACATAAAAAATAAAAAATAGGGCTGGGGGTGTAGCTCAGAGGTAGAATGCCCCCGGGTTCAACCTCCAGTACCACTAAGAAGGGAGACTGGGGCTGTAGCTTGGAAAGTGCTCCTGGCTTCAATCCTCAGTACCCTCCCCCCCAAAATATTTTGAAAAACATGTAACCACAGAGTGCCACCATATCATCATTACCACCCGTGACTAGCTTCCGATTGTTACTCCCTCTCTAAATTGCCGCGGGGATCCTGCACCTGCTGGGGGCAGGCCGGGGGAGCTGGGATGAATGGCTCCACTGGCGGGACTCTTGGAGCATCTGCACTGAGGGCGCTGGGTGGGCCCCACCCCCTCCGGCGCGGCCGGCGTCGCCGCTTTAAGGCGCGGCGGCGCGAGCAGGTCTATGGTAATGAGCCGCCGCCGCTCTGCAGAGCTGCCCGCCTGCCGGGAGGCGAGGAGCGCGGGGCTGCGCCCGGGCCGCGACGCGGAGCTGCCCGGGGACGGGCGCGGGCCATCGCGGGCGGCCGGGCCGGGCCGGGCGCGCGGCTCGGCGGGCGCAGGTGGGCGAGCGGGCGAGCGGGGCGCCGGGCCGGCCGCCGGGGCGCAGGTGGCGAGCGCGGGCGGCGCAGGTGGAGGCGGCGGGGCCGGGCGCGGCGGGGGGCGCCTCGCGGGGCCCCGCCGAGCCATCCCGGCGCAGGCCCGCGGGCGCACAGGTGGCCCCGGGGACGCGCGCCCGGGCCCGGGCATGAGGCGCGGCGGGGCCGGCAGGAGCCGGAGGAGGAGCCGCCGCGGCCGCTGACCCGGCCGGCCGGGAGCGGGGAGAGATGCGGAGCCGGGCTGCCAGCGCCCCCCTCCCAACGACGCTGCCGCCGCCGCCGCTGTCGCTGCTGCTGCTGCTGCTGCTGCTGCTGCTGCCGCCGCCGCCGCTGCTGGGAGAGCAAGTGGGGCCCTGCCGTTCCCTGGGGCCCGGGGGACGCGGCTCCTCGGGGGCCTGCACCCCCGCGGGCTGGCTCTGCCCAGCCTCAGCCTCGAACCTCTGGCTCTACACCAGCCTCTGCAAGGACGCCGGCACTGAGCTCGTTGGCCATCTGGTGCCCCACCACGATGGCCTGAGGGTCTGGTGCCCAGAATCTGGGGCCCATATCCCTCTTCCGCCGGCTCCCGAAGGCTGCCCCTGGAGCTGTCGCCTCCTGGGCATTGGAGGCCACCTTTCCCCACAGGGCAAGCTGACCCTGCCCCAGGAGCACCCTTGCTTAAAGGCCCCACGGCTGAGATGCCAATCCTGCAAGCGATCTCAGGGCCCAGGGCTCAGAGCAAGGGAAGGGTCACCCGAGGAGTCCCTGGGTGGGCGCCGGAAGAGGAATGTGAACACAGCCCCCCAGTTCCAGCCCCCCAGCTATCAGGCCACAGTGCCCGAGAACCAGCCAGCGGGCACCTCTGTCGCATCCCTCCGGGCCATTGACCCAGATGAAGGCGAGGCGGGTCGGCTGGAGTACACCATGGATGCCCTCTTCGATAGCCGCTCCAACCATTTCTTCTCCTTGGACCCGATCACCGGTACTGTCACCACAGCAGAGGAGCTGGATCGAGAGACCAAGAGCACTCACGTCTTCAGGGTCACCGCCCAAGATCACGGCATGCCCCGAAGGAGTGCCCTGGCCACGCTCACCATCTTGGTGACTGACACCAATGATCATGACCCTGTTTTTGAGCAGCAGGAATACAAGGAGAGCCTCAGGGAGAACCTGGAGGTCGGCTATGAGGTTCTCACTGTCAGGGCCACGGATGGCGATGCCCCTCCCAACGCCAATATTCTGTACCGCCTGCTGGAGGGGCCTGGGGGCAGCCCCTCGGAAGTCTTTGAGATTGACCCTCGCTCTGGGGTGATCCGAACGCGTGGCCCCGTGGATCGGGAAGAAGTAGAGTCCTACAAGCTGACAGTGGAGGCAAGTGACCAGGGTCGTGACCCAGGTCCACGGAGTGCCACCGCCGCTGTCTTCCTGTCTGTGGAGGATGACAACGACAATGCCCCCCAGTTCAGTGAGAAGCGTTATGTGGTCCAGGTGCGAGAAGATGTGACCCCAGGGGCCCCCATACTCCGGGTCACGGCCTCAGACCGAGACAAGGGCAGCAACGCGTTGGTCCACTACAGCATCATGAGCGGCAATGCTCGGGGACAGTTCTATCTGGATGCCCAGACTGGAGCTCTGGACGTAGTGAGCCCTCTTGACTACGAGACGACTAAAGAGTACACGCTCCGGGTGCGCGCGCAGGATGGCGGCCGGCCCCCACTCTCCAACGTCTCTGGCCTGGTAACAGTGCAAGTCCTGGATATCAACGATAATGCCCCCATCTTCGTCAGCACCCCCTTCCAGGCTACTGTCCTGGAGAGTGTCCCCTTAGGCTACCTGGTTCTCCATGTCCAGGCCATCGACGCTGATGCTGGTGACAACGCCCGCCTGGAGTACCGACTAGCTGGGGTTGGGCACGACTTCCCCTTCACCATCAACAACGGCACGGGCTGGATCTCCGTGGCTGCCGAGCTAGACCGGGAGGAGGTAGATTTCTACAGCTTTGGAGTAGAAGCTCGAGACCACGGAACCCCAGCCCTAACCGCCTCAGCCAGTGTCAGCGTGACCATCTTGGATGTCAATGACAATAACCCGACCTTCACCCAGCCAGAGTACACAGTGCGGCTCAACGAGGATGCAGCTGTGGGTACCAGTGTGGTGACGGTGTCGGCTGTGGACCGTGATGCTCACAGCGTCATCACCTACCAGATCACCAGCGGCAACACCCGCAATCGCTTCTCCATCACCAGCCAGAGTGGTGGTGGGCTGGTGTCCCTCGCTTTGCCACTGGACTACAAACTTGAGCGGCAGTATGTGCTGGCCGTTACCGCCTCTGATGGCACAAGGCAGGACACGGCACAGATTGTGGTGAATGTCACCGACGCCAACACCCACCGTCCCGTCTTTCAGAGCTCCCACTACACAGTGAATGTGAATGAGGACCGGCCAGCAGGCACCACGGTGGTGCTGATCAGCGCTACAGATGAGGACACAGGGGAGAATGCCCGGATTACCTACTTTATGGAGGACAGCATCCCCCAGTTCCGCATTGATGCAGATACGGGGGCTGTCACCACCCAGGCTGAGCTGGACTATGAGGACCAGGTGTCGTACACCCTGGCCATTACTGCTCGGGACAACGGCATTCCCCAGAAGTCCGACACCACCTACCTGGAGATCCTGGTGAATGACGTGAACGACAACGCCCCTCAGTTCCTGCGGGATTCCTATCAGGGGAGCGTCTACGAGGATGTGCCCCCTTTCACCAGCGTCCTCCAGATCTCTGCCACAGATCGTGACTCTGGCCTTAATGGTCGGGTCTTCTACACCTTCCAAGGGGGAGATGATGGAGACGGCGACTTTATTGTGGAGTCCACATCAGGCATTGTGCGAACGCTGCGGAGGCTGGATCGTGAGAATGTGGCCCAGTATGTCTTGCGAGCGTATGCGGTGGACAAGGGGATGCCCCCGGCCCGCACACCCATGGAGGTGACGGTCACTGTGCTGGATGTGAACGACAATCCCCCCGTCTTTGAGCAGGATGAGTTTGACGTGTTTGTGGAAGAGAACAGCCCCATCGGGCTGGCGGTGGCCCGGGTCACAGCCACTGACCCAGATGAGGGCACCAATGCTCAGATCATGTACCAGATTGTGGAGGGCAACATCCCTGAGGTCTTCCAGCTGGACATCTTCTCTGGGGAGCTGACCGCCCTGGTGGACTTAGACTACGAGGACCGGCCTGAATATATCCTGGTCATCCAGGCCACATCAGCTCCCCTGGTGAGCAGGGCTACCGTCCACGTCCGCCTCCTTGACCGCAATGACAACCCACCAGTGCTGGGCAACTTTGAGATCCTTTTCAACAACTATGTCACCAACCGCTCAAGCAGCTTCCCGGGGGGCGCCATCGGCCGCGTGCCCGCCCATGACCCTGACATCTCAGACAGCCTGACTTACAGCTTTGAGCGAGGAAATGAACTCAGCCTGGTCCTGCTCAATGCCTCCACGGGAGAGCTGAGGCTGAGCCGGGCATTGGACAACAACCGGCCTCTGGAGGCCATCATGAGTGTGCTGGTGTCAGGTAAGGAAGGGCCCAGGTGGCACTAGGGTGGGAGTATTCCCAGGGGGAAGGCCTGGGCTGGTGGCTGGCCCAGAGGGTGAGGGGGCAAGACCCAGCTGGGGAAGAAGCCCTAGGAATGCTGGTAGAGGTGCAGGCTCCGCCTGCCACCCGGGCTGGGCCTGCTGAGCTGCCGCGGTTGGCTACCCCTGCCTACCAGCCTGTGACGTGGAGGGGAAGCGCTATGAGGCTGCCCTGGCTGTGGCTGCCAAGAATTGTGAGAAAAGGCGCGTGGGGACCGGGAGGCCAGGAGAGCTGGGGGAGGGGGGGACCTGGCCAGGGGACCAGAGGCAACGCCCTCAGCACCATTCTTGCTTCATGCCCCGTGGGCACAGCCCTGTGATCTCATACAGCCTCTGGTGGGGGGTGGGGGCACGCAGGGGCCCAGGGCTGCTGCTGATGAGGGGTCAGGATCCTGTGGTCCTCTTCTGGCCCCTTCTGGCTCTGGACTGAGCTGCAGAACCCACTGACATGGACTTTGTTTAGTGCATTCTTTTCCCTCCAGACAGAAAGAGCCTGGCCTGGTTCCCCCTTGGAGCTCCCGCAGGAAGTGAGGCTGGAGCTCATTGTCTCTGTCCAAACAGACCCCCGCTGTCAGAGTCCCTGGTTGGGGTCTGGCTTGGGGGAGGGGCTGTGATGAAGTCAGGGCCAGGCTGAGGCCTCCTGGGCCCCTCACCTCCCAAGGGCCATCCTTAGGGTGCCAGCCTTCCCTGCTGGCTATGACTAGCCCTGCCTCAGGGAATGGTGTTTGGGGACCAAGATGAGCCAGGGGACTGCTGGGCTTAAAGGACAGAGACCCTAATCTGGTGGGGAGAGAGCAGAGTCCAGGGGCGTGGGAGCCTGGCCAGGACCCAGGCTGGCATTCCTGCTGCTTGGCCAGGCGCTCAGCCTGCAGACTCCCTGGGGTGGGGGAGGAGCTGGATGGGTGGTGAGGTGTTCTGTGCTTTCCATCAGCTATGGGGCTGAGAGGCAAGGAAGGGACTAGAGCCAGGCTGCCGGAGTGCCTTCCCTGAGCCTGGGAACAACTGGGCATCCTCATGGAGGGCACACGTTTAGCTAGGCTCCTAGGGATGGGTCGGGGCAGCCTTCACACATCTGGGAAGGAGCAGAGAACCTGGCAGGCTCCCACTCCCACCATCAGTAAGGAGCGTGGGAGAGTCGGGGCGTGGCTTCAGCCCCTCTCCACGCCTGCTCCTGGCTGGACCGCAGCCCTGCCCCCCCTTCAGGTGGTCTTGGGGACCAGGAGGTGAGCTTTCAGAGGCTGTGAACAGGCTCCCTTCCTCCTGAAGCTGTAGTTTCTGCTCTGGGAGGAGGAAATGGGGGGCATCCTGCTCTGTGTGGGGCACGTGAGGCAGTGGGAAGGAAGGGCCTCCCATCTCATCCTCCACCCCAGCCTGCCCTAGGTGAGTGCAGGCAGATACCAAGGGACAGGGGCAGTGGAGCCCTCGGCTTCCTACCCAGGCAGAGCCCCAGACCACAGTGCCCTAGAGGGGAAGGCTGGGCAGCCCGTCTTCTCAGCCCGGCCCACCCTCCCCCTCAGCCCTGACCCTTGGAGCAGTCGCCAAGGCAACCCCAAAGTTCAGGAGGCTGCCTCAGGGGAACTGGCTCCCACTGCCCCTTTGTTTTCCTTCTCTGCTTCTTTGTCTCTCCCTTCTTTCCCACCCTGCCCATGGGGGCCCTGCACTGCCTCTCTCTGTTGCCCTCTCCCCCAGCTCCTGTGCTTCTCTCTTTCCATCTCTCCCATTCTCTCCAGCTGGCTCTTTTCCTGGGCCTTTGTCTTCCCCAGTTTGGTCTCATGTTTATGCCTCTCTTCCTCCCGGGGGCTGCAGCTGCCCCGGCTTGGGCTGGACGGCTCCCCTAGAGCCTGCTTCCTTCCTCTGCAAGGACACTCAGGAGCTCCTGCCCATGGCCTGGTCAGTCCCTAGAGCAGCAGAGCTCCCCCAGCCACCCAGGCCTCCTGGGCACATCTGCCAGGGGAAGAGAGGCTGAGAGTGTGATTCTGGCATTTTCCCAGGGGCTGGTGGCTATGCCCAGGTGGCATTCCTGGGCCAGAGTCTATCTCAGGAGGACAGCTCACTCTCCACCCCTGTTCCCATCCTGTCTTTGCACCTGAGGTGTGACCCAGGTCAAGGCAGGGGAGAGGAAAAAAGCAGAAGGAGAGAACAGTGGGTTGACTGCTGGGGCAGGGACAATAGCAGAGGGGGCAGGTGGCCACAGATGGTGGACCAGATGGGAAGCACCAGAGACATGCTGGGAGAGGGGCACAGGCGGGGCCTGCGATGGTAGAGAGAGACACACGGGAGAGTGTTCCCAGGGCTGAGGGGCAGCAAGGCTTCTTTTGCTCACTGGTGTCTGCCAGCCCTTCCCCTCCCTAGATGAGTTAGGAACACAGTGTGGAATCTGGGTTTGCCTTCTGCCTGGAAGGAACATCCCATCCAGGAACCGCTGGATGCAGCGCAGTCCGCAGTCCGCCGCAGCTCTGGGCCTGCGTGCAGGGGGTCTGAGAGAGGGCAGCAAGCGCAGCCTGCTCAGGCTGAAGTCTGGAGCTGGCGATCTCAGGGCAGGCTAGAAGACTTGAACACTGGTGTCCGAGTAGACTGGTAGGAAGAACTAGCCTGAGCAGTAGCTTCTGCAAGCTGGAGAAGGAAAAAGGAGCAATGTAACAGGCTTGCTGGGGAGAGCGGGCTGGCCCGGCAGTGAGGCTGGAGGACGTGTGGGCAGTGAGCTGAGGGCATGGCTGAGATGGGCGTCTGCCCGGCTCAGCTAAGCTCCCCTCCAGAAGATGCAACTAAGAATATATTCCCATACCCCTCTCATGTTCCCATGCCACCCCAGAACCACTGGCTCCAACCCAATTCCTGCTTGGGTGTCCTTTTCTGTATCTGAGGCCTCTCCTACTATGTTTTAAAGACCTATTTTCCACTATCAGCATCTTAGTGTTTACCAGACACCTACTGTGTATAAGGCATCGGACTAAACAAAAATATGAGTATCCCTTATAGCCCTGCCACACCTCTCCCCTTCCCTGTGGCCCCCCAACTTTCACTTTGGAGCTGAATAAGATCCATTCCCATGTGTACACACACTCAGGTGTGCCTGGCATTCCTGGGCTTCAGGTGTGTGGGCGGAGTGAGACAACAGCAAGTGTGTCAGTATGTAGCTGTTTATAAGTGAGTGTGTCGCCTGGGGGAACCGCAGGCATTCGGGTGCAGTGCAGTGAGTCAGTCAGTCGAGTGGGCAAGGAGTCATGAGAGGCCCCAGAGGAAAGACCAGCCCGGTGGGGATCTGGGGTCTCCAGGAGGGAGCTGCCCAGGCTCTTCCACCCTGACTTGTGCTGTCTCCAGCATGGAGCAGTGGGCGGTGCCACCACCGGTTAGGGTGGCTCAGCTGGATTTCCTGGGGTGGGATCCCCCAGGCTACCCGCAGCAGCAGTCTGTGGGGAGAGTGGGGCGGGAAGAATGCTTTGTGTGGGGTGTTGTCATGGGGATAGCAGGCCTGCGCCCAAGTAGCCATGGGGCTCAGTGGGAGGGGAACCAGGTGGCCCATTGACCCAGTTCACCTCCCACTCTACCTGCTGCAGTATGTTGGGGGGCAGTCAGCCAGGGATATGGTAGTGTTGAGATGTAGAGAAGAAGGGGGGGATGATGTGTGTCAGTCTTTCATGGTGCTGTGGGCCCCACAGAGAAGTCAGCAAAGGACAGGTTCTTGTGCAAGGAAGCTGGAAGTCTGGTTTTTTTTTTTTTTTTTTTTTTTTTTTTTTTTTTTTTTTTTTTGCGGGTCTGGGGACGGAACCCAGGGGCATTTGACCTCCGAGCTACACCCCTGCCCTATTTTTATTTTTATTCTTTATTTTGAAACCGGGTCTCACTGAGTTTCAGAGGGCCTCACTAAGTAGCTGAGGCTGTCCACAAACCGCGATCCTCCAGGTCTCAGCCTCCCGAATGCTGGGATTACAAGCATGCGCCACCACGCCCGGCTGGAAGTCTGATGTAAGGGAGCAGGGCCCCTGGCTTGATGAACACACGAGCAAGGTGTGATGGTGCACGCCTGTAGTCCCAGGCACTCGGGAGGCAGGAGGATCACAAGTTCAAGATTAGCCTGGGCAACTTATGAGAGACTCAAAATAAAAAGGGCTGGGGATGTAGCTCAGTGGTAGAGTACCCTGGGATCCATCTCCAGTATTGCAAAAACACAAAACAAAAAAACCCACAAACCTGCAAAGGCGAAGCATGCTTCACAGCAGCAGGTACTGGGAATGTATGCAGAGAAAACTCTGATTTTGCAAATCTCACTCTCTGAAGCACTGGGGGTGGGGGAGTTGTACCTTAAGGAGTGACTTGCCCAACGAGTGGCTGATTTCACCAGGCACCTTTATGCCCATTAGAAAAGGCTCCCCGGACATGCAGCCAGAATTCTGCCCCTTCAGCGTCCCCTTCCTGATGCTCTGGCCGGGCCTGCCCCACGCCACTTCCTTGGGTGGGTCTGTGCCCCGGCTCCCCATCCTCACCTGAAGACTCCTGCTGACCCCTGTCACCCCCGCAGACGGCGTGCACAGCGTGACGGCCCAGTGCGCGCTGCGCGTCACCATCATCACGGACGAGATGCTCACGCACAGCATCACGCTGCGCCTGGAGGACATGTCGCCCGAGCGCTTCCTGTCGCCCCTGCTGGGCCTCTTCATCCAGGCGGTGGCGGCCACGCTGGCCACGCCCCCCGACCACGTGGTGGTCTTCAACGTGCAGCGGGACACGGACGCCCCCGGGGGCCACATCCTCAACGTGAGCCTGTCGGTGGGCCAGCCGCCCGGGCCGGCGGGCGGGCCGCCCTTCCTGCCCTCCGAGGACCTGCAGGAGCGCCTGTACCTCAACCGCAGCCTGCTCACCGCCATCTCGGCGCAGCGCGTGCTGCCCTTCGACGACAACATCTGCCTGCGCGAGCCCTGCGAGAACTACATGCGCTGCGTGTCGGTGCTGCGCTTCGACTCCTCGGCGCCCTTCATCGCCTCCTCCTCCGTGCTCTTCCGGCCCATCCACCCGGTCGGGGGGCTGCGCTGCCGCTGCCCGCCCGGCTTCACGGGCGACTACTGCGAGACCGAGGTGGACCTCTGCTACTCCCGGCCCTGCGGCCCCCACGGGCGCTGCCGCAGCCGCGAGGGCGGCTACACCTGCCTCTGCCGCGACGGCTACACAGGTGAGCCCCGGAGGGTGCTGGGGGCCAAGCGCGCGCCAGGCCCGAGGTAGGGGCTGCCTGGCTCATTGCCAGGTACAGTCACACCCGGCATGGCAAAGCCCCACTTACCCTTTGACAGCAGCCTGTTGTGGAAGGCAGGGCGAGGAGCCCTCACCGTGCACGCAGTCACGCACGCGCGCGCACACACACACACGCACACACCCCGGCATCGTGCTTGAGTGTGTATTCCAGCTTTGCTGCTAGTAGCTGTGTGACCCTGGGCAAGTTAGTTAATGCCTCTGGGCCGTGGTAATTTAGAATGGAGTTTAGAAAACTACTTAGGTCAAAAGTTGGTTGTGAAGTCAGGCATGATGGTGCAAGCTTGTAATCCAAGTACCTGGGAGGCTGAGACAGGAGGATCTGGGTTCTGGGCCAGCCTCAGCTACTTAGTGAGGCCCTGTGCAACTTAGACCCTGTTTCAAAATTAAAGAATAAAAAATAGGGCTGGGATTGTTGCTCGGGGGTAGAATGCCCCTGGGTTTAATTCCCAGTAGCGTGTGTGTGTGTGTGTGTGTGTGTGTGTGTGTGTGTGCGCGCGCACACACACACACACAAACAAGTTGTTTGTGAGTATTCAGTCAATGAGGCACTTGGAAAGAGCTAGTGTTGGCTTTGATTTAAGGGAATGCTGAGAAGGGGTGACTTCAGGTCTCATCATGGCTCAGTAGAGGTGAGGCTAGGCCCTACTTAGTTACCTTTCTGAGTTACAGCAAGCTCTTTTCTCCGCAGGCATTGCGGGGAAGGCATGGAGGATCTGGGAGACTGGGGGGTTTGGAGATGGAGTGTCTCAGCAGGACATTGTGCCTGCACCCGCCCTGTGCAGAATTGCTCCGTTGCCGCCTCCCCTGTGGGCCAGTGACCCGGGCCTTCTGCCTCCTTCCCTGGCCTCTCAGGGCTCAGAGTCTCTGCTCTGTGTCCTGACCCCTTCTGGCAGGCTGCTTAGGATGAGCCCTGTTCCTCCTTGTTCCTCCTCCCAGGCCTCCTCCCTGTCCTCCGCCCATGGCTCTGCTGGAGTGCCAGGCGGGCCTGCTGCCTAACCCACGGCATCTTCCTGCCCAGAACTTGCCAGACTCCACTCTTCTCTGCTGCTGTCAGGGTGGGGGAGGGGAGGGGCGGGCTTGGAGGAGGGAGGGGAGTCTTTGTCCAGGAGGATGGGGGGGGGCTTAGAGTAGGCGAACAACAGTTTCCATGGAAACAAGAGCCAGTCACTAGGCACAGGAGCTGAGAACCTATCTCTAGAATCTGGTGATGGGGAGGGAGAGAGAGGGGTGGATTTTCCCATCTGATGTTGTTGGAATTTTCAGCTCCTCCTCTGAATCCCTTTCTCAGATTCCCACTCCCCAGGTTGCGCAAGTGCACAGGGGTCCCAGACCCCAGAGCTCAGGGTGGGACAGCTCTCCTCCATTTCTAGGGGAGTCCTCAGCTTCCCTCCCCGAACCCATAATTCAGACAAATCCAAGCAAAAGCCTGGTCCCATCCCCAGGGAAGGAATGGGATCTCTCCATGCCTGACAGGGACAAAAGGACCAGTGTGGGGTGGAGAGGGCTGGCACAGTCCTCATGCTGTCCTGCAGGGCGTTCCCTTCCTGCACATCACCCCTGCGGGGCAAAACATCCCAAGCATGGCCCCAAAGGCTACCAGGACCACCATAGGCATGTGCCCACGAAGCCCAGACGGGTCCCGTCGGGACAGGCAGTGTGTGCAACTGTGATGAGAACGGTATGGTGGCCAGACTGTACCCAGGAAGGGCTGGGGTGTCACAGGTATCAGAAAAGATGGGTGCTCAAGAGGATGTGGAGATGCCTGGAGAGTTGCGGGGGGTCACCGGAAGCCATGAGAGATGTTACTGTGGGGAGCCCCAGGTCCCCTCCCCCTCAGAGCTTGGTCCTCACCCAGCCTTTTCTCCTGCCCAGGTAAGCACTGCGAAGTTAGTGCCCGCTCAGGCCGCTGCGCCCCAGGTGTCTGCAGGAATGGAGGCACCTGTGTCAACCTGCTAGTGGGCGGTTTCAAGTGTGACTGCCCATCCGGGGACTTCGAGAAACCCTACTGCCAAGTGACCACGCGCAGCTTCCCCGCCCGTTCCTTCGTCACCTTCCGCGGCCTGCGCCAGCGCTTCCACTTCACCCTGGCCCTCTCGTGAGTGGCTCGCTGTGGGGACCTGGGGCACCTCCCACTCTGTGGACAAAGTGAGCGGTCAGGCAGCCAAAGTGCTGGGGGAGGTTGGTGCAGAGCCAGGCGTCCGCTGGAGTCGCCTGTGAACTCTGCGGGCTGACCGTGCTCATCTGATGTTAAATTTTCTAGCTCCCCCATGAATCCTGATCTGTCCAGAGTTCAGGCCCACTCCCCATGTCACTCATGGGCTGGGAGCCGATGTTCCTCCTCCACACTCGGACCCCATGGTCCACAGTCTGGAGGACACTGGGCAGGGTGGGGGCCTGGCACCCAGGTGGGTGCTCCCATTCCTTGCCCAACCCCCCAACTCCTGTGCAGGTTTGCCACGAAGGAGCGCAACGGGCTGCTCTTGTACAACGGCCGCTTCAATGAGAAGCATGACTTTGTGGCCCTGGAGGTGATCCAGGAGCAGGTCCAGCTCACCTTCTCTGCAGGTGATTCCGTCCCCCCCAGCCCCCGTCCTTGCCCAGCTCACGAAGACCCTGTGTCTTGCAACTCCAACCCTAAGCCCCACACTCTCCCAGACAAACCTGAGCCCAGCCTCAACCCTAGATGCCCCCACCCCACCATTCCTCACCCTCTTCTGATCCCAGCTCAACTGGTCCTTTCCCCAGGAGAGTCCACCACCACAGTGTCCCCATTTGTACCTGGAGGGGTCAGTGATGGCCAGTGGCACACGGTGCAGCTGAAGTACTTCAATAAGGTGGGTATGGGAGGGGGACAGAATATCTGGTGGGTTCTGTTCTTGGGCCAGACTCCTGTGTAGACCTGGGCAGCATTTCTGACAGGAAGGGAGGGGGCGGGTGGGAACAGGCCACCTTGCAGGGGCATCCCCATCCCACTGGGTTCATAGGTATCCCCAAAGGTGAGAAGCACTCTGGCGTGTCTCCCTGCCTCCCCGTGAACCTGATGGGCTCCTTGCCCACCGCTTCCCTTCTCTGTCCACAGCCTCTGTTGGGCCAGACAGGGCTCCCGCAGGGCCCATCTGAGCAGAAGGTGGCCGTGGTGACTGTGGACGGCTGCGACACAGGGGTGGCGCTGCGCTTCGGAGCTGTGCTTGGCAATTACTCCTGTGCTGCCCAGGGCACCCAGGGTGGCAGCAAGAAGTGAGCAGGGGACGGGGCGAGCTGCGGGGCCAGGTGGAGAGAGTGGGCTTTCAGGGGATTTGAAGGAGGAACCAAGCCAGAAGAGCCCCCCTCGGCCTGCCTCCTCAGCCCCTCCCAGCCCCTGGGGGGGGGCACTGGCTGATAGATGGGGCGATAGAGCAAGGCTGCTGGGGCTGTGTGTGGGGGGAGGGTGGGTATGAATGCCCCGGTTGGGGGCACCCTTACCTGGCTCTGGCCTGCAGCGCCCCTTGGCCTCCTGCTCAGGCCCTTCGACTCCCTGGCCGGGTGGCAGGGCACAGGGAGAGAAGAGCCAGCAGCTCCACCCACCCTCACGTAGCTGCTGTTGTGTCGCCTAGGTCTCTGGATCTGACGGGACCCCTGCTGCTGGGCGGGGTGCCCGACCTGCCTGAGAGCTTCCCCGTCCGCATGCGGCACTTTGTGGGCTGCATGAGGAACCTGCAGGTGGACAGCCGGCACGTGGACATGGCCGACTTCATTGCCAATAATGGCACCGTGCCTGGTAAGGGGCCTGGGTTGAGGCTTCAAACACAAGGCAGAGAGGAGGGCTGTGCCTGGTGTGCATATGCCAACCCAGGTGCGACATGAAGGCCTCTCCAGTCCGGGGTCACTGAGCCTCCTTCTTTCCCTTCCAGGCTGCCCCACGAAGAAGAACGTGTGTGACAGCAACACTTGCCACAATGGGGGCACCTGCGTGAACCAGTGGGACGCATTCAGCTGCGAGTGCCCCCTAGGCTTCGGGGGCAAGAGCTGTACCCAGGGTAGGCAGGGCAGCCTCAGGGACCGGGACACTGCAGGGTCGGGGCAGGCCCTGGGCAGGGTGCAGTGAGCACAGCTGTGGGTGGAGAGCGTGTCTGGGCAGAGCCTGAGCGGGTAGCACAGGAGACAAAAGGCCCAGTCAGGGGCAGGCCCGGGCACAGTGTGGGGCGTGCCCCAGGCAGGTAAGTGCTGTGGAGGGCAGGGCTGACGAGGGGAGTGGGCGCAGGAGAGGCAGCGCCCAGCCTTGTGGAGCCAGCGGGCAGAGCATCACTCCCCGGGCACTCCGCGGCTCCGCCCCTCAGTCTCTCTTCATCTGCCTTTCCAGAAATGGCCAATCCCCAGCACTTCCTCGGCAACAGCCTCGTGGCCTGGCACGGCCTCTCGCTGCCCATCTCTCAGCCCTGGCACCTCAGCCTTATGTTCCGCACACGCCAGGCCAACGGTGTCCTGCTGCAGGCCGTCACCAGGGGGCGCAGCACCATCACCCTGCAGGTGGGAGTGGAGCGTGGGCCCCAGGCGGTGCCTCTGTGTCCTTTAGGGGGCAGGCAGAGGCTGGGCGGGGTCTTTTCCTGGGGAAACAAGGGTGGTTGGGTCAGTTTGGAGGGTCAATGCTGCCACCTATTGGGCTGGAGGGAAATAACATACTTTCTCTCTGGTCACAGTGGGCAGCAGTTTGGGGTTAGTGGGCTGGAAGAGGGCCCTTTGAGACAGTCTGCTGACTCTGCTTCCTCCTCCCATGCCAGCTTCGGGAGGGCCACGTGGTGCTGAGTGTGGAGGGCACAGGGCTCCAGGCCTCATCTCTCCGTCTGGAGCCGGGCCGGGCCAACGACGGTGACTGGCACCATGTGCAGCTGGCACTGGGAGCCAGCGGGGGCCCCGGCCATGCCATCCTGTCCTTTGACTATGGGCAGCAGAGGACAGAGGGTAACCTGGGCCCCCGGCTACATGGGCTGCACCTGAGCAACCTGACGGTGGGGGGAGTTCCGGGGCCAGCCAGCGGTGTGGCCCGCGGCTTCCGGGGATGTTTGCAGGTGAGCCTCGTCCCCTGCCCTCCCATCCCCATGGCCACCTGGAGCCCTGCTCCCCGGAGGGCCAACACTGTCCCTCCCTGCAGGGTGTGCGGGTAAGCGAGACACCAGAAGGTGTTAGCAGTCTGGATCCCAGCCGAGGGGAGAGCATCAACGTGGAGCCGGGCTGTAGCCTGCCAGACCCCTGTGACTCCAACCCGTGTCCTGCCAACAGCTATTGCAGCAATGACTGGGACAGCTATTCCTGCAGCTGTGATCCAGGTGTGCGAGGGACCTCAGGGCTGGGGCAGGTTGGCAGACACTTGGGTCTCACGGTGGCTCTGCTCCGTGACCTGGGCCAGGCCCGTCACCTCTCTGAGCCCTCGCCTCCTATGCTGCACAGCCATAGGCAGCTGGTACGATGCTCAGAGTGGAAAGAAGTGGGTGGAAGACAGTGCCAGGGAAGAGTGGGTACTGAGCCTTTCTGGTCCTTCTTGTCCCAGGTTATTATGGTGATAATTGTACTAATGTGTGTGACCTGAACCCCTGTGAGCACCAGTCCGTTTGCACCCGCAAGCCCAGTGCTCCCCATGGCTACATCTGCGAGTGTCCCCCAAATTACCTCGGGCCATACTGTGAGACCAGGTGAGCGGGCCGGGCCTGTGGCAGGTCGCAGGGGCTACTGCCTGTTGCTGGCAGGTCCCGCGGACCAGGCAGCCTACTTGAGCTGCAGCCAGGGTCACAAGGGCCACGTGTGGCCGCAGCAGGTAGGAGGGGCTGAGGGAGCTCACGCCTTCCTGGTTTCTCTCTGCAGGATTGACCAGCCTTGCCCCCGTGGCTGGTGGGGACACCCCACATGTGGCCCATGCAACTGTGATGTCAGCAAAGGCTTTGACCCCGACTGCAACAAGACAAGCGGCGAGTGCCACTGCAAGGTGATGGTCCTGACCAGACCCCCACTGTGGCGCCTCGGTCTCTGTCCTGCCCCTCCCTGGCCCTGGAGTGGAGGGTGGCAGTGGAGATGGGCCTTCCTGAACAGCACTGGGGACCTTGAGGGCCTTTGTTCTAGCGGGCAGGTGGCTCTCCATCTTCATATGTTGGGCCAGGGGACCCAGGAATATTTAGCTAGTGAGCGTGGGCCAGCTGGACCAGTTGTTTGCAGCCTGTTGTGATTTCTTGGCATTTCACCATTGGGTCCAACTTCACATCACTACCAGTTGTTAAGTGTTCCTGAGGAGGCGTGAAGTCAAGGAGCCTCTCTGTGGAGAGGGGCCACAGCTAAATGATTCATGAGCATCTGGGGAAAAGCCCAGGCCAGTGACCCCCATCCCTTCTCCTCCCTCCCAGGAGAATCACTACCGGCCCTCTGGCAGCCCCACCTGCCTGCTGTGTGACTGCTACCCAACAGGCTCTTTATCCCGAGTCTGTGACCCCGAGGATGGCCAGTGTCCATGCAAACCCGGTGTCATTGGGCGCCAGTGTGATCGCTGCGACAACCCTTTTGCTGAGGTCACCACCAATGGCTGTGAAGGTGGGGCTCTTGGGCCGGGTGCTTGCCTCCCAGAGAGGCCAGGATGAGGTTAGCTGCAGGTCTGGGGGGTCAGGGGAGGGTCAGGAAGCCTGGGCAGAGCCGGAGAGAAAAAGAGCGCACTGCTCCTAGTAACCATGTGTGTTCTTCCCTGCAGTGAATTACGACAGCTGCCCACGGGCCATTGAGGCCGGGATCTGGTGGCCCCGCACCCGCTTTGGGCTGCCCGCTGCTGCCCCCTGCCCCAGAGGCTCCTTTGGTAGGTGCTAGCAGCCTGGGATGTCATGTTGAGGACTTGGGGTGAGGGCAGGAAATACCCAGCTGCAGATTCTGGGGCTGCACTCTGTGGCCTCCAGGTCTAGGAGACTCCATGTCGCATCTTCCTGGGTTCACTGTTGGCCCTCTCCCAAGCCTTCCCAGGAGCGTTGGCATCTTAGATTCTGAACAGAAGGGCTGAGAAGTCTGCTAGGTGCGAAGGACTTAAAGATGATTTACATAGGGTTCCCATCCTTGGCTCACCACCCAGTACTGGAGTTATGCCACACCTAAGACAGGCAGGCTGGGGAGCAGGGGTGTTGGGGGTTGGCATTGCTCCTTGGACTGGCAGTGAGCAGAATTCATAGGCAGAGAGAGTGGCAGAGAGCACACAGTGGTCCTGCACCCATACTCCTGTGCTCCTGTAGCCCTTTCTTGGACAGACCTTGCAGAGATTCTTGGCTCTAGTATTCTATACTTGTCTGTCTCTTTACCGGAGTTGCAGGAGGCTGGGTCCTTGTTGGCCTGTCTACTGTCTCGGGCCCCTGCAGAACTCAGCCCGGTCTCAGGGCTTTCTGGGTGTGTCCATGAGGCCAGCCCTCTTGGCTTCCTCCTCCAGGGACCGCGGTGCGCCACTGTGACGAGCACCGGGGGTGGCTCCCCCCAAACCTCTTCAACTGCACGTCAGTCACCTTCTCAGAGCTGAAGGGCTTTGTAAGTAGACCCCATCTCCATCTCCTTCCCCTCCCTTTTCTCATCCTTTCCTCATCTTTGAGAAAGGGAATTCTGCTATCTCCTGTGTTTCTGGGGTCCTCACCTGGAGAGCCATTTCTCTCCCTTCCTGAGGCCCTGTTACTCCAGTCACAATTCCCATCCTCCTACCCTGATCCCTCCCTCACCCCCTTCTGTCCAGGCTGAGAGGTTGCAGCGGAACGAGTCGGGCCTGGACTCCGGGCGCTCCCAGCGGCTGGCCCTGCTCCTGCGCAACGCCACACAGCACACGGCTGGCTACTTTGGCAGCGATGTCAAGGTGGCCTATCAGTTGGCCACACGGCTGCTAGCCCATGAGAGCGCACAGCGGGGCTTTGGGCTGTCCGCCACGCAGGACGTGCACTTCACTGAGGTAGGGTCAGCGGGCTGGCTGGTGGGGTTCCGAGGAGCAAGCCTGCTCCTGGTAGTCTGTGGGGGATGGAAGTGGTTACCCCCAATGTTGGGGAGCCCACCTCTGGTGTGAGGCCTCCTGAGAGCCTGGGAGCCATGGTGCAGCTTGAGGGTCATTCAGAGGTCCCCTTCCCAACCTGTTAGCACATTCAGGTGACTTAGGAAATACTGTTTATACTGAGGTCTGCCCACTCTGCACTCAGCATCCTGATCCTCCCAGGGAATTGGGTAGGGTGTGCAAGAGAGTGAGGCGCAGGGCCTGGGGAGCTCCAGTGTAGAGAGTGAGGAGGAAAGGTTAGAGGTAGAGTATCCGATGACCCGGGGTTCCTGGGAGGCAGTGGGGAGCGCTTGGGGAAGGGCATGTGGATGGGGAACAGGGCTTGTCTAGGCACAGGCTGGGGCTTGGCAGTGGGTGACAGGTGTGGGATCCAAGCACATGCCACCGTGACCATGCCCACCCCCAGAATCTGCTGCGGGTGGGCAGTGCCCTCCTGGATGCAGCCAACAAGCGGCACTGGGAGCTGATACAGCAGACAGAGGGCGGCACGGCCTGGTTGCTGCAGCACTATGAGGCCTACGCCAGCGCCCTGGCCCAGAACATGCGGCACACCTACCTAAGCCCCTTCACCATCGTGACACCCAACATCGGTGAGACTGCCCCCCGGGGCCGGGAGGCGCTGCAGAGAGACTCGCCTCAAGAGCAGGCCTACGGGGGGCTTCTGCCTCACCTGTGCCCCCCTGCCCCCCAGTCATCTCTGTAGTGCGCTTGGACAAGGGGAACTTTGCTGGGGCCAAGCTGCCCCGCTACGAGGCACTGCGTGGAGAGCGGCCCCCAGACCTGGAGACGACCGTCATCCTGCCTGAGTCTGTCTTCAGAGGTCAGCGGGGCCCCGGTGGACCAGGGGTGGGCCCCAGAGCATGGTGCAGGCTGCACAGAGGGCAGGACCGGTCGGGCTCAGCAGCATTTCTCCTCCAGAGATGCCGCCTGTGGTCAGGCCCGCTGGCCCCGGGGAGGCCCAGGAGTCAGAGGAGCTGGCGCGGCGGCAGCGGCGGCACCCCGAGCTGAGCCAGGGAGAGGCTGTGGCCAGCGTCATCATTTACCGCACCCTGGCTGGACTGCTGCCCCACAACTACGACCCAGACAAGCGCAGTCTGAGGTGAGTGTCTGGGGACCAGGCGGGTGGTGGTGGGAGTGGGAAGGTGTGAGGGCAGCAGTGGGGACCAGGGCTGGGGCACCTCCTAGCGATGAGGATGTCCCCCAGTCACATGGCTGCCCTGGTGACTGTGCATCCGACCACCCCCTCCTCCCGCACCAGAGTCCCCAAGCGCCCGGTCATCAACACGCCTGTGGTGAGCATCAGCGTCCATGATGACGAGGAGCTCCTGCCGCGTGCCCTGGACAAGCCCGTCACGGTGCAGTTCCGGCTGCTGGAGACAGAGGAGCGGACGAAGCCCATCTGTGTCTTCTGGAACCATTCAATCCTGTGAGCCTGCCCTGCCGTCCCTCCCCCTCCAAAGATTTGGGCCGAAGCCCAGGCCCCCCTCCCTGACCGAGCCTGTCTTCTGCACGCAGGGTCAGCGGCACAGGTGGCTGGTCAGCCCGAGGCTGCGAGGTCGTCTTCCGCAACGAGAGCCATGTTAGCTGCCAGTGCAACCACATGACGAGCTTTGCGGTGCTGATGGACGTGTCCCGGCGAGAGGTCGGGCCCACAGGGGCAGCACGGAGCCAGGGTGGGGCCGGGCCCGGGCCGGGTGCTCAGGCCCTGCCCCTCCTCATTCCCTTGGCTCCCTGCCACCCACCTTGCAGAACGGGGAGATCCTGCCACTGAAGACACTGACCTACGTGGCCCTGGGGGTCACCCTGGCTGCCCTGCTGCTCACTTTCCTCTTCCTAACTCTCCTGCGGGCCCTGCGCTCCAACCAGCACGGCATCCGACGCAACCTCACGGCCTCCCTGGGCCTGGCTCAGCTGGTCTTCCTCCTGGGAATCAACCAGGCTGACCTCCCCGTAAGACACCCCCTCCCCAGGGACCTCCCCAACTTCTGGCCCTTTCAGGCTCCCTGGTGAAACTGCCCCTGCAGCACTGACTCTGGGAAGATCCCAGCCCTGCACCTGGCCCGCGGTTCCTCCTCTCTAGCTCCCCCCGAATGTCCCAGCATCCGAGGGGTTCCTGCCTCTGGTCCAGGCTTCCTCAACACCAGGCCTGCCCCGCTCCCTGACCCTCCCACCCCCACCCGCGTGCTAGCTGCGCCCTGGTCACTCACCCGGCGGCCTGGCCCTCAGTTTGCTTGTACAGTTATTGCCATCCTGCTGCACTTCCTGTACCTCTGCACCTTCTCCTGGGCTCTGCTGGAGGCCTTGCACCTGTACCGAGCGCTCACGGAGGTGCGCGACGTCAACGCAGGGCCCATGCGTTTCTACTACATGCTGGGCTGGGGTGTGCCGGCCTTCATAACAGGTACCCAAGCCCGAGGTTCACCTTTACGCCAAGCCCCAAGCCCCTGGGCCCTGAGACTCACATCCCTCTCCCCTAGGCATCCTTCTGATTTAGCCCAGTCCCTCAGGCCCCCGTGTGGAGGCTGGGTCCTCTTCCTGGAGGAGGGCGTGCACAGATGGTGCACAGAACCTTCCTCCTGCTCCACGCCTGGTCCTGGGAACCCGCCTGACTGACGGCCCTGCTTCCCACGCCCTGACCACCTTCCCTTGCTCCAGGTCTAGCCGTGGGCTTGGATCCTGAGGGATATGGGAACCCTGACTTTTGCTGGCTCTCCATCTATGATACGCTCATCTGGAGTTTTGCTGGCCCTGTGGCCTTCGCTGTCTCGGTAAGTGCTAGCAAGTGGAGGGTGAGCGGGCGGAGTGTTCCTCTGAGTCTCCTTTAGGGAGAACCAAGTCTGCTAGATGTCATTGGAGGTGGGGGGCAGAAGCAGTCTGTCCTCTCTGGTCCCTCATGCCTCTCTCCCCTGACCAGATGAGTGTATTCCTGTACATTCTGGCAGCCCGGGCGTCCTGTGCTGCCCAGCGACAGGGCTTTGAGAAGAAAGGCCCTGTGTGAGTATGGGGGTGCCCGGTCACAGGGTGGGCATTGGTGCAGGAGGCTGCAGGCTGGGCTCACACATACCCCTGTTCCCCAGCTCCGGCCTGAGGCCCTCCTTCGCTGTCCTCCTGCTTCTGAGTGCCGCCTGGCTGCTGGCCCTGCTCTCTGTCAACAGCGACACCCTCCTCTTCCACTACCTCTTCGCCGCCTGCAATTGTGTCCAGGTACCTGGCCCAGCCCGTGTCGAGGGTAGGGAAGCTTGGCCGAGGGGAACCTGAATACGCCCAGACAGTTGCTGCCTCTGCCTGCCAGGGCCCCTTCATCTTCCTCTCCTACGTGGTGCTTAGCAAGGAGGTCCGGAAAGCACTGAAGTTTGCCTGCAGTCGCAAGCCCAGCCCCGACCCTGCTCTGACCACCAAGTCCACCCTGACCTCGGTGAGGTGCCTGGGGTCACGGGGGAGAGAAAGGCGAGCTCAAGGAGCCTGTCCTCTGTACGTTTTGCCCCACTGTCCTTTTCTGCATCTCTGCATCTCTTCCTGGAAGGAGGAGGGGAGGCGAAATGCTGTGCGTGGCCTGGGGAGGAGATGAGCAGATGTAGGGTTTTGACTTGGGAGTGGAGACAGGTAGTCAGGTAATGAATGCCCTGCACCTGAGAACCCCGGGTGAATTTCAGTAAATTTCCCATCTTGCTGGGCATGTTGGCGCACACTTGTAAACTCAGTATGTAGGAGGCCAAAACAGGAGAATCTCAGGTTCAAAGCCACATGCAGTATCTTAGCAAGATCCTGTTTCAAAATAACAAATAAAATAGGGCTAGGGATGTAGCTCCGAGGCAGAGTGCCCTGGTTCAATCCCTAGTACCACTAAAAAGAAAAAAGAATAAAAAAAGAAATCCTGTCTCCCAGGATGCTCTCAGGAGACCATCCCCAGTGCCACCTTTTGCCAACAAGCCCTTATCCCCCAAGTCCATGCACAAGGTGTCACAACAACAGCAGAGCTGTGACCTCAACCAGGCCCCAACATGGGTGGCAGCAGAGAGGTGGGGCCTCCCTCTTTAAGACCTGAGCATGTAGACAGGTGTGGTGGTGCACACCTGTAATCCCAGTGACTAGGGAACCTGAGGCAGGAGGAGCGCAAGTTCAAGGCCAGCCTAGGCAACTTGGTGAGACTCTCAGAAACTTAGCAAGGGTCAAAATAAAAATAAAAAGGGCTGGGGTAGAATAGCTCAGAGGTAGAATGTCCCTGGGTTCAATCCCCAGTATTTACTTAGTAAGTAAATAATTAGGGCTGGGGAGGTAACTCCATGGTAGAGTGACCCTGGTTCCAATCCGCCAGTATTGGAGAAAAAATTTAAGGAGATCTGGGCATGTGGGAGGTAGGACCCAGGACAAGTTCCCCGCACCTTTCCACTTCCTAGCCTGGGGCCATCAACCCTCCCACTCCCCCACATACTGACCTATCTGTCCTCTGCCTAGTCCTACAACTGCCCGAGCCCCTATGCAGATGGGCGTCTGTACCAGCCCTACGGAGACTCCGCCGGCTCTCTGCACAGCGCCAGTCGCTCCGGCAAGAGCCAGCCCAGCTACATCCCCTTCTTGCTGAGGTGAGCCCAGAGGTGGGAGGGCCGAGGAGGGGGACCGTGCATGACATCCTCGGGCTTCCCAGCTACTGGGAGCTGCGTGGCACACACTGGCCAGCACAGGCCCTGATTTAGAAGCAGTATGAGAGGGAGGTGAGGAGGGAACGAGGGACCCCGGGGAGCAAAGGGGCTCTGGGCAAGGCAGAACTGAGCCCTGAAGCAGGCCCTTGTTTTCCTAGGGAGGAGTCTGCACTGAACCCTGGCCAAGGGCCCCCTGGCCTGGGGGACCCAGGAGGCCTGTTCCTGGAAGGTCAAGACCAGCAGCACGGTGAGGACGGAAGGCCTTGGCCGCCCAGTGGGCAGGGGCCTGGCTTTGCCGAGGGTGGGCTGAGACAGGTGGGCCGGCTGTGATCCCTCCCTGACCTCCCAGATCCCGACACGGACTCTGACAGTGACCTGTCCCTGGAAGATGACCAGAGCGGCTCTTATGCCTCTACCCACTCATCAGACAGCGAGGAGGAAGAGGAGGAGGAGGAGGCCGCCTTCCCTGGCGAGCAGGGCTGGGACAGCCTGCTGGGGCCTGGAGCCGAGAGACTGCCCCTGCACAGCACCCCCAAGGGTGGGCCAGCACCAGGGCTGTGGCCTTTGGGGGGCAATGGGAGCCCAACAGGCCTGGCTTTCTTGGGAAGCTGGACTGGGTGGCGGCTCTCCTGGCTGTCTGCCTTCTCTGGGTTTCATCTATTTCCTTTTCTTACCAGATGGGGGCCCAGGGCCTGGGAAAGCCCCCTGGCCTGGAGACTTTGGGACCACAGCAAAGGAGAGTGGGGGCCCTGCGGAGCGGCCACGGGAGAATGGAGATGCCCTGTCTCGGGAGGGGTCCCTGGGCCCCCTCCCAGGCTCTTCTGCCCAGCCTCACAAAGGTGAGTGGGACACCTCCAGCCACCATGTCCTAAGATCAGCAGCCCAACATGTCACCTGGTCCTGCCTGGGCCTGCCTGGGTCCTGCCTGGGCCTGCCCGGGCCTGGCTTCTCCAAAACCCCTGCTCCTCCCACCCACACCTCATGGTGCTGCCCTCCCGGTCCCAGGCATCCTCAAGAAGTGTTTGCCCACCATCAGCGAGAAGAGCAGCCTTCTGCGGCTGCCCCTGGAGCAGGGCACCGGGTCTTCTCGGGGCTCCACCGCCAGTGAGGGCAGCCGAGCCGGGCCCCCTCCCCGCCCGCCGCCCCGGCAGAGTCTCCAGGAGCAGCTGAACGGGGTCATGCCCATTGCCATGAGCATCAAGGCGGGCACAGTGGACGAGGATTCGTCAGGCTCCGAGTGAGTGGGGCAGGCGGGAGGGTCAGGGTGTCCCCCGGAGGCCCCAGCTGGGACGAGCTGCCTCTGGGCCTCCCCAGGCTGGCGGGGTGGCAGTCAGGACAAGTGGGCCCGGCCGAGCTTGGTCCAACTTCTGTATGTGCCCCAGACCATGCGGGGCAGTACCCCTGGGCTTGACGTGGCTCAGCCCGCCCGGGGCTGTGAAGGCGGGCGGGTGGGGAGCTGGGGTTGCTTTTCTGTTTCCTTCTCTGGTGGAAGCTTCTCACTGTCTGTCTGCTCCTCTAACCCTCGGTCTGCCTTTTCTGCCGCTCCTTTCCTGCCTCTCCAGATTTCTCTTCTTTAACTTCCTGCATTAACCCCGGGCCGTGGTTCCTTCATCCCGAGGCTCCCTTCCCCACCCCGGCTGCGCTCACGCCCCTACTCCTGTCTTGTGCTTTATCCTGTCTCGCTCCCCGCCGCCCGCCCGCAGCAGCGACGAAACGTCCATCTGAGGAGCCTGGGCCTTAAACCTAAGGCCATCTAGTGCCAACTCCCTCCCCTGCCACCCCCACTGCACTTTGGACCCCTGGGGCCAACATCTCCAAGACAAAGTTTTTCAGAAAAGAGGAAAAAAGAATTTTAAAAAGATCTCCACTCTTCATGACTTCAGGGATTAATTTTTTTTATACGCTGGAAACTGACTCCCCTTTCCCCTCCCAAAGAGGTTAGGACCTCCCAGGATGCTCCCCAGCCTCCTCAGTTTCCCATCTGCTGTGCCTCTGGGAGGAGAGGGACTCTTAGGGGCCTGCCCCTCGTTTGCCATCACCAAAAGGAAAGGACAAAGCCACATGCGCCCGGGGCATTAGACCCTGCAGGCCGCGCGGGCAGGCCTCAGTGGGCGAAGGTGCTCCCGCCCGCCCGGGCGCGCCGCTCCCAGGAACTGGAAAAGCCCTGTCCGGCCAGGGGCAGAAGAACTCAGCGCCCCTGGACCCCCAAATGCTGCATGAACACGTTTCAAGGGGAGCCTGCGTCCCCAGGCGGGGGCCGGCTGCCAGCCCCTCTCCCTGTCCTGGACTCTGGCCGTGTGCTGCAGCCCAGGCGTTTGCTCAGTTTGCTGACCCCAAAGTGCTTCATTTCTCCTGCCCGACCCGCTCCGGGGGAAGGCCAGTCGTGTGTTAAGTTGCGCTTCTTTGCTGTGGTGTGGGTGGGACCCGGAGGAAGAACAAGCACAGAGCTGGCCCAGCTGCCCCGAGGGGCCTCAAGCACAGGTTTCAAGTCTGGGTTCCGGTGTCCATTCACCCACTCCCCACCCCAGTCAGACAAACGCCACTTTGTCTGACCCGCTGTGGCCTCCGAGACATGTTCTATTTTTAACCCCTTCTTGGAATTGGCTCTCTTCTTCAAAAGACCAGGTCCTGTTCCTCTTTGTCCCTCGCTCCACCCCAGCTCCCTGTGAAGAGAGAGTTAATATATATTTTTTATTTATTTGCTCCTTGTGTTGGGATGGGTTCGTGTCTGGTCCCAGGGGTCCGATGTGGCTGTCGTAGGTCGGGCGTGTACCCAGCAGCCGTACCCAGCAGCCTGGCTTGGGGGCCCGACGCCCTTGCCTCGCTCCACTTCTCCCTGATGTGCCATTGCCGTTCATTTGAGTCACCCTTTAAGCATGTATTTTGACCTTTCCACTGACTTTCCTTCTGGAGCAGGTGGCTAGAAAAAGAGGCTCCGGGCAGGAGAAAGTGTCCTGTTCCTCCTTTGGAAGGCTGGCCTCTGGGTTTTCTGCCATGCATTCTCCCCCTGCCCTCTCCCTACCCCTAGCAATTCCTGCAAAGGGTTAAAAATTTAACTGGTTTTTACTACTGATGACTTGACTTAAGAAAATACAAAGATGCTGGATGCTAACTTGATACTAACCATCAGATTGTACAGTTTGATTGTTATTGTAAATATGGTAGAGTTTTGTTGTTGTTTTTTCCATCCCCCATACTATTGAATAAACTAGTTCTGTGCGGGTGGTGCCTTGCTGTCACCTGCGTCTGTGGCGCCCTGTCCTCCTACGGGTGGCTGCCTGCACTTAAACAAAAGATCAGGCAGGAGGAAGACCAGACAGGAGGTCAGAGGGACTCGGGCACCAATGGCTGAAAAGCTTGTCCATCTGTGGGGCCCCCCAGCAGCCCCCTGAAGCCTCCTAAGCACAGAGGCAGTTCTGGCAGCCCCAGGAAAGACCAGGTAGGTGGGCAGGACTCTGGGGTAAGAGGCTGCACAGAGCAGAAAGGTCTCCAGCCCAGCCTCTAGGGCAGAGGCCTCTACAGGAGCGAGCTTTCTGGGGCAGAATTCATCAGAGAAGGGCTGAGATGAGCAGAAGATGGGGATTTAAGGGTACTCGGTGATTAGGTGGCCCCTAATGCCACTGTTCTGGGCCTTTTTTTATATCATTTTTTTTTATATCGTTGGAAAATGAAGCAACTACTCAGACCGGAGCTCAGTACGTGCCCTCTGCCTTTACTGCTAACCCCATGTTGTGTGTTTGTCAAAGGTTCATTCAGCCGCCTAGACAGGGAGTTAACATGGGCGCCCTAAGGTGGTAATTAGGAACAGGCTGAGTGACTTAATCTGAGCCTTGGTTTCTCTACCTTCGAAATAAGGATGATGATAACAGTATCCACCTAATTGAACTTTTGTGAGAATTAAATGAGCTAACACATATAAAGTGCTTAAAACAGTTCACAGTGCATAAGAGGCCAATAAACACTGGCTCTCCTTGTTGTTCCTGGGGTGGAGGAGGTGGAGGATGGAGAGTACATAAAAAATAAAAGCCAGGCCAGTAGGGAAGGAGGCGAGCAGTTAGCTGAACAAGAAGGGCAGCTCCCGCAGGTAGGAGCTGCCAAATGAATGCTGCTTAAGCTGGTTTGGAATGGGAAGGGCTGGGGCTGGAGGCAAAACTCAAGATTCACGCAGAGTGTGAACACAACATGCCTTGCCTTCTCCAGCCACCAGGGGGCAAGAGTACACAGGTCTGTGACCCAAGAAGGGCTTCTTGGCTCATACAACGCGCCACCTGCTGGCCATAACTAGGAATGTGCCTAGGCTTGCTGATGTTCCTGCTGGCAGGGCCGAGCAGGAAGTCACTCTGCAGGGCACCAGTGCAGGAAGCTGGAAAACACATCTAAGGTTTCCTTTCTTTTTTCCTTTGGTGGTATTGGGGGTAGAACCCAGAGGCTTCCTACCTCTAGGCTACACTCCCAGACCTATTTTTTATTTATTTGGAAACAGGGTCTCACTAAGTTGCTGAGAGCCTCACTAAGTAACTGAGGCTGGCATCGAACCTATGCGATCCTCCTGTCTCAGCCTCCCAAGCGCGGGGATTACAAGTGTGCGCCACCACGCCCGGCTTAAGATCAGTCATAAAGAGGGAAAAGCCATGGAGGGCCCCTGACTCCAGGGACAGGGGAGGGGCCTTCATTGAAGGGCACTTGGGTACAGGAGTGGGTTGGGCTACCAGCGGGCAGACCCACTCTCCTGTGCCAGTTGCCTGTTGCAGTCCTTAAGTCATGGCCTGGCTTCCAAAGAGGATATTCCCTTTAAAGCTCAAAAGGAAATTGAGGCCAGGCGTGGTGGCGCACGCTTGTAATCCCCGCGCTTGGGAGGCGGAGGCAGGAGGATCGCGCAGGTTCGAAGCCAGCCGCGCTGGCGTAAGAGACCCTGTTTCAAAAATATAAAATAGGTCTGGGAGTGTAGCCCGGAGGAAGGAGGGCTTCCAGGAACCCCAGTACCACCAAAAAAAAAAAAAAAGGAAATTGAGTTGGTTCTGATTGTGAGAATCAAAGGGTGCAAAAACATGGGAGATAGCTGGGCGTGGCGGCGCACGCTTGTAATCCCAGCATTTGGGAGGCTAAGACAGGAGGATCGTGGTTGGTGGACAGCCTCAGCTACTAAGTGAGGCCCATTGCAACTCAGTGAGAACTTGTTCCAAAATAAAGAATAAAAGAAAATAGGGCTGGGGATGTAGCTCAGACACAGAATGCCCCTGGGTTCCATCTCCAGTGCCGCCAAAAAAAACAAATAACAATTAAAAAAAAAAAAAATGGGAGATCCTAAACTAGATCTGTTAAAGGAGCCTTTGTCATTTATTCAGCAAACACTGCCATTTTATGCACAAAAATTTTAAATAACTGGATGAAATGCACCGCAATCACAAAATTAGGGTACTGCAAACACCGGTAAATACAGCCCTTGAATCTAGCAGGAGATGAAAGGAGACAACTTTCAAGTGCTGTGAGGTAGAGCGTGGCAGCATCTTGTGACTGAGGTGATCAGGGAAGCCTAGCAACACCAAAAGGACTGCTCCTCATCTCATAAGAAGCCAAAGTTCCCAGCAGGCTCTATCATTTTGCCAGAAAAGGACATTTACATTTAGAATATGAATAATTTCCTTGGCTCCAGCATAACAGCTTCACACAATGTGATTTACACTTACTTAACTTTGACCTTCACCTTCTAATAATATCTGGATCTGCAGAAAGGCAGCCTGTTCCCATCAAATGTCAACAAGGGGACAGGGGGTAGTTACAGTCTGATAAGCTGGTGAAGCCCAAGGCCCTAGGACGTATTCAGGCCTGTGCCTGGGAGGTCCAGCCCAGCACTCACTGGAATTGCACAGAAGTTTACTTCAAATTGTCAGCAAAAGCAGTATCTACTTTCAGGCAAACAGAAAATATAAAAATACATTCATTTTATTTTAGAAAAACAGACTAAGTAAGCTTATCATCAATTGGCCTGTGAGTTTCAGAGAACTCACAGAAAACAGGTTCTGGAGACCAGGGGCCTACTTGCATCTTGAAGCAGACGCAGGTCCAGTGGAGGACGTGATTCAGGAGGACCTCTCCTCTGACAGTGGGGCTGGCCACATTTATGTGAGCTGTCCAGCAAGCCAGGGCCTGGGAAGATCAGACTCTCTGGGGCTGACCGCAAGAGTAGGAGTGGAAGAGAACAAGCCATTTGCCTGCATTTTCCATGTTCCGTTTGCTAGTTTCACTGCTGGGCGGTGATCTCTTTTCCTGTCACCTTCTTTCAGCCCAGAGAGCTTGAGTCTTCTCTTGCTTATCCCCAAGCCACCCTATCTCCCATGGGCTCTACTCCTGGGGGGATCGGCCCTGGTGGCATCTTCTGCCCCTGGGCCAGAGCTGCTGGAGTCAGGGCCTGCTGGCAGAGGTGAGTCCAGGTGGCGACTGTAGTGGTTTGCTACTAAGTTCTTGCTTGCTGTCCTGATTTCTTTACCTGGAGAGAGGAGGAACTGCTTAAAGCACTCTTCTTCTTTTTGTTGTTGTTGCCATACTAGGGATGGAACCCAGGGGCATTCTACCTCTGAGCGACACCCCAGCCCTATTTTTTATTCTTTATTTTAAAACAGGGTCTCACTGAGTTGCAAAGAGCCTTACTAACTAGCTGAGGCTGTTCACGAACCGTGATCCTCCCGTCTCAGCCTCCTGAGTGCTGAGATTACAAACGTGCGTCACCACGCCCGGCAAAGCACCCTTGTTCCTTAAGCCCATCTGTCACCCATCAAGTTCAGGCTCCTCTGGGTGGGAAGAAATGGGGCCCTGTTCCCTGCTCCAGCTCCCTCCGCACTGTCATCGTTCTACATGGAATTCAGGGCTGCAGGGCATGGCAGCTCAGAAGCCCAGATGTCAAGGGTAAAGGGACCAGACTTACCTAGTAGGGCCAGGGACTGCAACCTTCCTGGAGGGCTGCAGACCACCTCGAGCGGAGCCAGTGACAGGAAGATTCAGTCGCTGGGAAGCAGGAACTTGACGGGTTAATAAAAAAGATGAGTTAGAAGAAAGTGCAACTGACTTTCTCAAAAAGAAATACTAGATGAAGGCAGAATGCCCGCCCAAAACCAAGAGTGTTTAGAATCCAAGGGTCAGATCCTGGCCAGCTCAACGTTCAATGCCTAACTCAGTCTCCCCGTCTTCAAATGCAATGGTAAAGAAGACGACCAAAGGAGTCGCTGTTGCTACCTGTGGGGAACAAGGCCAGGCCGGGCCAGGACAGGTATTCTTCCTCCTGATTGTATGTGTGTGTATATATATATATGTGTGTGTGTGTGTGTGTGTGTGTTACTAGGCACTGAATCCAGGGTCATTCTACCTCTGAGCCATATCCCAGCCCTTTTTATTTTGAAAGACCATCACTAAGTAGCTGAGTCTAGTCTTGACCTGCAATCTCCTGACTCTGCCTTCTAAGTACTGGGATTTTGTATGTGTGTGTATATATGTGTGTGTGTGTGTGTGTGTGTGTGTGTGTGTGTGTGTGTGTGTGTGTTACTAGGCACTGAATCCAGGGTCATTCTACCTCTGAGCCATATCCCAGCCCTTTTTATTTTGAAAGACCATCACTAAGTAGCTGAGTCTAGTCTTGACCTGCAATCTCCTGACTCTGCCTTCTAAGTACTGGGATTACACGTGTGTGTCACCACACCCAGCCTTCCTCCTCCTGATTTCTATTTTTATTTATTTTTTCTGTAGTACTGGGGATTGAACCCAGAGGTATCCTACCTCCAAGCTACACCCGCAGCCCTACTTTTTTTTTTTTTTTTTAAGTACTGGGGATAGAACCCAGGGGCATTCTACGTCTGAGCTATATCCCAGCCCTATTTTTTTATTCTTTATTTTGAAACAGGTTCTCACTAAGCTGCAGAGGGCCTCACTAAGTAGCTGAGGCTAGCCACGAACCTTCAATCCTCTTACTTCAGCTTCCCAAGTACTGGGATGACAAGCGTGCACCACCACGCCGGCTCTTTCTCCTGATTTCTTATGTCTACTCTTTCTTACCTCTGTGCCCTGCGGTGCTTGGTCTTGGAAGCCCTTTCCGAGTTGACATAGAATCAGGAGCTAGGGCACCTCTGCCAGGTGGTACACTCCGGCTGGCGAGAGGCATTCGGCTGGGGGGCCTGGGGATGGCTGAGGGAACGGGCAGCCGAGTGGAAGACTTAGCAGCTGCCCCGGGTGGCCGGGACAGGCGCTGAGTGTTGCTGGCTGAGGGCTGCGGGGCCAAGGCTGGTCTGACAGAGGTAGGTGGGCCTGGTGGAGAGGAGCAGAGGCATCTCAAGGTGAGTTCCACTTCCTCCTGCCCACTCCCCAGACCCCGCCACCCGCAGCTCTGCTGCCCTGGTCTTACTTGCTGCCGTCCTCACACTAGGTCCAGCTTTCCCCCGGGATGGAGGAGTTGATCTTGCAAGAGGAGACGATGCTGGGCTTTTGGACACAGGTAACGGATTGCAAGTGGGCGACTCCTGAAACACAAGGAGAGAGAAAGAGAAATGAACTAGAATGGAGAAAGTATCTGTCCTGTTGGCATAAGGGATTAAGGACTACAAGAGGGAGCTGGCTAGATCCCAGTAAGGAAGTGGAGAATTTAGCTGCCAACATCATCATCATCCTCACTGCCACCCATACCCCTTGTACTGACAGCTTATTATAGTCAACAGAAAGCCTGGATATCAAAACTGTGATAAGGGCTTCCTGATGCTATCTCATTTCATTCCAATAATTCCAGAGGTAGAATTATTATCTCCACTTTTTTTTTTTTTGGCAGTACTGGGAATGAACCCAGGGCCATTCTACTTCCAAGCCACACCCCCAGCCCTATTTTTAATTCTTTATTTGGAAACAGGGTCTCACTAAGTTGTAGAGGGTCTCACTAAGCAGCTGAGGCTGGTCGCAAACCCGTGATCCTCCTCTCTCAGCCTCCCAACTACTGGGATTATGAGTGTATACTGCCAGGCCCAGCTTATTATCCCCATTTGACAAGTGAGGAAACTGCCCTAAGCCTACAGCATGTCATGAGCTGTGCTTAGGGAGGCACACGCAGCTCAACCCTGCAAACTCACCCTCTTCATACTGGCAGGTCTTTTTCCCGGCGTCATCCGAGGAGCCCTGGTTGACCCCTTCCTATCGCTGCCCCGGAGTCGAGGTGTCAGGCTGCCTGGGGAGGGTGTGCTCCAACCCAAAGAGCTGACAGTAGGCAGGAGGTCTCGGACAGGGCTATCTTTCAGCACAAAGGTCTCCCGCCTAGGGCTGGGCTTCCCTCGAAGAGGCCCCCGACCCTCCGCTGAGCTCTCCCGCTCCTGCAGCGCACACTGCTCCAGCTGAGCTGCCAGCCGGTTGGCTTCATCCAGGATCTCCTCCAGCTTCTCCGGGCTGAGGGGGCCAAGGCTGAACCTCACAGCCTGGGGGGCAGGGGCCACCGCATTCAGGTCACTTCTGTGGGAGAGGCCCCGTCGTTGGGGTTTCTCTGGAGTCACCAACACGGCTGTGTCTTCCTCCTCACGACTGAGAAAACAAACACGGCACCAAACCCACACAAGTCCAGTGGCAGAGCACTCCTGGGTTCTCTCAGTACCCAGTACTGAGAACACACGCACATGCACGCACACGCAACGGGGGATATACTTCTGAGAGAATCTCAATATACCTAAAATAAGCCGAGCATGGTGGCGCACGTTTTAATCCCAGCATTCGGGAGGCTGAGACAGGAGGATCACGGTTCATGGACAGCCTCAGCTACTTAGTGAGGCCCTCTGCAACTCAGTAAGACCCGGTTTCAAAATAAAGAATAAAAAATAAGGCAGGGGGTGTAGCTCAGAGGTTGAATGACCCTGGGTTCCATCCCCAGACCCTGCAAAAAAAAAAAAAAAAAAAAAAAAAAACCTAAAATTAAAAATGCTTCAGTGCTTCCTTAACTTGAAGAATCACAAGGGAGGAAACCCGGCAAATTCGGCACTTGCATATTGAGTGTGCCTACGGAAACAAGTGTCCTCCCACAGGGCAATGGCTAAGCACATAACAGAGACCAGGAGACTGGGCAAGGAAGGCTGAGCAAAACCCCTGTTACAGGGCCACCCCAAACCCTGATGCCCATTCCAGCTGCACGATCTGGCCTCTAGGTGATGAGACACTTGGTTCTAGGAGTCCTAATAGACCTTCAGCATTTGCTGTCATTGAAAATGATGCCAGGGTGAGATGCCCCAGGTCCATTTACCCTTCTTAACACCTGAAATCATTGCAGCTTCTCCCCTCTCTCCCCTCAAAAACAGTGTGCTAGACACCCGAGACTACCAGTTACCCAATAGCCTCAGTGCACAAATCCTGCTAAACTACCAGCTTTGGCTCCAGAGGCCAATACTTCAGCAGTTAGAAGTTACAAGCCGGCATGGTGTGCACACCTAATACTTAAGAGGCTGAGACAGGAGGATTGCAGGTTCAGGGACAGCCTCACCAAGCAGTGAGATTCTCACCAACCTAGTGAGGCCCTGTTTCAAAATAAAAATAAAAAAATTGGGCTGGGGTGTAGTTCAAAGGTAGAATGCCCCTGGGTTCAATCTCCAGTATCACACACACACACACACACACACACACACACACACACACACACACAAAGTTACAGACAAGCCGGGCGTGGTGGCACACACTTGTAATCCCAGCATTCGGGAGGCTGGGACAGGAGGATGGAGGTTCGCAGACAGCCTCAGCTATTTAGTGAGGCCCTCTGTAACTTAGTGAGACCCTGTTTCAAAATAAAGAATTAAAAAATAGGCCTGGGGGTGTAGCTCAGAGGTAAAATGCCCCTGGGTTCCATCCCCAGGACCGCAAAAAAAAAAAAAAAAAAAAAAAAAGTTACAGACAAAGGTGTGTAGGGAAAAAAGGAGCTGGTACCTGTCAGATGGGGACAGTGTTCCAAAGTCCAAGGTCTCATCCACAATAAACTTGACATCTGAAGGAGAAAGAGTAAATGACAGTCACTGGTTCCCGACCCCCTGCTTTCTAGACAAGGGCCTCATTTTTCCCTCCAGGGCTTCTTTACCTTCCTCCAAATCCTCCATGTCAGGCCAGGGGAGAGCGTCAGCTTAGATGTGAGCTGCAGAGAAAACACACCTTTCCTCAGGTATCCATCTTGCCCAAGGCGCCCAGCTAATTTCAGGGTGCACGCCAAGGACGGGGAGGGGGTGTCCTGGAGCCAAAGCGAGCGCCCAGGAGTGGCACCTGTTCCAGTAACTACTGGGTTACCTCGTGGAAAGGTGCAGAGCGCTCCCGCACCCCCACCCGGTGGCCCTCCGGGACCCCTGCGCCCCCCACTTTCCTCCCCGCACTATCCTCCGCGTTCTTCCTCTCCCCTGCCCATATTTCCACTCCGCGGGCACCACGCGGACACCACACCCGCGGCCCATCCACACTTCCCTCTTCCCGCCCCCTTACCTTCCAGCAGGAGCTTTCTTTCCACCACCTAACTCCCGGGAATCCGCTCCTAGGGGGCGGGGCTCCTTTCGAATTTCCTAGGCCCCACCCACTCCTGCCACGCGCGCACGGTGATTGGCGGGTGGGAAGGGGCGTGGCCACGGCGCGAAGCCGCCCGGGACTCTGCAGGTGGGAGCGAGCTCGGGAGCCGGCGGCGGCGAGCTGAGCGCGGCCCCGAGCGCGGCGGGGGCGGGCCCGGGGGCGGGGCCTCGCGGCGGCGCGCACGAACACCGGCCAATGAGGGAGGGCTTCGCGCCGCCCGCCCTCGGCTCGGTCGGTCGGGGCGCGGAGACTCGGCCCCGGGCCTGCTCGAGTGCCTGGCTTCCCCACTTGCGATTTTTCCAAGTTAAGGGGCACGGAAGCATTTGAGTATATTGAGATTCTCTAAAGTACATCCTCCGTTGGGCGCGCGCGTGTTTTCTTGGTAGTGGGGGTGAACCCAGGAGCACTCTACCACTGAGCTGCAACCCCAATCCTTTTTTTTGGTTTTTGGTTTTTGGTTTTTCGGGTCTGGGGATGGAACCCAGAGGCGTTTGATCTCCGAGCTACACCCCCTGCCCTATTTTTTTTTCTTCTCTATTTTGAAACAAGGTCTCACTGAGTTGCGAAGGGCCTCACTAAGTAGCTGAGGCTGTCTACGCCCGCCTCTATCTTACTTTTTAAAACAGGGTTTCACCAAGTTACAGATGACCTCACTAAATGCTAAGGCTGGTCTCCAATCTGCAATCCTCCTGTCTCTGCCTACCAAGTACTGAGATTACAAGCGTGCACCACGCCCCGCTATTTTTTTTGCGGGGGGGGGTACTGGATATTGAACCCAGAAGCATTTTCCTCCAAGCTACACCCTCAACATCCCCCCTTTTTTCTCTCAAAACAAGTTCTTGTTAAGTTGCTGAGAGTATGACGAAATACTGATGCTGTCCTGGAACCTGCCATCCTGTCTCAGCCTCGCAAGTACAGTGGCTACAGGTGTGTCCCACCTGGTCAGCTCCTGCTTTGTTATTTTAAAGCAAGACCATTAGGTATTAAGAAACTGGCTTTGGCCGGGCGTGGCGGTGCACCCTTGTAATCCCCATGCTTGGGAGGCAGAGACAAGAGAATCGCGCAGGTTTGAAGCCAGCCACGCTGGTTTAAGAGACCCTGTTTCCAAATAAAAGTATAAAAATAGGTCTGGGAGTGTAGCCCGGAGGTAGAAGGGTTTCCAGGAATCCCAGTACGAAAGAAAGAAAGAAAGAAAGAAAGAAAGAAAGAAAGAAAGAAAGAAAGAAAGAAAGAAAGAAAGAAAGAGGAAAAAAAGAAAAAAACTGGCTTTGTACACGAGGAGATAGGTGTTCAACTCTAACCATGACTGTCTACAAAGCAGGCAGGCTGCAGTATACCTGCCCTCTTGGGCCTCTGTTCACTTATTTGTGGAACAAGGAAGGGTTAGGAGATTAATTATAACATCAAGGTTTGTTTTTGTTTTGCGGTACTAGAGATGGAACGCAGGGGCATTCTATGTCTGAGCTCCACTCCCAGCCCTATTTTTTAGTCTTTATTTTGAAGCAGGGTCTCACTGAGTTGCAGAGGGCCTCACTAAGTAGTAGCTGAGGCTGGCTGTGGACTGAGATCCTCCTGTCTCAGCCTCCTGAATGCTGGGATTACAAGCGTGCGCCACCACGCCTGGTTCAAATTATGATTTTTGAAAGATATTGTCATACCAGGGTAAAAGAAAAAAAGCAACAGAACTAACTACTCTCACTTCTGTCAGAATGATGGCAAAGCCAGGAAATACAAATTTCAGCCACACAAGTTCTTTGGCTAGCATAAGGCCACTACTCTGGGAAATATTTGATATTTGTGGTCCTGGGCATTGAACCAATTCTACCTCTGAGCAACATCCCCAGCCCTTTTATTTTATTTTATTTTTTGTTTTGAAACAGGGTCTTGCTAAGTTGCTGATAGCCTCACCAAGCTGCTGCGGCTGGTCTCAAATCTGTACTCTGTCTCAGCCTCCAAAATTCTAGGATTCTAGGCATGTACCACCATCTCCAGCTCCCCTGACATTCTTAAGCAGGGGTCCTGTAAGTGCATTATCCCTACAAATAATTTGCATGACTATTTTCTCAAGGATGCTACGTAAGCAGTAGTACTCTATATGTATAGGAAGATGTGCTTTGTGATACACAGTGGATTCCTGTGACATGGGGCTTAATTCTGGTGGAGCTCCAGTTGAACAAGGTTGGAATAGATATGTTGCCTCAACTGAAAATCTTAGTCTGAACTGAAAAGCCCTTCCACACCTTTCTCAGCTCAGTCATATTCTTTTCCTCCTGAAAACCTTTCTTAATGTTTAGTGCCAGCCAAGCGTGGTGGCACACACTTGTCATCCCAGTACTTGGGAGGCTGAGACAGGAAGATCACAGGTTTGAGACCAACATCAGCAACTTGTGAGGCTTTCCACAACTCAGTGAGACCCTGTTACAAAATAAAGAATAAGCCGGGCGTGGTGGCGCACGCTTGTAATCCCCTAAATAGCTGAGGCTACTTGGGAGGCTGAGACAGGAGGATCGCACAGGTTCGAAGCCAGCCTCAGCTGCTTAGTGAGGCTCTCAGCAACTTAGTGAGACTCTGTTTCCAAATAAAATATAAAACAGGTCTGGGAGTATAGCCCGGAGGTAGAAAGCCTCTGGGTTCCACCCCTAGTACCACCAAAAAAGAAAGAAAGAAAGAAAGAAAGAAAGAAAGAAAGAAAGAAAGAAAGAAAGAAGGAAAGAAATGGGGCTGGGGATATGGTTTGGAAGCAGCATGCCCGGGTTGGATTCCCAGTACCACACACACACAAAAATTTACTGCCTCTTGGAAAAAAATTATTTCTTAAACCAATGATTCCAACCCAGACCCACTGGATGAAAGAGTTGAAAGGAAACAGAGAAGTCTTGGAGTCACATCCCAGCTCTGCTGCTTACAATTGTATGATATATGTATTTCAACTTCTTTCTTCATTTTTTTTTTTTTGTTGTTGTTGTTTTTGTTTTGCAGTACTGGGCATGAAACCCAGGGACATTCTACCTCCGAGCTAGACTCCAGCCCTATTTCTTATTCTTTATTTTGAAACCAGGTCTCACTGAGTTGCAAAGGGCCTCACTAAGTAGCTGAGGCTGTCCGGGAACCGCGATCCTCCAGGTCTCAGCCTCACATATGCTGGGATTCCAGGCGTGCGCCACTACCCCTGGTTTAAACTTCCCCGTTTGTAAAATTAAGAGTAAAAGAGATGAAACACTTAATTCAGTGCCTGATGCAAGAAGGCTGTTTTAGTTATCTTTTTGTTTACTGTTCATATTATTTTTGTTTACTTGTTCGGTTTTTTTTTGTTGTTTGTTTGTTTGGTTTTGGTGGTACTGGGGTTCCTGGAAACTCTCCTACCTCCAGGCTACATTCCCAGACCTATTTTATATTTTTATTTGGAAACAGGGTCTCTTAAGCCAGCGGGGCTGGCTTTGAACCAGCACGATCCTCCTGTCTCTGCCTCCCAAGTGCGGGTATTACAAGCGTGCGCCACCACGCCCGGCTTTATTCTTTATTTTTGAAACAGGGTCTCACTGAGTTGCAAAGGGCCTCACTAAGTAGCTGAGGCTGTCTGCGAACCGCGATCCTCCGGTCTCAGCCTCCTGAATGCTGGGATTACAAATGTGCCTTGTTGGGTTTTCTGTAGTGCAGGGAGATGGACCCAGGGACTCACACGTGCTAGGCAAACGCTGCTTCTGAGCTACTACTCCAGCCCAGTCACCTATTATTATGCAACAAACCACTTCAAAAATTAGCGACTAGGAACAGCAGCAGCCAGTCATTTGCTCATGATTTCACATTTGGGCAGGGCTGTGTAGAGATGAGCTCTCTCTCCAAGCTGTAGACTGGGCCGGACCAGGGCTGGGGAGCCAAGGTTCTGATGCTTCAGTGGCCTCTTATCTAGCCTGACATTCTTTGCATGGGACCAACTTCCAAGATGTAAACATCACTGATTTAACCCCTACCCAATTCCCACCACATTCCCTCCCAGTCCCTCCTTCCATTGCTTGGCTTAGTGGTTGACTTCAATATGTTTAAATACATTGTATGTTTTAGAGATTTTCCTCTTCCCACCTCCTTTCTCCTCCTTTAGGTTGTCTTGTTTGCTCCTCTATAGGATTCCCTTTTTCATCTAGAGTTCCTCCTATGACCCATTTCTCCCTAACTCTCACATATTAGGGAAAGCATCTGCTTTAGAGGCAGAATGCTCCTGAGTTCAATCCTTGGTGACACCAAAAAAAAAAAAAAAAAAAAGGAGACTTAGGATCCTGGAACTCCATACAATCATTTTTGTTGGTATTGGGGATTGAACCCAGGGGCATCCTACCTCTGAGCTATCCCCTTAGCCATATTATTAATTTTTTTGTGTGTCTGTGGTACTGGGGATGGAATCCAGGGGCATTCTACCTTCGAGCTACACCCCTAGCCCTATTTTTTAGTCTTTATTTGGAAACAGGGTCTCACTGAGTTGCAAGGGGCCTAAGTAGCTGAGGCTGGCCATGAACCTCGATCCTCCTGTCTCAGCCTCCCAAATGCTGGGATTACAAGCGTGCGCCATCACACCTAGCTCAATTGATTGATTTTTTTATTTTTGTGGCACTGGGGTTCCTGAAAGCCCTTCTACCTCCGGGCTACACTTCCAGACCTATTTTGTATTTTTTTTATTTGGAAACAGGGTCCCTTAAGCCAGCGAGGCTGGCTCCGAACCAGCACGATCCTCCTGTCTCCGCCTCTCAAGCACGGGGATTACAAGTGTGCGCCACCACGTCCGGCGATTGATTGATTTTTTTACTTGAAACAGGGGCTCGCTAAGTTGCCGAGGGTCTTGCTAGATTGCTGAGACTGGCCTGGAACCCAAGATCCTCCTCTCTCAGCCTTCAAATACTGGGAGTACAGGTGTGGTCCACCACACCCAGCAGAGTTCCAACCTTCTAAGTGTTTTTTTCCCCCCTATGGGAAAGCTCAATCAGACACTTATACACTGAGGATCAACAGATTTGTTTATTCTAAACGAGACATTGTGCTGAAGCTCCTTAAGAACAAAATCTTGCCACAGTTGGGCTTCCTGGAGACCCTGAAAAGAAAAGGGTATGTGGTGGCCATCATGGCGACAGCCGGAACACAGCCAGGACGCTAAGCGCTCAGGACGTCCCTGGGACCTGTGCTGTGAGCTCCTTACCTACCCTGATAGAGAGGAAGAGACACGACGTCTCCGCAGCCAGCTGGCCGGGGCGCTCCTGAGAGTCTGTGCTTTTAATCTTCCCTTAGGGTTTTTCATTTGCTACAGATCAGTGATGGGCTTAAGTAAAAGGCTTAGGGGATTGAAATCACTGCCAGTGTTTCTCAGTCAGGAGCTGCAGCTCAGGGAGACACTGGGAGTTCATTCTCTCAAGAGCTGCTTTTTCACTTTACTCCTCAGTTTATGTACAAAAAACAAACAACCTACCTTCCTCCACCCCCCTCTCTTGCGGTACTGGGGATGGAACCCAGGGTCATTCTAACCCTGAGCTATACCCCCAGCCCTATTTTATATTCTTTATTTGAAAACAGGGTCTCACTGAGTTGCAGAGGGCCTCACTGAGTAGCTGAGGTTGGCCACAAACCTGCAATTCTCCCGTCTCGGTCTCCCAAGTATTGTGACTACAAGCATGTGCCACCCTGACCCAGTTAGTGTTAACTTTTTAAAACAGTGGTCACCAACTGTACATGGCTGAGAGGCTCAGGAATACACATCTGTCCCAGACTCAGCAACAGTAGCCATAAACATGAAACAATCTCTGGAGGCGCCCTGCCCCTCTTTCCTTACCGTGCTTGGGCACCACGTCCTTGGAGGTAGCCTCAATTAGGAGCTGCAAGAATGCAGACATTTTGCAATGTTAACATCTCAGAAATCTCTGGGAAACATTCTTTCAGAACATTGAGAGGGGATATTTTATTTTAGGTATTTGGCAAGTCCGTGGTGCTCGTATATATAAAGCCCATTCAATCCTGATCTATGCAACAAACATTTAGGCAGTGCCCACTGAGTGTCTGAAACTAGGCCGGACATTGGGAGAACTCTCTGCCCTCAGAGTACTTACAGGCTAGCTACAATGATGGCAATTGGAACAAGATGACAGGGATGGATAAAAAAAAATGAAGAATTTTTTTTTAGCACTGGGGATTGAACCCAGGGGCATTCTACCTCTGAGCTACACGACACTCCCAGATTGTACTTTTTTTTTTTTTTGGCAGTACTGGAGTTGGAACCCAGGGTCATTCTACCTCCGAGCTATGCCTCAGCCCTGTTTTTATTCTTTATTTTGAAGCAGGGTCTCACTTGAGTTGCAAAGGGCCTCACTAAGTAGCTGAGGCTGTCTGCAAACCCGGATCCTCCTGTCTTAGCCTCCCAAGTACTGGGATTCCAAGCGTGCGCCACCATGCCTGGCTCAGGTTGCACCTTAATGCTTCTTTTATTGCTTATTTTGAAACAGGGTCTAAGTTTCAGAGGGCCTCCCTAAGTAGCTGAGGCTGGCCACGAACCTGCGATCCTCCTATCTCAGCCTCCCACATCCTGGAATTATAAGCACTTTAAAGAAGCGGGGAGAGCCGGGCATGGTGGCGCATATTTGTAATCCCAGAACTTGGGAGGCTGAGACAGGAGGATCGCAGTTCGTGGACAGCCTCAGCTACTTAGTGAGGCCCTTTGCAACTCAGTGAGACCCTGTTTCCAAATAAAGAATAAAAAAGTAGCGAGGCTGTCTGTGAACCGCGATCCTCCTGTCCCAGTCTCCCAAACGCTGGGATGACAAGAGTGCGCCACCACGGCCGACTAGAAAGTATTTTCCAGAGTGGGCTTATTGGACCTGCCTTCCAAGGTGTTATCTCTATGCAGTCCGGCCTAGCATTCATAACCCAACAGGTTGGGGGTATCGCTCAGAGGTAGAAAGCCCCTGGGTTCCACCCCCAGTACCACACACACACACACACACACACACAAAAAAAAAAAAAAAAAAAAGCAGGGAGGATGGGTAATATTGCCTTTAAGCAAACCAGAAAGGAAAATAAAATAAAGCCCAGTGAACAGCTGAAGTTTTTCTGGACGAAGCCAGAAGATTGTCCATCTTAAAGAAAAACCACATGAGTAAGGATTGGCACCTTGGGACCCTCACCATTGCAGGGCCAGCTCCTCAACTAAGCATCACTGAAAGCCTTGGGTAAACCAGTTACCTCCCTGTGCTCTAGGTTTCCCTTTTGCTAAACAGGAATAATGATTCTTTCTTTCTTCTTTTCTTTTCTTTCTTTCTTTCTTTTTTTTTTTTTTTGTGGGTCTGGGGATGGAACCCAGGGGCATTCAACCTCCAAGTTACACCCCCTGCCCTATTTTTATTCTTTATGTTGAAACTGGGTTTCACTGAGTTGCAGAGGGCCTCACTAAGTAGCTGAGGCTGTCCGCGAACCACCATCCTCCGGTCTCAGCCTCCCAAATGCTGGGGTTAGAAGCCTGTGCCAGCATGCCCGGCTTATGATTCTTTCTGCATTACAGAATTGTGACGGAGAGCCTACTAAACATGTCTCTTCAAACATTCTAATGAAGCCAAGCCGTGGGCAGGGGTGGTGGAGGAGTAACGGCCTCTGGCCACTGACTTGTGTAGGGTGGGGAGAGGGCCCCCAGGCACTCTTCTCCCTGCGCTTACCTTTTACATCCACCCTGCAGTCCACAGACGCCTCCCCCAAGGCGTTCACCGCCTTGCAGGTGTAGATGCCTCCATCAAAAGGCCCGGGCTTGCGGATTTCCAGGGAGCAGATTCCCAGGCGGCTGAGGGCTCGGTACTTGGGGTTGCCTTGGATATCCGTCTTGTTCTTCAGCCAGGTGATCTTGGGCTGGAAGATAAAGACGCGGGAGGAAGAACTAACGGCTCCTCTGTGCTCATGTCTGGGACTCTGCTTCCCAGGCTTGTCTGGAATGGCTTTCTGGAAGGCTCCCTGCCCTGATACTGTAGAGAACAATTTCCCTTCCAGTTGAGTTGCAGAGGGCCTAAGTAGCGAGGCTGTCTGTGAACCGCGATCCTCCTGTCCCAGTCTCCCAAACGCTGGGATGACAAGAGTGCGCCACCACGGCCGACTAGAAAGTATTTTCCAGAGTGGGCTTATTGGACCTGCCTTCCAAGGTGTTATCTCTATGCAGTCCGGCCTAGCATTCATAACCCAAATGGTGCTTGGTAAAGAGCATTCATGTGGTGAAGTACAGAGACTCGATTGTTAAGTAGAGAATCTTGCTCAAAGCTGGGTGTGGTGGCAAAAGCCTGCAGTCCTAGTACTTGAAAGCCTGATACAGGAAGATCACAGGTTCGAGGACAGTCTCGGCAAGTAGTGAGACTCTCATCGACCTACTGAGACCCTGCTTCAAAATTAAAATAGGGCCGGGGGTGTGTAGCTCAGAGGTAAAATGCCCCTGGGTTGAGTCCCTAGTGCCACACACATACACACAAAAAGAAAACCTTACTCAAGTTCTGGCCAGAGGCTGAACTCTAAGCAGCTGGCACGTGCGGAGCCCTGATCAGATGCTATATGGGGCAGGGAAGGAAGGACAAACCGCGGGACCCCACCACTCACACCAGATAGGACTCAACACTCGTGCCCGGTGTTAGCAGGTCAGGAAGTGACATCTTTGTCTAGGACCAACCAACACTAAAAGGAAACATCATTCGCGTGGGTGCATCTTGAAGTCCAACATCTCGACTGTTCCTTAACGACCTGCTGCTGAAGAGGCAGAAAGTGGCGAAGGTAGAAGCCGTGAAATTAGCTTGCTTGGTGGCGTGGCTGAGGTCAGGCTGGGACAGGAGCAGGACGCAGCTCAGCAGCAGCACCACCACCCCACGCCGGCCCCAGAACCCCCACTCACCCTGGGAGAAGCGCGGACGCTGCAGAAGAGCTGGGTATCATAGCCCGTGATTGTGGTGCAGTCTGCCAGGGGCTGGGTAAACTTCGGGGCTTCTGAAAAGTCCCGCTGGGTGAACTCCTTGGTCTTGTAAACAGCAGCTACGGGAATGAGGCAGCGTCTGAGAGCCCACCCGCTTCCGCTCTCCTAGTCCCTCCAGCGCGGAGTCTCTGCGCCTTCAGTACCTGCTTTCTGGATGTGGGCGAGGTCTGCAGTGATGGGGGCCGTTTCACTGAGTCCACACTGGTTTTCAGCAAAGACACGAAAGGCGTAGGAGTTGCCGACGATGAGGTCAGAGACAACGCAGCTGGTGCGGTGGTAGCGCTCCAGCACGGTGAACCACAGCTGCAGGACCCCAGGGAGATGCCGCGGTGTGTGAGACACCGGCTCCGTGAACTCATCCCGCGTGGAGCTGCCACGGAGGCCCATTCCAGAATGCCCCGTTCCTCCCTCCCTCCTCCCCAGCCGGCCTCACCCCAGACTTGGAGTCGGCCTTCTGCACAGTGTATCCCAGGAGCGCTGTGTTGCCTGTATCTTGGGGAGGTGTCCATTCCAGGGTCGCATTGGAACCCCAGACATCCACCAGCTTAACACTCTGAGGAGGGCCTGGCCTCTCTGCAAGGGCAGAGCCACGGGGTGAGCACCGTGCCACCCAGCGGTCACTTCCAGAGTGCCTTGGCCCCTTGCTCAGCTCAGACCCTCCCCTTGCCCACCACTGTGTCCCCAAGGTGGCCCCTCTTCACCCGGAGAGGGGGCTCCTGGGCACTACCTAGCCCCCCACCCCCACCTTACCGATCACCAGGAGATGGACCGTGGCTGTGGCCTCCAGCCCGCCCAGCTGCACGGAGAGTTGGTAGCGGCCCGAGTCGGCCCGCTGGGCTTCTCGGATGAAGAGGATGGAGTCGCTGTCCCCGTTCCTCACACTCACGTGACTAGTATCCAAGGCGCAGCCGTTGTGTGTCCAGGTGGCTCGAGGTTTGGGCTTGCCCTGAGGAATGCGGGCGTTTGAGTCGAGGGGCTCCGGAGGCCTCAGAACCCCCCTACCCTCGCTGTGGTAGGGTCGGAGCTGCCCAGGTCCTCAGAGCCGCCTGACTGGCAGCTGTGAATTCCTTGAGCTAGAGGGTGGTGTGCTCTTTCAGGGACTTCAGCAACAGCCCCGATCACGGGGAAGGGCGTGGCTTTCAGCCTCTGCTCAAACTCCTGAGAGCGCTTCCCAGACCTCTGCAGACTGAATGGCATGGACTAGCCTTGCCTGGGGGCCGCTGACCCTGGCTGAAACCACCCTCGGGAATGAAAAGTTCATGGGTTATTTGGCTTTAGACTTCTGGAATTTCAGCCTTTCCCCTTCAAGTCCAGGAAGCCTACTCCACTGCTGGGACTCTCAGTATCTGTTTTCAAACCAGAACCGTGGCCTGGTCCCAGCATGGGGCTGGCAGTGATCACCTGGAATGGGATAAGCAGGTTCACTGTGTCCCCCACCTTCCGGATGTAGGTCTGCCTCAGGGCCCGAGGTAGCCAGATCTTGGGGTGTTCTGAGTAATAGAAAGAGAACAAAAGACAGATACTCAGAGGAAGTGGCTGCTGCACTAGTTGCACTCTGTGGATGGTGGCCCAAGCACCCTTCATCAAGTGAATCCCCTGTCTTGGAACTGCTCCCACTGTCTCTCTTCTGACAGTGTTGGGAATGGACCCAGGCCCCCGCGGCATCCACAGCCCACTCCCATGGTCTTGCTGACACTTAGGGAGGAGTGATCAGCTGAACCAGCCGCAAGAGGGCATTTAAGTCTCTTCAGAGAGAGCACTGGAATGTGAGCCCAATACATTTACAAATTATTTATTTATTTATTTTGGTACTGGGGATGAAACCCAGGGGCATCCTATCTCCGAGCTACACCCCCAGCCCTATTTTTTATTTTTTGAAACAAGGGCTCACTGAGTTGCAAAGGGACTCACAAGTAGCTGAGGCTGGCTTCGAACCTGCATGATCCTCCTGTCTCAGCCTCCCAAATGCTGGGATTACAAGCGTGCGCCACCACGACCGGCTCAAAATTTTTTAATTTTTAAAAAGTTTTGTGGTTAGCCGGGCGTGGTGGCTCACGCTTGTAATCCCAGCATTTGGGAGGCAGAGACAGGAGGATCGCGCAGGTTCGAAGCCAGCCACGCGCGCTGGCTTAGGAGACCCTGTTTCCAAATAAAAAATGTAAAAATAGGTCTGGGTCTGGGAGTGTAGCCCAGAGGTAAAATGGCTTCCAGTACCACCAAAAAAAAAAAAAAAAAAAAAGTTTTGTGGTAATCCCAGTGTGGTGGTGCACGCTTGTAATCATAGTACTAGGAGGGCTAAAACAGGAGGGTCATATGTTCAAGGACAGCCTCAGTAAGTAGTGAGACTCTCATCAACCTAGTGAGACCCTGTTTCCAAATAAGAAATGAAATTTGGCCGGGCGTAGTGGCGCACGCTTGTAATCCCTGTGCTTGGGAGGCTGAGACAGTTTGGGAAACTGTCCCCAGGGATCTTTGTTAGACCCCAGGGAATAATTCCCTGAAAACTCTCCAAAGAAACAAAAACATAAAAAGATAGAAATACAGAAGATAGTTACAGCCCTATGCCAGAATGGCATGGGGGGGGTGGTCCGAGCCAATTCACCACCCCCAAAGATACGGCACGTGGACCGGACTTTTTATACCCATGACCTCCATCTTGTTTACATAATTCTGACATAGTAAACGTCCCTGTAAGGTACCTCCCCCAGCAAGGTGTGGCAAGGTGTCTCCTTTCAGTGATGATCAACCCTTCTTTCCATCCTAGCTAACTTATCTAATCATGTAGATCTATCTTTAGACAGAGTAAGCCCTAGCTCCCCTCTCCTATTGACTTGCTAATTACTTTTAGCTAAGTCAATCTAAGTTTCAATAGCTGTTGGCTTCCTGACCAAAGCCAAGCCTTTCTCTCTCCAGGTCTGCTGCCATTTCGACACAATTATTTCTGAAATATATTAATAATCAGAGCTTTCTCAAATCTTCCTAGGCCATTCCCAATACTAGGAGGATCGCGCAGGTTCGGAGCCAGCCGCACTGGCTTAAGACCCCTGTTTCCAAATAAAAATATAAAATAGGTCTGGGAGTGCAGCCCGGAGGTAGAAGGCCCCTGGGTTCCAACCCCAGTACCACCAAAAAAATAAAAGAAATAAAATTTGTCTGGGGGTGTAACACACACGCACACGCACACGCACACACACACAGTTTTGTGGTATTAGGGGTAGAATCCAGGAGCACTCTACCACTGAACTGCACCCTCAGCCATTTTTCATTTTGAGATAGGGTCTTGCTAAATGGCCCAGGCTGGCCTTGAACTTATGATATGCCTGTGATTTTCCTGAATCACTAAGATAATAGACATTTGCCACCAAGCCCAGCCTGACACTCCTTTTAATTTTTTTTTTTTTTTTTTGTGGTACTGGGGGTGGAACCCAGAGGCTTTCTACCTCTGGGCTACACTCTCAGACCTATTTTCTATTTTATTTGGAAACAGGGTCTCTCTAAGTTGCTGAGAGCCTCACTAAGTAGCTGAGGCTGGCTTTGAACCTGTGCGATCCTCCTGTCTCAGCCTCTCAAGCACAGGGATTACAAGTGTGCGCCACCACGCCCGGCTTAATTTTAATTTCTAAATTAAAAATTTTTTTTTTCGGTACTGGGGATGGAACCCAGGGGCATTCTACCTCCAAACTACACCTCCAGCCCCACTTCTTTCTTTCTTTCTTTTTCTCTCTTTCTTTCCTTCTTTCTGTTTGCGGGTCTGGGGATGGAACCCAGTGGCATTTGACCTCCGAGCTACACCTCCTACCCTATTTTTTATTCTTTATTTTGAAACCTGGTCTCACTGAGTTGCAGAGGGCCTCACTGAGTATCTGAGGCTGTCGGCGAACCGCGATTCTCCAGTCTCAGCCTCCCGAATGCTGGGATTACAAGCGTGCGCCACCACGCCCGGCTCCTTTTAAGTTTTAACTTTCAAGTATTAGCTTTCCAATCAGCCTGGATTTTGTTCGGTTTATACACAGGCCGACCCAGGCCCTTGGCCCGTCTTTCCAGCCCCCTTCTGCACTGGTGCTGCTTTGTTCAGGCCACTTCCAATGGGTGTGACTTGCAGACGCCGCTTTCCCCGCCTGCAGTGACGTCACCACAGAGGGAGGCCCCCCCTGGTGGCCGCCCCGCTCCCACACGCATGCGTGGTGTTCTTCCAGTTGGCGGAGGATCACTTTGTACAAACAAAATCTGGGAAAGATTAGGTCTAGTGCTCACCCCCCCCCCTTGGTCTCCCAGACCTGTCCCAGTGAGGAATGGAGATTAGACAACATTTATTGGCTTCCAGAATAAAGACAGGAGAACCTTGGGAACCTTGGGGAAGGGTGTGGAGAATGGCCAGGCACTGTCTCTCTCCTCCTGAGGATAACTCGGGCTACCTAGGCTGCCAAGTGCAAGATCCTCGCGGCTCCTCCTAGGGCAGGCTAAGACGACCCATTTTCCACCTTCCGGGGCCACTACTTGCTCCTTTCTTAAGCAGAGCAGTCCTCTGCCGCTGCTGTTGTCCTGTAGTAGGCGTGACAGTGCCGCGGTTCCTCCCTGCCAAAATTCATTCCCAGCCGTTGGAAAAGCTCCATCCCTGGAGCATTCCTGCAGCAAGCAGCGTGACTGACAGCTTGACCTGGGCTCCAAACTCTGATAACACACGTTTCCCTGTAAACGCACTCCTGAGCATGCACCCCAACACGAGTGTGTTGACTTACAGCCTGAACTGTTTAAGTTTGTACAGCATCTAAAGTAAATATTTTTTTCTTTCCTCTTTTGTGGTTAACTTTATTTATTTATTATTTTGAAGTGGGATCTAGAGAATCACAGATTCTGGCCTTGAATCTGTGATTCTGTGATTCTCTTTTCTTAGCCTCCCACATACTGGGATTATAAGGGCGCACCACCAATACTCCGTTTAAGGCAAAGAGTCAAGTGATGACATTAAATATATGTATGTGGGCCGGGCATGGTGGCGCACGGCGGTAATCCCTGCGCTTGGGAGGCGGAGACAGGAGGATCCGCTGGTTCGAAGCCAGCCTTGCTGGCTTAAGAGACCCTGTTTCTAAATAAAAATATAAAAAATAGGTCTGGGAGTGTAGCCCAGAGGTAGAAGGGCTTCCAGGAACCCCAGTACCACCAAATTAATAAATAAATAAATAAATAAATAAATAAATGTATGTGTGTATGTATGTATTTTGTACTGGGGATTGAACCTACCTCCAAGCCACAGTGTCATCCCGTGTGTGTGTGTGTGTGTGTGTGTGTGTGTGTGTGTGCGTGTGTTACCAGGGGGACATTGTACCTCCAAGCTACACCCCCAGCCTTGTATTTTAGTCTTTTTATTCTTGAAACAGGTTCTCACTGAGTTGCAAAGTGCCTCGCTAAGTAGCTGAGGCTGTCCACAAACCAGGATCCTCCTGTCTCAGCCTCTCAAATGCTGGGATAACCAGCGTGTGCCATCACACCCAGCTAGCCTTCTTTCTTTTTTTCTTTTTTTTTTTTTTTTTGAAACAGGGTCTCACTAACTTGCTGAGAGCCTCACTAAGTAGCTGAGGCTGGCTTCGAATCTGTGCGGTCCTCCTGTCTCAGCCTCCCAAGCGCTGGGATGACAGGCGTGTGTCACCACGCTTGGCAAGTGATGACATTTATACAAAATGAACAGAGGTTCTACTGTGCTCTTTCTACACCTCAATTTGTAGACCACCCTCCTTCCTTCCATCACCACCTCGAGATCGCCGGTCCTGGGTAAGTGAACACCAGCACACAGAGCTCTGACGGACCCTGCGGTGACCTTGTGGTAACCCTGCTCTGGGTGCCCCCTGCTGACTTCCGCGGCTGAGGGTGGGGCTGGGAGAACAGAAGAAGTGTTGTGTGAAGCGGCCTCACCCCACCCCCCCCAGACCATCTTGGCCAGAGCCCAGCAAGAGTCAAAAATAGGCGGATGTGAGTTCAGGGCTTTTTGAAAAAGAGGGCTGTATGTGGAAAGGAGAGTCACACTTGCTGGGGAGAGGGCTGGGCAGAAGATAGCTCGCTGTCCCCTGAGCTGCCTACGGACTCCCAGTCATTGAGACAGTAAGGGACGACCACGGACACAGAAGAGAAGGCCCCAGGCCTCAGCCCCTGGTGTCACTCATTAGAATGGCACTTGGAAAGGAAAGAAAAAACACTCAAGGCCCCATTCCCTGGACTTGCACTCTTTAAAACTGCCATACTAGCCGGGCGTGGTGGCGCACGCTTGTAATCCCCGCGCTTGGGAGGCTGAGACAGGAGGACCGAACAGGTTCGAAGCCAGCCTCAGCTACTTAGTGAGGCTCCCTGCAACTTAGTGAGACCATGTTTCCAAATAAAGTATAAAATAGGTCTGGAGTATAGCCCAGAGGTAGAAAAGCCCCTGGGTTCCACTCCCAGTACCACAAATACACACACACACACACACACACACACACACACACACACACTCAAAACCTGCCATACTTTTGTTTCTTTTTCTTTTCTCCTCTCCCACATTTTTTAGCAATGTATCACAAGCTGAAATACTGATGTTATAACATCTTCAAGAATAAACTTGGTGCATGCCTGTAATCCTAGTACTTAGGAGGCTGAGATAGGTGGATTGCAGGTTCAAGGACAACCTCAAGGAGTAGTGAGACTCTAATCAACTTAGTGAAAACTCCCTTGTTTCAAAATAAAAAAAATAAAATACATGGGACATGTAGCTCAAAGTAGAACACCCCTGGATTCAATCTCCCATACTATTTTAAAAAAGAATACCCTAGCCCAGCATGGTGGTGCACGCTTGTAATCCCAGCATTTGGGAGGAGGAGACAGGAAGATCATGGTTCACGGACAGTCTCAGCTACTTAGTGAGGCCCTCTGCAACTCAGTGAGACCCTGTTTCAAACTAAAGAATAAAAAATGGTGCTGGAGGTATAGCTTGGAGGTAGAGTGCTCCTGGGTTCCATTTCCAGTACCACTCACAGACACACACAAAAAAGAATACCCTAAATAACTATTGATATATATCTTCCACAAGGAAAAGATGCCTTAAAATTATCACACTCGTGCCCAATCAAAATCACCAGACCTTCCTTTGCCCATGCTAGCGACTCTATTGCCCTTCCTTCCCTTGGGGGCAGCCTCATCATTGTGCTCTCTCTCCTCATCGAAGGTACCCCCTACCCCCGATTAAAGTGTTGCCTGTGTTCATACTTGTTGGCTTGATTTTCTTCCTTCCTCCCTTCCTTCCTTCCTTCCTTCCTTTCTTTCATTCTTTTTCTTTTATTTTTTTGTACTGGGGCTTGAACCTAAAGGCATTTTACCCATGAAATAAACCTCTAGCCTGATTTTTTTTTTTCTTCAGTACTGGGGAGATGTAACCCAAGGGCATTCTACCTCTGAGCTACACCCCCAGTTCTATTTTTTTATTCTTTATTTTGAAACAGGGTCTCATTGAGTTGCAAAGGGCCTCACTAAGTAGCTGAGGCTATCCCTGAGCCTGCCATCCTCCTGTCTTAGCCTCTCAAGTATTGAGACTTCAGGTACCCAGGGACATTCTACCTCTGAGCTACACCCCCAGCCCTTTTTTTGTTTTGTTTTGTTTTTCTGGTGGTACTGGGGTTCCTGGAAGCCCGTCTACCTCCGGGCTACACTCCCAGACCTATTTTATAGGTTTTATTTGGAAACAGGGTTTCTTAAGCCAGCATGGCTAGCTTCGAACCTGCGCGATCCTCCTGTCTCCGCCTCCCAACAGTGGGGATTACAAGCGTGCACCACCACGCCCGGCATCCCCCAGCCGTTTTTACTTTTTTTTTTTTTTAAACAGAGTCTTGCTAAGTTGCTGAGGCTGCCCTCAAATCCGCGGCCTTCTTGTCTTAGTCCCCCCAAAGAACTAGGATTCCAGGCATGTGCCAGCACCCTGGGCTGCTTGGTTATATTTCATTTCTGCTGTCACCAGTCAGAAGCTCTGATATCTGGCATCGTTATGGAGGGCTCAATGAATACCTGCACTGGAAGAAAAGGACTCAGAGAGGGGAACTGATTTGCTGGAGTTCTCCTGGCTAGTTGCAAAGTTGCACCTGTCACCCGAGACTCCTGCCTTCACATCCACCCTCTGAGCGTGGCCCATCTGTCCACTTGCCTGCCCACCAGTGTGTGCTTAGCCCGGGCTTGAGGCTGACAAAAGGCCTGAAGACAAGCGGGGTGCAGTGGCACACAACTGCAATCCCAGCGCTTGGGAGGCTGAGACAGGAGGATCGCAGGTTCGTGGCTAGCCTCAGCTACTTAGGCTCTCAGCAACTTAGTGAGACCCTGTTTGAAAATAAAAAAATAAAACAGGGCTAGGGGTATAGCTCAGAGGTAGAAAGCCCCTGGGGTCAATCCCCAGCACCCCCCACCCCACACACACACAGGAAAGGGTTTGGCAGTTAGCATTGAGTTCTCAACCCAGCAGCAACCTGACGCTGTGTCTTAGTAGAGGGCTTCGGTCTTCACACCTCCACAGTGAGGCGAGGTGTAAATTGTACTGACCTTGGGGCACTGCTTCCCCCCCACACACACACTCAAGGTCTTTCTCTTCCTCAGATGCCAGGACGGATGTGACCGCAGCCCGCAGCCTGCAGCCTGCAGCCTAGGCTGTCTCTGACCTCCTCTCTGGCTGGCATGGTTTGGTTTTCTCCCCTTCACAGAGTCTTGGGGGAAAGGCATTTCAAAAAGTCCTTTGAGAGGCCGGGCGTGGTGGCTCACGCTGGTAATCCCAGCATATGTGAGGCTGAGACTGGAGGATCGCGGTTTGCGGACAGTCTCAGCTACTTAGTGAGGCCCTCTGCAACTCAATGAGATCCGGCTTCAAAATAAAGAATAAAAAATAGGGCAGGGGGTGTAGCTTGGAGGTTGAATGCCCCTGGCTTCCATCCCCAGACCCCCCCCCCACACACAAAAAAAAAAGTCCTTAAGGACTACAACATTCTTTCTCTCAGACAGAATGTTGTCTAATTCAGAAATATATAGAGTAGCTTACTTCAAGTCCGAAGATCTTGACTGCTTCTGATTAGAAAATTCCTCCTATTCCTTCTGATAGTTACCCTAAGTGTGTGAGTGTGTGTGTATGTGTGTGTATGAGTGTGAGTGCACACACACATGCCTGTGTGAGTCAGTGATTCCCCAAAGAAGGCAAATGCCCAAGGCCAGCTATGACTTCCAAACAAAAGATTTCCAGCATTTCTTTGAGAAACATTCACAGATGCCTCAGCCTTGACCTTAGAAAGGAATGAGGTGCCCCCAAGAGAACCTGGTGATGGACCAGTGTGTCACCTCCTTAAAGATCACGCAACTCAGATCAGAAACACGAAGGACACAGAAACATACACTTTCCAAGATAAAGACTCCGTAGTCCCTCCCTCCCTTGACTGTCTCTCACCCGCTGCTCCAGTCCTAGTTTCTGGTGATTCCCAGCCCTGCAGGGCCCCTCCCATCCCCGCCTGCTGCTCCTCCAACCCTTCCTCCTGCCCTGTTTCAGCCGCTGGACCCGTGGTCATTCTCTAGCCCAGGAGCAGCAGCCCCTCTATGATCTGAATGGAGAGTGTCCCACTCTCTCAACACCTTGGTGTCAGAGACCTCACTTGGCCACCCGAACTGCTGCAACCCCTTCCTCGCGTCTCTGGGAGGCGCTGCCCAGCCAGGGGCCATTTCCAGTTCACTTGCTTTGGACCATGAGACTGGTTCTTGCCAAGGAAATGTGAGTGGAAATGGTGGTAGGAACCACTTCCAGGTCAAGGCTTACAAGAAGTGAGTTCTCCACGTCTTCCTTCTGCTCCGTGTGCAGATGAGCACGGGCCTCAGGAATGGCCGAGACCCCGCAAGGAAGAGGCCCACATCCTTGATTTGCTGCACAGAAGGGAATTGTCCACTGAACAGGGACATTTATTTTCAGTTCTTATGCTTAGGAAAAAAACAGCCATTGCTTCTGAATCTATCTGTCATCCGCTGGCATGCGTACCCCGGCGACTGCGGTCTCTGCGGCTCCCTCCCTCCAACGCTGCCACTCCACGAGCGATGCTCCAGCACCAGTGAGCTGAGACCCGTGGTCCTTCATCCCATCGCCCCGCCCGGCTCGTGTCCCGCAGCCCTCTCAGCCCAGGCGGGTCCAGGCCATTGGGATGCTCTCATCCAATCCCTGAAATCTGTCGCCCTCTGTCAATACCCAGCCTCATTAACATGTTCAGTCCCCCCCCCCAAAGGAGTGGGACACCTGTATAAACTTAAATTGAGCAACAAAGAAACCATGTATGGTACTGTGTGTGTGTGTGTGTGTGTGTGTGTGTGGTACTAGGGATGGAACCCAGGGCCTTTCTACCTCCAGCTACACTCCTAGACCTCTTTTATATTTTATTTGGAAACAGGGTCTCACTAAGTTGCTGAGAGCCTCACTAAGTAGCTGAGGCTGGCTTTGAACCTGCGGGATTCTCCTGTCTCAGCTTCCCAGGGCTGGAATTACAAATGTGCGCCACCACACCCAGCTTGGTAACTTTTGAAATGAATGTTTTAAGTTCTGTTGCTCTGAAAAGTAATAGGCGAATGAATAGAGTGTGTGAATATATATACATATATACTACACATATATTCCCATTTACATATGTATATGTAAAGGATATATAAGCTTTAGATTATGTTTCCAGGCTATTTTAATGCACCTTTAATCCCAGCATTCGGGAGGCTGAGACCGGAGGATCGCGGTTCACGGACAGCCTCAGCTACTTAGTGAGGCCCTCCGCAACTTAGTGAGACCCTGTTTCAAAATAAAGAATAAAAAGCAGGGCAGGGGGTGTAGCTCGGAGGTCAAATGCCCCTGGGTTCCATCCCCAGACCCACGAGAAGAAAAAAAAAGAATGAAAATAAGTTCACAGAATTGGAAACTTGGGACTTAATGAGTTAAAGTTTAAGGGTCTGCGTCAGCACAGACAAGCATAAGGAGAAAAATATGAACAATACCAACTTGAAGTGGAGGGCTGTCCCCGCAGGGATGCCCCCTTGGCAGATTCTCCTCAAGCCCCCAGTTCTCTCTGCTTCCCGCTCCTGTAGTGCGCACCTCCTCTTCTAAAACCCCGACACCACCCCTCTCCTTTGCAGTCTCAGCTGATGATCTTGCTGGTGTCTAAGACCCACTTACTCTCTATTTTTTTTATTTTGATACTAGGGGGTAAACCCAGGGGCATTCCAGCTCCAAGCTACACCACAACCCCCTTTTTATTTTGAAACAAGAGTCCACAGGTTGAGTGAGAGTCTCGCTGAGTGGCGGAGGCTGGCCGTGCACCTGTGATCCTTTTGTTTCAGCCTCCCAAGCACTGGGATGACAGGCAAATATCCTATTTGGGACCCTGTCTCAAAACAAAAAAAGTAAAAGGGCTGAGGGAGTAGCTTAGTGGTAGAGGGCCCTCAGTTCAATCCCCAGTCACACATACACAAATGTACACACACACATGGGCGCGCACATGTGCACGTGCTCCCGCATTAAGACACAAATGTTCAATTTCTCATTCACAGGTGAGAAAATTGGGGCCCTGAGAGGTGGGTCGCCTCGCTTGGGGCAACAGGACAGAGCTAGGATGTGAACTCATATTTTCTTTTTCCAAGCAGCTAACAGGTGTGTGTATACCTTGCCAAGTTTCAAAGGGTGTCCTTAACCTGGTTACCTCTGGGGTACCACCAGGTGGAGCGGCTGGCCAGTGGTAGCAACCTGCGGTGTCCAGAGTTCCCGCAAGGGTTGGGGGCTGGAGGCGGCCCCTGGGGAACATGGCCAGGGGCTGACAGGAGCCAGCTGCCCAACAAGTCACACGCTGCAGCCAGAGCCCAGAAGCCAGGCAGGATGGGCGCCCGCCCCCAGGGTTCTGTGCGGTCAGTAGTCCTGGTTCTTATCTCTTTTGCCTGTGACTTGTTCTTTGTGTTATTTGGAGGAAGACAGTGATTTTCTGCCTCAGTGACCTCAGCTTTGTTTGGTCACAATAACTTCTGCTCCCCTGACTTCTTCAACGGGACCAACTCTCTGCTTTTAACATTCAAACAGCTTTTGAAAGCCGGGCGTGGTGGTGCACATTTGTAGTCCCAGCATTCAGGAGGCTGAGACAGGAGGATCGCAGTTCGGGGCCAGCCTCAGCTACTACTTAGTGAGGCCTCTTGCAACTCAGTGAGACCCTGTTTCAAAATAAAGAATAAAAAATAGGACTGGGGGTGTAGCTCAGAGGCAGAAGGTCCCTGGGTTCCATCCCCAGTACTGCAAAACAAAACAAAACAAAACAAAACAAAATCAACCTTTGAGAACCTGATCTCTATTTTATTAGGATAATAAGAGGTGGGGAGCTTCCCTGCATCCCCCTAAATGGAGGCTGAACCTTTCTTTGGCCTGCACATGTGACTTATAAGTATTATTTATTCACATGTTGGTTCATTTCTTCTAAGGCTCTTGGGACCATCTCAACAATCCTTTCAGCTACCTCACCAGGTAGATGTTTTAGCAATCACCATTTTTCACGGAGAGAAAACTGAAACTGAGCCGTCAACTAACCGTCCAAGGTCACAGAGCTGCCGGTGGCAACACTGGGAATGGGGCCCAGGTCTTTGCCTGCAAGTTCAAAATGTCTTTTCTCCCCCGACCTCTTCCTCCCCTGCATTTCTGTTTTGTGGTCTTGGCATCCTTTCCACTTAAGACTTCATGGTCCCCAAAGCTGGGACTTTGAGCAGCTGTCTTATGGGTTCAGCACAGCCCTGTGGCTGCTTCTGACCTGCAGGAGGAGAGAGCCAACTTCTGCTCTCCATCTGGGGTCTGCTGAGCCAGGGGAGTGGGAGACACAGCTGCACTTGAATCCCAGAGGCCGCGTAGGTGACTATGGGGCCAAAGTCTCCCTCAGTGGGGTCGGGGCAGGCCCTGGGCAGCCTGGGGTTGGAAGGGGAACCGAACACCACTCAGCCAGTCCGAGAATCCCTCTGCTGAGACCATCGCGGAAGGAAAGCAAATGCTTCTCCCAGAAGGTTCTGTGTCCCTGGACCCCAGACTCTGAAAGGCCAGGACTTCCCTGGGGAGCCAGCGCAGGTGTTGGGGCAGGTCTGAGGTCGGTCGGGAGAGGCGAGTGGCCTCCCCGCTGCTGCAGCTTTCAGGTGGCTGCTACCTCGCCCTCCCTGATGCCTATCAGAACATCCAGCCCTCCCAGTCCCTGTGACAGATATTCTTTAAAGGTAAAAATATTAACAGATGGTTTTAAGTCACTATAAAGCGCCACACACACTATCTACTGACTTCTCAGCTAAAAAGCACAAATTTGGCAGACACTGGGGCAGCAAGCATGAACTCAGGGAGAGTGGGGCTTCGATGGATGATCCTGTATCCCTAGCTCTGACCCTTTAAAGTCCAAGCTCTGCGAAAAACTCAGGAGGTCCAGTCAGGGCAGTAGGGAATCCTCCCCAGCTCCCGCTGCCAGCGCCTCCCCCTCGCCAGCAGCCAGGGCTCACCTTCGACAGCGGGCAGTGGCTGGGGAGTGGGGCTGCTCAGCCCCTGTCCAGGGGAGGCCTGTGGTAGTTCAGCATCCGCTGGGCTGGCTTCTGCTACCTTCAGCTTGCAGCCTGAGGCTCCCTCCAGAACTGTGGCTGCCTCCATGCTGGGCCTACCCTGAGGCTGGGCTCCAGGGGAAGATTTTCACTGTTGGTGGTGAGGGAGGGGCTGAGCACCTGCTCCCAGGCTGGCCTCCCAGGGTCCCAGCACAGGCTTATGTAAGTGGGCTGGCCTTCCCCAGCCGCCTCCTCACAGCCGAAGGGTGAAATAGAGGCTAGGGTGGGAGAGGAAGATCAGAGAGCAGCCTAGAATAGCCAGAGGTGGCCCTGTTATCTCAGCAGAGAGATGACACCCCACACAGCACTGGGAGGGAGGGAAGAGCCTGAGCACAGACCATCCAGGAGGGACTGCTGGCTCCTGCTGGGAGGATTGGATGGCATCTCAGCTTCTCATCCAGCAGGGCCTGCTGATTTGCAGGCCCAACTTAGCTGCTCCCTGCATCTCAGCACTGTAAGGGCCCTCCCCTCCCTCGCCACCTGCTTCCTCCCCCCCACCCCGTCCCAGTCCCCCAAAGGCAGCGCAGGGCAGTGGTGGGTGGGCAGCACCTACCACTGGGCTCTGTTGCCAGCTAGCTGCGTGGCTTGCTACACACCAGGTGCTGGGCATCAAACCCAGGCCTAGTGCCTGCTAGGCCAGCGCTCTACCACGGAGCCACCTTCCCGGTCCCCACACTCTCTCTTACGTGTGTCTCCTCATCTGTAAAATTGAGATAATAATAACCATAGGGTTGTTGGGAGGATTAAGAGAGGTAATCTCTGTAAAGTGCTTAGCAGAGTGTAGGGGACTAAATGCTCGATAATGGGAGCTATTTTTAGGCCAGGCCAGCACTTCTCCCTTTGAAAGCTGTCAATGGCTCCCTTCCTAGGAGGTGAAGCATCAGAGAAGTGAGAGGCAGCCAGGGCAGGCGGAGAGAGGAGGGCTCCTCGCAGGGACATGTGACTCCTGGATGCAGCTGGTGGCTTCCAGCTGCGGGTCTATGAAACGAGGGACGCTGAGGCCACGACTGTGCTGAGGGTGAAAGGATGGACGGCAGGCGCACCACCAGCCCGCACGCATGGCACATCGCCTACTCGTGCTGTGTGTCCCAAACAATTTGGTTCCCTATTGTGCTCCCATTTATCAATCTCCAAAAGCTATCCCCTCTGTGTTTTATTTTTATTTTATTTGCGGGTCTGAGGATGCCATTTGACCTCAGAGCTACACCCCCTGCCCTATTTTTTATTCCTTATTTTGAAACAGGGTCTCACTAAGTCGCTGAGAGCGGATAGGGTCTGTGGTCTGGGGAAACATGAAGATATCTTTCAGGGTGAGGAACTTGCTGATGGGGGCTGAGTGGCTGAAGAGCGTGGCTGTGGGCTTGTCCTCTGCATCTGGTTTGGTTGGTAAAAGGCTGAACCTGTGACATATCAGAACTAATGTGAAGGTCTCTCTGATCTATTCCTCTTGCCTGACTGACCCAGCCGAGGCCCCAGAAGTACAAGTAGTCCCTAATTCAAGGGATAGCTGGGCATGGTGGCTCACGCTTGTAAACCCAGTACTTGGGAGGCTGAGACGGAGGAGGATCATTCACAGATAGTCTCAGCTATTTAGTGAGGTTCTGTTTCAAAACAAATAATAATAATAATAATAATAATAATAATAATAATAATAATAAAAACAGGGCTGTGGGGTAGCTTGGAGGTAGAATGCCCCTAGGTTCAATTCCCAGTACTGCAAAAAACAAAAACAAAAACAAAAAACTACCCTGGATAACCCCACGGGATAGGAACTCTCCCACCAGAGGGTGGCCCCTTCAAGCTTTGCTTTGTCATCTCCAGACCAAGATGCTGAAATATTAAATGGAAATCTTGGTCCAGAATGGCAGGGTGATAAAGGCTCAAGAAAGTGGGCAGGAGTCTCTCCTGCAGGCAATGTTTGAAGAAGAGCTACCACTCTAAAGGTCCACAGGCAGGAGCAGCAAGAGAAACACAAGGGCGCAGCCCAACAGTAGTCTACGTTCAGCTTCTTTTTTAATTTATTTTTATAGTACTGAGGACTGAACCCAGGGCATTTTACCTTAGAGCTACACCCCTAGCGCTATTTTATTCTTTAATTTTGAAACAGGATCACTTCTTGCTGACACTGTCCTCAAGCTTGTGATCTGCCCACCTCAGCCTTCCAAGCACTGGGATCACAGGCATGCACCACCACGCCTGGCTTTAAAGTTCAACTTCTAGTGTCATTCTTTGTCAAACCTCCTACAGGGAACACGATGTAGGAGAATAATGATGTGTTGCTGTGTCCAGAAGGGAGAGTGTCAACAGAAACCAGAGAAGGCTCATGGTCAGACTGAAGGTGAGAAGCTAGACTTTCTGGTGGTGAGAACGAGAGCTGGCCTTGCAAACGCCAAGGGAGGTAGATCTTTAAGAGTGTAAAGAACAAGAAAAATAAAGAACAAGAAAACCAGACTATTTATAGGGGAAACTTTACTATTTTGGGGAGTCATTCCCCCTATGCAGTATCAAGTATCTGTTGTGCTCTAAAGGTACAGCACTCTTTTTCTTTTTTTTTTCATACTGGGGATTGAACTCAGGTGCATTCTTCTACCTCCAAGCTACACCTCTAGCCCTATTATTTTACTTTTATTTTGAAGCAAGGTCTCTTCTAGGTTAATGAGAATCTCACTGCTTGCTGAGGCTGTCCTCAGACCTGTGATCCTCCTGTCTCAGCCTTCCAAGTGCTGGGGTTAGACATTCCCCACTATGCCTGGCTCCACCCTTGGGTCTTTATTTACGCACTGGAGATTGAACCCAAAGCTATACCTCTGAGCTATACCTCGTTCTATTTTATTTTATTTATTTATTCTTTCGGTGGTACTGGGGTTCCTGGAAGCCCTTCTACCTCTGGGCTACACTCCCAGACCTATTTTATATTTTTATTTGGAAACAGGGTCTCTTAAACCAGCATGGCTGGCTTCGAACCAGCGTGATCCTCCTGTCTCCACCTCCCAAGCGCGGGGATTACAAGCGTGCACCACCACGCCCGGCATCTATTTTATTTTTATATTTATTTACTGGTGGTACTGGGGATGGAACCCTTCTACCTCCAGGCTACACTCCCAGACCTATTTTATATTTTATTTGGAAACAGGGTCTCTTAAGCCAGAGAGGAGAACCTGCGCAATCTTCCTATCTCTGCCTCCCAAGTGCAGGGATTACAAGCGTGCATCACTACACCTGGCTATTTTTATATTTATTTGAAAAAGGGTCTTGATAGGTTTATGAGAGTCTCACTGCTTGCTGAGGCTAGTCTCAAACCTGAGATCTTCCTGTCTCAGCATCCCAAGCACTGGGATGACAAGTGTGTGCCACCACACCTGGCAGCCCTGACTCTAACTGGCTTCTTTTCTGATTGCCAGAGTTTGACTTTTAAAGTTAGAAATTTGGCTGGGCGTGGTGGCACACACTTGTAATACCAGTACTTGGGAGGCTGAGACAGGAGGATTAAGGTTTGTGGCCAGCCTCAGCTACTTAGGCCCTCCACAACTTAGGGAGACCCTGTTTCAAAGTAAAGGACAATAAATAGGGCGAGTGCGTAGTTTGGAGATAGAATGCCCCTGGGTTCCATCCCCAATACTGGAAAAAAAAAAAAAAGCTAGAAAATAGAAAAAGCTATCCTGTTAACAAACTGTAGCTGAGTCATCTCAGTAGCTCAGGTAATAAAGTCCAGTCTTCTTTATTTCTAACCCAAATATTGCAAATATACAGAAAATTACCAGTAAAAAGTTAAACACATCCAGATTTATTTACACAATGCTAAGGAAATTTCAGTTTTATTTCCATTTTGTGGGATTTCATTATGGGGTTTGGCTTTGCTATGGAACTGATGCAGGTCATTGAAACTTGATTATCCCACCTCACATGCAACTTTCTGTCTCGAGGGAAAAGAAAACTTGGGTTTTTAGCACACATGCAGTAATGATCTTAATACTGCTTTACACCTTCAAAGGGAGGCAGCTCTTCCGTGCCTCGGGGAGGAACCACATGCTCAGAAGGGGAACGAGACATGAGGGAGTGGACAGCAGGCACATGGGGACCCTGAGCATTTCTGTGCATGAGGATAAGGAGAGTGTGACCCAAACCCTCCTCCCTGGAGGTTCAAACGGGGGTGCAGAACCACCGCGGACACTACGTCACCTGGCCACAACTGAGGGCATGCGGAGGGTGGGACTGCGTGAAAGATTTGGGGCATATCAACAAATCATCAACATGTACACTATACAGCCTTTACATGTACATATGTACACATGTACAGAAAGGTACAGGTTAGTTTGTTATTCCATATAAACAAGGATGCTTAAGAATGGACTGGTGTGAAAATGCATTCAGCAAGTTATTGAATTTCAAATTAATGTTCTAATTCTTATTATGATGTGACATAAGAAGTCCACAAGCTCCTGCTACTTCATTCAGCCCTCCTGAGGGCAGGGCCTGGGCTCTGCTGGGGCGGGGGCTGCTCCTGAGCTGCCTGTGCTGGGCCAGCCGGGGGCAGATAGAGCAGAAAAGTCTGCCACCTGCAGACTCTGGCCCTCCCTGTCATTACAGTGTATGGCAAATCTTAAACTTTGGTTTTGATCAAAGGACATTTGAGTCCATGGTATTTTTCCTGCTGGATGGAAGGTGGTGGAAAGTTGAGAAGCTATATCCCTTCCTATTTTAATACTTCCAAGTATTGTGGCTTTACACGGAGAGAGCTGGGCACAAGGGCAGGGCCCCTCAGAGCTCTCCTAGGAGAGAGACTCTATCCAGATGCTCTGCCTGTAAAGTAACTAAAGGACTGGAGCCCTGTCGCCCTGGGCTGCTGTGGATGGCCCACACCCCTCTCTGCACCCTGGTACCCTGACGAGGGCTTTGGGATGTCCCGCTATGGTTAGAGGCCCAGTGCAGGAGCTGGAGGCGGCCAGAACATGACTAATCCATCAGGGATGAAAGGCAGTGTTGCCAGGCAGAGACCCTGAGGAAACCTAAGAGTGAGGGAGATACACACCTGTAAGTCTAGTCAGAGGCTGGCAGCAGTTCAAAAGTTCAGCCTGCCAAAAAAAGAAACCCTGCCGAAGATCCAGATCCCACCCCCAGTTGCCACAACTCTTCAAAGGCTTCTACTCTTCCGAGTAATATTCACATTCAATGCATGGTTACTGGTCTCAGTAAAACCCCAAAGCCCCCCAGGTCTTGCACAGGAAGGCTGATGAGTTCTGCACTTAAGAGCTCAGACCACTTTGTACTGTCTGATATGCTTGACCTACCTAAAAATGTAATGATGCTAAATTTCAATGCTCATGCCTACAGAAATAATCCTTTCTGTTACCAGCACACCTGGGAGTTTACCCAAAGCCACGCTAGGCTTTATCTTCAAGTAAAGGATGTTGCTCCTAATCTGAGTAGGACAAATTAGAATTTGTTTTTTTAGACGCTATAATGGATTTAGACTGTTTTACTCTCTGGCTGAGGGCACATGAGTATGAGTGAGCAGGCTGACACAGAAAGTTAACTAGCTAAGGAGCCAGTCTTGATGGCAGTCCTTAAGCTACGCAGCCAGCCCAGAGTAGAAAGGGCTGGAGAGGGGCTGCCTATGGAGACTCCAGAGGAGGGGTCGTTCCTGAACACATTCACATTTACCATTACTTTTGGTTTCAGCCACTAAAGACAGAATAACAAAATGTCTTGTTTTCCAAAAGGAAAACAAACAGGCGCTAAACAGTGCTGAGAGAAATGCCATCGACCCTGTCCTGGAGGGCAGCAAGTCGTGCGTGCGGGGGAAGCCCTGCTCCAGCTCCAGCGCTCAGGTGCCGGACACGCAGCCAGTGCTGCTGGCCATACATGGGCCCCTGGACCACCGGCCTTGATTTGGTTCCTCAGCGCCACCACAAGAGTGCTTGGGGTGTGAATGGCACAATGTGAATGAAAGCGTTCTGAAAATCAAGTTCTACGGAAATCTCAGAGATTCCTGTAAGCAAAGAAACTTAACCTTCTATGGTTAGAGAATAATGACCTTCCTACATCTTAAAACTAATAGGACTGCTGTATGTTGGCACATCTACCCACATCTGTCTGGGCATCTGCTGGGAGAAAAGGTGTGTGGTATTAAATAGGTCTTTTCTGGGCACCAAATTCTCTCTGGGCAGGAGGTAAGGGTGGGTAAGGGTGAGGCTGACATTTTTGTCATTTGTGAGCTGGTACATCTTTGGAATTATTTTAAAATTTAAAACCATGCAAAATAAATGAACTAAAAGACAAGTGCTCTGTAGCCCTCATATTCTCTTCACAAAAACTGCCCTGAATTCATTTTCTAACAGAACTCCCTGACTTAATTTAATTTTACTGCAGTTTCAAAGTCTCTAAAATTCTCCATCCACTCCCTCCCCCTCTTTCCCTGCTGCTGTTCACCCATTCTGGGGAGGAGAGAACTTAGCCATCTGCTCTTGCATTCTGACAAAAGTTAATTTGGCACATTTACTTTTTACTGACTCTCTAACCACAAAATGAACTAGCAGCAAAATGACATATAGCAAAGAAGGTCCCACTCATAATTGTTGGGAGAAACTGTGACCAGCACAGCAGGTACGGTAGGACTAAGACCAACCATACTTTATTCCTGGATAGCGAATATTAAGCTGTATTAAAAGCATCATTACAGCTTCCCATTACTATATGGTCACCCAAAAATCCACCCAACTACATTCTATAATTTATTTAATTTGGAAAAATGTCAAATGGAAAACTTCCTTAAATTTAAAATATGAAGTGAATGTATCACACAGAGCCTCCAGACTAGAAGTGTGTTTTTAATTGATTCAGCCAAAAGTTTCATGCCAGCAAATGACTTGGCAAAGCTGGAAAGGAGTGAGAAGGAGAGCCTGGTAATAAAATTCTGATGTTTTTAAAAAAGCCAATAGATCTGAAAACACCTCAGTCCTGGCTCCTTGCATAACAGCAACTGAGGAGGAGGCAAAAACACAGCCATTGTTATGGTCCAACCAGGAGGCAACAGGGTGAGCGAGAGGAAGATGGAGGCTGTGGCTCATGGCGCAGCTTGGCTCCAGCAGGGAGGCTGAGCCGCAGCGCCCTTGAGCAAGCCCACTGGCACGCACACAGAGCACAGCCTGACCCAGCTCAGCAGCAGCCAGAGCTTCGCCGCTAATAGGTGCGAAATCTAGTCAGTTCTCTGCTGCTCTCTTCTTCCTGCCCCAAGTTAAAAATATTGCCCTGTGAGTTTTCCTGATTTAGTGTCTTGGAAGCACATGGTTAAGTTAGTTGCCAAAGGGCAATTAACAAGGGTATTGCCTAATTAAACAGAGGAAAAGGGAAATCACTGTGGTCTATGGTCCCTGGGAAGAAGAAAGGAAGGAAGGGAGGGAGGGAGGGAGGGAGGGAGAGGGACGGAGGGACAAGCACACAGGATCTGGGGCGGGAGCTGGTGTGGGATGTGCCGGGAGCAGGGCTGTCCCCAGATGGAGGAAAGCTGGCCGGGCTGTGCTGTCACTGCAGCTCGTTTCCAAACTCTGTGTCTGTGGTTGTTCATGGGGCTGGCAGAGCCCAGGGCAGCACCAGGTACATTGTGAGTTGATGCTGGAGTGGGCGGATGCTCTGGGATGAATGCCACGCAGACCACACGAGAGTTGGGTTAGTGAAACGGTCCCTTCAAATTCCATTTCATTTCCCTTAAAACAAAACAAAAAACAAAACAAAACCCCAAAGCCCGTACTTAAAAAACAAAAAAGGACAGAACTTGAAATAAAAAGTTGAAGAGTTTAAACTTTTCCCCTCTTCTCAGAGCCAATTGTAAGAGTCCAGGGTTCCCACCCACCCTGCATTTCTTTAGTGTAACAGCTCCTTTTGGCTTTGATGGAAGCAGCAGGAACAGAGCTGGGTCCCTCGCAGCACAACAGGAAAGTATTCCCCAGCTGGAGCCACAGGAGTGTGAGAGGTACTGTGGTCGGTCCCAGCCAGGCTCGGTCCCAGCTCCTTTGGAGAGCTATTCCAGGAGGTCCTGAAAAGAAAGTCATGCACCATATTATTATTATTATTATTATTATTATTATTATTATTATTAATTATTTTGCAGTACTGGGGATAGAACCCAGGGGCATAGAATTCTACCTCCGAGCTACACCCCCAGCCCTATTTTTTACTCTTTTTAAATCTGCTTGAAACAGGGTCTCACTGAGTTGAAAAGGACCTCAGTGCTGAGGCTGTCTGTGAACTGTGATCCTCCTGTCTCAGCCTTCCAAATGCTGGGATTACAAGCATGCGCCACCAAGCCCAGTTATACACCGTATGACAGATGAAAAACATTCCTATTTTGAAAGAATCGTCTACTTTCTGGCTTGCTAAACCTTGCTGTCATGAAGGCGCTGCTCCTAGCTTATACCCTCCTTTGCCCCATCATGTCTTGATCATGAGTAATTACTTAAAAAAAATTTTTGACAACTCCTCAAGAAGAAATACTCTTACCTCATCTGAGTCATCATGATAACCACTCTTATTAGCATGTGAGGCCGTGTCCAAAGCATCTACACCATCGGCTTCCGCGTGCTGCTGAAGCACAGAGTATCTGTGCACCAGGAACCTGTGGACGGAAGCCCTGTTAGCCGCACGTGGTGAGCAGGTTCCTTTCTCACAGCACTGTGGATTCTCCCAGTTTGTACACTCACAGGAAGTGCACAGCTGACATACAGGGAATACAAGAAATGAGATGAGGGCCTGATTTTCATTTCTCAGGAACACCACTGCCTAGTCAGACTCAATCACATGTGCTGTGCTCACTTTCTGGTTTGAATTCTTTTTTTTTTTTTTTTGGTGGTACTGGGAATTGAACCAGGGCACATTGTATTTCCAAGTTATACCTCCAGCCTATTTTTATTTTCATTTTGAAATGGGTCTTCTTAGGTTGATGAGAGTCTCACTACTTGCTGGGGGTGTCCTCAAACCTGTGATCCTCCTGCCTCAGCCTCCCAAGTGCTGGAGTTACAGGCCTGCACCATCACGCCCGGCAGGATTCAGTTCTTTGGACCCACTTCCATTTCCTTACCTTCCACCACAGACGTACTTCTTCACAACGAGCACTCCTGCTACCACTGTCACCAGCATCAATCCCACGATGGCCAAGATAATTGGAACAGAATTTGACTTGGAGTTCTTGATAAATTAAAACACAAACAGAAAAGCTTTTAGGCAGGCATATTCAGGGCTGCTGTGAGTGAGCTACAGTCGGAGGCACCTGATGGTAGTGCTTTTCCAACCCCCAGGATGAATGTCAGTGTCCCCAGGAGAGCAGCAGGCCAGACACAGGGGATCTGAACCTCGAGGCCTGGAAGCCGCAGACGCAGGAGCGCCACTGTCCAAGGCACAGTGGAAGCCTGGCAGCCGTCTACATAGAATATGGTTCATTGTGACTGTCCCACATCCCGTTTACAAGTCTTGGGACAGGAAAGGGAGACAAGGACAACAGTGGGCTGATGAAGCTAGAACAGGGCCATTGCTGGGGAAGAAGCTGCGTCAGTGCTGTGCCAAGTAGCCCATTATAAGGCACCAAGACTCAGGGTTTTATTTAACTGTTGGTATGTGTTTACAAATAAACCTTATCACATCGGTGTTTGCGTGTAACCTACCTGCTTCTGGGTGGGAGATAGGAAGTGTGTGCTTTCAATGTATCCAAGAGGAGGCGGAGCTGGATTCTGGGACAAGCTGTGTCCCTGTGGGCGGGAGTCCTGTGCAATCACACACACAACACTCTGAGGACAGCCACCAGGGGCCCAGGATGAGGAACTCCCCCTTGCAAATACACACACCCACGCACTCTTCTTAACCCCACCCTATTGGTCTCACCCCTTAGATGAGTGGAAAGGAGGCGACTGGAATGTCCCACTCAACCCCTCCTGTTACAGGTGATGACACAGGGCCCACAGTTTATCTCCCCAAGTCACATGCTGCTCCCAGGTTCTTTAGCAAGAGGTTTCCGCTTCACCATATCTCCAAATCCCAACCAGAGCGTTCAGCACCACACTCTGTAATCACCCTCCTGGCCTGCATCTGAATCAAAACCAGCCCGGTATGGCCACAGTGTGTTTTTCCACTGAGTATGTTTGGCTGGACTCAGCATGAAGGTCCACCCTACAGTCTTCCCTTGGGCACAACTCCAGGCTGTGGCCCTTTATAGTCACCACTCTTTTTTTTTTCTTAATTACTTTTAAAATTTTGGATTAACATACAGTAATTGTACACATTAGTGGGGTGTATGTAATACTTCAAGACAAGCATATGTCACAAACTGATAATCAATGTTCTTGAATCTGTTTCCTAAGTGACTCAGAAATTTCCATAGCTGTGTTTCTAAGACTTCTAAGACTTACAACTTCATAGAATGCCTGTGTGTGTGTGTGTGTGTGTGTGTGTGTGTGTGTGTGTGTGTATTACTGGGATTGAACTCAGGCACAGTCTACCCTAGCCCTTTTTTTTTTTTTTAATAAAAATAGTCTAGCCAAGTTGTAGAGGGTTTCACTAAGTGCTGAGGCTGGCCTCAAACCTGTGATGCTCCTGTCTGAGCCTCCCCAGCACTGGGATTTTTCCCTCCAACAAAAAGAGCCTTTAGTAGGATGAGTTTATTGGGTCACATGGCCTGTCCTTCATCTTAGTATTCTGCTGTGCACAGGGAAAGTTTGGCAGTAATCTTGATACTATGGCCTTGATTTTTCCTGACAAAAGATAAAATCATATTTATACTAAAAACTGTATGTATTTTAACATACCTGCTTTTGGGGACTCAGAAAGTTGCTTGTGCATTTCTTTTTCAAGTCTTTTACTTCTCGAGTTGGATTCACCCCACCTTGGCATCTGTCTCCTGGAATTTTCCGGTACCTGGAAGGCAGAGCAGATTTGTTCACGGGGTTTTGTGCTTGCTGGGGGTGGGGGGGTTGCTGTTCTCCAGTAAAGGTGTGTGACTGGCGGTAGAGGCTGGGGTGATGGTGCTCCTGGTGGAGTGCTGAACTGGCTGCTGCAGGAGTTGCAGGACCTCACAGATGGCAAGCCACGAAGCATATGGAGCCTCGAGAAAAACAATTTGCTCAAAGTCTACCCAAACCTGACTTCAGTGGTGGCTACTCCAGAGGTGGGCCTGAACCAAAAATGACAGAATGGAAGCAGCTTTAATGCTAGTAAAGAAGCATTAATGCATTAGTGCCAGTACAGAAGAGATGCCCATCACAAATCGTGCTCTCAACTCATTCAGATGCAGGAGGGTCTCCTTATACAGAAGCCTCAATAATGACAAGAGAACAACAATGATATTAATAATAACACTATGCTGGGGATTGAGCCCAGAGGCATTCACTTCCAGCCTTTTATATTTTGAAATAGGGGCCATGTTGCTGAGGCTGGCCTCAAACCTGCGATACTCTTGTCTCAGCTCCCCAAGTACTGGGATTACAGGCCTGTGCCAATATGCCTGTACCAAAATAAAAAAAATTTTTTTTGATTAAAGTTCTGCTATGCCAGGCATGGTAGCGCACACTTGTAATTCTAGTACTTGGGAGGCTGAGACAGGAGGATTGTGCAGGTTCAAATTTCTGTACTTGGGAAGCTAAAACAGGGGACTGTAGGTCCAAGGATAGCCTGAGTAATTTAATGAGGGCTTTTGCAACCTAGTAAGACCTTGTTTCAAAATAAAAATAAAATAGGGTTGGAGCTCAGAGATAGAAGTCCCTGGCTTCAATTCCCATTACTCTCCTTTCCCTGCCACACACACACACACAAAGATCTGCTAAAAGGTCAAACCAAAAAATTAAATGAGTGTATGATGAATGTTCAGTTCATATTAGATATGTGAGTACAAACTTTTTCATATCAAAATGCCTCAGTTGCAAAGAGAGGGGGAGAGAGAAAAAGAAGGAAAGAAGAAAGGTAATGAGGGAAAGAGTTTTGTTAGTGGAATACAAGGATGGATTCCTGGACTCTTTCCTATTTCCTGGTAACAAGATTTGAAAAAAGAAAAGTTGCTCATCCTTACGAAGCTGAAGGAAAAACTTAACAAGGCCTCTAGCTTCACTAACTTTTTTTTTTTTTTCTGGTACTGGGGACTGAGCCCAGGGGCATTCGACCTCCGAGCTACACCCCCAACCCTATTTTTTATTCTTTATTTTGAAACCGGGTCTCACTGAGTTGCAGAAGGCCTAAGTAGCTGAGGCTGTCCGCGAACCGCAGTCCTCCAGTCTCAGCCTCCCGAATGCTGGGATTACAAGCGTGCGCCATCATGCCCGGCTCCAGCCCTATTTTTTATTCTGTCTTTTGAAACAGGGTCTCATTGAGTTGCGGATGGCCTCACTAAGTAGCTGAGGCTGTTCTCAAACCTCAATCCTCCTGTCTCAGCCTCCCAAATGCTGGGATTACAAACCTGTGCCACCACGCCCAGCTTCACTTCCCTTGCTTTTTTTTTTTTTTTTCCCTGGGGATGGAATCTAGGGGCATTCGACCTCCGAGCTACACCCCCAGCCCTATTTTTATTCTTTCTTTTGAAACAGGGTCTCACTGAGTTGCAAAGGACCTCACTAAGTAGCTGAGGTTGTTTGTGAACCATGATCTTCCTGTCAGCTTTCTGAGTGCTGAGATTACAAGTGTGCACCACCACACCCAGCTTTTCACTTGCCTTCACGCATCACTAATTATGGAGGTCATGAAGCTGAGCAGCATGTAGCAACGCCTCTGATGTGTGGGTCACTGTGATAGCGTTGCTGAGGTCACTTTTCGGGACGTGAAGGTTGCTTTTGCTGAAACCACAACTTTTCACTGGAGTCTGTGTGGGTGTGTGATAGGTGACATTTTGTAGGATTTTTTTTGTTATGATTTGATGGATGACCTTTTGACATCAGAGGGCCCAAAACTCTGCCCTCAGATCAAGATAACACCACCATTTTCTGCACATGCATCCTACGGAAGACCTATGAAGACTGATCATGCATGCACAAACCACTAATTACCTTACCTACAATCACTTTCCCCATGCCTTAAATACCTGCTTCTTTATTTCATAAATGCCCCAAAACCCTATCCTCAAGGAGGCAGATTTGAGACTTGTTTTTCCATTTCCACACAGTTGGCCACCGAGTGAGTAAACTCTCTTCTGCAAAATTCCTTCTTTCAGGGATTGGCATACTGTGTGGTGTGCAAAACAGGTCTGCTTTGCACTGTCCTTCAGGCCTGGGATGGGGACGTCCATGGAGATATTCTGTGAAGTTTCAGGGCTTGAGCAGAATAAGCATCTCTATCCCTTGCTGCCAGGGACACATCTTATGAGACTGTGTCAAAGAACTGAGACCCAGAGCAAGCTCATTGATAGTGGTACAAAGATGCTCTATGGACACTTAAATTGAAATGAATTTGAATGAGAAACTCAGCTCCTTGGCTGCAGCAGTGTCAACAGCCCATGTGGACACAGCAGATGACAGAAGGTTCTATCCTCACAGAAAGATCAACCAGGCAGCACTGTCACCAACGCCTGAGCACCCGGGATCTGTGTGGGGCGAGCTGATGGTTCAGGGAGAAAGGCTCTCACCCGTTGGTTGTCAGGTGTTCCTCTCTTCCATACAGGCAGAACTCCAGGTCGTGCCCCTTCAGCTCTGGCTGCTCCACACACTTGGAGTCATTTTCTGGTCGAAAGTAGCCAAAATCACTGCAAGAGTCAACAGACAAGGTAAATTAACTTTCAAAGGTGCTTTCAAAAGACAGTAAATAGTAATGAAGGTAATGAGGAAGAGGATGGTTAATATTACAGTCTAGGGTATTCCAGGGTAGAAAGCGCTAGCAGCTAAGCAAGGTCTGTGACATCTCTCAAGAAGGTCTATGCTATTGTTTGGGTTCCAAGTGTTCCTCAGAGCCTATGTGGTAAAGGCTTGACTCCTAGGGTGGCACTCTTGGAGGTAGCGGGACCTTTGAGAGTTGGGGCCTAGTGGGAGCTTTTAGGGCCACTGGGGAGCCAGGTCTCTTCCGCTCCCTCTCCTTTGCTTCTCAGCCACAAGGTAGGCAGTTTTGCTCTGCTGTGTGCCTCCACCTTGAAGTGCTGTATCACCACACGCCCAATAACAGCTCATCGCAGACTTTTCTCTTTATAAACTGATCATCTCAGGTATTTGTTATAGTGATGGCAGGCTAAGTAACTTGATCAGTGTAGAAAAGAGATAATGGAGAGGACTTCACTAAGGAAAAAAAAAGGTGATGGAACAGGCCCAGTCAATTCAAGCATAGCTAAGCCCGAGGCTGGGAGTCCTGCAGACAGCTCAGGTAAGGGAAGGGACTGCATATAGCTTACAGTGGGTAGGAACCCATACAACTAAGATAAAGAGACCACAGAAACAATAGCATCAGAAAAAGTTCTAAGTCCAGGGACATTTAAAAATTCTTTTCTCTACTTCCAATTATCATATCTTGCCCTTGGGCAAGATATGATATAATGTCAAACTTCTGTCTTGCCCTTTTCTATCCTTCTTAGCTTCTCTGTGCCTTCAATGCAAACACCTGTTCTTGCCCTCCATCCCATCTCCTCTGCTTTCCTTTCCCTGTGTTTTCCAATAATGTCCTGCCTCTTCCCCAAGGCCGACCCTATGTGAGCACCCTTGGTCTTGATCCCTCTCTTCCTACCCACAATGGGTCTTTGTTCATATCCAGTACGAGGACAATCGATCTTCTTTACTCAGCTAGTGGCTTTTCATTAGCCTACACATATCTCTGCCCTAGGAGTTACTTCCTTAACCCTTCTTTCCTTAATTAGCTCAGTTTTGTTTTTCTTTCCTTTCTCTCTTTCTTTCTTCTTTGGCATTAGAGTTTGAACCCAAGGGCTCTGAGCTATACTCTGAGCCTTTTTTATTTTTATTATGAAACAAAGTCTTATAATAAATTGCTGAGGGTCTTGCTAAGTTGCTGAGGATGTCCTCGAACCTGAAATTCTACTGCCGCAGCCTCCCAAGTACTGGGATTACAGGCATGTGCCACTGTGCCCGACTGTAGCCCAGTTTCTTAAAAAGAATTATTTTCTAGGTTTTTATGGATTTACTTTTTATCCCATGCACGGTGGCTTCAACCCCTTCTGCGTCCTTAAAATGAATATTGAGTCCACCGAGGCTGGCCAGTCACCAAGCCCAGCATAGCCCCTCTGGCCTCATTCACCAAAGCCACCTACCTGTTCAGTGCACACGCTGCTGTGCCCCTACACACCCTGGCCTTGGCAGAGCTCCACCCGCGTGTCTCTGTGGCCACTACTCCTTCTCCTCTCCTCCTAACTGGTAAGTTCAGGCTTCCTCAGGGTTCTCTAACTCATTCTTTACTTCCTCTGTGTCTGCTCTTCCTTAGTGATGATAACTATTTGTAGTTATTACTCAATGTCCAGGTTTTACTTCTGTCTTGGGCTCTAATCCTGCTTTTCCAAGTGTCTGCTGGATACCATCACCTAATTATGCTGACAGAGCCTCAAAGGAGTAAAACAGTCAAAACCTAGTACGCTTTTCCTATGTGCCGGCCCCTCCTTAGCACTTCCCTATGTGTGCACGATATGGCCTTCCTTTCCACCACTGAAGCGGGAGATCGCCTGAGCACCCTCCATCTGGCCCCTGCTCGCTTCCTTTTCTTGCCTACTCAGGCTTCCCTCAGTCATAGGGCACACTGTGGTCGAGCATAGCCTTCCTTGGATGGGCTGCTGGGTGTCTGGGCTCACAGCAGTTCACGGCTTTAGTGACCCACCTTCTTCCCAGATGCACACAGTTAAAGGATGATCAGCACTCAGCTCAGCCGCCACCTCAAGAGGCCTGGGACCTACCTCCTCTCAGCTCAGATAGTGTCTCTCTCCCTTCTCTACACCCACATGGCACCTACCACCTTCTGTTTTGCATCATAATGATGTTGGTCTTAAGCAGGAAAGTGTAAAGTCTTCATCACCACTCTGCACTGCCCCATGCATAGCAGGCCTCCAGTGGCCATCTGGGGCATAGACAGGGCAGCAAGAACAAAGGAAGCAATGGCCGCCACCCCTCCGACAGCAGGGGAAATTTCAGGTAAGAATTTTAGGTATTCATTCCACAGTTTCAGGGAAAGTATCCTGCTCAGTTATAAAGGACCCGTTTGTCAAGCAATCTGGCTTTACATCTCAGCTTGGCCACTTCCCAAGGGTCAGCTAGTTACAACCTGTTAAAAGGCCAATGTAAATTGCTTAGGGCAATTCTGGCTACAGAGCTGGTGCTCAACAAATGTTAGCTATCATGAGCACCATATTATTATAAAAAATAATATATTCTCAAGGAGTTTGGATTTAATGGTGGAACCAAAACTATAAATCATTAAGCTGGGCGTGGTGGCGCATGCTTGTAATCCCAGTACTTGGGAGGCTGAGACAGGAAGATTGATGGTTGTGGCCAGCCTTAGCTACTTAGTGAGGCCCTCTGCAACTTAGTGTGACCCTATTTCAAAGAATTAAAAAATAAGGCTTGGGATGTAATTCAGAGGCAGATGGCTCTGTTTTGTATTTTTTATTTTTTCAGTGGTACCGGGGTTCCTGGAAACCCTTCTATCTCCAGGCTACACTCCCAGACCTAGTTTATATTTTTATTTGGAAACAGGGTCTCTTACGCCAGCAAGGCTGGCTTTGAACCTGCATTATCCTCCTGTCTCCACCTCCCAAGCATGGGGATTACAAGCATGCAGTGTTGTATTCTTTATTTTGATACAAGGTCTCACTCAGTTGCTAAGGGCCACACTAAGTAGCTGAGGCTGTGAATTGGCATCCTCCTGTCTTAGCCTCCCAAGTAGTGAGATTGCAAGCATGCACCACCATACCTGGCTAGCTATCTGCTTTTTGATCCAAATTTTTTAGGATCCACTTTTACCTCCTGTCAGGATCCATAGCTAATAACAAGTTCCCCAAGATTATTACCTGTGATGTGAAGCTGTCTTTTTTATTTTTTTTCTTGGCCCTAAAATTACCTCATTTATATACACAGTGACTCCCTTGTCCGTTTTTTAAAAATTATTTTGGTGGTACTGGGGTTCCTGGAAGCCATTCTACCTCCGGGCTACACTCCCAGACCTATTTTTTAAAATATTTTATTCGGAAACAGAGTCTCTTAAGCCACTGAGGCTGGCTTTGAACCTGTGCGATCCTCCTATCTCCACCTCCCAAACGCGGGGATTACAAGCGTGCGCCACCACGCCTGGTATCTCCCTTGTCTTTTTATCTGGTCAACTAACCTTATGCCAGCCAACCAATTGGACCTCAAACCTGGACAGTCCTGAACTGCAGAAAGTCCTCCTCAATGGCTTCTAGACCTCGACAGGACACAGGGACCATGAAATACTGATGTCACCTCCAGTCTCTGGACCAAACCACAATTTCTTTGGCTCAGTCTTGCAAGAAGGCAAAACCTAGTGCCCTGACTGCTGCACTCAAACCATCAGGCTGCTCAGAGAAGTCCAATTTCCTCTCTATCCCCACAATACATTTCTTGGTGCATTTGTCTTGTCATTTTGTAGTTTTTGTTTTATTCTTTTTTTTTTGTCCGGTACTGGAAATGGAACCTAGGGACATTCTACCACTGAGATACACCCCAGCCCTATTTTTTATTCTTTTTATTTTGGAACAGGGTCTCACTGGGTTGCAAAGGCCTCACTAAGTATCTGAGGCTGTCCGCAAACTGCAATCCTCCTGTCTCAGCCTCCCAAAAGCTGGGATTACAAGTGTGCGCCATCATGCCCAGAATATTCTCTTCCTTTTTATATAACTTTTCTTCCTACAATTGCCAACTCAGGATTTTGGGAGTTGTTGTTGATTCTTCTCAATGATTAAATGTTGAGTATGACTAAAGTATCTATACAATTATGTAAAGTTCTGGTTCCCTCTCTCTGCCTCAATTTTCTTGATAAGAAGCAGCAGTTCTCCACTCTTGGGAAAAAGGTTTCAGTATTTTTCACATCCTTCTCAATGGGACAGGGGATGACCGAGAGGCCTTAGGAGAGCTGATACCAGAGGTAGTCCTCCAGGGAGCAGGGACAGATGGACGGCTGTTTTGTCACAACATAGTCGCGGCCATTCTGACAGACGGATGACTTGCGCAGCCGTAGGTACTGTTCCTTATAGCCCAAAATGCAGCCATCTTCATAATCCCCAGGGTCTGTAGAGTGCGCCAGCCATATGGTATAGTCCTTCTCTTCACCTAAAGGATACACAGACAGGTCAGGAAACTGCACAGCACAGAGACCACCCCTGGGAAGCAGCTGCCAGGCCCTGGGAAGGAGGAGGAGGGGGAAGATGAGAATGTCTGACTCAATTTATTGCTCCAATTGGGAATTGCAAACAAAAAGTTCCACTGGTCTAGAGTCTACCAGCAATTGCATTTCCTCATGCCAAAAGAAAGTTGTTTCCAACTCACCATCCATTTGAGGATTACGAAAGACCTTGTTTGTTTTGAATTGAGAAGCTCAATAGGGCAGCTTTATCTAGAGTCCCTTCCAAATAGAGGGGCTGCTGTCTGTCTTGTTCACCTATTGCCTCCAGTGTGCAGGAGCTGTACCAGATGTCTTTTACTTCCAGACTCTTTGTTTAGTTAGTAAGGTACTAACTAGTCAAGAGCACAGCCTTGGTTTTGCTGTGTGTTAGCTTGCTTCAAACATAAGGGAAAATGGCCTCTTTCTTGGTTTCTATCTCTAGTTGACCAGCTCTCAAATGTGGATTGTTGACATTCCTAGCTTGGTATGCTGTTATCATTTGCTCCGGACAAACAACTCAAAGGCTATAACCTAAAGACTGTGGATTAAGTTTTTATCCTTCAGGATATGAAGATCAGTACAGAGCCTGTTAGGGAACAGGTGCTTAACAAATCTCTTAATAACGTTAAACGTTAGGGATAACTGTCTGGATTGTCTGCTGTGGGGGAAACTCAAGCCAGCTTCTTTATAGCCTCTTTAATGATTTAGATGATAAATGGCCCTCAGCGTTTAAATCATATTTAAGCATTATGTAGACAAGTAAGCTCTGCTTCCTCAGGAGTAACTGAGTTAATGCTCTAAGGAAACAGGCCCATAACTCAGTCTAACAGGGCCAAAATCTAACCAAAATGTCTTGAAAGTTTTAGTCTTTGTATTATACCAGCATATAACTCCAGGTCACCTTTTCTCGTGTGTGTGTGTGTGTGTGTGTGTGTGTGTGTGTGTGTGTGGTGTTGGGTGTGTGTGTGGTGTTGGGTGTGTGTGTGTGTGTGTGTGTGTGTGTGTGTGTAGGGGAAGCAGCAATTGAACCCAGGGGCACTCAACAACTGAGCTATATTCTCAGCCCTTTCCTTTTTTTTTTTTTTTTTGGTGGTACTGGGAATGAAACCCAGGGGCTTCCTACCTCCAGGCTACACTTCCAGACCTATTTTATATTTTATTTGTAAATGGCATCACTAAGTTGCTGAGAGCCTCACTAAGTAGCTGGCCCTGGCCATGAAGCCGGATCCTCCTGTCTCAGCCTCCCAAGTGCTGATATTACAAGCGTGCACCACCATGCCTGGCTCCTTTTCATTTTTTATTTTGAGATAAGGTCTCACTAAGTTGCTGAAGCCTCCAACCTGTGATCCTCCTGCCTCGACCTCCCAAGTAAGTGAGATTTTACAGATGTGCACAACTGCAACCAGCTTTCCAGTGTTTTCTTTTGTTCTTTATATTTCTAAGCGTAACATCAGCATCTTTGGCACTGGGTCTGGGTTTGCTTGTGTTGTGTGGAATCATGTAGAATATTGTCAATCTTGTTTGAAGTAACTTTTTGGGCCTTATAATGTCAGAGATCTCTGAAGAGATCAGAGTGGGGCTTTCTACCTGCTCAATGTCTTTTCTAGAGCCTCAAAGAGATCAACATTTATGCCAAAAATCTTTGCGTGAAAACTTCCTCATATCAACATTGTGAGAAGTGACATAATCAATTCGAATCTTTGCAAACACTTTCTTCTTCCATGGTTCTACTGCACTTGCCTATGCAGGGGTGAAGACCCCTGAAATGTCATAAAATCATTTTAGACAAATGCACCTATGGACTATTCTTCTAAGTTAGGAAAATAGACTCATAAAAGATACAAGTGATCTCTCCTACTGTGCAAAACTACACTGTTCTAGATGTAGCCCTAGCCACATATGGCTGGTTTGGCTGAAACTTGCTATTAAGTGTGGAATAACAATATACTAGATTTCAAAGACTTAGAAAAAAGAAATGTAAGTGTCGTGTGTGTGTGTGTGTGTGTGTGTGTGTGTGTGTGTGTGTGTTACTGGGAGTGGAACCCAGGGGCTTTTCTACCTCCAGGCTATACTCCCAGACCTATTTTGTACTTTATTTGGAAACAGTGTCTCACTCAGTAGCTGAAGCTGGCTTTGAACCTGTGCGATCCTCCTGCCTCAGCCTCCCAAGTGCTGGGATTACAAATGTGCGCCACCACGCCTGGTGTAAAATGTCTTATAAGATATCCTATAAGTTGAAATGATAATGTTTTTGATATGTAAAGATAATTTTATCACTAAAATGCATTTCACCTTTCTTTTTAAAACTTTTATAATGTAGCTGATAGGATACTTTAGGTATTTCTTTTAGATAGTGAGAGCTAATGCCAAGAAAGAAACTGCTTTTCTGCTATGATAAAGCAGATATCCCACTGGTCTGGAACATCTTCCATCTCTCTTCATCTACATGTGTGTTTGTTTATCTCAGCTAAGAGAAATTAAACTGAAGGGATTATTTAGGAAAGAGAGCAGACAAGTCTGTGGTAGAAAACATCAGAGGAGACGCTCACAGCTCCTGTCGAGGACGTCTTTGAAGTCGATGGTGTAGGAGACCCACTGGCGGGTCAGGAAAGACTCTCTGAATCCCCAAATGCTGATGTTCATGGAGCGGGCTCCGGGTTCCGAAGCGAGGCCAGTGAAGTAGATGGGGTCCCTGGAGAACGTGTGGGTTTGCCAGCACTGACCTTCATCTGTGGAGAACCTGGAATCACAATGGAGAAAGACCATGACAGAGGACCAGTGTGTGCTGGGAATGTCAGGCTCACACTCTGGCTATGTGACCCCAACCAGAGGAAGCCCATGTGCTTATGTGAGCTTCCCAACTCACATTGACTTTCAAAAAAAATTTTTTTTCAGTACTGGGGATTAAACCCAGGGGCATTCTACTTCCAAACTACATCCCCACCCCTATTTTTTATTCTTTACTTTTTGAAACAGGGTCTAAGTTGCGGAAGGCCTCATTCAGTAGCTGAGGCTGGCCTTGAACCTGTGATCCTCCTGTCTTAGCCCCTCAAGTACTGGAATTATAGGCAAGCACCACCATGCCTGGATGAAAGAATATTTTTTTAATTTTGTTTATTTTTTGTAGTACTGGGGATAGAACCCAGGGGGCATTCTACCTTCGAGCTACACCCCCAGCTCTAGTTTTTTTTTTATTCTTTATTTTGAAACAGGGTCTCACTAAGTTGCAAAGAGCCTCACTAAGTAGCTGAGGCTGTCTACAAACCACGATCCTCCTATCTCAGCCTCCCGAATACTGGGATTACAAGCATGCACCACCACGCCCAACTGAAAGAATGTTTTTAAAAACTGACAAAATGTGTTAGCCAAAGGGAATCAAAGAAAAATTAATGCCATTTAGTCTGAGTTGCTCTAAACACAATCCCTTCTAGAACCTTCCCTCCAGTTTTATAGAATGTAAAGTTTGAATTATGGTTGGCAACTTTCCCTCCAATAAACTGAAGAACATTTCCAAGATGCCCTGTATGCAGATAGTGTGTGTGGAGCTGAGCTCATGCATACTTAATCACATTGATAGGATGGCCGCTGTGCTCAATGGCCACAATGATGCCTCCAGAATCCAGGATGGTGTAATAGTGGGGTCCTTCTAGCATCTTCGCCCAGGAGTAACCCCCATCATCTGAGATGTACACATCTGGGACCATCACTGAGATGGCATCCCCCACGCTACCTGCAACACAATCCGCCATCTCATCAGCATAAACTGGCAATGAAACAGAGAGGATTTACTGACAAAAGAACAATGGTGAATGCATTTATCCTGAGTATTTCCCAGCAGGCTTCTTATAGTAGAAAAGAAAGCTACGAAAAGGGAGAAGTAGCACTGCTCTCTCAGGGGAGTCTATGAAAGGCCCAAAGCACCATTCTAATGCAAGACATTCTGCCAAAGGACTACAAAAGCTATCTGTAGTGGGCTATATTTTAATCAGGCCCAAAGGCTGTGGCTGGGTCTCACGTGCTCAGCTGCTTCTCTTCATGGTGCAAGGGAGGGCTCCTTACCGTGAGCGATCACTATGCCCACAGCATTGGGCTCGGAGAGTGGAGCCATCGGAACATTTAGTTTCTGGGAGATGCTGTAGGAAGCATGAATATGAAGGCTGCACTGTGGAAATAAACCAAGCTCAGATTAGCACCAAAGGACTGAGGCCCTCACTCATCTCAGAGAGCCTTCTCAGGAAGCTTTAAATAATCCAGACCACAGGGGATAGTCTTTTTTTAAAAATTGTGGTAAAAAGTACACTTCATAAAATTTACCACCTTAGCTTTTTAGGTGTATATTTCAAGAATGTTAAGTATTCTCTTACATTTGTGTAACCAATCTTCAGAACTTTCTCATCTTGCAACACTGAAACTATCACCCCTTAAGGAATAATTGACTTCTCCCTCCCCACACCCTTGATAACCATTATTGTGCTGCTGTCTGTCTCTGTAAATCTGATTACTCTAGACATCTCATACTAATGACATTATACAGTATTTGTCTTTATTTATTTATTCTTTTCCAGAACTGGGGATGGAACCCAGAGGCATTCTACCTCCAAGTTACACCTCAGCCCAATTTTCTATTCTTTATTTTGAAATAGGGTCTCACTGAGTTGCAGAGGACCTCACTAAGTAGCTGACACAGTCTGCAAACCACAACCCTCCTGTATCAGCCTCCCAAATGCTGGGATTACAAGCATGCAACACCACACCTGGCTGGCCTGCCTATCTATCTATCTATCTATCTATCTATCTATCTATCTATCTATCTATCAGTACTGGCGATGGAACCCAGGGGCATTCTACCTCCGAGCTACACCCCTAGCCCTATTTTTTTTATTCTTTATTTTGAAACAGAGTCTCACTGAATTGCAGAGGGCCTCACTAAGTAGCTGAGGCTGGCAACAAGCCGCAATCCTCCTGGCTTAGCCTCCCAAATGATGGGATTACAAGTGTGTGCCAGTTTGTCTTTACTTTTGTGTGTGTGTGTGTGTGTGTGTGTGTGTGTGTGTGTGTGCTAGGGATTGAACACAGAGGCATTCTACCTCTGAACTCCACTCCAGCCCTATTTTTTACTTTTATTTTGAAACAGGGTCTCCCTAGGTTGCCGAGTCTCACTATTTGCTGATGAATGTCTTGAATCTGCAACCCTCCGGTCTCAGCCTCCTATACACTGGAACCACAGGTGTGGTGCTGCACCAGCTCGTTCTTGTCTTTTTGTAAATGGTGTGTGTAACAACACAACCTAAAGGTTCATCTATACCACAGTGTATGTCAGAATATCCTTTCTTTTTTTGTAGTGCTACAGATTGAACCCAGGGGCATTAACACTCCAAGCTACACCCACAGTCCTATTTTACTTTTTATTTTTAAACAGGCTCTTACTAAGTTGCTGATGCTAGCCTTGAACCTGTGATCCTCCTGTCTCAGCCTCCCAAGTACTGGGTTTATAGGCATGTGCCACCATACCTGGCAGAAATTTCTTTCTTTTTAAGGCTGAATAATGATCCTCTGTTGCATGTGTGTGGGTACACATATGTTTATGTATTACATTTTATTACTTCATTATCTGTTTATAAACACTTGAATTGCTTCCAACTTTTGGCTACTGTGAATAATATATATAGGTGTGCATAGCTTTTCAATACCCTGCTTTCAAATATACATATATACGTAAGTATATATAAATATACATTATATATAATGTGCATATGTAGGTATGTATGTATGATATATATGTATGTACACACATACAAAGAATTAAAATTGATGGATATGGTAATTCTATTTTTCTTTTGAAGAATTACCATACTATTTGCTAAACTAGCTAAATCATTTTACATTCTCAGCAATAGTGTATAAGGTGTATATTTAGTGTATAGCTAAATCATTTTACATTCTCAGCAATAGTGTATAATAGTGTATAAGCAATAGTGTATAAGTGTATTTTTCCACATCTTTGCCAACATTTATTATTATTTTAACAGTGCCAGCCTAATGTGTATGAGATATTCTGTAGTTTTGATTTGCATTTTTTAAAAACTAGTGATGTAGAGTATCTTTTCATATGCTTGGTAGACATTTGTATATCTTCTTTGGAGAAATGCCCATTTTAAAATTTTGGTTATTTGGGATTTTTTGCAGTTGAGTTGTAGGCTAAGTGGGATGCTCTTGATTCTGGAATGTATTAGTTTATTTGTTGATGTTGTTGTTGTTTTTGTGGTACTCAAGATGGAACTCAAGGGCATTCTACCTCCAAGCTACATTCTCGGCCCTATTTTTTATTCCTTATTTTGAAATTGGTCTCACTAAGTTGCTGAGAGCCTAAGCTGCTGAGACTGACCATGAACCTGTGATACTCCTGTCTCAGCCTCCCAGTACTGGAATTACAAGCCTGTGCCCCAGACCTGGCTATATTAGTTTATTTTCTCTTTGGTAACCCATCTTAATTTTTTTTTTACTCCTGCATTACACCAAAACCTCTGACCAATGTTTAAAATATAACTCGCCAAAAATAAATGTGGTGAACACCTGATATATTTCAGACAATGTGAAAGATGTGATGATTCAAAATACAGACCAGTCCTATATTTAAGAAACCTGCTCTAGTTGTACTCAAGGTCCCAAGTGCCAGGCCTATGTCAAGGTGGTGCCCACAGATTCCAGGCACCCCACCTGTGAGCCTGGACTCCAAGCCCAACCCACATGAAACCAAGGTACAAGGTCTGCCCACCTATGGACCCTACCAACTGGCCCATCCAGATTATTTGGATGGGCTGACTGGTGAAGAGTTTTTCCTGCTGAAGCCAGTTAGTAAAGGACTCTGTGTAAGGACACACAGGCTGAAAGTGGTAACATGAAGAGATATTTCATGCAAATGGTCACTAAAAGAGAACAGGGGTGGCTATACTCACATCAGACAAAAGAGATTAAGTAAAAAACTGCATGAGAAATAAAGAAGGTCATTATGTAGTGATAAAGGTATCAATTCAACCAGATAGAACAATTGTAAATATATGTGCACTCACTATAGGAATACCTATATAAATACAAAACAAATATTAATAGAACTTAAGGGAGAAGTAGACAGCAATGTATTAATAGTAAGGGACTTCGATTCTCTTCTTTGAACAAGGGATATATCAGCCAGACAGAAAACCAATAAAGGAAACAGCAGATTTGAACAACACTATAATAGACCAAATGGTTAACAGACATAGAGCAATTTATCCAAGAGCAGCAGAATACACATTCTTTTCAAGTGTATACAGAATATTCTCCAGGCTAGATCATAGAGTGTGCCACAGAACAAATCTTAAAAAATTAAAAAAGACTAAAATCACCTTAAGTATATTTTCCAACTATAACACTATGATATTAGAAATCAGTAACAGGAAGAAAATTGAAAAATTATTAAGCAACATCTCTTCAACAACCAAGGGCTCAAAAAAGAAACAGGAGGAAAATCAGACTATATATTGATATAAATGAAAATGGAAACACAACATACCCAAATTTAGGAGATGCAGCAAAGGCAGTTTAAGAGGGTAGTTTATTTATTTATTTTTGGTAGTACTGGGGGAGGAACCCAGAGGCGTTCTACCTCTGGGCTATACTCCCAGACCTTTTTTAAAAATATTTATTTGGAAACAGGGTCTCACTAAGTTGCTGAGAGCCTCACTAAGTAGCTGAGGCTGGCTTCGAACCCGTGTGATCCTTCTGTCTCAGCCTCCCAAGCGCGGGGATTACAAGCATGTGCCACCACGCCCAGCAAGAGGGCAGTTTATAGCAATGAAAGCCTACATAGAGAAAAGGAAAAGATTTCAAATGCCTACTTTTATACCTTAAGGAACCAGAAGTAGAACACACTAAGCCCAATGTTATCAGAAGGAAGGAAATCATAAGTGAAAGAGACTAGAAAGATAATATAAAAGATCAATAGAACTAAGAGTTGTTTTTTTCCAAGTATAATTTTTAAAATAAAGATAATCGAGCCGGGTGTGGTGGCACACACTTATAATCTTATAATCCCAGCATTTGGGAGGCTAAGACAGGAGGATCATGGTTCGTGGACAGCCTCAGCTACTTAATGAGGCCCTTTGCAACTCAATGAGACCCTGTTACAAAATCAAGAATAAAAATAGAACTGGGCATGTAGCTCAGAGGTAGAATGCCCCTGGGTTCCATCCCCAGTACTGCAATAAATAAATAAATAAATAAAATTATAAAATATGAAAAAATCAACTCAGAAAAGCCAATTACTGTGTGTGTTTGTGTGTGTGTGTGTGTGTGTGTGTGTGTGTGCGCGCGCGCGCGCGCGTGCATGTGTGTGTGTGTGTTACTGGTAATGGAACCCAGGGGAATTCTACCTCTGAGCCACACCCCTAGCCCTTTATTCTTGATTTTGAAACAGGGTCTCACTAAGTTGCAGAGGGCCTCACTAAGTAGCTGAGGCTGGCCATGAACTTGTGATACTCCTTCTCAGCATCCCAAATACTGGGATTACAAATGTGCGCCACCACGCCTGTCTCAATTACTTCCTTAATAGATCAGTCTTGTGACATAAAAACTCATATCAATTTTAAATATTATCACATAAAGCATGGTGGAGAAAATAAAGTTTGCTTCATAATGAGAAAAACTCACAATAAAACTTCCCAAGAAAAACAAAAACAAAAGCCATTTTGAAAATATAGTTCATGCCAAAGTAATATAAAATAAAGCCAGAAATCTTCAAAAAGAAAACATTTTTGTCCCAATGTTTTCTTACTCTCTAATGGTTTCATTAAATTGGGGAGATTCTCAAATTCATGGGTTGCTGAGTTGTTCCAAAAATATCGAGTGCTTCATGAATTTGTGTGTCATTCTTGTGCAGGGGACATGCTAATCTTTATAGCATTCCAATTTTAGTATATGTGCTGCCAAAGCGAGCATAGTTGTTTTTTTTAAAAGATTAAAAGATTCTACAAATGTTTAGCTAGACTAGGAAAAAAAGAGAGAAACAAAATCAGAAATAAAAAAGAAGTCATTATAACAGATGCCGCGGAAATACAAAAGATCATAAGAGACTACTACAAACAATTGTACGCCAACAAACTGGATAGTCTTGAAGAAATGGATATGTTCTCAGACACATATAACCTACCAAAATTGAATCATGAAGAAATAGAAAATCTAAACAGAACATTAGGAATAACGGGAATTAATCCATAATCAAAAACCTTCCAACAAAGAAAAGCTTAGGACAAACTAATGGCCTCATTGGTGAATTCTACCAAGTATTCTTGAAAGAAAAATCAACATCAACACTTCTCAACCTCTTCCCAAAAACTGAAGAAGAGGAAACACTTCCAAAATCATTTTATAAGGCCAGCATTACCTTGCTACCAAATTCAGATAAGTATACTACAAGAAAAGGAAATTACTGGCTAATCTCTCTGACTACATAGATGCAAAAATCCTCAACAAAATACTCAAATATGCAGGGTGCAGGGGTTACAGCAAGTGTGTCAAAGTCAGAGAAGCAGTGATGACAGACAGGCACAAGCAAGGTTGGAGGCACAGACTATGCTCACAGGAGGAGGGAGCCATGAGGAGCCCTGGGAAGAGAGGGGCATGGGAGCCTGAAGGTGGCAAGGCAAATGAAAGGCCTCAGGAGAAGGCGAGGGCGGGGAAGGGCGCGCAGCACCAAAGGGTGAGGAGGAGGAAGGCTTAACAGCACTCACAGAGGTGGAGAGAGAAGGTGCTGGGTGTCATGGGTATACTTTCTCATGCCATTTGAAGCTCTTAAACAAAATACCCAGTCTAGAAAAGCAGAGCGCATGTCAGCAGCAGGTCTTCTTTGAGACAGCTTAGGAGCCAGCACAGCCATTTTGTGCTTGTGTGTTGTGTATGTGCGTGTGTGTGTGTGTGTCCATGTCCATGTGCATGTGTGTGGTACTGGGGACTGAACCCAGGGTTTTAATTCTGAGCTACAGTGCAGCCCTATTTTGTTTTTTATGCGTTAAGTTACTGCATGCTGGTTTTGAACCTGGGATCCTCCCATCTCAGCCTCCCAAACACTGGGATTATAAGCATGCATCACTGTGTCAGCTAGCAGCATGGTATTTTTTTTTTTAAAAGGAATTCCCAGTGTCCCTCAAGTTCTTCTCAAAATCTGTTCTTTTCTCCTCTTGTCTGTCAAGGCCTGCCAACCCCGGCATCTGGGATTTTCAAAATAGCCCTTGGCATTTCTAGCTCCAGGCCCTCAGAGGCCTACCTTCCCAGGCACCAGCTCACTGGCTACTTCAGTGAACCAGGCAGAGGGGAAGGAAGCTGGATGCTCTTCCTTTTGTTTCTGTCTGGTGTAGTGTTGCATGCTGACAAATAAATGGCTGCTCTTTGGCTCTTTGTAGGATTTCTAAGGCTTTGTAGCTGCCATGATGACCCCTAACTAATCACCAGCACACCTGTTCACTCTGCTTTCATTTCGCAGTTTAACACAGCCAACTGTTAGCCCTCAAATTTGCTCTCTGAAAAACAAATAACTGTAGTATATTGACAGTTCTGCAGTTCCTATTTTCCAAAGTTAATTTCATTATTATCATTTCCAAAATTTCCATCTTAAGTTGTAGACCCTAATGTAGTATAAAACTTTATTATTAAAAAACTGAGCATTGGTCAGAGCAGAGCTGACCAGCTGCTTTTCTTCACATACATACGACTGGCGTAAACAAACCTCATTCTTGTTTTTTGCTGTAGCATCGCACTCGCTATTTACAGGCTTTTGCAGGTGCGTCCACCTTCCTCCTTGGTCAAAAGTGATCATTGTCTGGATAGAATTATCTGAACAAGAAAAGAATGACCATAAGCCAGATACACAGGAAGCACCCAATTAAAGTCACTGCACAACTCTTATGAGGCCACCTAACACTATTTAAATCTTGAGTCTTAAGTTTTAACACCTTACAAAAATGGCTCAGTGTTGGTGAGTAACTGAGCAGCACTTTAAATGAGATTTGATGAAGGCTTACTAGCCTAACAGGAGCAAATTAATTCCAAAAATCATCTGGGGCTGATATTCTGATTTGTGTTTGTTTGTTTGTTCTTTGGCAGTGCTGAACCCATGACTTTGAGCATGCTAGACAAGTGCTCTGTCACTGAACTATATCCCTGACCCTTGAGGTTGATACTATTTAATAATGATAACTTTTATGCTACTGTTTGGGTCTTAAATGTTTTTCCAAGTTAAATACTTGGTCACTAGCCCATGGACTACTGGGAAGTGGTGAAACCTTTAAGAGGTGGGGCCTAGTAGGAGAAAGTTAAGTTACTGGGGTGTGCCCTTGAAAGGTATATTGGGAACCTTGTCCCTTCTTCTTCTCTCTCTGAGGTGAAAGGGTTTCTCCATCACATGCTCTTCTCATCAAGAACTGCTACAAGTCCAGAAGCAATAGGTATAACTGAACATAGACTGACATTTCCACAACTGTAAGCCAAAACAAATGTTTTGTCTTTATAAGCAGATTTCCTCAGGTGTTGTGTTACAGCAACAGGAAGCTAATACATTTAAATTCCTGACCAACACAAACAGGCTAATGTCCATTCTCCTTCCTTGTTTGATGCCTTAGAAGGAAAATCTACTATGGGAAGACAACCTAAACTTTACTTAGACAAGTCTATAACACCAGGCTTATTTTAGGGACTCTTAAGATTTAAATATGTGTGTTTAAATCTGGATAAATAATTTCCAATTGCTATTTCTCTAAAACCCAATATATTATTATTCTTACATCTTTTCTTTTTCTTCTTCTTTTCCTCATTCTCTATTTTCAATGATATAAACTGTTGTACATTTAAATTCAAAGATAGTATGCTTTAAGTTTTTCAAGGAATATAAAATAAGAAAGCAAGTCAAGGAAGATTACTTTATTCAACAAATATTTACTGAGAGTCCACTAAGTGAAAATTATTATTAGCATTTGGGAACATACTAGTGAACAAAACAGACAATGTATCTTGTGAAATATGCATTCCAGTAGGGTGAGACAAGCACTAGACACAGTAAATAAGTAAGTTACTCTAGGCAAAGGAGAAACTATAGGTGAACAAATAAGGCAACCTAAGGGAATGGGAGCGCAGGAAGAGGAAAATTCCCTAATGTACGTGATGTGCATTCAAACAAATCAAAGTCAATCACTAAGCCAAACATGAGAAGGAGGGAGGGAATGGGGTGGGAACTGGTTAAGGGCTAGTCAGGTGATATGAGCTTGTATGCCTCTACCATCTTATACCCCATTAAGATGTATTACTACAATGCATCAATTAAAAAATTAAAAGATAAGTAAATTATAAAGTATGTTAGAAAAGAAGTGCTATGGGAAAACACACAACTAATGGTTAAGAGTGTGTGTATGTGTGTGTGTAAAGGGGAGGGAAGATTGATATTTAAGATAATTAGGACAGATATCATTCAGAAAGTAACATGAATGAAAACGTGAAGGAGGAGTGCTCATCTTGCAAATGTCTAGGGAAACAGAGGGCACTGTTAGTGCACATCTGCAGACACTGAATGTGAGCACCTGGTGTGTCTGAGGACTGCCTGGGGCTGGTGTGAGTGGTGCAGAGTGAACGAAAGAGTGAAGAACTGGAGGCAAGGTCAGGGAAGAAATAGGGAGTCGATGGCACTGAGGATCTTGTGAGCCATTGCAAGAATTTACAAAATTAAAAAAAGCATACTGTACCTGCTACAAAAATGCAAATAAAACTTTAAAGAGTCTTTGAACTTGGGAATAATGTGTTTATCTGCATAACTGAGCCTCAGTAAAGGTGAGACCGCATACAGCCTAGAAGAATCTTGGCTGGCTTCTGCTATGCTCTCTCCCAGAATAGAAGTGACTCAAATCCAGGCTCATTCTTTTCAGCTTAAATCTACCATCATAGAAGATTCATTTTGTAAACTAAATATCACAGACTCTCAAACATCTTTCTTCCTATCAGCTCTTGCTCTGCTCTTTCCTAGCTCTAGTCACCACAACTTATTTAAAACAGGGAGCCAGTAGCCAGGCGTGGTGGCACACGCTTATAATGTCAGCATTTGGGAGGCTGAGACAGGAGAACTGGGGTTCAAGGACAGCCTTAGCTACTAATTAGTGAGGCCCTTTGCAGCTCAGTGAGACCCTGTTTCAAAATAAAGAATAAAATATAGAACTGGGGGTGTAGCTTGGAGATAGAATGTCCCTGGGTTCTGTCCCCAGAACCCCCCCCACAGTAATTAATTAAAATAAATAAATAAATAAATAAATAAATAAATAAATAAAATAAAATAGGGAGCCAGGATTTACATGAGTAGGCTCATTGCCTAGGTAAGCACATTATTGGGGCATAGGACCACCAGGTTCTCCCATGCCTCAAATCCTAACACATTCAGTGAAACTAACAGGGAAGAACAACTGTGCCAAGACTCACCTTCTGAGAGCATGCTTGTTATGTAGACCCCACGGAGGGAGGTCACATTGGTAAAGTCAGTCTCTCCACCTGTGGTAGTATAGAGATGTCGGTCCAAAGACTTGGAATAGACAATGCCTCTGTCATCGGAGGTGAAGATTGTGCCAAATCCGGTATCTGAAATGGGAATAAAAAACAAACAAAAAATTTAAGACTTGAGAGAATCAGAGGAAAAAAGAACAGCCACACTCATGCCTGCCTGGCTGGATTGGTACACTCACCAACTGTCTCTTTCCATGATGGAGACTCAGACCTGACATGTTAATCAAGGTTTGATACTCTCAACATGGGCATGGTGGCACATACTTGTAATCCTAGTACTTGGGAGTCTGAGACTATAGGACCACAGGTTTGAGGCTAGCCTCAGCAACTTAATGAGACCCTGTTTCAAAATAAAAATATAAGCTGGTGTGGAACATGCTTGTAATCCAAGTACTTGGGAAGTTGAAACCAGAGGATTGGAGGTTTGAGACCAGCCTCAGCAAAGGAGTGAGATTCTTAGCAATCTAGAGAGAACTTGTTTCAAAACAAAAAATAAAATAGGGCTGGGGTGTATCTTGGAGGGAGAATGCCCCTGGGTTCAATCCTCAGAGTCAAACAAACTAACTAACTAAATAAATAAGGCTGAATTATAGCTCAGAGGTATAATCCCCCTGGGTTCAATCCCCTAGTACTCAAGGGGAAAAAATTGAAGGTTTGCTACTCAAGATCTTCATCATCAACTTTAGTTTTAGTGTCCTGCTTAATGCCCGGAATATGGGAGATACTGAGTTTGTTAAATGCAATGAAACAATCATGATGCCACAGAAAAGCTCTTTCCAGATATATTTTGCTGGAAAAGGCATTGTATTTGGATTTGTATTTTACACATTTCTAAGACTTTACAATCTAGAACAATGTTTCTCAAACTATCTATGGTTAGCTGGATGTGGTAGTGCACACTTGTAGTCCCAGTACCTGGGAGGCTGAAACAGGAGGACTGCATGTTCTCAGCCAGCCTCAGCTACTCAGTGCGGCCCTCCACAACTTAGTGAGATCCTATTTCAACATAAAGAATAAAAAATAGAGGTGGGAGGGTAGCTCAGAGGTAGAATGCTCCTGGGTTCAATCTCCAGTACTGCAAAAAATACAATTCCTGGTAAAGAATCACTTATTAAAATTCCTAATGTGTCACAAACATACTTTTGTAAAATATAATAAAAATAATCATTAGGAAAGTGAAACAGAAAAGACAAGACAAAATACAAGTCCCCAATTTTGTCACTAGATTCAATAAACATAAAATTGCTTTGTCAAATAGCTCCTGGAGTTTCTACATGTTTCCTGTACAGATGAGTGTGAGTTGGCCAACTACGCTCCTAGCACATCTGCCCTACAGCATTTGAACACACAAACTACATGGATTGTCAAGACAAATGGCCTTTTAAAGAAGGATGATATATTCAGTAGGATGCTAATAAATTTCTACGAGTAAAAGGAAAAGCTGCCATCTAAAAAAGCTGCTCAAAGCAGGCTCAAAGCTTGGATCTCTGTACATTCAAAGACAGTTCTGAAAAGGCTTACCTCCAGGTTCATCCACATGCATGAAGACCATGTCATCATTAGCTGCCAGAATAGAATAAAATTGCTCCTGCCCAACAGAGGGGAGCTGGGCCATGCTCCATGTGTCCCCTTGATCTGTTGATACGTGGATCCTTCTTGTTGTATCCTGGAATAAATTTGCCAATATCTTTCAAATTTTCTGTCAAGACGCCATGTTCAGAAACACGAATGGACACTTTTGTGTGTGTGTGTGTGTTACTGGGGATGGAACCCAGGGGCACTGTACCTCTGAGCTACACCCCTAGCCCTAGTTTTTAGTCTTTTTATTCTTGAAACAGGGTCTCAAAAATGGGCACAGTTTAAAAAATTATTCAAAGCTGTGCGTGGTAGCACATGCCTGTAATCCCAGTACTTGGGAGGCTGAGACAGGAGGATCACAGGTTTGAGGACAACCTCAGGAACCTAGGAACCTGCTTTGAAACAAAATTAAAAAGGTCTAGGGGTATAGCTCAGAGGTAGAATGTCTCTGAGTTTAATCCCCAGTACCACACACACACACACACACACACACACACACACACACACAAAGTTCATTTCACTACTGTGTATAACTGCAATGAATAGTCACTGCACCATTTACCAAAGCAATTTTTCTAACCCCTCCTGGCAATGGAATGGTCCATTCTATTATAAGTAAGGCTGCCTTGAATTTTTCTTTGCCTTTTTCATTCTGGTATGATCTCCCGACTTCTGCTATTCCATCTCCTTCAGTAGAGATTAAGGATTTGGTGGAACCATCTTTAGCTTGGCTTAATCTTCATTTACATATACTTGCTCAGATAATTCTTAAAATGATGATCACTGCATAAAAGTTTGATCCCTTTGAGACAGACCCAGTATAACCCAAAGAATTGTATAAGTAAGGGTCTAGAAAACAGAGATGAAACCCATGCTTGGAAGATTACAGGGAAGTCAAGGTGTGATATGTGGCTGGGCGTGGTGACACACACTTATAAACCCAGCATTTGGGAGGCTGAGATGGGAGGATAGTGGTTCAAGGACTGTCTCAGCTACTTAGTGAGGCTCTTTGGAATTCAGTGAGAGCCTGTTTCAAAATAAAGAATAAAAAATAGGCCTGGGGGTGTAGCTCGGAGGTAGAATGCTCCTGGGATCCATCCCCAGTACCACAGAAAAAATAAAAATAAAAATAAAGATGTGATATGCGTTTAAGGGACTCTCAGAATAGCCATAATGAAGGAAACACACATGGGCTGGGAAGAAACTGAGGAGGGTCTAAAATTACTCTAAGGAAACTGGTCAGAGAGTACTTGACTGGTGAAGGAGTCTGCTATGAAGGCAATTCAAAGCTGGGCGTGGTGGCACACAGTTGTAATCCCAGTATTTGGGAGGCTGAGATGGGAATATCGCAGGTTCAAGGACAGTTTCAGCAACTTAGCAAGGCCCTGAGCAACTTAGTGAGACAATGTTCCCAAATAAAAAATAAAATAGGTCTGGAGATAGCTCGATGGTTCAACAGCCCTGTGTTCAATACCCAGCATCCCCTCCCCCCCAAAATAAATAAATAGCAAGCAAGAAAGAAAGAAAGCGAAAGAAAGACAAAGAAAAATAGGCAATTCAAGCCTACTCTCTGATAAATAGCTTAAAATGACTATTAGAAGCCAGGCATGATGGTACTCGTTTGTAATCCCAGCATTTGGGAGGCGGAGACCAGAGAACATGGTTCATGGACAGCCTTAGCTACTTAGTGACGCCCTGTTTCAAAAATAAATAGACTAAAAAATAGAACCGGGGGTGTAGCTCAGAGGTAGTATGCCTCTGAGTTCCATCCCCAGTATTGGGAAAAAAAAAAAAAAAAAAGACTACTAGATACAGATACAGTTTAGCCAAAGTATGAAAATTAAGCTCCAGGCTTCTTCAGGTTAAATACTCTTTAAAGTTCAATGGTAAGTACATTTAACCTGTTTAACCTACACTGAGATATGTAATTTCTTTGAATCATATTGTTATAGGTTGGAACTAAAATTCTATAAATCACACAGCAGAATTTTAATTTTTTAGGTAGTAGCGCAGGAGGCAAAGGTGGCTCCCTTTGGGATCTGACAGTTGGATACCCACAAGGCTCCACCACTGGGTGAACCTAGGCAAGTCACTCCATTTCTTCACCTATAACCTGAGATAGAGTATTAGCTCATAGGATTGTTGGGGGGACAGTTACAAAACTTTCAAGTTATCTATACTTACACTTCCCCATCTTCAGCTGTCTCTGAAGTAAACTGAATCAGGCTTTAACCTCACTACTCCAATAAAACTGCTTTTGTCAGAGTCACCAACAACCCCACTTCACCAACTCTCAGCAAACAAAGCTGACCACAGCCTCACCCTGAAGCACTGTCTTTATTTCCTATCACAGTCCCTTTTTCCCTCTCCCTCACCAGTTCCTCCCTTCCAGTCTTCTTTGCTAGATTCTTCTCTTTCCAACCTTCAGTGCTGGGGTGCTTCAGGGCCTACTCAGTCCTCCCATGTCTTTTCTGCTTACTCACTCCAGAAGACACCATTTAGTCATATGGTTTTAAATACACATGATTTGGGGGAGATTCATGTGCCGAATTTCCCCCCAAAACAATGTAGTGATAAAAGGCCAAAGGGCAAAGTAGCCCATGAGGGCCAATCAGCCCTGTGAACAGAATCACTGCAAATCTTACAGTGATACTAAATAACACAGTAAGAAATTCAATCATTATTCAGTAGTAAAGGGGATTTACAGAAATATCAGACCCCAAAGTAAAAGGCAATACTCACCTTATCAGCCATCACAGAAGCAAAAAGGAAACGTCCCCCAAGACCAAACGAGTAGATTTTCACACCAATGGTTTTGAAGCTTTTCCCCAAATCTGAAGTTCTCCATAATTCCAGTGCCCCAAGGTCAGCTTCTTAAACAAGACAAAATATTAATTAAAACTTCACTTATTGGTGAGCCCAATTCAAAACAGCTGCTTTAGAATTGCTCTTAGCCGAGCGTGAATCCCCGCGCTTGGGAGGCTGAGACAGAAGGATCGCACAGGTTCGAAGCCAGCCTCAGCTACTTAGTAAGGCTCTTAGCAACTTAGTGAGACCCTGTTTCTAAATAAAGTATAAAATAGGTCTGGGAGTGTAGCCCAGAGGTAGAAAAGCCCCTGGGTTCCAACCCAGTACCAAAAAAAAAAAAAAAGAACTTAATTTTATAGCAAAACATTTTAATCCTATGCATGTGTTCAAGTAACATTACTAATGCCATATAGCATCAGATCCAGGGACTTCACACTGGGTTTTATTTTACACTTATGGTTTCATGCTGGATGGAAAGACAGCGTTCTCTTAATTTATATACAGTGTCACATAAAAATAATACAGCCACAGCATCCTGCCTTTCTTTCTCTTTCAGTACTGAGAACTTAACACAGGGCTTCACATATACTAGGCAAATGCGAATCGATCACTGAGCTACACTCCCCCAAGCCCTAATCTACATTTTTATTTGATCTGGGCACAGTGCAGCAATTTGGTGGTACTTTCAAGATTTTAAAAATTAACAACTATCTTGAGCCTATTTAAATTTCAGGGAATTGAAAGAGTCTTTTGTTTTTACCTCATACAACCCAGAATATTTTTTTTTTTTTTGGTGGTACTGGGGTTCCTGGAAGCCCTTCTACCTTCAGGCTACACTCCCAGACCTATTTTTACATTTTTATTTGGAAACAGGGTCTCCTAAGCCAGCGCGCGCGGCTGGCTTCGAACCTGCGCGATCCTCCTGTCTCTGCCTCCCAAGCGCGGGGATTACAAGTGTGCGCCACCACGCCCGGCCAACCCAGAATATTCTACCATGGATGGACAACAGGACACTCTTCCTGGGACTAAAATATACTTACTGCAGGAGCCATTCACATAGGTGGTAAAGAAGATGATGTTCTCTGATCCCCTACAAAGAGGCAAAGACAGGAAAAGAAATGGCTTAAGACCGCTAACAGACTGTGTCGGCCTCAGTCACAAAGCCTTCCTGGTGCTGTGCATCCACTTCTCTTCTTGCCTGTCCATGCCTTTTCCACAGTCCACTGCTTCATTATGGGAACCCATCTGGCCGGTCAAACTGGTCAGCCTGCTCTCTAAGTGCGCCCTTATGCCATACTCTTCCCTGTAATGCTTTTCTGCCATGTAGCCAGATACTGCTCTCATAGTCTTCTGGCTCCAGCTTAGAATCACCTCTGAAACTGTCTTATCACTCTAACTGGAAGGTTTCTTTATTGAAAACATCTAGAGAAATGCTTCTCAACTAGGGGTGATTCTGTCTCCCAGGGGACATCGGGCCATATCTGGTGACATTTCTGGTTGTCACACTGGGGGTGGGGTGGGCAGGAGTTGTTCCTAGCATCTAGTGGGCACAGGTCAGGGATACTCCTACACATCTTACGATGCGTAGAACAGCACCCTCAACCATGAGCCATCTGGCCCAAGGCGTCATTCGTGATGAGGCTGAGAAACCCTGTTCTGGAGCAACATGCCAGGCATTAATTTGTCTCCCATTTTGGTTATTTTAATTGCGTAGTGTGTGCCTTCTCTCTTCTACCCGACTAATTAGCTTCTACAGTCAGGTACTGAGTTTTATGCTTTATTGTTTCCCTTCAGAAGCTAGCTCAATGCTTTGTATGAGCTAAATAATTTAGTTCTTTCATCTCAAATAGACAACTAGGTGAGAGGTTGAATTATTTAAAATGCAACTTGGAAAGGGAGTTTGCAGTGAACTAGATTCAGTCCCTGATATTTACTCATTGATGACCACCAGAAAAAGGTACTGGGTTTGAGCATGTCTTTCAAAGGATTTTAGGTTGTAAATTCCTAGAAATCAAAGATCTAAAAGGCGAGTAAATAGTTATGAGTAGCCCAGTTATCTTATATTTGAAGCTTAACAAAGTAGTGAATTATACAAGTAAAAAAAACAAAACCCTGCATAGGCTAGAAAATAAAACAATTAAATGTTTTCATTTTAAAGATCAAAATTACTATAGTCCTTGGCCGGGCGTGGTGGCGCACGCTTGTAATCCCCGCGCTTGGGAGGCAGAGACAGGAGGATCACGCAGGTTCGAAGCCAGCCGCGCGCGCTGGCTTAGGAGACCCTGTTTCCAAATAAAAAAGTATAAAAAATAGGTCTGGGAGTGTAGCCCGGAGGTAGAAGGGCTTCCAGGAACCCCAGTACCACCAAAAAAAAAAAAAAAAAATTACTATAGTCCTTGCCACTCAGTGAGACCCTCTTTCAAAATAAAGAACAAAAAATAGGGCTGGGGGTGTAACTTGGGAGGTAGAATGCTCTTGGGTTCCATCCCTAGTACCAAAAAAAAGTTACTATACTCTTACTCAACCATGTCCTATATGTTTTAAGCCCATCAGAAGTCAAATAACTTATTTAAAAAATTACCTCCTTCTCAGTAAGACCTCATGTGGTACAAACACAAGTCATTAAATACATAAAATTAAAGCAAATGTGGCATGTGTACAACGGTGATGCTGTAAAAACTTTATTTAATGAGCATTTCTGGAAAAGGCCCACCTTCTTTAAGTACACATTTAATATTTTATTAATTTATCAACATATTTAAAATCTGTATTATACATTTTCCCAATTTCCTCAGTAGAGTACATTAAACTCTTTCTTTGGATCACAGATGAATATCTTATTTATTTATTTATTTATTTATTTATTTATTTATTTATTTATTTTATTAGTTTTATGGTACTGGGGATTGAACCCAGAGCATACTACCTCCAAGCTACACCCTCTGGCCCTTTTTATGTTTTGAAATAGGGTCTCTCTGTTTCTCAGAGTCTCCTACTGGCTGAGGCGTCCTCACACCTGTGATCCTGTCTTAGCCTTCCAAGTACTGGGATTACAGGAGTGGGCCACCATGCCTGGCTTCCGATCATCATTATGAATATCAATCACACTAAGCCACAGTGCAGTGCTCCCACTAGAAGTTACTGAAGTATGTGTCCTTTCTTGATCTAGCACTGAGTGATTTCAATGCAGTTAGGCTACATTTTTGTCTGTTCTTTGGCAGTTTCCCTGCCTCTTTCCAGCTCTTAGGCTGGAACTATATTGCTGTCAGTGCTTGTTGCTAGCAGCCATGTAGCGCATCTCTGGCAGCAATCTGCTACAAACTGGGAAAACAGATAGCAAATTTGTTGAAATTAGTCAAAGGACAAGAAGAGAGAGACTGAACAAGAGTCTAAACCTAGTCAGAATTTTAGAGGCATGATGTTTGTTAATTCAAATTGAATTAACCCACACTCCCCAAATAAATCTCCTTTCACAATGAGAAACTAAAGCTCAGAGATGTTAAGCCACTAGCAGTAGAGCCAGCAGAACCAAGGGGACTTGACTCCCAAGTAAGTGCTCCCTCCACATCATCTTTACTCAAGCAAGCTGATGGGGGCAGAGCATCCTGCTGAGAGAAGTGAGCTGTTGCACAGACAGTGTCCCTTTGGAAGTCTGGAAGCTCCTAGCTTTCTTCCTGATTCCTTACTATGTTCTACATAACTGGAAATGGATTGCTAGACAAGGGAGTATAAATCTGGGTGCAGAGAAGACTTGAAATCCTCAAATTAGCCGGGCATGGTGGCGCACGCTTGTAATCCCTGCTCTTGGGGAGGCGGAGATAGGAGGATTGCGCTGGTTCGGAGCCAGCCTCACTGGCTTAAGAGACCCTGTTTCCAAATAAAAAATATAAAATAGGTCTGGGAGTGTAGCCCGGAGGTAGAAGGGCTTCCAGGAACCCCAGTACCACCAAAAAAGAAAGAAAGAAAGAAAGAAAGAAAGAAAGAAAGAAAGAAAGAAAGAAAGAAAAGAAAAAGAAATCCTCAAATTAAAGTTGTATCTTATGTCCCAACTGATGTCATCATTTATGGAAAATAAGTGCCTTATTTATATTCTAACACTTAGTGAGACTAACTCTTCTTTTCTAACACAATTAGCAGCTCCTCTAGGTCAAAGTCTACGTCATCCCCCTTCTTGTATCCCTGTGGTGCCCTAAAGAGTATTCGCCATACAGTAAGTGCTTAGTATTTATTAATGTAACTTTTGGAAGCATTATCAGGAAAGGTTTAGGGTTATGCACAGATGGAGTTTTCTGTTACTCACCATTTGGCCAAACATACTGCTTTGTGGATTTCTTCCCATTTTCCCCCAAAATTCTTGGACACCCACAGGCCATTCTGAAAGATTATAAATGACTTAATCAAAATTCCAGCTTTATCCTGTGCAGCTGCTTGTATGACCTTTAATAATTAATATCCAATCACACAGGAGAATAAAAACATACACTGAGGTTCCATAAACCCCCCCCCCCACACACGGCTTATTCTGTCTCCTTCAAGGCCTTAGAAGTTTAGAATACCAAATGCATATGAAGTGTCCACGATGTGCTAGGCACTGTACCAGATGTTACACAGTGCATACAAGGTGAGCAAGACAACTCCCTGCTCTCAAGGATCTCAGTTTACCAAGGGCCATCAGAAGAAGTTTCAGTGCTATGTGTTACAGTGTTATGGAAACAGTCCAGGGTAGAGTAGAGAGAGGAGGTACACAGCATCAGACACAACTCTGAAGATGGCTGCACTGACTCTGAAATGATGAATGGTGGGGCTAGAAGAGGGCAATGAGCTGAGTGCAACTGTACTGAGAAACTAGTGTAGTACAGGCAGGGAGGAGAGAAAGCTCTGCAGTGGGTGGAGAGAGAGAGGAAGCTGTCGGACAAGAACGGAGCACAACTTCCAAGGCGGGGAAATGCAGATATACGCTCTAGAGAAGGGTACAGCCAGCTCATGAACAGCCTTCCTTGTAGGCCAGCACTCTCTGGAGGAAGGTATCTAATGCAGGAGAACAACACAGTCAGCTTTGCTTTCTTAGGTGTTGTACTTGGATGAGAGGGGAAAGAGATGGATTTCAGAAAGTCCCAACTAGAAATAAGACATGCAGGGAATGACTGCCATGTTGGTTCAGTAAGAGTTAATAAGGATTTGACCCATGACCTCAAGGAATGGGATCCGCAAGAACTTAAAATCTAGAATAGAGCCGGGTATGGTGATGAACATTTGTAATCCTAGCATTTGGAAGGCTGAGACAGGAAGATCACAGTTCAAGGACAGCCTCAGCTACTTAGTGAGGCCCTTTGCAACTCAATGAGACCCTGTTTCAAAATAAAGAATAAAAAAATAGGGCTGAGGGTATAGCTCGGAGGTAGAATGCCCCTGGGTTCCATTGCCAGTACCTAAACAAACAGACAAACAAACAAACAAACAAAATCTAGAATAGAACTAGATGACTGTTCCCACAGGGTAAATGCGTGTAGGTGCCCATGTATACATGAGCATACATGTCTCGAAGCAGTCACTCTGGGCTTGGGGTTGGGAAATAAGATGTATTGCTGTATCATTAACTAATACAAGGATTCAGAGAAGAGCATGTCTGAGAGAACGTCAGGGAAGAAGTTCAGTATTGGACTGAGTTTGAGATGCCTGCAGGACATCTAGCTAGAGATACCAAGGGGCAGCGAGAAAAGGATCTGGTGCTCTACGGGGAAGCCAGAGCTACAGATGAGGATGTTATTTTCCAATTTTTCCTTTCTTCTATAATTATTTTTATATTATTTGAATGTATTATATCTACCTTCTTGTCTATAATTATAAATATATCTTACATGATCATGTAATAGATTACCTTTTAAAATAAATTAATATGAGAATTTATAGTATAATAATTATATGAATATTGGTCAATGTAAAGCCAAGAAGAATGAATCAAGTCATATAGAAGGGAATGTTCTATGCCACTAACATATTTCGAGTCAAGGAGAATCTTCCAAATGTCTCATCTAATGGATTCTCTTACTTGATTCCCCATCTTCCTTTACTCCCTGGTCATTCTCTGCTGCTGCATCTTGTACTTCACTGCACCTTTTTTCTTAAGTTTCTGTTCTGTTTTGGTGGAGGACCATATTTATAAACTTAAGATTTTCTATACCCCAAAATCTGAATTTTGCTTTTACATTTGACTGATGGTTTGACTAAGTATAGGGTTCTATATTTGAATCCTTTACCTCTGAAGTTTGAAGTTTTCATTGCCTCCTAACAATCAAGAGATGCTGATAAGGAGTCTGATATTACTGTCTTGTTCCTTTTTAAGTGTCTACCTCCATCACTGTGACATCCAGATATTCCCGTTGTCACCCAGTTCCCACCTTTCACTATGATGTGCTAGTTGTCCTTCTCACTGATCCTCCTCCTTCTTTCCAGCTCTCTCCAAGCACCTAGATAAGGATTTGAGAATCCTACACATTGTAAGTGGTAAACTGTAAGGGTGGAAGACATTGCTCAGAATAAAATGAGCAGTAGGCATTTAAGGGTAAGGTGAAAGGAGTTTAGAGTGCTAAACAGAGGGAATGATGTCTTAGAGCCAAGAAAGTGGAGTTCACTGGAGGAGGATTGGCCACTGCTTTGAAATGCAGCAAAGACTTAAAAACAAGAAGACTGACAAGGCCAATTATACTGACAATATGAGCTTACGGAGCTTAGTTTCAGTGAAGGTACAGCTGAAATTGAACAAGGCTGATCCAGTCAGAATTAATCACTGGTGCTCCTCCACTCTCAGCCCCACTTCTCCTTCAATTGCCCCTCCTCTGATAATATTCACCTCCCAGCATTTTTAATTGACCTAACTCTACTTATAAAGATAAGAAATGTTCTTGTATCTCATATATGTACATCAGTCCAAATTGGTCCAGCTTCTCCACTCTAATTATTTCAAACTAACCACTGTGTGTGTGTGTGTGTGTGTGTGTGTGTGTGTGTGTGTGTGTGTGAGTGATGGAACCCAGGGACCTTCTAGCTCTGGGCTATACCCTCACACCTATTTTATTTTTTATTTGGAAACAAGGTCTCACTAAATTGCTGAGAGCCTCACTAAGTGGTGTGGCTGGCCACAAACCTGTGATCTTCCTGACTCAGCCTCCCAAGTACTGGGATTACAAGTGTGTGCCACCAAAACCAGCTAAACTTAAGTCGAATTAGAAGAAATTTCAGGTAGAAAATCAGATTGTTCCTGCTCCTTCCTGAAGATAGAATTGTTTTAATCCCATCAGATACGTGGTAATGGAGATGAGGTGGTCAGAGGGGAGAACTATGACTTTGTCTAACCCTATGGAGGTCTCTTAGTTGCCTTATGGGATCGTCAGCTCAGGCTGCTAGAGGCTTATGTACCTAAGAAATGGATTGCTAGGTATTACTAGACATTTGTATCATCAGCAAGCTAGTTTCCTTCCTCAGACTCTGTTGCAGCACCCCTCAACCTCGTATCTGCTCAAAAATTTCCCCTCTGAAGACCCAGCACTGTCTCTCTCTCTATCTGTGCCCTTTGCCCTCCCTCTACCACCTTTTGCTCCATCTGACTGGTTTGCAACTGGTGGTCTTGTTTCTGTTCTAGAACAGTCAGCAGAGAAATGGCTCTAAAATGTTAGAGTACAGGCCCAGCTGGGGAGCTTGTTGAAAAACATAAGCCACCCTGTAAACCCAAAGTCACCAGTTTTTTATATCTGGGTTTGGCCTAGTGACTTACATCTTAAACCGGCTGCTCCGGTGTTCTCATATGCTGCTGCTTATCCGTAGACCATACTAAGAACTATGATGAGGAGAGCCACATAAATGTAAAGTGTAATGATTACCACAGTCTAGCTACTTACACACTTCAAGCCCCTAACTCCAGGGCAGGAGACTGGTATCCAGAAAAGGAAAAGTTGAGTGTGCTCTTTGGGGAACCTTCAGAAGACAGGTGAGAATGGTGGGAAGGATACTAGTTTCTGGGGAAAGTGTAAAAATATGGTGGGGAGGAGGGTGCAGGGATTCAAGACTTTAAATATGTAATACATGAATGTCAAAGGCAGAAATAAATATGCTTTATATACTAAAGAATTAACAAAAAATAAAATATATATAAAGATGTGGTATGGTCATAGGAAAGAAACAATAATATTAGGAGTTTGATAATTTATGTTTGTCCTTTTGCAGCACAAGAATGATTAAACTATTTTTTAAGTTTATTTATCCAATAGCACATTGCTTTTTTCATTTAATAAATTATAACAACTATACATCATACTTACATTAATAGATAGCACACAGAAATCATACCCTTTACCACATAGGAAAAAAAACCCCCACATACTTCATACCTAAGAAGACACTGGAAAAAAAAGTCCAATATAAAAGCATTATCCTCAGGGTCCTTTTAAGACTATACATTTTAGTCAGGTGTGGTAGCGCGCGCTTGTAATCCCCATGCTTGGGAGGTGGAGACAGGATCGCGCAGGTTCGAAGCCAGCCGTGCTGGCTTGAGAGACTCTGTTTCCAAATAAAAAAGCATAAAAATGGGTCTGGGAGTGTAGCCAGGAGGTAGAAGGGTTTCCAGAAACCCCAGTACCACCATAAAAAAAAAAGACTGTACATTTTGAGACTATAAAATAAAACAGGCAAGTCAAGTTCCTCAACTGGACTTACCTCAGTGCTGAGGGCTAAAAGGTAGTCAGAATTCTGAGGGCTGTACATCATCTGCGTCAGAGGATGAAAAGGCAGATCTGTCTGCACAAAGTTCTTTGCAAAATCTGATGACCTGAAGATTCTTCCTCCATGACTTCCTCCAGACACCTCTGCCGTCAATATCACCTGGTCAGAAAGAGAAAGGTCAGGTTCAGCACAGGAAGCACTTGCAACCATCATCACCAGACATTGGCTGAGACATTTTTTAGTTCCATATAGACTCAGGGTGTATGTGTGTGTATACATATGTGTATATATATATATATATATATATATATATATATATACACATACATACATATATATGCTTGACTCAGGATATATGTATATATATGTGTATATACATACATACATACATACATACATATATATGTATATACACACACATATATATATCCTGAGTCAAGCATGATTCTCCTGTCTCAGCCTTCTAAGCACTGAGTTTACAGGCTCCCAAATACTGGGATTATACTTGTGTGTGTGTGTGTGTGTGTGTGTGTGTGTGTGTGTGTGTGTGGTACTGGGGATGGAACCCAGGGGCCTTCTACCTCCGGGCTATACTCCCAGACCTATTTTATATTTTATTTGGAAACAGGGTTTCTTAAGCCAGCAGAGGCTGGCTTTGAACCTGCATGATCCTCCTGTCTCTGCCTCCCAAGCGCGGGGATTACAAGCATGCGCCACCACGCCCGGCTCCAAATACAGGGATTATAAATGTGGACCACCATACCTGGCTCCTAATTCTATGTGTGTGTGTGTGTGTGTGTGTGTGTGTGTGTGTGTGTGTGTTACTGGGGATACAACTCAAGGGGCATTCTACCTCCAAGATACACCCCCAGCCCTATTTTTTATTTATTTTGAAACAGGGTCTCACTGAGTTGTAAAGAGTCTAAGTAGCTGAGGCTGTCCGCGAACCACGATCCTCCTGTCTCAGCCTTCCAAATGTTGGGATTACAGGTGTGCACCACCACACCTGGCTCCTAATTCTTAAACACAGCCATACTGAACTAAACTAAAATACAGTACTTGATTCAGTGTATCATTGAATTATTCTAATACTAACATCTGATGGTTCTGTGTATGGTACCAAGCACTGGCTTCATAGATGCAGGAAAGAGTCTCACCTTTCCGGAGTTTTCAGGACCAATAGCCATGCCAAATTCAGTTCGAATAAAGGTGTTATTGATGAGATTTGTAATATCCTTAAAGTTCTTTCCATAATCTTCACTGAGAGGAAGAATAATAAGGGAAAAAAAGGCAAATTTAGAGCACAGTTGTCAAGGATATTGTTAGGCTCCTACCCAGGTCATATTCTCCCTTGTCATGACTCCTCAATAGGGGCAGAAATTTCAGCTCCCTCACCAGTGGTGGGGTCAGGAATAGGGAAATGACCTCAGTTGAGCTAAGGAGACAAGAAGAGGAAGTCTGAGGTTTTCTAGGAAATACATTTCTCCTAAGATAGCCACTTGATGAAATAATCTGTCTTCCTTCAGACCAGCGGTTTTCAAGCAGGGTATTTTTGTACACCATAAAACAACTGGTAATGTCTGGAAGTATTTTTGATTATCAAAACTCAGTGGTTGACAAAGCTGACACACATCCTACAGTGCACAAAACAGTCCCACAAATACCTAGCCCCAAATGTCATAGCACTAAAGTAATATGTGAATACAAAACAAAAGACTACTAGAACATGACCGGGGTAATTCTGAAATTCCAGAGAAGCAGAGCCTAGACTGAACTAACCCTGAAGCTTGTCTTTTTTTTGGTATTTAGTTGTGGAATCAATAATCCCCTTATTAGTCAACCTAGTTTGGGCTGGGACCTCTGCTAAATGCAGCCAATAGCCTCTTAACTAATCTATTAATCCATAGTACTTATGATAAAGCTATAAGTTAAGCAGTAGGAATCTTGAAGTTTTTCCCACTAGAAGTTACCATCCCTAGGCACAAGTTTCTAAAGAATATAGCACATTAGGGGAAAACAATTGAGCAAACTCAACTCTTGACTTCTTAAAGCTTTTCCCAACAGTTCACTTCAATGATACTCTTTTTGTGTGTGTGGTACTGGGGTTTCTGGAAACCCTTCTACCTCCAGGCTATACTCCCAGACCTATTTTATATTTTTATTTGGAAACAGGGTCTCTTAAGCCAGCGAGGCTGGCTTTGAACCAGCACGATCCTCCTGTCTCCACCTCCCAAGTGCGGGGATTACAAGCGTGTGCCACCATGCCCGGCCTCAATGATAATTTTGAGAGAGATTTGAATCTATCCATGTACAAATTTTTAGAAAAAAGAGCAAAATATCAGTAGCTGTCTTACAGCCTTAATACTATGTATAATTTTTTAAAAACACTATATAGAAGCTGGGTGTGGTGGAGCATGCTTGTAATCCTAGCATTTGGGAGGCTGAGCCAGGAGAATCACAGTTCGAGGACAACCTCAGCTACTTAGTGGGGCCCTTTGCAATTCAGTGAGACCCTGTTTTAAAATAAAGAATAAAAAAAAAAAAATAAGCCAGGTGCGGTGGCACACATTTGTAATCCCAGCATTCGGGAGGCTGAGATCAGAATGCTAAATCTCTTTTTTTTTTTTTTTTCCAGTACTGGGAATGGATCCCAGGGGCATTTTACCTCTGAGCTACACACCCAGCCGTATTTTTTTTTATTCTTTATTTTGAAACAGGGTCTCACTGAGTTAGAAAGGGCTTCACTCATAGCTGAGGCTGTCTGAGAACCCCGATTTTCCTGTCTTAGACTCCCAAATCCTGGGATTACAAACAAGCATGCGCCACTACGCCTGGCTTGCTAAATCTTAATTTTCCTTAAATTTAAGTATCTGTTAGTGAAGAACATTGTGTACTGTAAGTTAGTTGTTCATAGAGAAAGGTAATTTACAGTGGTCCTCAATGACCAAATATATGACTTAAAAAGATGTTATAGCCAGGTGTGGTGGCACACACTTGTAATCCTAGTGTTTTGGAGGCTGAGACCAGAGGATCGCAGTTCGAGGACAGCCTCAGCTACTCAGTGAGGGACTCTGCAACTTAGTGAGACCCTGTTTCAAAATAAAGAATAAAAAAATAAGGCTGGAGGTGTAGCTCAGAGGTAGAATGCCCCTGTGTTCCATCCCCAGTACCGCACACACACACACAAAAGATAGTACAAATTTTTGGTAGCAGCCTCAACAAATAAAGAATCTAGAATTATAGAACATTAGGATGTCCAACCTCTTATTTCACATGAGGAGTTGCAAAGCAGGGAACTTTATCATGTCAAGTAGTTAATTAGGACAAAACTGAAACTATAATCCAATTCTCTTAAATCTCAGTCACAATCTAGTAATGACCTTTAATTATTTGTTAGGAGGTTTTTCCTTATGACTTTGGATTTTCTTCTCTCTTGCCAGGGCTTGTGATCTGGCTGTGAGATCAGCTAACAGAAGTTGGAGACAGACAGTAAGAACATATCAATTCCATTTAGAATTCAACAGAATTCTAAAGCAAACAATGTATGTCTTTAAGTTGTCTAAGTGACTCTTACCTTCCCCTAGCACAGGTGCAGAGAAAATTCCTAGAAAAATAAAACAGATTGGGTACCACCCGACAGATTCCTATAAAGGCCTATCTTAGGTTTCTGAGTACAAGATCAGTTCTTATCTTCCTGACAGCCAGCAGGAGATATGCATAAACAGTTTCCAGCTCTGCAGGATACACATCATCAACAGCTCCAACAACCTTCTGAGGGGTTGCAGCAGCTTGGTTAACACTGGTTTACAAACTACCCCTCCTTCATGGCATCCCCAGGGAACCTCCACAGACCTGTTGGCAAGCCTGCTTGCTTTCTAAGAACTTGGCATAACAAAAAATCCCTGCCCTTCAGAAAAAGAAAGCAACAAGAGTGAAACAAAAAATTATCGGTGGCAACCCTCTAGTACTTTAGCCAGTTAAACAAATGGAAAGACTTGCTGGGAGTTAAGTAGGGTTCTGACAAAGCTACTTTGGGCCTAGAAATAATAAACACAACATTTTATTTAAATGCAGGTGTGTGTGTGTGTGTGTGTGTGTGTGTGTGTGTGTGTGTGTTATTGGGGATTGAACTCAGGGATGTTCTACCACTGAGTTACTCCCCAGTTCTATTTATTTATTTATTTATTTATTTATTTATTTATTTATTTATTTATTTGCAGGTCTGGGGATAGAACCCAGGGGCATTTGACCTCCGAGCTACACCCCCAGCCCTATTTTTATTCTTTATTTTGAAACCGGGTCTCACTGAGTTGCAGAGGGCCTCACTAAGTAGCTGAGGCTGTCCACGAACTGTGATCCTCCGGGTCTCAGCCTCCCGAATGCTGGGATTACAAGCGTGCGCCACCACGCCCGGCTTTTATTTTTTTATTATCTATCTATCTATCTATCTATCTATCTATTTTTTGTGGTACTGGGGTTCCTGAAAGCCCTTCTACCTCCGGGCTACACTTCCAGACCTATTTTTTATATTTTTTATTTGGAAACAGGGTCTCTTAAGCCAGTGCGGCTGGCTTTGAACCTGCATGACCCTCCTGTCTCCACTTCCCAAGCGCGGGGATTACAAGCGTGCGCCACCACGACCTGCTTATTTTTTTAAATTTCAGACAGGGTCTTGCTAAGTTGCCCAGGTTGACCTTGAATTTGAGATCCTCCAGCTTCAGCCATTCAAGTATCTGGATCATAGGCATGTACCACCATGCCTGTCTTTAATGTATTTTTTTAAATAAGCATATATACATGCATCATTAAGAGGAAGTCAATAAAATGCCCTGAAAATTTAATCTGTTTTTCAAACTCCACATAACAATTAAAAGAATTATATATGATAAATTATATGTGATAAAATTTTCTATTTTAGAAACAAGCCTTCTATTTTTTTCTGGGGATTGAGTGCAGGGACATTCTGCCTCTGAGCTACACCTCCAGCCCATTTATTTATTTATTTATTTATTTATTTATTTATTTATTTACTTACTTACTTACTTACTTACTTATTTATTGCAATACTGGGGATGGACTCCAGGGGCATTCTACCTCAGAGCTACACCCTCAGCCCTATTTTTTAAATTCTTTATTTTGAAACAGTTTTGCTGGGCATGGTGGCGCATGCTTGTAATCCCAGTACTTGGGAGGCTGAGACAGGAGGATCACAGGTTTGCGGACAGCCTCAGCTACTTAGTGAGGCCCTCCACAATTTTGTGAGACAGTTTCAAAATAAAGAATAAAAAATAGGGCTAGGGGTGTAGCTTAGAGGTAGAATGTCCCTGGGTTCAATCCTCAGTGCCTCAAAAAAAAAAAAAAAAAAAAAAAAAAAAAAAAAAAAAAGGCTGAGGCCGGGTGTGGTGGCGCATACTTGTAATCCCCGCGCTTGGGAGGCTGAGACAGGAGGATTGCACAGGTTTGAAGCCAGCATCAGCTACTTAGTGAGGCTCTCAGCAATTTAGTGAGACCCTGGTTCCAAATAAAATATAAAAGTAGGTCTGAGAGTATAGCCCGGAGGTAGAAAGCTTCTGGGTTCTGTCCCAAGTACCACACACACACACACACACACACACACACACACACACACACACAAAATAGGGCTGGGGTGTAGCTCAGAGGTAGAATGCCCTGGGTTCCATCCCCAGTACTGCCAAATAAATAAATAAATAAAATAAAATAAAAAAGAAAGTAACAGAAGAAGGAAGGAATAGAAACTAGGGCTAGGGATATAGCTCGAAGGTAGGATGCCGCTGGGTTCAATCCCCAGTACTGCAAAAAAGTGGGAGAGGGCTGGAGGTATAACTTCAAGGCAGAATGCCCCTGGGTTCAATCCTCAGTACCACTTAAAAAAATAAAAGTCTAGTCGGGCGTGGTGGCGCACGCTTGTAATCCCCGCGCTTGGGAGGCAGAGACAGGAGGATCGCGAAGCTAGCCCCGCGCGCTGGCTTAGGAGACCCTGTTTCCAAATAAAAATGCAAAAATAGGTCTGGGAGTGTAGCCCGGAGGTAGAAGGGCTTCCAGGAACCCCAGTACCACCAAAAAAAAAAAAAAAAAAAAAAAAGTCTTGCCGGGCGTGGTGGCGCACGCTTTTAATCCCTGCGCTTGGGAGGCTGAGACAGGAGTATCGCACAGGTTCGAAGCCAGCCGCGCTGGCTTAAGAGACCCTGTTCCAAATAAAAATATGAAATAGGTCTGGGAGTGTAGCCCGGAGGTAGAAGGGCTTCCAGGAACCCCAGTACCACCAAAAAAAAAAAAGAAAAGAAAAGAAAAAAAGAAAAGAAAAGAAGAAACAGAGTTTCACTGAGTTGCAAAAGGCCTACTAAGTAGCTGAGGCTGTGTATGAATCCCAATAGTCCTGTCTCAGACTCCCAAATGCTGGGATTACAAACATGTGCCACCACCCCCGGCTTCCATTTTATTTTTTATTTTGAAGCAGGTTCTTGCTAAGTTGGTGAGGTTGGCCCTGAACCTGGAATCCTTCATTGTCAGCCTCCCAAGTACTAAGATTACAGGTATGCACCACCATGATCTGCTACATGTTTTCTTAATAGCAATTTATTCTTATTTTATGTTTTTGGTGGTACTGGAGGGTAGAACCCAGGGTCTTTCTACCTCTGGGCTACACTTCCAGCCTTATTTTATAATTTATTTGGAAACAGGGTCTCACTAAGTTGCTGAGAGCCTCACTAAGTACCTGAGGCTGGCTTCGAACCTGCGTGATCCTCCTGTCTCAGCCTCCCAAGTGCTGGGATTACAAGCGTGTGCCACCACGCCCGACTTAATAGCAATTTTAAACTCAACCCTAATATCTGCTCTTTCTGGTTACCAAAAATAAATGATAACATCTGTGTGTATCTGTCATGTAAACTTGTATATGAATTTACACATAAACATGTGCAAACCGATTCAAGCCAATAATGCTAAAATATAAATACATGTGAAATAGAGCTTATTTTAGTCCATTTGGGCTGTGTTTTTGTTTTGTTTTGTTTTTGTGGTACTAGGGGTGGAACCCAGGGGCCTTTCTACCTCCGGGCTATACTCTGAGACCTATTTTATACTTTATTTGGAAACAGGGCCTCACTAAATTGCTGACAGCCTCACTCAGTAGCTGAGGCTGGCTAATCCAAGCGCTGGGATTACAAGTGTGCACCACCACGCCCGGCCCATTTCGGCTGTTTCTAACAGAATACTGAAGGCTGGGTGGGTGGCTTATAAACAACAGAACTCATTTCTCACAGCTCTAGCGGTTGGGGAGTCTAAGATTAGAGCACTGGCAGATTTGATGTCTGGTTGATGTAGGATAGAATAAGTAGGTAGAAAGGAGATAGGAAGGAAAAGTGAAATATAACTTTAATAAAAGAACATGGAGCTAAGCCGGGTGTGGTGGTTTACCTTGTAATCCTGGTACGTGAGAGGCTGAGACCGGTTGCAGCCAGCCTCAGCTATTTACTGAGATGTTTCAAAATAAAAAATAGGGATGGGGTGTGCTCAGAGGCATTCAGAATGCCCCTGGGTTCCATCCCAATACCACAAAAAAAAAAAAAAAAAAAAGAAAGAAAAGCAAGCAAGCAAGCAAGCTGGAGCTAAAGTGCTTCAGCCTTTACTCCCCAAACCAGTTCTTTCCCAGGCTTATCTCTCTCAAATTTTTAGGAAATCTATAGATCCTCAAGTTTCCTGGAAAAGACTATATAATTTCCTATGGATTGTTAATAAGACAGATGTACTATCTTGCGAAACATAATTTCAGAACACTTCCCAGTTAGTCAGATAATGAAGACCTCGATCAGCCTGAGGATCCTAAAGACAGCCAGACCACCAGAAGCTGTTCAGGACTACTAGACTGAGCTCATCCTTCCTAAAGCTGACCAGACTACCAGGCCACCAAAGCGGCCTCAGGGACCACTGGACGGAGCTCATTCCAGTGTATCTCCTAGCCCACCCTCACAAAAGTCCCTGTAAGAGCCCTGCACTCCCTAAAATACTGCTCTCCCTCTAGAGATGGCCCACGTTCTTCCTTAAATTTCTGTTGTTTATAAGCCACTCGGTATTGTTAAAGCAGTCCAAATGGACTAAGATAAACTCTATTTCACATATATTTATGGTTTAGCCTTATAGTCTTGAGTTGTGTTGTACGTATTTATGTGCAAATTCATACACAAGTTTACATGACAGATGCACATGAGGAAGATACACACTTTTCTAAATAAACCTCTGTCAATGTCTCTGACTGGTGTGTGCTGAAATTCTTTTCCATCAAGGAACCCATAGATCCTGAGTTCCTGGGTTGAGGAATGGGCCCATCACACCCAACACGGTGAGCGGAGGACCCATTTTCTGCTTACAAACTTCCATCTTGTCACTGTTACCTTTTAAGGAAGAAGGGACAAGGGAGCTTTCTAGGGTCTCTTTTACATTCCCCCCTCCCCGTGGTACTGGGGGTAGAACCCAGAGGCTTTCTACCCCTGGGCTACACTCCTAGACCTATTTTATACTTTATTTGGAAACAGGGTCTCACTAAGTTGCTAGGAGCCTAAGTAGCTGAGGCTGGCTTCGAACCTGTGAGATCCTCCTGTCTCAGCCTCCCAAGTGCAGGGATTATAAACGTGCGCCACCACGCCCGGCTTTTAAAATTGTTATTTATTTATTTATTTATTTATTTATTTATTTATTTATTATTACTATTATTTGGTGGTACTGTGGTTCCTGGAAACCCTTCTACTGCCGGGCTACACTCCCAGACATATTTATATATTTTTTTAATTTGGAAACAGGGTCTCTTAAGCCAGCAAGGCTGGCTTCGAACCTGCGCCATCCTCCTGTCTCCGCCTCCCAAGCACGGGGATTATAAGCATGCGCCATCAAGCCCAGCCTGTTTTATTTTTTTAAAGATTGAACCCAGGGCCTTGTGCATGCTAGGCAAGTATTCTACCACTGAGCTATAACACCAGTTCCTAGGGTTTTCTTTTATAATGGCACTAATCCTATTTGTAAGGGCTCTGTCCTCACATCCATAGGAATCACATACCCAAAGCCCACCTCCTACTATCCATTATGCTGCGGGTGGGGCAGGATTTCAACATATGAATTTGAGAGGGGCAGTCAATCTATAGCATTCTGCTCTTGGTTCCCCCAAATTCATGTCCTTCTCACATGCAGAATATATTCATTATATTTCAATTGCCCCCAAAGTCTTAAATTATTCCATCAACAGTTCTAAAGTCTAAAATCTAAATTGCCATCTCAATATCATTTAAATTAGATTTGGCTGAGGCTCAAGGAATGATTCATCCTGAAACAGACTCCTCTCCAGCCTGTGAAACCTATGAAGCCAAACAAGTCTGCTCCCAAAACACAAAGTCAAGACATACATAGCACAGATATACCTACTCCTAAAGGGAGCTGCAGAGAGGAAAGGGAGCCCAAGTAAGTCCAAACCACCAGGCAAACTCCATGCTATTAAGGCTTGAGAGCAAACTCTCACGGCCTCGGCTCTCCAGATCCACTGGGTGACAGTCCTGCCTCTGCAGCTTTGCTAGGCAGAGGTTGGGCCCTCAAGCCTCTGGGGCAGCCTGTGTGCCTGGCTTTGGGTGTAAGGTCATCTTTCTACCCCCAACCTCCATTTAGAAACTGAGGATAGGGCCCTGATGATCTCTGAATTGCTTGTAGGGTTATTCTTCCCTTGTCTTTCAAGTTAGTGCCTTTTAGCCCAGAGTTCTAAGTTTCTCTCTCTTCTTTCTTTCTCTTTCTTTCTTTCTTTCTTTCTTTCTTTCTTTCTTTCTTTCTTTCTTTCTTTCTTTCTTTCGCGGGTCTGGGGATGGAACCCAGGGGCATTCAACCTCCGAGCTACATCCCCTGCTCTATTTTTTATTCTTTGTTTTGAAACCAGGTCTCACTGAGTTGCAGAGGGCCTCACTAAGTAGCTGAGGCTGTCCGCGAACCGCAATCCTCAGGTTTCAGTCTCCCAAATGCTGGGATTACAAGCGTGAGCCACCACGCCTAGCTCTAAGTTTCTATCTTATCCTTCATTCCTTTCTAACTCCTTCTAAAGTTCAAGCTGACAGTTTTACTGCTGAATGGTTAATTAAGTTTGTGGTACACACCTGTCTAATTTCTAGAAATTGGTCTCTTGAGCCAGGCACAGTGACACACAATTATAATTCCAGTACTTGGGAAGCTGTGACAGGATCACCACAGGTTCACAGACACCTCAGTAACTTAGGGAAGACCTCTCCAGCTCAGTGACACCCTGTTTCAAAAACACAGGAGCAGGCCATGGTGGTGCATGTCTGTAATCCCAGTACTTGAGAGGCTGAGATGGGAGAATGGCAGGGTCACAGCCAACCTCAGCTACTTAGTGAGAACCTGTTTCTAAATAAAGAATAAAAGCCGGGCATGGTGGCACATACTTGTAATCCCAGTACTTGGGAGGCTGAGACAGGAGGATCACAGGTTTGCGGACAGCCTCAGCTACTTAGTGAGGCCCTCCACAATTTTGTGAGACAGTTTCAAAATAAAGAATAAAAAATAGGGCTAGGGGTGTAGCTTAGAGGTAGAATGTCCCTGGGTTCAATCCTCAGTGCCTCAAAAAAAAAAAAAAAAAAAAAAGGGGCTGAGGCCGGGTGTGGTGGCGCATACTTGTAATCCCCGCGCTTGGGAGGCTGAGACAGGAGGATTGCACAGGTTTGAAGCCAGCATCAGCTACTTAGTGAGGCTCTCAGCAATTTAGTGAGACCCTGGTTCCAAATAAAATATAAAAGTAGGTCTGAGAGTATAGCCCGGAGGTAGAAAGCTTCTGGGTTCTGCCCCAAGTACCACACACACACACACACACACACACACACAAAATAGGGCTGGGGTGTAGCTCAGAGGTAGAATGCCCTGGGTTCCATCCCCAGTACTGCCAAATAAATAAATAAATAAAATAAAATAAAAAAGAAAGTAACAGAAGAAGGAAGGAATAGAAACTAGGGCTAGGGATATAGCTTGAAGGTAGGATGCCGCTGGGTTCAATCGCCAGTACTGCAAAAAAGTGGGAGAGGGCTGGAGGTATAACTTCAAGGCAGAATGCCCCTGGGTTCAATCCTCAGTACCACTTAAAAAAATAAAAGTCTTGCCGGTCGTGGTGGCGCACACTTGTAATCCCCGCGCTTGGGAGGCTGAGACAGGAGGATTGCACAGGTTCGAAGCCAGCCTCAGCTACTTAGTGAGGCTCTCAGCAACTTAGTGAGACCCTGTTTCCAAATAAAATATAAAATAGGTCTGGGAGTATAGCCCAGAGGTAGAAAGCCTCTGGGTTCCATCCCCAGTACCCCCAAAATAAATAAGTAAATAAACAAACAAATAAAAAAATAAATAAAAGTCTCCTGGGCTCATTCTTAGTGTTCACAATTTGTACAATATGGGTAGACAGATTTTTTCAAATTGTCAAGGTCTGCTTCCTTTTTGCTTAAAGGTTCTATCTGTAAGTCAGTTTCTCTCTTCTCACATTTTACTCTTAGCAGTCAGGAGGAACCAGGCTGCTACTCTGATACCTTGCTTAGAAATTGCTTCAGCTAAATTTCTAATTTCACCACTTGCAAGTTCTGCCTTTTACAAAAAAACTCTTACCATGCTCACAATTCAGCCAAGTTTCTGCCACTTCAACATAAATTGCCTTTTCTCTATTGTCCAGTAACATTTGCTTCCTTTCTAAGACCTCATCATAATGGCCTTTATTGTCCTTTTCCTTAAAACCAACATTATGTCAGGGATTACACAGACATTCTCTAAAATAGAAGCTTTTTCTCCAGCTCTCCTCTTTTCTTTCTTCCTTAATAAGAGCACCTCTAATACTCCATTCACAGCAATCTAAGCTGTTTCTAGCGGGTACCTCGAAGCTCTTTCAGCCTCTGCCCCTTCTTTCTCTTCCTTTTGTTCATTTTGCCATGAGTAAGTCACTATAAACAACATAAAAAGCAACAAGATGATGGCAAATTCTTAAAATAATTATTATCTTGTAGTTTTCAAATTGGGAAACTCATTATTCAGACATTCTGTATTTACAAATTTGTCTATTCACATAACTGTAACCCCAAAATCAGTACTATGATTCTTTCATAATCATTTGCAGACATTAACATGGGGGTGTAGCTCAGCGGTAGAATGCCTTTGGGTTCCACCCCAAGTACCACAAAAAATAAAAAAAGCAGGCTGAGACAGCAGGATCAAAGCACAGTTTCGTGGCCAGCCTCAGCTACTTAGGGAGGCCCTCCCAAATTTAGTGAGACTCCATTTCAAAATAAATATTAAACAATGGGGCTGGGAGTGTAGCTCAGAGGTAGAATGCCCCTGGGTTCAATCCCGGGTACCATAAAAAACAAAAAGCAGAAAAATATATTTTGTAAATTCAGTTTATGCTTACCTGTAATTGAAATGCAGCCATTGTTAATAATCTACTGCAATGAAAACTGACCTGAGCATATCATCACATAGGCTGTCACAGAAGATGCCTTGAAGAAACTGACTTACTGGAATAGCACTCTCTCTGTTGTATATGTTATCTTTTTTTTTTTTTTTTTTTTTTTTTTTGGTGGTACTGGGGGTGGAACCCAGAGGTTTTCTACCTCCAGGCTATACTCACAGACCTTTTTTATATTTTATTTGGAAACAGGGTCTCACTAAGTTTCTGGAAGCCTCACTGAGTAGCTGAGGCTGGCTTCAAATCCGTGCGATCCTCCTGTCTCAGCCTCCCAAGCGCGGGGATTACAAGCGTGCGCCACCACGCCCGGCATATGTTATCTTTTTTAAATCTCAAGGAACATACTGAAAAATTTTTGACTATAAAATAAATTTTGAGCCAAGTGTGGTGGCGCATGCTTGTAATCCCCGCACTTGGGAGGCAGAGACAGGAGTACTGCACTGGTTCAAAGCCAGCCATGCTGGTTTAAGAGACCCTGTTTCCAAATTTAAAAAATATATAAAAATAGGTCTGAGAGTGTAGCCTGGAGGTAGAAGGGTTTCCAGGAACCCCAGTACCACAAAATAAAAAAATAAAATTTGATATGAAATCTCTTAGTGATTCCCTTTTTAATTTCTAAGGTTTGAGAAACTCTCAAGAGAAAATGAAAACCAGAAACAAAATAATCTTATAATTTTGTGGTAATTAAGTGAAGAATCTTGGTATAGAACGATGCTTACATTTGCATGGCCAAGTAGATCTTATACTGAAAAGAGGCCATAAAGCAAAAAAGATGCAGAATATCGTGAGTGTGTGTGTGTGTGTGTGTGTGTGTGTGTGTGTGTCACTGGGAATTGAATACAGGGACACTCTACCTCCGAGCTTATACCCCCAGCCCTGTTTTTTTATTTTCTATTTTGAAACAGGGTCTTACTAAGTTGCACAGAGCCTCACTAAGTAGCGGAGGCTAGCCACAAACCTGTGATCCTTCTGTCTCAGCCTCCCAAGTACTGGGATTACAAGCGTGAGCCACCACACCTGGCTCAGAATATCTTTTTTTTTTTTTTTTTTTTTGGTGGTACTGGGGTTCCTGGAAGCCCTTCTACCTCTGGGCTACACTCCCAGACCTATTTTATACTTTTTATTTGGAAACAGGGTTTCTTAAGCCAGCACAGCTAACTTTGAACCTGCGCGATCCTCCTGTCTCCGCCTCCCAAGCGCGGGGATTACAAGCGTGCGCCACCACGCCCAGCCTCAGAATATCTTTTACTTGCCAAAATGAAATGATCATCTGAAGCATAATTTATTTCTTATTTCCAATTTATTTCTTCTTTGACTTCATATTAACTTCAAGTACAGACAAATGTACTCTATAATCTATTATACAAATTAATATTCCTTAGTAGGGAATCAAAATTTATATTACTTGAACATGATTCCTATAAATTAAAATCTTAGTAAATATTCTCAATTTTATCTAATCGTTGATGCTTTGGGGACTTATTAATGCTTTTCCAAACCCTCTTACTGTACAGGCAACAGAGACAGCTTGTTTCTATTTTTCTGAGCCACATGCCTTACTACACCCTGCAGGTGGCATGTGATTAGCTGTCTTTACTTGCATTCCAAATAAACCTTTGACCATATAAGATTTAGTAGAAAAAAGTAATCCAATAAATAATAGTCATTAATGCTGTGACTATCAGAAGAGTCTTCAGAGTAGAGTCAGTGGGCTTTTTTAGTAGTTGGGCACCATTTGATTAAATTGTTCCCTCCTTTTTCTATATAGGAAGCAACAGGTGCCCCTTGGCTTTGTGTTCAACATGAATCACATCCAGCCAGGCCTGCCTATAGGAGAGGCAGCAAGTCATACTTACAGTTTCCACTTAAACTCTGGAAGAGGGTAGGGAATCAGATTTCACTTCACATCAGGGAAAAGAGAATTAACATTCAAAGTGACAGTAGTTAAAACAACAACAATACTGCTGTGCACTGTAAAAAGAACCCTGGTAACATTATACTATATCAGAAACAAACAATTGCTCTCTACTGAAGTATGTGTTAGGAAAGAGGGGTTTCCACAAGAACAAACAAGGTGGAATCAGATGGTGCTAGGTATTTCAACAGTAACATAGTGATACCTGTTCTTTCGGTTTAGGTTGTCTTAAAGTAGGAACAATGTGTGTGTGTGTGTGTGTGTGTGTGTGTGTGTGTGTGTGTCTGTCTGTCTGTCTGTCTGTCTGTTACTGGGGATGGAATCCAGGGGCCTTCTTCCTCTGGGCTATACTCCCAGACCTATTTTATATTTTATTTGGAAACAGGGTCTCACTAAGTTGCTGAGAGCCTCACTAAGTAGCTGAGGCTGGCTTCAAACCTACCTGATCCTCCTGTCTCAACCTCCCAAGTACTGGGATTACAAGTGTGCACCACCACGCCCAGGAACAATATTGAAAAGCAAAAGGATGGGGGAAAAGTTATAAAAACACTTTCACAGCCACGAGTTTGATTCAGGAACTTAAAAAAAATGAATAATGTAGAGAGCTCAGCACAGTGACACACACTTGTACTCTCAGTACTTGGGAGGCTGAGACAGGAGGGTCACAAGTTGACGGCCAGCCTCAGCAACTTAATGAGGCTCTCTGCAAATTAATGAAAACCTGTTTCAAAATAAAAAATAAAATAGGGCAGGGGGGGGTATAGCACTGAGGTAGAATGGGTTCAATCTCCAGTAACCTCCCCTAAACACACATATAGAATGAGAATAAGAGGCAAATTCAGGCCAGGCGTAGTAGTGCACGCTTATAATCCCAGCATTTGGGAGGCTGAGACAGGAGGACTGTGGTTTGTGGCCATCCTCAGCTCTTTAGTGAGGCCCTCTGAAACTCAATGAGACCCTGTTTCAAAATAGAGAATAAAAAATAAGGCTGAAGGTGGCACTCGGAGGTAGAATGCCCCTGGGTTCCATTCCCAGTCCCGACCAAAAAAAAAAAAAAAGTGAGTTTAGAAGGAAACTAAGTAAAATGTTGAAACATTAGGTATAGAAGATAATTTAACCTAGAGAGGGAGGAGTTTTATCCCCTTCAAAACACTGTAACTGCCGGGCATGGTGGCGCACGCTTGTAATCCCCGCGCTTGGGAGGCAGAGACAGGAGGATCGCACAGGTTTGAAGCCAGCCACACTGGCTTAAGAGACCCTGTTTCCAAATAAAAATATAAAAAAATAGGTCTGGTAGTGTAGCCTGGAGGTAGAAGGGCTTCCAGGAACCCCAGTACCACAAAAAATAAACAAAAACCCCCAAACAATAACAACAACAACAACAACAAAACACAAAACACTGTAACCATCAGTCAGAGAAGAGGTTTTCATTTGCTGCTAAAAACTGAAATGAACATCCTCCATGTCACAAATATGTGTGGTATTTATCACAGTAATACTGGTTACAGTGAAAAACCTAGCTATAATATAATTATCTAAAGGAGTAATAATGATTAATCAAACTATGTCAATTTAACAAAAAGGAGGGCTTACTAGCTGAGGAGAGTATACAATGCCAACTAATCAGAATGGGTATAATGCCAGGTATTAGTAACACCTAAACATTGGCAGGGGCCAGGGCAGGCTGTGAATTTGTAGAAACTGTAGCGATATTTGGGGGCAGGCAATCATTTAAAAATATTTTATTGGTGCAATGTAATTATACATTATAATGAAATTTAAAGTGCTACAGACATACGTACGTACATCACTTGGTGTGTCTCCCCCTTTTTACTCCCCTTTCTTCCCTCCCCATACTTGTTAGTGAGACTGGCAGTGAAACCTTCTTGTAAGGACGTGACCTTACTTAAACTGCTTCCTTCCTAATCTTCATATTCTCCCTCTTCTAAACCCTTCCCATTCTTCTATTGGTTTCTCTCCTCATTCTACTGAAGTTGCTTTTATTTCCTATTTTTGTTCTAGCTTCCAAATATTAGAGAAAACATATGATCCTTGACTTTCTGTAACTGGTTGATCTCACTTAGAACAGTATTTTCTAGTTCCATCCATTTTGCTGCAACTGACATGCTTTTGTTCTTCTTTAAGTAAATTTAGTAAAATTAGTAAGTTCTGTTGAAGGACACCTAGGTTAGTTCCATAATTTGGCTATTGTGAATTGTGCTGCTATAAGCATGGGTATAGTATCACTATAGTATTCTAACTTTCTTTTGGAAAGACACCAAGGAGTAATATGACTGGGTCATAGGGTGGCTCCACTCCTAGTCTTTTGAAGAGCCTCCATACTGGTCTCCATAGTGGTTGTGCTAATTTACAAGTCCACCAACAGTGGATAAGAATTCCTACTTCTTCACATCCTTGCCAGCATTTATTATTATTTGTATTCTTTATGATAAGCGATCATTTTTTATTAACTGGTGGCGGAAGTTTTTAGTTTAATAACTAGTATAGTACTGGCATGACCGCAGCTAACACTACCATGTTCTTTTTCTTTTTTGGTGGTACTGGGGTTCCTGGAAGCCCTTCTACCTCCGGGCTACACTCCCAGACCATTTTTTATATTTTTAAAATTTGGAAACAGGGTTTCTTAAGCCAGCGAGGCTGACTTCGAACTTGTGTGATCCTCCTGGCTCCACCTCCCAAGCGCGTGGATTACAAGCGCGTGCCACCATTCCCAGCCTATTTTGTTTTTACATTTTATTTGGAAACAAGGTCTCACCAAGTTGCTGAGAGCCTCACTAAGTCGCTGAGGCTGGTTTCGAACCTGTGCGATCCTCCTGTCTCAGCCTCCCAAGCGCAGGGATTATAAGCATGCACCACCATGCCCGGCTCTCCTAATGTTTTATACTGTTTTTTTTTTCTTTTTTTTTTTTTTCTTCAGTATGAGGGATTGAACCCAGGGGCATCCTACCTCTGAGCTATACTACTATTGTAGTTGTACTGGGGATGGAGCTATACTACCATTGTGTTGTACTGGGGATGGAACCCAGGGTCATTCTACCTTTAAGCTACACTCCCAGCCCTATTTTTTATTCTTTATTTTGAAACAGGGTCTCACTGAGTTGCAAAGGACCTCACTAAGTTAGCTGAGGCTGGCCATGATCCATGATCTGTGATCCTCCTGTCTCAGTCTCCTGAATGCTGGGGTTGCAAGTATGTGCCACCACACCAGGCTCCATTCTGTTTTTTATTCTTTATTTTGAAACAGAATCTCACTAAGTTGCAGCATGCCTCACTAAGTAGCTAAGGCTGGCCACGAACTGATCCTACTGTCTCAGTCTCCCATGTACTGACATTACAATGGTGTGCCACCATGCCCAGCATTATTATAATGATAAATTGGCAAAGAAAATCATATCATGAAGACAGAATTTATAATAGCAAGGATTCTTAAATACTAGAAAGAGCTACTACAATAAAGTTATACAATTTTAAATATATTTTTCCCTCCCCAAACTGGTAACTCTTCATCTGTCTAAAATAATTCAATTACTCTTCCAATTGAAAAAGTCATCTATTATGGCCCTTTCTGGTACTAGGATTCCCTAATATATTGTTAACTGTGTATCAAAAAAATAAAAATAAGCCAGGCATGGTAGTGCACGCTTGTAATCCTAGCATTTGGGAGGCTGAGACAGGAGGATCACTGTTTGCAAACAGCCTCAGCTACTCAGTGAGGCCCTTTGCAACTCAGTGAGACCCTGTTTCAAAATGAATAATAAAAAATAAGGCTGGGGTGTAGCTTGGAGGTAGAATGCCCCTGGGTTCCATCCCCAGTAAAACACACACATACACACACACACACACACACACATATACACACACATATATACACACCTATATATATATACACACATACATACACACACACCTATACACACACACACACACACACACACACACACACACACACACACATATTCATCTGAAAAATTATAAAGAAGCCAAGGCATCCATTCATTCAACTAATATTTACTATCTGATTATGTATTAGTCATTTAGTAGATGCTGGAGAACCCCAAACTAGTTAAGAGTCCTGCTTTCAGGGGACTTATAGCAATTCAAAAATGGTGAGGCCTAGGAACAGCAGTCAAACATCACACCTACTGGGGCACAGTGGCATACACCTGTAATCTCAGTACTCAGGAGGCTAAAACAGGAGGGTTTCAAGTTCAAGACTAGCCCAGGCAATTTAACGAAACCGTCATGAAACAAAAATTAAAAATAAAAAGGACTAGGGATGTAGTTCAGTGGTAGAGCCTAGATTCAATTCCTAGTATCCCTCCTGCCTTCCCCGGCCACACACAAAATGTGTGCTGAGAGTGACAGCCTGGCAAAAAAGTATGATGGCTGGAAGATTTTCTAATTAACTGTTAGACTCTACCATGTCCAGAACTGGGGGATTTAACATGTTACTATGCCAAATTCCCCTAACATTATGTTAGGCTCTCACCTTCGATACAACTTGGACTGTCCAAAAGTCATAATTACCAGTGGTACGTGGAAGGTAGTCAAGACCAGAATAACCTGGAGAGAGACAAAAGCATTGCATCAATAAGAAAGGTACTTGCCAGTGTGTGATGGGATTAAGTCACACTTAAAAGACTACTGATAGCCCTAGTGTGTACAGCCTGTATTGCAGTATATCCAAAATTCAAGAAAGACCACATTACTAGGATTTACAATGATTCAAGAATTCTTCAACTTTTTTTTTTGGTGGTACTGGGGTTCTTGGAAGCCCTTTTGCCTCCGGGCTACACTCCCACACCTATTTTTACATTTTTATTTGGAAACAGAGTCTCCTAAGCCAGTGCACATGGCTGGCTTCGAACCTGCGCGATCCTCCTGTCTCAGCCTCCCAAGCGCGGGGATTACAAGCGTGCACCACCACGCCTGGCTCTTCAACTTTTTTTGTTGGGATGATCTCCCTTGCCTACACTTGAAGCACCACCATGACTGGCCTTCTTCTTGTATCTTGATGCTAATGCTGAGGCTCCCCAATCTACACTATATTACTAGGTTGAAATAGAATCAAAATGTTACTTACCAGCTGGGCATGGTGGTACATGCTTGTAATCCCAGCATTCCAGAGGCTGAGACCCGAGGATCACGGTTCGCAGACAGCCTCAGCTATTTAGTGAGGCCCTCTGCAACTTAGTGAGATCCTGTTTCAAAATAAAGAATAAAAAGTAGGGCAGGAGGTGTAGCTCAGAGGTCAAATGCCCCTGGGTTCCATCTCCAAACCTGCAAAAAAAAAAAAAGTTACTTACCCCAGTGCTATCTCCAACCCAGGACAAGGATACTGAGCCACTGAGGTCATCAAACACATGCTAGAAGGGAAAAGAAATTCACTTAGAATGCCATCCTCTCTCTTTCAATTTTTGATTCCTTAAATAATTCAAAACCTTATCATTTTGGAGTAATTATAAGGGTACATAGATTCCCAGAACAAAATTTGGGAGAGACAGGATTTAACTATTCAACCATAATCACAAATAACTTGGACATTTACATTTTCTCTCACACAAAGTAAGCCAAACGAATGAGTTTTCTTTACCACACCAGATGGGGAGATGGGTTAATCTAATTGCTTTCTTCAGCAGAACTAAATATAAAGAAAGGCACAACAAAGTATTCTTAGGATGCTTTAAAACAAGAGATCAGAGCTCACGCTGACAGACATAATTATAACCCAATCAGCATAATTTGAAGTTTTCTAGGTCATTTTCACAGTATAGTTGAATAGTTATATGGGTTTTAGGACCATTTTTTCTAGTTCTGTGAAGAATGCTGACTTTTTGTGTGTATGTGTGCTGGGGATGGAACCCAGAGACTTTGTACCGTCGGGCTACACTCCCAGATCTATTTTGTATTTTATTTGGGAACAGGGTCTCATTGAGTTGCTGAGAGCCTCACTAAGCTGGGCAATCCTCCCGTCTCAGCCTCCCAAGTACGGATTACAAGCCTGTGCCACCATGCCCGGAAAATGTTGACTTTTTAATCTTAAATACGTTCTGCCTTCTCAAAAATGAGTTCATTACAAACAGAAGATGTGCCTTTATATTTCTTGGTTCTCTCTATGCCTACCACAAGGATACTTTACACACTCAATAAACATTTGTTTAAAATGATTATAATATATCCTTCCCAAACCACAAACTCAGTCTCAAAATAGAACAGTCTATAAATGGTAGATGCCAACTACTTGGTCACTCAAGCCACCAATCCCAACAGAGAAGTTGAAGAGAGAGAACTCAAAACACAAACTGTTTCGCTTATCTTCTGCTTTTCTCTTGTGGTCTTCCTGAGTGGGGCTCTGAGTTTACCTATGCTATTTCCCTCTAGATAGAAAGTGCCTTTGAGGTCAAAAGACCTTCTTGTTTAATCTCTGTGAGCAGTAACACTAGTTCCTCGTGTGGGGCTTGCTCAGTAAATGCTAGTTAACTCTCAAATGCTCAGGCAGAGCTTCTCATAGTCTCAAGAGGACAGAAGGGCTATTCATACATGTAGGCTTGCCAAGCATGAGAAAAAGCAAACTGCTAGAGGCTCCTGAAACCAAATGCTTACAAATGGACACAGTAGTGTGTTCTAAGCAAGAGCGCATGTTCTCTTCAGCAAGGAGATACTGTCTGAAATTACATCAATGAGTTCCTTGAGGATGAGCAGGACTACCCAGAGTTCTGCAAGCTTCAGACAGACCACATGCAATAGCAGTCATTTAAACATTAGTTATTGCAGGGCGTGGTGGTGCATGCCTGTAATTCCAGTACTTCAGAGGCTGAGATAGAAGGATTACAGGTTCAAGCCAGGTGTGGTGGCACATTTCTGTAATCCCAGTACTTGGAAGGCTGAGATAGGAGGATCTCAGTTTGCCAACAACCTCAGCTACTTCATGAGGCCCTTTGCAACTTAATGAGACCTTGTTTTAAAATAAAGAATAAAAAATAGGGCTGGGAGTATAGCTCAGAGGTAGAATGCCTTTGGGGTTAATCCTCAGAGCCACAAACAATATAAAGGAAATTATATATATTTAATTTTTCTAAGAAAGACTCTGGTCACAACAACTGACTAGGATTAGTAAAAATTCCAGAAACTATAGTGCTAGAATTCTTGGTTGTCTTGATCAGGCCACAGTATAGCAGTCCTGAGGCAACTGGGGCCTGCACCTTTTACTTTTCAGCAATGCTCTACACACCTGACACAGTGAGTACACACTGGCATTACTCACATTTTCCTGCTGCTCAATCACAGAACAGGTATTACTGGGTGTCACTAGCAAACCTCAGCTTCACCTTAACTGAAATGATGACTGGCCTCATTCATCACCCAAAGAGTTCCTTTGAAGATGTAGGCCAGACTTATTAACTATTATTGTGGGTTTCTGCAACCCTTGACCTTCTGTACCACCCCCTCCCATCAGCCAATTAACATTTGCTTTGAAAATGTACAAACTCACTGAAAAATTCCTCCACCTATAGCAAATGTAATTAACTTATATTTCAATCTCTAATGTGCTTATACTCCTAAAAGTAAGAGAGAAAATGAAATCAGATAGAACAGAATGGCCAAAACTCAGGTGAAAAGAAAAGGAGATAGATAGATGGATAGACAGATAGATAGGTACAAGAGAGCTGGAAAACATATAGACTCAATCTTACCCCTCTGATGACAGAAGGAACCCGGATGTCCAGGAATGGGTGGACAACCTGATCCTGATTAGAAGACAGAATTCACTACTGCTGGCAAAATACCATCAGTATTTTGATCATTTATTGTATTTAGAACAATGTATAGTTGTGACTCTATATTATAAAAGCATTTTAGATCTTTTAAAAACTGTATTACTTTTTCATTGTAACAACAAGAACCCTGTCTGCTCTCCTCAATAGACCTGAAGCCCATGGGTGCAAGGATTGAACCTACACATTTTGCAACTAGCATACAGCATAATGTATAGCAGGCACTCTACAAATGTTGAATCTGTTTTAAGAACCACTTGTGACCCCCTGAAAAGAATTAAGTGAAAAACGATGGCCAGACTCAATTTCCTCAGGGCAGAAAATAGTATGAAATGCAAAAGTTTCTGATATGGGAGAACTTTTGCTTTAGACCAAGATGAAGTGGCAGGGGTCAGATGTACCCTCCAACCTGAAACAACTAAAAAACACAGAACATATGAAACAAGTTTTCGAGACACTAGATATCTGACAATTAAGGACAATGATTCCTGCAAGACAGGAAACAAAGAGAGTTATGGAACTGCCCAGCTTACTGCCTGGAGAGAATTTCCAGGCCACAGGGAAGGGAAGGAGAACCCAGGCAGAGCCCAGAGGTCTCCCTTAGTTGAAGAGATGAAACTGTAGTGTGAGGAGGCCAAAGAGGGGAGAGTTCATAGGATGAACAGTTAGAGAAGAGAGAGTTAGTTGCATAAAAAAAGAATTCTGCAGAGAGGGTGCTACGGTCAGAAAGTGACCTCAGAGAGTTCATATGTGGACACTTAGTCCCCATATTCATATGACAATGGCATTTGGAGGTGAGGCACTGGGGGCAGGCAATGAGGATTAGATGACATCCTGAGGAGGGGGCCCCATGATGGCATTAGTGGCATTATAAGAAGAGAAAGAGAAGCAGGTGTGGTGGTGCATACCTGCAATCCTAGTACATGGAAGGCTGAAATAGAAGGACGGAGCCTCAGGAACTTAGTAATACCCTCAGCAACTTAGTGATACTCTGTTTCAAAGTAAAAAATTAAACAAAACAAAATAAAATGGAGTCGGTTGTAGTGGTCCATGGGCACCCTTGTCATCCTAGCATTTGGGAGGCTGAGACAGGAGGATCATAGTTTGCTGCCAGCCTCAGCTACTTAGTGAGGCCCTTTGCAACTTAGTGAGACTCTGTTTCAAAATAAAGAATAAAAAGTAGGGCTGGTGTTGTAGTTCAGAGGTTTAATACCCCTGGGTTTAATCCTTAGTATCCCCCAAAGAAAAAAGAAGAGGGAGAGGAAGAAAAAGAGAGGAGGAGGAAGAGGAGGAGGAGGAACCCCTGCTAGCACTTTTGCTGTCACACAGTGTGACACCCTCAGCCATGTCTGATGCAGCAAGAAGGCCCTCACAAGATGCCAGTGTCATGTTCTTGGACTTCCCAGACTCCATAGGCATTAGCTCAGTAAATCTCTAGTTTTTAAAATTACCCAGGGTCAAGTATTAAATTATAGGAACAGAAAACTGAGTAAGTCAAAGGACCCCCAAACAGTTAGCCAAATTTTTGCTGATTACTAATAAGCACACACATGCGAGAAAACAAGCTGAGGCCAGGGAGAGAAAACACCGGGAAGGACTAGAGAGAATAATGAATAATACCTGGCCCTAGTTGGGTGTGGTGGCGCACACCTGAAATCCCACCACTTGGGAGGCTGAAACAGGAGGATCTGGGTTCACGGCCAGCCTCAGCTACTTAGTGAGGCCCTCCACAATTTAGTGAGACCCTATTTCAAAATAAAGAATAAAAAATTAGGCTGGGATGCAGCTCAGAGGTAGAATGCCCCTGGGTCCAATCCCCAGCAAAACACACACACACACACACACACACACACACACACACACACACACACACACATCTGGCCTTCACACAGGACCAGCAATGAGTCCTATTATCAATAAGCAAGGTAAAAAAGCCTCATATTTCAAGGGAATTGAGTAAAGTACTCTGAATAGTTTACCCTAGTTATAAAGAAAAAATATTCCTAGACTAAATGTTATTCTGATTCTGCCTAATGAAGCTTAAAAGACCAAAAAGAATAAAACTGTTTTCAAATAACTAATGTCCCAGAACAAAGTTCAAGAATATTTGAACTCTTAATGGTAGATACCATGATCTGATGTAGCCCATCAGACCTAGCACAAAATCTTAAACATTTTAAATGCTTCACAAGCACTTCCATAAAGTCTACAGAATATACAAACTCCTGCTATCAACTCCTACCGTAGTTACCATGGTAACAGTAAATAATGGCTGAAGGGTTTATTCCTGTGACCTTACAGCCAGCCAAAACACTAATATGTATTCTTGGGTGTTCGCCTTACTCTTCTCCTTCCCACTGTAGTTAATATCAACTCTATAGAGTTAAAAATGGGTAAAGATTTCTTAAATATAAAGGTGTTTAGAGGCAGTGGAGAGGGGTAAATAACAGAAGAGAAATTTAAATATCAGAGTATAAAGAAATAAAGGTCTATATACTACGACTTAAGCAGAACTCACAGAAGTGGAAGCAGATGGCAGTAGAAGGTAGTTGTGCAGGAAGAACAAACAGGAACATACATTAAGTAGTTTAGAAAATTTCAAAGGGTAACACAAATGACATTTTAGTAATATCACCAATTAGTAGTGTTAAGTATACAATAGATGCTATTAAGCACTTATTAAAATAAATAAGGATTTCAAGATCAGGATAAACAAAGTTAAAGTTGAAACAGAGGGAAATAGAAATAGAGAAAAGGAAATATGTTTGGACCTTGCGAAACAGTACTTCTGCTTGAAAAACTCAAAGAAAGCTAAGAAGAGACCACAGGATCACTTACTTAGGCAGGACGGGTTTCCAACAGTAAACAGAGCTGAATGTAATTGACCAATTGGTTTAATTGTTTTGGTCAAGGTAAGTAGAATAAAAGAAATATGAGCAGAGGATAAATCTTTGTGGCTAGAAAAATTCAAAGGCAAAATAATCCCTTTAGGAGGCTAAATACAAAACCTCTAAAAATATTACCAATGACTATTCTATAATATTAAAATATCAAATCATATAAAAACATGTGGGAATAAAGGAATCCCATAAACAAAAGGTAGAGTGATGTCTTTATCTCAAACACTCTTTTAAAAATGCCGTCATATGTTAGCTGCATACAAGACAGTTGAAACAGGAAGTATAGGGGGAGTTGGAGCATATTTTATTTCTGGTAAACAATAGCTTATTGCTCTAATGTGAATGCTTAAGAGGTAGACTACTCAGCACAAGGAGAACATGATCTGGTCAGTCAGCCATATGTGTGACCGAAAGCCAGGTCAAAACCAAAGGAAACTTGGTAAATGTGTTGTTTCTCTGACGAACAGTCCAAAAGCCAATGTCTCAGGGGGCTTTATCAGACTTTAGTATAGCTACGTTTCATTGCTTCATCAGACTTTAATACGGAAGTTCAGAAACCAAAAAGTTTAAAACTGACTAGGTAAAATACCAGCTTGATTCTTTCAGGAGTAGATGAGTATAAAACTATTGTAGCTTCTAGAGAGACTAATTCTCTTGCAGTTACTGGCATAGTAAGAGACAAGACAGATCAGTGGAACAAGACAGAGTTCTGGAATGGACAGTTCTTTTTTAGCAATATGACAAAGTGAACACTTCAGGCTAGTGGGAAGGGAGTGTTATAAAACTGGGTATTTTTTGGGGGAAAAAGTCAAATTCCTAATTCCTTTCTTAACCCCACTCTCAAATTCCAGATAGCCCAAAGATTAAAATGTTACAAGTTAGATTATAAAAATACTAAAACTATGAGTAAATGTTTTTATAATCTTAGAACAAGAACTTTACAAAAGCCAGAACCCCTAATATAGGGATTTACTCTATTTAAAAAAAATTAAATAGTAATACACAACACAGAGTTAAAAAAAAAGACTGGGGAAATTAATTGCACCATTTTAAAAAAAGATTAACAAAAGGTTTTCAAATCAATAAGAAAAAAGCAAACATCTCAAATAGGTCTTTGAAAATAGGCAAAGGATGTGAATCAGCAATTTATAAAAGTTCAAATGTATCCACGAAGGAGGTGAGACCAGAACACCCTCCAGCACAGTGGATGGGAAAAAGAAGCTGCTACTTTTCTGGAAAGCTATTTGGTATCACAAACTAGAACCAAGAATGTGCATTCCATGTGACTCAGCAATTCCTTTCAGGAGTTATCATGAGGGGATACTCACATTCTTTATAAAAGATATTACATAGCTGGGCGTGGTGGCACACTTGTAATCCCAGCATTTGGGAGGCTGAGACTGGAGGATCGCGGTTCGCGGACAGCCTCAGCTACTTAGTGAGGCCCTCTGCAACTCAGTGTGACCCGGTTTCAAAATAAAGAATAAAAAATAGGGCAGGGGGTGTAGCTCGGAGGTCAAATGCCTCTGGGGTTCCATCCCCAGACCCACACAAAAAAATAAATAAATAAAAGATATTACATATGGGATGTATTTTGCAGCTAACAATTACTGAGCACTCCCACATATAATCTTAGGTGCCAGGCATTTCACATGCTATCATTTATATAACATAACCCTGTGAGATTTTAGATCTGTTAAATAAGTTATGTTATGCCATAAAACAATATACACGGTGCTACCAAAAATGTTCCAGGTATGCACAAACAAAGAAAAAATACTCATGTGAGTACTTTTAGTGAGCAAAAATCAGGTTACAGGTTAGCATGTAAAAATCAGGTCTGTGTGCATATTTATGGTTTAAAAGGTATTGACAGCAGCTGCCTAAGTGGTAGAATTTATGGGGATGTATTTTTCTTTATGTTTTTTCTGGAGAGTACACGAATTACTCTCACCCCACCTCCAATTAGCATGAATTGTTTTAAATAAAATTAGCTATTTTAAAGCCGGGCATGGTGGTGCAAGCTTGTAATCCCTACGCTTGGGAGGCTGAGACTGGAGGATCGCATGGGTTCGAAGCTAGCCTCAGCTACTTAGTGAGGCTTTCAGCAACTTAGTGAGACCCTGTTTCCAAATAAAATATAAAATAGGTCTGGGGGTATAGCCTGGAGGTAGAAAGCCTCTGGGTTCCACCCCCAGTACCACCAAAAATAAATAAATAAATAAATAAATAAATAAATAATAAAATTAGCTATTTTAATAAAAAAATTCTTGAAAAGTTTTACATGAAAGGTGATATGTCTGCATAGACCATGTCAGTTTCTTATTGATACTAAACGGCTAACAGATGTCCCAGAAGGCTACTGGAAAGGTCTCAGAGCCCCTGCTACACTGGCCACAGTAAGAGAGGTGCTCTTGATTTCAGGTAGACTCCCTAAATGCCAGTCCTAACATCATTTACTCAGTAACACGCTGATCTACCTCTTCAGAGTCACTTTCAGAGCCTTTTGCTCATCACCTGTTGGACTGTGATTTAGAAGAGCTCTGGGCAGAAGGGAGTCACTGGCTGGCACAGTTACCACTGGACTGTCAAACAGGTTTTCAGGAAGTCATGCTAGGAAGTCGGGACAGCTTGTACTTCCTTCTCTGAAGTATCTCCATCTAGAGAGGTAATGATGAAATACTCCTCTGCTCACTTATCACCAGCCATCTTAAGGCAGGAGCCCACATGCTTCAGACTCCATGAATTAACACTGTCCAGTTCTGCTGGTATTCTGTCTGGAATTGAAGAAAGGCCACAAAACAATATTCCTCACAGAATTCTTTTTTTTTTTTTTCATTAGTGGGGATGGAACCCAGGGGCACTGTACCTCCGAGCTACACCTCCAGCCCTACTTTCAAGTATTTTCAAAAAATTTTTGAAACAGGGTCTGAGTTGCAAAGGGCTTCACTAAGTAGCAGAGGCTGTCCATGCAACTCGATCCTCCAGTCTCAGCCTCCCAAATGCTCGGATTACAAGGGTGCATCACCACACCCGGCTTTACAGAAATATCTTTGTGTTCACATGTAATTAAACTAGAAGCCTAATTAAATTGCTGTTACTATAAGCTTGGAGAACTTTAAGTTGGTTCCAGGAGCCACTGTAGCTTGGGGAAAAAACTAAGTCATGAGAAACTTGTGCCTATCTTTAGTTACACACTTGCTCAAAAGGAAACAATGTGAAAGAACACTGGCACAGATGAGCATCAGTGTCCCGTGGCAGATCACAGGTTAAAAGTCACTTGAAGAAGCCCCACCATCTCACCATCAGGAGCAGCCTCTCTCTACATGCTCAAGCAAGCCCCTGTGTCCTTGTACTCAACAGCATATGTTTGCACATAACCTATGCACAGTCTTACATGATGTTTAAATCATCTCTAGATTACTTGTAGCTAATAAAATGTAAATGCTATCTGTATAGTTATGCTGTGTTGCTTAGAGTATAATGACAAGAAAAAAGTCTGCACCAGCTTAGCATAGACATTTTTTCCCCTGAATACTTTTTTTTTTTTTTTTTTTTTGGGTGGTGCTGGGGTTCCTGGAAACCCTTCTACCTCCAGGCTACACTCCCAGACACCTATTTTTTTTTAATATATATTTTTATTTGGAAACAGGGTCTCTTAAGCCAGCAAGGCCGGCTTCGAATCTGCACGATCCTCCTGTTTCCATCTCCCAAGCGCGAGGATTAAAAGCGTGCGCCACCACGCCCAGGTTCCTGAATACTTTTGATTCCAAATTTGTTGAATCTGTAGATGCAGAACCCACAGATACAAAGGGCCAACCATAAGCCAATCCACCTACTATGTGCTGGACCATATTTGGGACACTGGGAAATGCAGTGATAATAGATGCTTGAGCTCATGAAGATTATACTCTGTAAACTGACTTCTCTTTTTTTTTTTTGTTTTTGCGGGTCTGGGGATGGAACCCAGGGGCATTTGACCTCTGAGCTACACCCCCTGCCCTATTTTTTATTCTTTATTTTGAAACCGGATCTCAATGAGTTGCAGAGGGCCTCACTAAGTAGCTGAGGCTGTCCGCGAACTGTGATCCTCCAGGTCTCAGCCTCCCGAATGCTGGGACTTCTCTTATGCAGAAGTCTAGACATCAAGACTAAACATGCTAGACATTTAATTTAGAGAAGACAGCTTGTCAGAGTGTGGGGAGTGGGACTACAAAAGAGCATAAAGCCTAATGGAGTAATTAATTGGTTGGGAAACCAGGTACAAGTCATTTCTCTCTTGGGAATCCATCTCCTCAGGAGTAAAAATGAAGTATGCTCCTTTACTCATGGAAATAATAAGAATCAAATCAAATAGCATACAGAGGCAAGGTATTGGTGAACCCATAAAGACTGGGAATCTAGGAGTAGACTTCTAAACCCCAACTAATGGGACACAGTGATGTGTGGGAGAGGTCTGGAACACAACATGGGCGATGGTTTTGCAGGCAGGAAGAAAATCTTAGCAGAATACAGTTCTGTTAAATAAGGCATTGCTAGGATCATAAAACATGAGCCAAAAATAAGATCACAAATGTTCCAGTTCTCATGGAGACTATTCTTAGAAATGAAAAAGCTAAACATAAAAAGTACAAGTTTTCAAATCTATTCAATTATTCAGAGTTTCCTGAGAGGCAGGATGATACACAGGAGAACACTGGGCTAATAATCAGTTGGCCTGAATTTTATTTCCAGTTCTGCCAAAAGCTGTGTGAACCCAGGCACCACAACCTAACATCACCATGGGGAAGGGCTGCAGTGATAGTCTCTCTAGTCCCTATAAGCTTTAGAATTCTATGACTCATCAATAATTTAGCCACTTAGTTTGCTTTTCCACTGAGATGCACTTATTCGTAAAGAACAGCAAACCAGCTCCAGTTGCCCAATACCCATTTTACAACAGCAACCCCATTGTCTAGACACCCTGACAACCCACGCACACAAAAAGGAAGCAAGAGAGACTTCCGATGCAGTGCTATCCATGCGCTGTAAGCCTATGCATTCCACCTCTCAGAGGAACTTGTATACCATCACTCAAATTCAAATTTACTAAGCTTGTTAGAGTTGTCAATTGTTAAAAAAATCTGCTTTCTCAGCTTACAGAGGAAGCAAATCATATTTGGGAAGGGAATGGTGTATATAAAGACAGGCAAACTGCAACAAGAAGGAACAGGATATTGCAGGGGGAATATGGTTTCCACAAAACAAAAAAGTAAATGTAAACAGGCAAATACCAGTGCCATGCTTAAAAATATGGGCCACTAGAAATGGGAGGGAAAAAACCCATATACCTGAATAGCCCTGTGGGTTATATGCCATACAATATTAATGTGAGACATAGTGTAGCTGTGTGTGTGTGGGGGTTACTGGGGATTGAACTGAAGGGTGTTCTTCTACTTCTGAGCTATACCCCCAGCCCTATTTTTTTTTAAACAGGGTCTTACTAAGTTGCAGAAGGATAGTATGGCATAATTTAATCTCTTCTTAATAAACAAAGAACTTACTTCAGACTAAGAATGTCAAGAAATACTTTAGAAAAGTTTTTATTAAAAAAACAAAACAAGAGCCAGTGTAGTCGTGCACGCTTGTAATCCCAGCATTTGGGAGTCTGAGACAGGAAGATGTTCATGGACAGCCTCAGCTACTTAGTGAGGCCCCTTGCAACTCAGTGAGACCCTGTTTCAAAATAAAAAATAAAAAATAGGGCTGGAGGTATAGATCAGAGGTAAAATGTCCCTGGGTTTCATCCCAAGTACCGGAAAAAAAAAAAAAAAAAAAAACAACAACAACAAAAAAAAAAAATCAGGTGTGATGGCGCACACTAGTAATCCCAGTATTTGGGAGACTAACACAGGAGGATTGCAGGTTCACTGGCAGCCTCAACTATTCAGGCCCTTAAACTTAGTGAGACCCTGTTTCAAAATAAAAACAAAATAGGACTGGGGGTATAGCTTGGAGGTAGAATGCCTCTGGTTTCAATTCTCAGTTACCAAAAAACAAACAAAATAGCCAGCCAAGTGTGGTAGCATGTACCTATAATCCCAGTTGGATTGGAGTATTACAGGTTCCAGGTCAACCTCAGCAACTTAGTGAGACTCACCTCAACTTAGTAAAATCCAGTTTCAAAATAAATAATAAAATAGGGCTGGGGATGTAGCTCAGAGGCAGTGCTCCTAGGTTCAATCCCAAATAATATACACAATTAAAAAAAATTGGCACTTAAAAGGGTAGCTTAGTTTTTGAAAACTTCAACTCCATGGAACAATTTATTGCTAATCAAATCCAGTAAATAAGATACATTTCAAAACTTTTGGCATTTAATTTTTACATCTTAGTCTCATTTCAAAGTGAGGAAGAGCTATATTCCACTTGCCAGTTGACTGAGCTGCCAGAACCATGAAAGCTGGCTGCTCACCATGGGTGTGGGGACTCGCTCCCAACTCCCTCCCTCAGCTACCACTGCCCTGGCCTTCTTCCAGAGCTGAGTACACCAAGCTCTTTCTATCCTAGGCCTTGTGAACATGCTGTTCTCTCTGCCTGCACTCCTCCTGGCAAAATTCTATTCACCTTTATGTATCAGTTTATCACTGTCAACATGATTCACATTATGTGAGACTATAATGCACCAATAAAAACATTTTTTAAAAAAGTATCAGTTTAGGACCAGGCATGGTGCCGCATGCTTGTAATCCCAGTGTTCTGCTTGTAGTCCCAGTGTTCGGAGGCAGAGACCAGAGGATCGCAGTTCCTGGACAGCCTCAGCTACTACTTAGGGAGGCCCTTCCCAACTTGTGAGACCCTGTTTCAAAACATTAAAGAGAAAGACTACCAAAGCGCAGGAAATTAAAGCAAGAATTAATAAGTGGGATCTCATCAAACTAAAAAGTTTCTTCTCATCAAAGGAAACCATCAAGAACCTAAAGAGGAAGCCTACAGAATGGGAGAAGATCTTTACCAGCCACCACTCTGATAGGGGCTAATATCCAGAATATACAAAGAGCTCAAAAGACTCTACACTAGCAAAACAGACAACCCAATGAAGAAATGGGCAACTGAACTGAATACACACTTCACAAAAGAAGAGATACAAATGGCCAATAGATACACGAAAAGATGTTCAACATCACTAGCCATCAGAGAGATGCAAATCAAAACTACACTGAGATTCCATCTAACCCCAGTCAGAGTAGCAAGCATAAAGAAATCAAACAACAGTTGCTGGCGAGGATGTGGGGAAAGAAGAACTCTTTTACACTGTTGGTGGGAGTGCAAAGTAGTTCAGCCACTATGGAGATCAGTGTGGAGATTACTTAGAAAACTGGGAATAGATCTACAATTTGATCCGGCTATACCACTCCTGGGTATCTTTCCAAAGGGGTTGAAATCAGAGAACTACATTAGCATATGCATACCCATGTTCATAGCAGCACAGTTTGTAATAGCCAAAATATGGAACCAACCTAGATCTCCATCAATAGATGAATGGATTGCAAAATTATGAGAAATACAATTGAATTCTATTCAGCTATAAAGAATAATAAAATAATAGCATTTGCAAGAAGATGGAAAGAACTGGAGAACATTATGTTAAGTGAGATCAACTAAGCACAGAAAGAGAAGGGACATATGTTTTCTCTAATATGCCCAAGCTAGGGAGTAGTGGTAATACCAGAGGGACTCCAGATGATGGAGGGGAAACCTCAGCAAAGCTTGAACTGAAGGATAGGAGAGGAAGAAAGCTGAGGTTGTTCAATGGAGGAGCTACATACAAATATGTGTAATAGTATAAATATTAATATGGCTAACCTGGACACTCTTTATTGGGAGGGGGAAGGGAAGTGGGGGGGAGAGGGCACGAAGCACAATCTAAATGTACACGATTTTCAATATGTTCCATTTATAAATAAAATAAAATATGGAAAAAAATTAACCAAAAACAAAAAACAAAAAGACTAAAAACAGTATCACTTTAAATAAGTTCTCAGCAAGTCCTTCCTAATGCAATAGATAAAGGAACATCTGTCAATGACCCTCCTGTGATGACTTCTTTTCCCCTTGATACTTACCATATTTGTAATTGTGTATTGTTTAAAGGCCATTTCCTCTCTTGTTCCATAAAGTTCCATAAAGGCAGAGATCATACCGGTTGTGCTCCCCACCAGTTCCCAGGACACAGGATCCAATATACATGCAGATACTCCATAAACCATTGTTGAATTAAATAATAGCGGTAGTATTTAACCTTTACTGAACACTTATTAAATTAGTGTTATATATGTTATTATTTGGCATTGCTACCACCTCCTAAATGTAGAAAGCAGCTTAGATAAGTAATTTGCCCAAAGCCTCACATCTAGTAAATGGTAGAACAATGTTTCAAACTCATGTCTGTCTGGCTCCAGACAACACATTTAAACACTACTCTTTACTTTGAAGCTACTAGAGGAGGTTATAGGTCTAACACTACAACATATAAGTACAGGTAGAAACTTCCTCAACAATACCTCCACAGCTCAGGAAATTAAAACAAGAATCAATAAGTGGGACAGCATTAAACTAAAAATTTTCTGCTCATCAAAGGAAACCATCAAGAGTCTAAAGAGAAAGTCTATATAATGGAAGATCTTTTCCAGCTATCATTCAGATAGAGGACTAATATCTAGAATATAAAAATAACTTAAAACACTTTACACTAAAAAAAAAAACTCAAATCAAGAAACGGGCAACTGACGCCAGGCACGGTGGCACATGCTTGTCATTCCAGCATTTGAGAGGCTGAGACAAGAGGATTGTGCAGGTTCGAAGCCAGCCTCAGCTATTTAGTGAGGCCCTTTGCAACTCAGTGAGACCCTGCTTAAAAATAAAGAATAAAAAATAGGGCTGGGGGTGTTGCACAGAGGCAAAATGGGTTCCATCCCCAGTACCGCAAAAAGGGGGTGGGGGCAACTGAACTAGATAGACACTTCACAAAAGAAGAAATACAAATGTCCAATAAATACATAAAAATATTCAACATCATTAGCAATCAGGGAGATGCAAAACAAAACTACACTGAGATTCCATCTAACCCCAATCTGAATGGTAATCAGCAAGAAGCCAAATAACAATACTGGTGAAGATGTGGGGAAATTGGACTCTTCTACACTCTTGGTGGAATTGCAAATTAGTTCAGCCACCATGAAGATCAGTGTGGAGATTCCTAAGAAAACTGGGAATAGATCTACTATGTGATTCAGCTATACCACTCCTGGGTATCTTTGCAAAGGGGCTAAAATCAGAGAACTACAGTAATATACGCATACCTATATTCATAGCAGCACAATTTGCAATAGCCAAACTATGAAATCAACCTAGGTGTCCATCAACAGATGAATGGGTTATAACATTATGGGATATGCACACAATGAAATTCTACTCAGGCTGGGCATGGTGGCGCATGCTTGTAATCCCTGTGCTTGGGGGCGGAGACAGGATGATCGTACAGGTTTGAAGCCAGCCTCGCTGGCTTAGGAGACCCTGTTTCCAATTTTAAAAAATATATATAAAAAATAGGTCTGGGAGTGTAGCCCGGAGGTAGAAGGATTTCCAGGAACCCCAGTGCCACCAAAGTAAGAAAAGAAAAGAAAAGAAAAGAAAAGAAATTCTACTCAGCAATAAAGAATAAAATTATGTCATTTGCAGGACTACCTGGAGAACATTATGTTAAGTGAAATTAGTCAGTCACAAAAAGTGAAGGGTCATATGTTTTCTCTAATATGAGGAAGCTAGGGAGTAATCAGGAAACCAGAGAGACTTTAGAAAATGTAGGAGGACCCTCAGTGGAGCCATGGCGGTGGTATAGAGAAAGGGGATGGGGAGAGGGGGGATCAATGAAGGAATTACTACCACTGACATGATATACATATGTGCGAATACCAGGATCAGTCTCAGTACCCTGTATGAGGAAGGGGGGGAGAATGGGGAGGAGGCCAGGGGAAAGCCCACCAAGTGCGGTGTGCATGTATGTCACTATCACCATAATTTACAGTATGATGTGAGATTATAAAACATCAATAAAAGTATATGAAAAGCTGGGTGTGGTGGCACATGCCTGTAATTCCAGTACTTGGAAGACTAAGACAGGAAGATCGCAAGTTCGAAGCCAGCCTCAGCAATTTAGTGAAGCTCTTAGCAACTAAGGAGAACTTCATTCCAAATAAGATATAAAATCAGGCTAGGGGTGTAGCTTGAAGGCAGGATGCCTTTGGGTTCAATCCTCAAAACAAAAACAAAATAGTCACTAACTCTAAATATCTAAAAACTGCCAAAGAAAAGTAGTTATTAAAAACATCTGTTTTGGCCGCGTATGGTGGCTCACACTTATAAGAAGCCCAGCATTTGGGAGGCTGAGACAGGAGGATTGTGGTTCGAGTGAGGCCCTCTGCAACTCATGAGACCCTGTTTCAAGATAAAGAATAAAAAATAGGACTAGGGGGTGTATCTTGGAGGTAGAATGCCCCTGGGTTCTATCCCCAGTACCACACAGAAAAAATCTGTTTTATAATTGTGAGTTATTTAAAACTATATACAAAAGCTGGGCATGGTGGCATACACTTATAATCTCAGTACTTGGGAGGCTGAGACAGCAGGATTATAGGTTCGAGGACAGCCTCAGCAACTTAGTGAGACCCTGTTTCAAAATAAAATCAGGCTAGAGGTGTAGCTTGGAGGTATAATGCCCATGAGTTCAATTCCTAGTCTCAAAAATAAATAAATAAATAAATAAATAAATAAATAAATAAACTATATACACTTGACAGTTTCATAACCTGATGTCCAGATCATATAGTGAGGGTTTTCTGATTATTCATCTGATTATTACTTTCTCCTCCATTTCTGATAGATTCTAGAAAGGCACACTGGACAAGTGACCTTTACCTCACCCTATCCTTGTTACTGGGCAAAACTATTACTGCACAGGGCAAGAGGCTTTACCACTCTCCATGCTCTGCAAAAATCAGGAGTCAAATTGGCAAGAACATAGGTTTTATTCAAAGTCAGCTTTGAAGGAAGGTAGAAAAAACTTCTTTGTTTCAAATTATTTTCTTCAGAGAGCCAACCCCCCCGTCCCCCACCAGAAAGCTTTAATAAAAGAAGAGATGGCAAAATGGACAAGTTAGGAAGTATACATGTGCAGATGCAGAGAGCCAAAGAACTTGTCAGTCTCAGCTTTCTTGATGTCCCTCCCACCAGGGCTGGGGTGGGTAGGCCCTGGGCTTTTACTCTCAACATGAAGAACTGCAGCAAAAGAAGTTGAGTAGTTAAAACAATCTGGGGTTCTCAGTGTGAGGAAATTGTCTTTTAGGGTCTGTTTCATCTCACCTTTATTTTTACCGAGTCCAAAGATATAAGTAGTACAGTCAACTATCAGTATTCCAAGGGGGGTTGGGTCCAGAAGCCCCTTGCCCCAATTCTCTGTGGATAGCAAAATCCACAGATGCTCAAGGTCTCATATAAAGTGTTGTAGCATACCCTCCTATATACTTTAAATCATCTGTAGATTACTTATAATACCTAAGACAACCGGGCATGGTGGCACACGCTTGTAATCCCCGCGCTTGGGAAGCGGAGACAGGAGGATCACGCAGGTTCAAAGTCAGCCTTGCTCGCTTAAAAGACCCTGTTTCCGCCGGGCATGGTGGCGCACGCATGTAATCCCAGCGCTTGGGAGGCTGATCACACAGGTTCGAAGCCAGCCTCAGCTACTTAGTGAGGCTCTCAGCAACTTAGTGAGGCTCTCAGCAACTTAGTGAGGCTCTCAGCAACTTAGTGAGGCTCTCAGCAACTTAGTGAGGCTCTCAGCAACTTAGTGAGACCCTGTTTCCAAATAAAGTATAAAATAGGTCTGGGAGTATAGCCCAGAGGTAGAAAGCCTCTGGGTTCCACCCCTAGTACCACCAAAAAAAAAAAAAAAAAAGAGACCCTGTTTCCAAAGAGAAATAAAAAGCTTAATACAATGTAAATGAGATGTAAATCACTGTTATACTATATTGTTTAGGGAATAATGACAAGAAAAAAGTATGTACACTTTGGTACAGATTTTTTTCCCACTCTGTGGTACTAGAGATAGAACCCAGGAGGATTCTACCTTTGAGTTAAACCCTCAGCCCTTTTTTGTTTTGAAACAGGTTCTTCATAAGTTGCTAAAGTTATCCTCAGACCTACAATCCTCTTGTCTCAGCCTCCAAGTACTGGGATCAGCCATGCACCACTACACCAAGCACAAACACACTGTGTGTGTGTGTGTGTGTGTGTGTGTGTGTGTGTGTGTGTGTGTGTGTGTGTGGTACTGAGGGTAGAACCCAGGGGCATTCTACATCTGAGCTACACTCCCAGCATTATTTTTTTTCTTTATTTTGAAATAGGGTCTCACTGAGTTGCAAAGGGCCTCACTAAGTAGTAACTGAGGCTGACTGCAAACCATGATCTTCCTGTCTCAGCCTCCCAAATGCTGGGATTATAAGTGTCTGCTACCACACCTGGCTTTACAGATGCACTTTTTTTTTAATAAAAAAGTATTTTCTATCTATGATTAGTTGAATCCATGAAAGTGGAAGCTATAAAGGGCCAACTGTACCTATTTATTTTTTATTTTCTTTTTTTGGTAACGGGGAAAGAACTCAGAGGCTACCTTCAAGCTATACCCCTAGCCCTATTTTTTGTTTTTATTTTTAAAGAGGGACTTGCTAGGTTGATGAGTCTCACTACTTGTTGAGGCTGTCCTCCAACCTGCGATCCTCCTGTCTCAACCTCCCAAGTACTGGGATTACAGGCATGTGCCACCACTCCTGGCTTGCATCTATTTCTTAATTCCAATCTGGTTCCCATGACTACCTATAACAATTCTCTAGAACTATTACAGCTCTGGAAAAAAATTTAAACACATAAATATTTAGGCATCTAACTGGTAATGTATCAGAAACACTGTAGAGCTAATCACTGTAAGAAACCCTCAATAAAAAATGAATACATTGGGTGCAGTGGCACACACCTGTAATCCCAGTACTTGGAAGGCTGAGAGAGGAGGCTCTCAGGTTCAAGGCCAGCCTCAACAATTTAGTGAGACCCTGTTTCAAAATAAAAAGGGCTGAGGGTGTAACTCAAAAGTCTCTGGGTTCATTCTCCAGTACAAAAGAAAGAAAGAGAAAAAGAAAAAGAAATAAAAGAAAACGAAAAAAGAAAAAGAAAAAAAAGCAAGCTGGGCATGATGGTACTTGCCTGTACTCCCAGTACTTGGGATGCTGAGACAGGAGGATAACAGGTTTTAGGCCAGCTTCAGCAACTTAGTGAGACTCTGTTTCAAAATAAAGAATAAAAAGGGCTGAGGGTATAGCTTAGAGGTATAGTGTCCCTGGGTTCTCAGTGCCCCTCCCCTCCCAAAAAAAGATGGATACTCACTAAATCTCACAGATTCTTAGTCTTTGCACCTTAAGAGACAGGTATTACATCTTTCATTTAGTTAATGAAAAAAAAAATAAGGTTTGGAAAAATGAATTTGTTCATGGTCATAACTGAAGTTTAAATCCAGGTCTAATACCTAAGACTTGTCTCTTCATTCTAAACTATTGCCTCAAAGAACTATCAATCATATTAACAAGTTAAAAAGTTGATGTAATCACAAAGTTTAAGAAGAACACTGCCATATATGCTTCTCACATTTCTGCCAATCTTGACTCACTCTGATCCTTGCCACCCCCGCCCAAGCCTGTCATCCAACCCTGCCAAGTGCTAAAACCAAACACATGGATTCCTCATTTGTCTCCTTTTATGCACATGTTCCTTGGGAGCTGGTTCAGGACTGTATCAGAATCATTGGCTGACAAGTGTGTCCTGTGGAGGCTGTGACAGATCAACAGGCTTAAGAAATTACACAAGTCATACAGTACTTCCAAGTGTTCAAAACATCTTTGTATATAATTTCCCTCCAAAGCCTCCTTTTATATGAGGGGAGGCCTTAGAAAAGGACAACTGAGCTTTGCTGACAGTACTATGACCTCAAAGAGCAGAACAGAATTCACAGCTATATGAGCTATGATTGGAATCTATAGCCTTTGCCTTACTTCTAAAGCAAGTACATTGATTTAAAACAGCTCTATGACACTTGCAAATGTAGCACCATGTTGGGACATCTGGTTCCTACTTTCATCTCTGGGCCCATCAGTAAAAGTAAGGCATATGACCAGTTAATGAGCCTAATAATCTATGATCCAAGTTGTTAAACACATTATCAGGGCGTATACAACCTTTTCCTGGTTCACAAGTGTTCGGAAAAGAGAAATTTCTCATGCCTTGGCTCACATTCTCCCTTGATAATACCCAGAAGTCTGGAAATGCCCCTTGGCACATTAGCATCTCAAGGATTCCCTGACTTCCATGCTGCTCTCCTGAGGGCATCTGCTTCCCATCTCACAGCAGGGGAGCCTTGGGAAGGGGAACTCTTGGCTCCCCATGGCTGCCTCTGGTTTCTCCAGCTCTGGACTCAGGACTATTGCTATCTGTTAAAACACTCTCGCCAGTGTGTCCTAGTCCCAAACTCCTCGCCCACACTGCCCCTCTCTGTCCACTCACTTACAGAGCTATCATTTTTACTTCCCTATATGTTTTCATGGAAATCTCAGTCATACTCCTCACCAATTACCCCTCTCTCTAAAATAAAGTGTCCCCTGAATAACTTCTGAGTGTACCTTCGATTTTCCTTACTCAATGCCTTTACAGAGATCCCTATGAATTAAGCTCACCTTGATTGTCTCTCCATCCAGGAGGTCTTCCCAGATCATTGCACCACAGTGGTCATGCCATCCTTCAAACTCCCAGTAAGCCGTCTCTGAGTACCTAAATCCTTACAAGGGGACCAGGGTCTAGCTTTGTTTATGTACAGGCCTTGACTTCATTCAATACGGTGTGGGAGGCTCAGAAAGTGTTCAAATAAATGATATCTACATAATACTTTATGTTAAACAAGACACTTCTTCTAAATAAATTAAGAGCCTGCTTCTCTACTTTAAAAAAACAACTATAAGCCAGGGGTGGTGGTGCACACTTGTAACCCACTTAGGAGGCTGAGAAAGGAGGATCACAGGTTCGCACCCAGCCTCAGCTCTTAGTGAGGCCCTCTGCAACTTAGTGAGACCTTGTCTCAGAATAAAGAATAAAAAATAGGGCTGGGGATGTAGCTTGGAGGTAGAATGCCCCTGGGTTCAATTCTCAGTATCACACACATACACACACACACACACACACACACACACACACACACACACACACCAAAAAAAAAAACCCAAAAAAAACCAAAACCAAAACAAACAAACAAACAAAAAAAACACAACTACAAATGTCAGAGAAATGGTTGTCCATGATCAGGCTACAAAAGAGCCGAGCCTACACTCAAAATCTGGATATTGAGATGTCTGTTTAGAATTTTGTATACAACCTTCCTTCCTTCCTTTCTTTCTTTTTTATAGTACTGAAGATGGAACCCAGGAGCATTGTACCTCTGAGCTACACCCTCAGCCCTATTTTTTAGTCTCTTTATTGTTGAAACAAGGTCTCATTGAGTTGCAAATAGCCTCACTAAGTAGCTGAGGTTGTCCTCGATCCTCCGATCCTCCGGTCTGGCCTCTAGAATGCTGGGATTATAAGCGTGCACTACCATGCCTGGCTCTACAACCTATCTATGTTTCAAATCCCTTATAACAAAGAGCAAATACTATATAAGTATTTGATCTGATCTACCTTGACTGAGAAGTATTAAATAAAGACTGTCCTTCCTATCCAGGCATGGTGGTGCATGCCTGTAATCTCAGTACTTGGGAGTCTAAGATAGGAGGATCACAGGTTTGAGGCCAGTCTCAAAAATTTAGCAAGGCCCTCCACAACACAGGGAAATCCTGTTTCCAAACAAAAAGGCTTGAAGGTAGGATGACCCTGGGTTCATTCCCCAGTACTCCCTCCCCCAACAAAAAGATTGTCTTTCCTAGTTTGATTTCTCTTGGCCCTTCAGGGTGATCTTACTGTTGAACCAGACTTACAAACTGGCACAAATGCAATGTTAGACCTTAGAGCCAGGAGTGGTGATGCACGCTTGTAATCCCAGCACTTGGGAGGCTGAGACAGGAGGATCGGAGGTTCAAGGACAGCCTCAGCAAGCAGTGAGACTCTCATCAACCAAGTGAAGCCCTGTTTCAAAATTAAAAAAAAGAAAAAAAGGGCTGGGGATGTAGCTCAGAGGTAGAATGCTCCTGGGTGCCACACACACACACACACACACACACACACACACACTACACAAAGAAGACAAAAAGAAGTTCTAATTTTTTTTTTTTAATATGCAGAGCAAGCCAGGCGGCGTGGTGGTGCACTCTTATAATTCCAGCATTTGGGAGATGAAGAATCACAGTTTCAGGACAGCCTCAGCCACTTAGTAAGACCCTTTGCAAACTCAGTGAGACCTGTTTCAAAATAATGGAAAAAAAATTGGGCTGGGGTATAGCTCAGAGGTAGCATGCCCCCGGGTTCCATCCCAAGTACCAAAAAAAAAAAAAAATAATAATAATAATAAAAATTAAAAAAAATTAATGAAAGCAAAAAAAAAGAGAGAGAGTACTCAGCCAGGCATGGTGGTGCACACTTGTAATCCAGTACTTGTGAGGCTGAGACAGAAGGATTTCAGGTGGGTGGCCAAGCTCAGCTACTTAGTGAGGCCCTCTGCAACTTAGTGAGACCCTGTTTCAAAATAAAGAATAAAAAATAGGGTTGGGGGTGTAGCTCAGAGGTAGAATGCCCCTGGGTTCAATTTCCACACTGTAATAATAATAAAAAAAGGATAGTACTTATAACCCTAAAAGAAACCAATGTACATTTTCTTCTGATGAAAATAAATCAAGCCAATTAATCATACGTAAGTATAGTTAAGAGTAAGCTGGCCATCTATTTTTAACCACACAGAAAGAAAACCACACTTACTGCTACATATCAACTGGATTTGCTTTTGGGACTATTCATGCTAGCAGCTTTTATTAGCATTAGATTTTTTAAGCAACAAGGAATGATAAACTATTACTCAAAACAAGAGACAAATGTCTTTCATAGTTATATGAAAAAAAATCCTGCTATCTTTTAAAAACACTCATATTTCACTGCAGCAAGTTCTGGAGGTGGTAACAAATCACCCCCAGATGTGAAATCCATGCTATGTTCAAGTTTGGCTAGGAAACTGCGTGGCCACAATTTATTTCTAAATTTGGAATCAACCAATAAACATTTGTGATCACAACCTCTGGCCTCTTCTACTTGAATCACAGAAATTTTTTTAGACATTTTAAAGCTAGTCCAAAACTTCCCCTGTTGTAGATGAGAAACTGAGGGCCAAAGACTGAAATATAAAACAGAAAATAAATTACATTCACAAAGAATAATCTCAGCAGAACCAGAGGTTCTGAATGGAAGGATTTTGTTTTTACTGTGGTTTCCTGAGGCTGGGTTGGGGGTAGAGAAGGAAAAATAGCCTCGATCTTTAAATAAACCCACATGCACAGTATTCACCTAACAATCTCTATAGTTGTGATGAGCCTGTCATTTCCATTCATTCAACACACCAGCTCAAAGCCACATATTACTAACCCAACTTTGTAGCCACCATTAAACAACAAAAAAGCTGCACAGAGTTGACTGAAATGGATCAGCTTGTTCCTCAAGCACCATTACTCCTAAAACCCACCTACATACAGATCAAGGAGGCCACAGAGTGGGCACAATGAGTTTCTAACAAGTTTCTAAAAGAGGGGTCAAAGAGACAATAGAAACATTGCTTATAAAGGCAGAGAAAGGGAACTGAAAACAGAAATTTACAAATTCAGTAGCTATTTCATGTTATTTTTGGAACCACTGCTATATAACAAAGATTTCTAGAACTAATTGATGGTTTCATCTGCCTTAATATTAGCTCTTCTTCATTAAAAAACATCTGAGATTCATTTCTCCATTCTCAAAATGAAGTTCATTTTCTGTAAAGATGGGAATTGAGGGGGAAGAAGAGTAAGAAGGGAGGAAGAAAAGGAAATGTTCATCCCCGCAGACCTGTGCCTGGCTGCAGCTGGGTATGCAGCCTGGCATGCTCACAAAGGGTAACAGGCCAACTAGGAGAAAGTTGGGGAGCACAGCTTCTGCAGTGTCTAAGGGTCTGCTGCCTGTTAACAAGAGCTGATTGCAAATGGGCCAAGTGCAGAAGAAACTGTTAACAGCATCTGTGAACCTGACAGGAAAGAAAACATCACAACAGCAGGGGGAGAACCTATTATCATTATTACAGAAAGAAAACAGCCATTAGAAACTAACCAGAACATAAGCCTCTTCCAATTATTTTCACAAGCAGAGATAAAATTCAAATTTTGAATTAAAAATCAGTATGCTCAGAGCCAGAAGAGAATTTACCAAATTGTTACAGTGTGTTCCCTTCGAGCCATGTGTCAAACCTGGATGGCTTTCTACTCTCACCTCAACCAAACTTTAGATGAAAACTAACCTTTCCCCATGTAAACAAGACTTCATCAAATCTGCTCATAGGCCATACAGGAATCCCTAACGCACACATTGTCTTCTTACACATCCCTTTTGGGGTCAAAGGTCTAACCGTTACACTGCATGACAGAACTTTTTTAGTATGTGTATGTGCCCCAGTGGGGTCTGAACCCAGGGCAATCTACCTCTCAGCTACACTCCCAGCCCTTTTTATTTTGAAACTGGGTTTTGCTAAGTTGCCCAACCTGGCCTACAATCTGTGATCTTCTGTCTCAGCCTACCAAGTACTGAGATCACAAGTGTGCGCCACCATGCACAGTTGGTCGAGGGCTCTTCACGAGGATTTTGCTCACTCTACTCAACCAGGACCCAGGAGAGCCTTCAGAATTCCTGTGCCTTGGCCCAAAGTGAATGGGAGAAACAGGCTTAACAGAATATTTGGTAAAGGGCAGAAGTGGGATGCTGAGAAAGGCAGAGTGAAGAAAGCCTAAGTGCTGGAATAAATGAGGCAGTCAGGAAATTCTGGGGCCGTGCAAGGCACTCACCAACCTTCAGATTATCAGGTGTTTCAAAGGTCGGGATCCACAACAGCAGGCTGGGAGCAGCAGCTCTACAGACACCAACAGGCGCTTTGGGTCCTGTCAGCCTGGACTCTGCTCAGCCAGTGCCACTAACAAACACACACATTCTTCTACAAGCTGACGGCGGCACATATAACAGCCTCCCAACAGGGCCTGTTTATTTAAGCAGCCAGATGCTTTGATGCTAGGATAGGAATTGGGAAGTTTTACTTAAAAAATTGTAAGTGGAGAGAGGAGGGAACATAAGCAACAGTCTCTGGCTTCATTTGTCATCGGTTGAAAAGCTCTAAGGAAATTGTCAAATGGTCTGTGCACAGGAATGAGAAATAAGGAAATTATGTCAGCCACCACTCTAACCGTGGCCCAGGCATTTCAACTACTTAAGACAGAGCGTCATGCCTATCTCAGAGGAGTGTTTACATCGGGAATGTTTTGAAGCAACCCAACTGAGTAGCCAACATTACTGAAACCTGGGCCTGCCTGCTCAATTTCTCTCATGTACAAAAGTTCTCTCATGTACAAATGTTGTGAACACTCCAAGCACTTGAAAAAAACGATTCAGCCACAATCTGTGGCCTGGAAACCATTTGGGGCTAAAAGCAAAAATAAGACTATTGAATTTAAGAAAACAACATTCATGAATTATCTCTAATAATAAAAAATAATAGTTAATTACATATTGAGTGCTAACTAGATGCCAGACATTGTTCTAGTGAGTTAATATCTCATACATTTTATATGCACACTCATTTATTTCTCATAACTACCCCATGAATGAAATATTATCTCCTTTTTATACATCAGAAATGGGGACACAGAGGGCCTAAGGAACTTACTCATGATAAAACAGAAAATAAGTAACATAGCCAGGTTCCAAATGTTGACAGGCTGACCCCAAAGTCTCCACAATGCTGGACTGCCTTCCCATGGTATGTCAAACCCTCAAAATAAAATGAGGAAGCATAATTTTTGATAAAAGAGCAAGTAGTTACATTTCTTCTTCCTCTCGTCATTCCTTTTGTTTTCTGTTTTGAGTAATATTTTTATTCTCACAGTCTTTCTTATGAGTCTATTATATTTATAATACTATAACAGCTGGGCGTGGTGGCACACACTTGTAATCCTAGTACTTGGGAGGCTGAAACAGGAGGATTGTAGGTTCGCAGCCAGCCTCAGCAACTTAGTGAATCCCTTACAACTTAATGAAGCCTTGTTTCCAAATAAAATAATAAACTAAGGCTGGGGGTGTAACACAAAGGTAGAATGCCCCGGGTTTTCATCTCCAGCACCACAAGCCCATACACACGAAAATACTATAATGAGAAAAAAAATCTTTCCCTCACCTTCTTCATATCCCATAATAGAGTACCTAATCATTATGCCTTCTATGTGAAAAATGTGTATGGTCCATAACAATCCCAAAATATTTGAAATAGACTTAAAATCAAGATCGAAAAGAATGGATATAAAAGGAAACATCTAAAACATCTAAAAGGGAGACAGGGAGGCTTGGGCAAAGAAAATAACCTGTTGAGTTTTAAAAGCAAAGGAGCTTGAGCCTTAGGAAACAGATCTCCTAAAACCATACCATAAAAGCACTGTCATGTTTTAGCTCTACTTTGCTTTCTTAGGAAGATTAGTTAAATGTTGATATATTCTCATGAGCCATGGAAAAGGTCTAGGAGACTTGTTAAAACCTTTTGAGGCTTTTCATTCTACAGTCTGAATGATCTTTTCTTTGTAACCTGGCAATCCCCCTACCCCTAGATCTGGGCTTTTGGAGGGCACTGGCATATACTGATTATATAAATTAATGTGGCTTGAAAAGAACAGCTTCAAGTTGTAAGAAGGAAGAGGAGAACCAAGAACTTTCGATTTTTCTTGGGTTTAAATCCTATTGTATTATATAGGAGAAACGACTCTAAATAGCACTTTATATATCTGTACAAAAGTATATATACCATGAGATAAAAAGTTGTCCTGTCATGCTAATACTTTAATTTTGCACTCTTTTAAAGGACCCAAACTACTACATCTCTTCAGGATCATTTATCATGACTTCTAAAAATACAGAACTGAAAATCAGACTACTATATAACAATTCCTAATCAAGGAAGCAGAACCTTTAAGAGCTATTTTACTGAATCATATCTATGGTGAAGGTTATTAACAAAGGCTTCACTCTTTTTTTTAATCAAATACAAATTACATAAAAAGGATGCAATCTCTGAAGAGACTATTGTTTAGTAATAACTACAAATGTAACTTTTTTTTTTAAGGTACTGGGGATTGACCCAGGGACATTCTACCTCCAAGCTACACCCCCAGCCCTATTTTTTTATTCTTTACTTTGAAACAAGGTCTCACTAAGTTGTTGGAGGGCTTCACTACATAGCTGAGGCTGGCCCCAAAACTGCAATACTCCTTTCTCAGCCTCCCAAGTACTGGGATTACAAGCATGTACCACCACACCTGGCTTGAAAATAGCTATTTTAAATAAGGTTACTGAAATAACACTGAAGAAAAAATCTAAAAAACAAACAACAAGAAACAAAATAGCAGCTACTGGGGTGGCACATGCCTGTAATGCCAGTACTTGAGAGGCTGAGACAGGAGGATCCCAGGTTCAAGGTCAGCTTTAGCCATGGAGGCCTTCACTAGCTTAGAGATCCTGTTTCAAAATTAAAAAAAAAAAAAAAGTAAAATAGAGTTGGGAGTATAGCTCAGAGGTAGAATGCCCCTGGGTTCAATGCCCAGTACCCAAAAAGAAGAGAAAGAAAAAAGGAAAATAAAAGAACCAAAGGGAAATTTCTTTATATATGGATTTTAAAGAATGGATGGTTTCAGATCCCCTCGCACTCATCTTATTCTCTTGCTTTGGAATCAATAAAATGACATATCGCCGGGTGTGGTGGTGCAACACTTGTAATCCCAGCATTTGGGAGACTGAGACAGGAGGATCATGGTTTGCAGACAGCCTCAGCTACTTAGTGAGGCCCTCTGCAACTTAGTGAGACCCTGTTTCAAAATAAAGAATAAAAACTAGAGCAGGGGGTCTTCCTTGAGTCTGGCTGGCTCAAGGAAGACGCGGTCCCCCTGTAAGTCAGTGTTGTAAAGTCTTTCTCAACTTCTCACTGTGAAAAGGCAGTTACATAATTCTATTTTTTTCTTCTCATCAAATAGGAAGATTTCTCAGTGCTCACTCCACCCTATCTGTACCTAAGCTGCCCCACCCTTCAGAGCACTAGCTAGCTCAGTTACCTTCATATGGCAGTTGCTGGGACTGCATTATAATGCACACTTATCCTTGAATACTTGTACTCTAACTTCAAGTGCCTCATGTCCCCAGATCTGAGAATTATGTCACAGGTAACAAGAAAGGTCCAGAAAAATAGTCCAAGGAGGCACTGACTTGATGATGCTGGATGGAATGCGGTTACACAAGGGCAAGTGCAGGTAGAGCGCGCAGCCACCCATCTGCCTCCATGCGCAACTCTTTGAAAGAGAAAAAGACATGAGGAGAAAATATACTGAAGTGAAAATACATTTCACAAATGTGGGTTGCCACAATTGTTAATTTTAGGAGGAAACAAAATGAGGAAGATACCCAAGCTGTACTGAAGCAAGGAGCCAGGACTTTTCTAACAATTTTCTCAATCTAGTAGTGTGCCAAAGGTTGAGTTGCTTCTCCCTATGGACAGAAATGCCACAATATTGAAAGTCTTTGCACCATGAACTGGCTTAAAGCAGAATATCTGCAATGTGTTTCTTAGCCATTGGAAATCTTGCCACAATAGAATAAAGACATCTGGTCAGAGTTCAATACCAGGGTAGATGGTCAGTTTTGAAGAAGAGATCATGTAAATAATATTTGATTGAGCCAGGCACGGTGATGTACACCTGCAAGCCCAGTAACTCGGGAGGCTAAGGCAGGAGGATCACAAGTTCCAGGCCAGCCTCATCAACTTAATAAGAACTTGTCTCAGAATAAAATAAAAGGGTCTGGGAGCCGGTGTGGTGGTGCACACTTGTAATCCCAGCATTCAGGAGGCAGAGACCGGAGGATCATGGTTTGCAGACAGTCCCAGCTCCACAGCGAGGCCCTTTGCAACTCAGTAAGACCCTGTTTCAAAAATAAAAAAATAAAAAAAACTAAAAAGTAGGGCAAGGGGTGTAGCTCGGAGGCACAATATCCCTGGGTTCCATCCCCAGTACCGCAAAATAAAAATAAAAATATAAAGGTCTAGGGATATAGCTCAGTGGCAGAACGACCCTGGGCTCAATCCCCAGTATTAGAAAATAAGGATGATGCGACTGAGCCAATAGCTCATGACGGGATGCACACAGAAGCCAACGCTATGGCTTTTGCAAAAAAGATTTCTTGTGGGTGGACTGACAAGAAAACAGGAGGAAGGCTCAAATCTGTCTCCCTGATGCAAAGAGTTCTGCGGCGAGGGTAGAGGGGAAACAGGGGGCCGGATAGTTGTAACCCTGAATGAATCTTGGTGGAACAGTTCCTACCCAGCAACTTGGCCCAGGTGGAACTTGGGGATAATTGTGTCCTATCTTGCAACTGGTGTTGGCAGCCCTCCGCCTACTCCAGGTCCCAGAGAACCTGTTCTCGTAGGACTTTGGGTTCCGCCAGCCTCTCAAGGTCATTTTGGGTCAAGTCCTAGGGTTCTGTGCCTGCATCCAGAAAAACAGCTTGAACCGTTTTTAGGCACAGAGAAATGGTCACATTTCATGGCTCCGTTTCAATGTCATCCCACTCCCCTGCCCGTTCCTTTATTAAGATACACGCCGCCGTGACCTCACAACTGCCCGGGGATTTCTGCACACTCGCCCCAACCACCCTGAAAGTCCTGACCCAAGAGGGCACCCCTCTGCCTCGGGGCCGCCCAACTTCTCCGGTAGGCACTTAAGGTAATGATTCCTCCAGCTTCCCGGAAGGGGATCGCGTCACTGAATCTGTTTATTGACCCGGCCGGGAAACGACGACGACTCTGGAGAGTATTGTGACAACTTCAAAAACAAACACGAAACAACGGAGCGAACGCGGCGCCGCCGGCGGCCGCCCTGTGACGCCGCTCGGGCCGCAGCGCCCCCGCCGCCCGCGGCCGCTCACCTGGTGCGTGTTGTTGGCCAGCTTGGCGGCGAAGCCCGGGACCCCGGCGCAGCCGTCGTCGTCGCCCTGCGCGCTGCGGCGCCAACGGCCTCCGCGGGGGCCCGGGGCGGCGGCGCGCAGCCCCCAGCTCACCCCGACCGGCCCGGCCCAGCGCGGCAGCGGCGCGGCGGGCGGCGGCGGCGCGTCCAGCCGGTCCTGGCCCAGGGCGGCCGGCGGCAGCAGCGGCAGCAGCAGCAGCAGCAGGCCGAGGCCGTGGGGCCAGCGCGAGAGGCCGTCCGCAGCTCCCCGGGGCCGCTCCATCGCCGCCGAATGCCGACGCCGCTGACACCTGCCGCCCGGCGCCCGCCCACCCCCGCCGGCGCCGCGCCGCGCCACACCCCCGGCCGGCCCGCTGCCTGGAGACGCGCGGCCCGCCTCCCGGCGCCCATAGGCTGCCCGCCCGCCCGTCTCCCCAGGCCCACTCCTCATTGGCTCGCGTCGCCTCCGGCCTCGGGGGTCCTGGATTCGGATGCCAAGACGCGGGACTGATTGGCTGGAACGTGGCAGCGACGGCTGAGGTCATCCCCACCCTCGCGCGGCGTCTCCGGGGCCCGGCTTCCCGGGTGGGCGTCGGAGCTCTGCCTGCCTTCCCGCCGAGCCCCCCGGCGCTGCGACCCCCGGGCACCCGCGAGCTGGGGTTGGGGGCCCCCTCCGCTCCCCCAGAAACGCTTTTTCGGCGCAGGCGGCGGCGGGAAATCTCAGGGAATCCCTGGGCTCGCTCAGCTGGGGAGGGGCAGGGGGCTTCTGACTGCCGCGCGCTCCCGCGCCCATCGCGGAGGCAGGCGCCTTGCTGCCCAGAAGGCGAACGGGAATTGGTATGGGCCAAATCCCACGGAGGCAGGCAGATAACAGGTCATCTGACTCCTGCGAGGCTGAAGAAGTCCTTCCAGGACGTTTGGCCCTCACTTGCCTTCCTCTTCTGCAGGGAGGTAGGCCAAAGGCAGAATTAGTGTGGCTTTTCTGGACTTCGAATGTAGCTTAGGCATCAGGGGCAGGTAAAGGGCGCAAGAGAATTGCCTGATGCCTACTTTATACTTGCGCATTTCATAGGTGCACACGCATCTTGACCAAGGGCCTCGGTCCTGCAGTGAGTGCACTGCACAAGTTTGGTTCCAGTATATGAACCAAACTAGCGCCCACTTCCAATAAATAAAACCCCCTGCACTGTTCTCTTTATCGCAGAAGCTGCGCACACAACTTTTAAAAACATGCAGCGCTGGTGGAACCGGTTCTGAATCCTTGGCTTTATTGACTCCATCCTTTCCAAAGGCTAGAAGTTGTTCAGTAGAAAAGGTAACAGAAAGATATAAAATATTTGACTCCATCCTTTCCAAAGGCTAGAAGTTGTTCACTAGAAAAGGTAACAGAAAGATATAAAATATGCAAAATGTTAGAAAAGATAGAAAATACGCAAAATGGTATGCCCAAAAAAAGCAACATAAAATCACTTTTAACTGTAAACTAGCAGTAAATTCAAGGAAAGTATATTAATTTGTAGAGCAGAGTGGTGCAGTGCACTCAACCCAACATTTACATCAAAATACTGGTCATGTTAACTTGCAAACAAGAAGATTTACCAATTTGCATTTTTCCCAAAAACTACCATAGTCAGAAGTAAAAAGTTTTTGAATGTCATCTGTGCAGAATAGTCCTCCCAAGTTCTCAAGCTACTGGACTAAAAGATATTGCTCATGAAATGCAAACAATTTGTTCTTTTCTGTGACTACTATGTAACATTTTAAAATAAAGTTCAATTTTTAATCCATGCCAACTATGGAGTAGATCACAAGACAGTCAGTTCCAGTAGCATGTGATTGGTTGGGAGGAGGAGGAAGAGGGGCTATAAAGGAATATTTCTTTGTTTGGGTGACAAAGATGAATGGTCTATTGTCTTACTGTCTGAAAAGAAAAAGTCAACTCAACAGTGCCATCTCCTGGAAAAATTACTAAATATATTTTTTTCTAGTATTAAATGTTGAACCCAGGCGTTCTTCCTCAGAGCTACACCCTAGGCCTATTTTATTTTTAATTTATTTTTATTTTTTGAGGTATGGGGGGTGGAACACATAGCTCTACCTACTGAGCTACACCCCCAGCCCTATGTTTTATTCTTTATTTTTTTTGTCAAAGGTCAAACTGAGTTGCAAAGGGCCTAAGTAGCTGAGGCTGTCTGAAAACTGTGATCCTCCTGTCTCAGCCTCCCTAATACTGGGATTATAGGCCTGCACCACCACGCCTGGCCACCAAATGCACTCTTTACTATTAAATTTGTTGTACTGGTCTGTACTACCTGCCCCTTTTAATGTGTGGCTGCTAGTTATATGTTTACAGTATTTTCTTAAACAGCATCAGCTGTTGGGGACATGGTACCTTGTGTATGGAACTGAGAGAAAAGTGTTTTTTGTTTGTTTGGTTGGTTTTGTTTGGTGGTACTGGGGGTGGAACCCAGAGGCTTTCTATCTCCAGGCTATACTCCCAGACCCATTTTATATTTTATTTGGAAACAATATCTCACTAAGTTGCTGAGGCTGGCTTCAAACCTGTGCAATCCTCCTGTCTCAGCCTCCCAAACACAGGGATTATAAGGGTGCGCCACCACGCCCGGCTGAGAGAAAAGTTTTGAGTGAAAAGTGTTTTGCTATTTCACTTTTGTCTAATCACAGAACACAAAATACAAAAGTTATACTTTTGTATACTGCCAGTTCTATGTAAAAGACTACAATAAGATCTCATCTTACTTGCAGAATTAAAAAATTTAAGTTTACTTTATTACTAAAAACCATACTTTTCTCCAAAATAAAACTATAGAAGAAAGACTAATATAAAGCAATTACACATTACAAAGTCATTACCTTTCCTAGTAAGACTATTTTTCTGGGCATGTGCAGTGGCACACTTCTGTCAGCCTCAGCAGCTCATCAAAGCCCTCAGCAATTTAGTAAGACCCTGTTCAAGGTAAAAAATAATAATAAAATAGGACTGGAGGGTCTAGCTCAGAGGTAACAACACTCCTGGGTTCAATCCCCAGTACTTCTTCCCTCCAATAATCTGATGCAAGAAAGCTTGTTTTAATATTATACAGAATATCAAATTTCTCTCTTTAAAGAATGCACATTATATAGGGTATAACCTTTGCTTTCTCAGTTATAGTCTAAGGTACATTTGCATTGTTATATTGCACAGACAGTGGGAGGTAAGTAGTTGTAAGCAGAAGCTAAGAGAGCTAGGCTGAATTATTTCTTAGGTTTTGTTTCTCTATACATTGCATGTGATTCAGAGGTACAACTCACTTCTCTCCAAAGCAGCATGTGCTTTATACATTTTTGCATTAACCTAGTGTTGAAGGGATTATCAGCTGGGTGTGGTAGCGCACACTCGTAATCTGAGCATTCAGGAGGCTGAGACAAGAGGATCATGGTTTGTAGCCAGCCTCAGCTACTACTTAGTGAGGCCCTTTGCAACTCAGTGAGACCCTGTTTCAAAATAAAGAATAAAAAATGGACAGGAGATGTAGCTCGGAGGTCGAATGCCCCTGGGTTCCATCCCCAGACCTGCAAAAAAAATTTAAAAATTAAAAATAATTAAAAAGGGATTATCATTTATCAGGTTCTTCCCACCATGTGTGTTTCATAGACTATATGAAGACTAGATAGCATTTTCACAGCTCTTTCCCCAGTGTCTAACATATTACTTGGTGTATATAAGTAGGTTCTCAATATATTTGTTAAGCAAGTGGAAATTGCAATAGAATTCTCAATGGTATTTTCTATTAGTTTTTTGTGTGTGTGTGTGCGACACTCGGAATTTAATTTAGAGGCATTCTACCTCCGAGCTACATTTTTTATTCTATTTTTGAAACAGCCCTATTTTTTATTCATTATTTTGAAACAGGGTCTCACTAAGTTGTGGAGGCCTCGCTAAGTAGCTGAGGCTGGCCATGAACCTGTGAGCCTCCTGGCTTCAGCCTCTCAAGTACTGGGATTACAAATGTGCACCACCACACCCGGCTCTATTAGGGTTTAATAAAATAAAGTGATCATGAGCTAAACAAGCCTCACAATCAACATACTATATCTAATGGATTAAAGAGACTAGAACAAGCCGGGCGTGGTGGCGCACGCTTGTACTTGTAATCCCAGCATTCCGGAGGCTGAGAATGGAGGATCACGGTTCGCAGACAGCCTCAGCTACTTAGTGAGGCCCTCTACAACTCAGTGAGACCCTGTCTCAAAATAAAAAACAAAAAATAGGGCGGGGGTGTAGCTCGGAGGTCGAATGTCCCTGGGTTCCATCCCCAGATCTGCAAAAAAAAAAAAAAAAGACTAGAACAGTATTTGGAACTTTGGTAATAATATACTCTGGTTTTTTTTTTTTTTTTAAGAGTTTGAACCCCAGAAGCATTTTACCTCTGAGCAACACTCCTAGTCCTATTTTTTCTATTTTGAAATAGGGTCATTCAGTTGCAGAGGGCCTCACAAGTTGCTGAGGCTGGCCATGATCCTTCAGTCCTCCTACTTTTCCTTATATGTATATACCTACAAGATTTCTTTCTTCCAAGTGTTACCAAAATCCAAATGCATCTAACTCCCCAAACCCCTGCCACAGCCCTGGAACCATACAGTATAAATTTAGTATGGGCGGGAGTGGTGGCACACGCTTGTAATCCCCGCGCTTGTGAGGTGGAGACAGGAGGATCGCGTAGGTTCGAAGCCAGCCGCACTGGCTTAGGAGACCTTGTTTCCAAATTAAAATATAAAAAAAAAAATAGGTCAGGGAGTGTAGCCCGGAGGTAGAAGGGTTTCCAGGAACCCCAGTACCACCAAAGATAAATAAATTTAGTATGAATTCATCATACTCCAATAGTTACTTTTTTCTTTTTTACGGTATTGGGGATTGAACTCAGGGGAATTCTACCTCTAACCTATATCCCTAGCCCTCTTTATTTTGAAACAAGGTCTCACTAAGTTGTGAAGGGCCTAGGTAGCTGAGGCTGGTCACAGACCTGTAATCCTCCTGTCTCAAGCTCCCAAGTACTGGGATTACAAGTGTGCGCCACCACGCCCGGCTGTTGCTTTTTTTTTTTTTTTAAAACATTTATTTTTCAGTTCTGGAGGCTGAAAAGTGCAAGACCAAAGTACTAGAAGTTCTGGTGTCTGGTAAGGACAGTCTTCCTAATTTGTCTATATCCTCCTCCTTGGTATATACTCACATTATACCTATTTGGAGAAGCGCTCTCTGGAGTCTTCACTTGATCTTAGCCTAAATGCCAAGAAGCAATGTCTGGAGTCATACAGTAAGAGCATTAGTCCACCTGAGGGAATTCACCGTGGTGTTTGTGTACGTGTTGCTGGGGATCAAACCCAGGGCCTCATGCATGCCAGCTGAGTGCTCTATCACTGAGCTATGCACCGCCAGCCCCTTCATGATAGTAGCTCTAATGGGAGTAGTATATTCTAGTCATAAACTACTTCTGAATTTTACAGTCCTCTTACTGATATGGCTGAGATTTATAAATGATTGCCAAATGAATGAGGCCAAGGTCATGATTTAATTCTTTTATATTTCTTAAGTTCATAAAAAAGGAAGTCTCTTTCCAAATCGTCCATCAAGACACAAGAACTAACACAGTATTGGAAATGGCTTATTCCAACCCATCAGGGTTTGGAGGACTCTAAAATGTGTTCTTTTAATGATCAATCAATTGCATTTCCTTCATATAAAGAAAGCAGCTTGAATACACATTTACTTAGTAGAAATTACAGGACTAGAATGGATTTAGTCATACGAACTAACACCTATTAACCACTGGGAGGAGGTGGACTAGTTTGAGTTAATTTACCAACATCAAGAAATTCATGGCCAGCCGGGCGTGGTGGCGCACACTTGTAATCCCAGCATTTGGGAGGCTGAGACTGGAGGATCGCGGTTCGCGGACAGCCTCAGCTACTTAGTGAGGCCCTCTGCAACTCAGTGAGACCCGGTTTCAAAATAAAGAACAAAAAATAGGGCAGGGGGTGTAACTCAGAGGTCAAATGCCCCTGGGTTCCATCCTCAGACCCGCAAAAAAAAAAAAAAAAGAAAAAAAAGAAATTCATGGCCATCGGGCGTGGTGGCATACGCTTGTAATCCCTGCGTTTGGGAGATGGAGACAGGAGGATCGCACAGGTTCAAAGCCAGCGCGCTGGCGTAAGAGTCCTCTTTCCAAATAAAAATATAAAAAGTAGGTCTGGGAGTGTAGCCTGGAGGTAGAAGGGCTTCTAGGAACCCCAGTACCACCAAAAAAAGAAAGAAAGAAAGAAAAAAAAAAGATACACTCTTGGGCCTATTTTTTTTTTTTTTTTAATTTGGAAATAGGGTCTTACTAAGTTGCAGAGGGGCTCACTAAGTAGCTGAGGCTGGCCGTGAACCTGCAATCCTCTTGTCTTAGCCTACCAAGTACTGGGATTATAGGTATGTGCCACCATGCCCATCTCTAATTTTAAAATAGACATTCTCATAGAACAGGGATATTAATACCACCATCCTTTTTGCCTGCTCACATAAGGAATGCATTGTAAGAGGATAGACCATGAACAAATATTTTAAAATTTTATTTCAGAACTGTCTTTATGTACAGACATCATAAAAAAAATACACAGACATTGGATATTTTCCAAAGAATAGGAGCTGGAAATGTAAGGGCAATCAAAAGAACTGAAATTGTCCCAGAGAAGTTCTGAGGATCACTCTTCTTTAAATGTCCTTGATAACCTCTTCGAGTTCTTCCTTTGTGAACATGTGGAAATTCTGGCCAGGCTGCACGGTGGCTAGCTGGAAAGCAAACAGAGGGGTTTAGAAGCTGGGCTCGATTTCCCGCCTCTGGCCCCAGCAGTCTGGAGAGGGTGTGTGGTGATGCAGCTGTTCATTAGGAGCTAAGGGACCTGCTGTCCCAGCGATATCCTTTCCAGACAGCAGGGCCCTAAAATAGCTCTCTGACTACAAAATAAAAATTCTATTGACCAAATCTTCTATTTTGAGGTTAACTTAGCACATCATAGTTAACCAAATGCCTAGTATCATTGTTCCTTCTCGAAGTTACTTTAACAAGAATCACAAAAGCGCAGCAGCAAAGTACATGGACTCAATACTTTTTTTCTGTTAAAAGATGCCTTTAGAAATATATATACACTTTCTCTTTCCTCCCTCTCTCCCTTCCTTCATTCCTTCTTGTGGTACTGGGAATTGAAGCCATGGGTATTCTACCTCTGAGCTACACCTCCAGCCCTATTTTATTTTTATTTTTGAAACAGGATCTCTCTAGAGTTGCTTAGAGTCTCACTACTTGCTGAGGGTGGCCTTAAACCTGCAATCTTCCTGTCTCAGCCTACCAAGTACTGGGATTACAACCGTGTGCCACCACGCCCGGCTTCTTTTATATACTTTCAAGTTGAGTTTGTGTGTGTGATCTCAGGGTACTCAGCCACTCTGCGCCTCACTTCCTTATCTGTAAGATGGGGATAAAAAAATACTTATAGAGTACTTGTGAGGATTAAATGGTATGTGAAGAGTGTTTAAAACATTGCCTGGAACGTAAAAAACACCAAATAACTATTAACTATTATTGTTAGATATTTTTTCTAACATTGTCTATGTGGCAGCATAACAAAAAGTTTGTTTTTAACCAAAACTAACAGACTTCATCATCTCTGCTGATCACAATCTCATTATTTTGGGCAGTATTAGGAAAAGATGACACTTTGTATCTGCCCCAAAGCTTTTGTGTTTGTTTTAAAAGTCATTATATATTATATTGTCTTTTTTTTTTTTCTTTTTAACAAAACTTAATAGAACTTAAAAGTTGCCAGATAGAACTGGCATACTTCAGCCGGGCGTGGTGGCGCACGCTTGTAATCCCCACGCTTGGGAGGCTGAGACAAGAGGATCGCACGGGTTCGAAGCCAGCCTCAGCTACTTAGTGAGGCTCTCAACAATTTAGTGAGACCCTGTTTCCAAATAAAATATTAAATAGGTCTGGGAGTATAGCCTGGAAGTGGAAAGCTCCCAGGTTCCACCCCCTAGTACCACACACACACACACAAAATTGGCATACTTCAGTTGCATTTATTATTTTTCTGCCTCATCTATAAGTAAAGTTGGAGCAAAAAAAAAACAACAAAAAAAAACTATTGTACATCTTAAGACATCTGATAACCTAGTCTAGGAATAGATTTTTTAAAAAAATGTTCTCTTAAGCTGGCGTGATGGTGCACACTTAAAATCCCAGTATTTGTGAGGCTGAGACAGGAGGATCATAGGTTCAAAGACAGTCCAGGCAACTTATTGAGGCTCTCAGCAACCTAATGATACCCTGTTTCCAAATAAATAAAAGCGGGCTGGGGTGTAGATTGGAGGTAGAATGCCTCTGCGTTCAATCCCCAGGGTCCCCCAAAAAATGTTCTCCTAAAGCTTGTAGTCTTCTCTAGATTCTCCCCCAAGAATATATCCAATTACATAAAATATGAGGATATATTTTATATGTAGATGATGAGTTCTATTCCAAGGATACTTAAAAATATGTTTCTGCCACTTCTCTTTTAATGTCACTCTCAGAAGCAAACCCACCCAAAACATTACATGGCTAAAAAACAGAAGTTGGCTAAACTCTGAATAGAACAATCTTTTACAACCAAGATGCTGATAAATCAATACTCATAGGATTTGCGCCAAGTACTGCCTTCAGGAAGTTACTCATCCATAGATAAGTAAAAATAACCCCTTATATTTGCATGATAAATTTTGCATGATAAATACATTTACATAAGTTCATTACATACATTCATAATAAGCATGAAATGCATTTTTCTATTTATCTCTTACTTTCAAAAAATCTGTGAGGCAGGTAAAACAGGTATTTCCTTTCATTTATCCCACTGCTAATTTATGTACTATTTGCAGCCTTACTAGGAACTAGGAATCCAAAGATGAAGAAAGTCTGTTTTATTTACTAAGAGTGCTGCATGCCAAAATCTTTCCATGCCAGGCATATAACAGAGCTAAGCATCTGTAAAAAACTGACTTGGAGGAGTTCAGAAAGGCTTCAAGGAGAAGAAACTGAGTCGTATGTTAAAGCAGGACAAGAACCGTCAGACACTCCAGGAAAGGCAGGGCAGACTGAATGTGCACAATGCAGAGAAACACGAGACATGAGGTATTTGCAAAACAAGGTAATTCTGTATGGCTTGAACAAAGGTTGCATATGAAATATGAGATGAAATAGAGGAGGAGTAGGGAGGGGGTCAGAGCTCACAGGGAGTGAGTATCTATAATGGCTAAAAGTATAGGACCTCGCTGAGCGTGGTGGCACAGGCCTGCAATCCTAGTACTTGGGAGACTAGGAAAAGAGGACTGCAGGTTTGCATCCAGCCTCAGCTACTTAGTGGCACCTCCAAAATTCAGTGAGACCCTGTTTCAAAATAAGAAATGGAGCTCCGAGGTAGAATGTTCCTGGGTTCAATCCCCAGTATCACACACAAAAAAATATAGGACCAGCCGGGCATGGTATTGCATTTGGAAGGCTGAGACAGGAGGATCCGGGTTCACAGACAGCCTCAGCTACTTAGTGAGGCCCCTTGCAACTCAGTGAGACTTTTTCAAAATAAAGAATAAAAAAAATAGGGCTCGGGATGTAGCTCGGAGGTACAATCTTGTTGTAGGTATACACATATAAGGAAAAGTAGAGAATTAGTTGGGCATGGTGGCACATGCCCATAATCCCAGGGCGTGGGAGGCTGAGACAGAAGCATTGAAGGATCATGGCCAGCCTCAGCAACTTGTGAGGCCCTCTGCAACTGAATGACCCTATTGCAAAATAGAAAAAATAGGGCTAGGGGTATAGCTCAGAGGTAAAATGCTTCTGGGTTCAAACGAAAGAAAGAAAGAAAGAAAGAAAGAAAGAAAGAAAGAAAGAAAGAAAGAAAGAAAGAAAGAAAGAAAGAGAGAGAGAGAGAGAGAGAGAAAGAAAGAAAGAAAGAAAGAAAGAAAGAAAGAAAGAAAGAAAGAGAGAAAGCAAGCAAGCAAGCAAGCAGAGTATATTATTTCCAAAGTTCCAAATACTGTTCTAGTTTTTTTTTGCAGATCTGGGGATGGAACCCCAGGGACATTTGACCTCCGAGCTACACCACCGCCCTATTTTTTATTTTGAGACAGGGTCTCACTGAGTTGTAGAGGGCCTCACTAAGTAGCTGAGGCTGACTGCGAACCGCGATCCTCCATTCTCAGCCTCCGGAATTCTGGGATTACAAGTATGCGCCACCAAGCCCGGCTTGTTCTAGTCTCTTTAATCCATTAGATATAGTATATTGATTGTGAGGCTTGTTTAGCTCATGATCACTTTATTTTATTAAACCCTAATAGAGCCGGGTGTGGTGGTGCACATTTGTAATCCCAGTACTTGAGAGGCTGAGCCAGGAGGATCGCAGGTTCATGGCCAGCCTCAGCTACTTAGCGAGGCCTCCACAACTTAGCAAGACCCTGTTTCAAAATAAAGAATAAAAAATAGGGCTGGGGGTGTAGCTCAGAGGTAGAATGCCCCTAAATTAAATTACCAGTCACACACACACACACACACACACACACACACACACGAAAACTAATAGAAAATACCATTGAAGGCCGGGCGTGGTGGCGCACGCTTGTAATCCCCGCGCTTGGGAGGCAGAGACAGGAGGATCGCGCAGGTTCGAAGCCAGCCGTGCTGGCTTAGGAGACCCTGTTTCCAAAAATAAAATAGGTCTGAGAGTGTAGTCCGGAGATAGACGGGCTTCCAGGAACCCCAGTACCACCAAAAAAAAAAAAAAAAAAAAAAAAAAAACCATTGAAAATTCTATTGCAATTTCCACTTGCTTAACAAATTTGAGAACCTACTTATATACACTAAGTAACATGTTAGACACTGGGGAGAGAGCTGTGAAAATCAACTTTATGGAGGTATTATTTACATGCAGTGGAATGCATTCATTTTAATCTGCAGTTCGGCATATAAATTTGTCTTCTGGAATTTCATACAAATGAGTTATGTAATGTGTACTCTTTCATGTCAGACTCAGCATGATTTTGAAATTCATCCATGTTAGGCGTACCAGTTTTCTGCAACATTTTATTGCTCAGGGTTATTCCATCTATCCTTTACTGCTATGTCTCTTTCAAACGAAAGATATAGACATATTTTTACTGCCTCACCTCTATTACTTATCACTACATTTATTTTTGCTTTTTTTTTACTTCCCTGAGACTGCTCCATGCTGAGATAACTATTTGTCAGATTTGCTGGTCACTATTATTCGACCTTTCTGAAACACTCGCCTCAAATTTTTTTTTTTTTTTTGCCATACTGGGGATTGAACCTAGGGGCATTCTACTTCTGAGCTACACTCCCAGCCCTATTTTTTATTCTTTATTTTGGAACAGGGTTTCGCTGAGTTGCAGAATGCCTAAGTAGCTGAGGCTGTCCACGAACCACAATCCTCCTGCCTCAGGCTCCGAAAAGCTAGGATTACAAGCGTGTGTCACCATGCCGGGCTCTCTCACCTCAAATTTGACAGTTCTAAAATTAATATAATTATCTTTCCAGACAACTATTTTTTCTTCTTTCGTTTCTAATCTTGGTTGAGAACCCCACCAATGTACACGTCATTCACACCAGAAAACTGGAAGACATTGATTTCCCTTTCCTTTCCTTTTTTTTTTTTTGGTGGTACTGGGGTTCCTGGAAGCCCTTCTACCTCCGGGCTACACTCCCAGACCAGACCCCATTTTTATATTTTTATTTGGAAGCAGGGTCTCTTAAGCCAGCGCGGCTGACTTTGAACCTTCGTGATCCTCCTGTCTCCGCCTCCGAAGATCGGGTATTACAAGCGTGCGCCACCATGCCTGGCTGATTTCCCTTTCTTTTAATAAGTCATGTTTTAGCTGGGCATGGTGGTGCACACTTGTAATCCCAGCATTTGGGAGCAGAGATAGGAGGAATGCGGTTCTCGGACAGCCTCAGCTACTTAGTAAGGCCCTCCACAATTCAGTGAGACCGTTTCAAAATAAAGAATAAAAAATTGGGCAGGGGGTGTAGCTTGGAAGTCAAATGTCTCCAGACCCACCAAAAAAAGGTCATGTTTTGCCCCCTTATAATAAAATAGCCCTTTTCTCCATCCCTTTTCCCAGTGCTATCATTTGTTCAGGTTTCCCCACCACCATCTTTTTTTCTTACCTTGATATATTTTCAGAGGTTTCCTGGTCTTCCTGCCTATAGCCTTGCTTTTCTCCATATTAGTTCTTTTTTTTGTTTTTTTCCTTCCCTCATTCTCATTTGTATTACAGAGTGGATATTCTGGTTATTTTATCCTCTTTTTTTTAATACTGAAAATTGAACCAGCATTCTACCTCCAAGCTAAACCCTCAGCCCTTTTTAAAAATTATTTTGAGCCGGGCGTGGTGGCACATGCTGGTAATCCCTGTGCTTGGGAGGCTGAGACTGGAGGATCGCAGTTCGCGGACAGCCTCAGCTACTTAGTGAGGCCCTCCACAACTTAGTGAGATTCAAATTAAATAAAAGATAGGGCAGGGGGTGTAGCTCAGAGGTTGACTGCCCCTGGGTTCTGTCCCCAGACCCGCAAAAAAAAAAAAAAAAAAAAAAAAAAAAAAAGCCGGGCGTGGTGGTGCACATTTGTAATCCCCGCGCTTGGGAGGCTGAGACAGGAGGATCGCACGTGTTCAAAACCAGCCTCAGCTACTTAGTGAGGCTCTCAGCAACTTAGTGAGACCCTGCTTCCAAATAAAATATATAAAAAAAAGTCTGGGAGTATAGCCCGGAGGTAGAAAGCCTGTGGGTTCCACCCCCAGTACTACCAAAAAAAAAAAAAAAAAGGGCTGGCGGGTATAGCTCAGAGGCAAAACGTCCCTGGGTTTAATCTTCAGTAACACACACACACACACACACACACACACACACACACACACACACACTATTTATGAAATATTTTTTCCACTGAAGAACCTTATTTTAAACTCCCTTTTCTCCATTATTGCTCAAAAAATAAGTCAACCAGCCCTCACCACCCTCTCAAATTCCTTAGCTCCCCTATTCTAAGCCAGTCCCTTCTTTTAGTCAATTTTGTATCAAATTTTGCCCCTTTCATAAGAGACTATGAAACCTGGCTGTACTGGTGAGAAACTGACCACACACTCTCTCTGTACTTTCTACTCCTGTTCTTAACTAGCCAATCTCCTATCAGGGATGAATCCAGCCATCCATTTCTCATAAGTAAGGCTGACAAACATCCTGGTAGGTTGATTGGTTTAATTACTAATTTATGATTCAGAATCGTTTGGCCTTTAAGTTTTGTTTTTTTGAGGTACTGGAGATAAAACCCAGGGGCATTCTATCTCTGAGCTACATCCCCAGACCTATTTTTTTTTCTTTATTTTGAAACAGGGTCTCACTGAGTTGCAAAGGGCCTCACTAAGTAGTTGAGGCTGTCCTCAAACCATGATCCTTCTGTCTCAGCCTCCCAAAAAATGGGATTACAAGTGTGCACCACCACGCCAGGCTTGGCCTTTAAGTTTTTTAAGTGAAATTTAATATTCAGGCTGGGGATATAGCTTAAGAGTAAAGTGCTTGTCTAGCATACATACATGAGGCCTTGGATTGTATCCTCAGTACATCAATGGGGGAATATATATACATTTACATGTAAGTAAACATATAATGCACGCACACACACGCGCGCGCACGCACAATTTCCTCCTATCTATTCACAGCATTTCTAAGTAAGAATACGCACAATTTGGTCAGATTCAGCCCTCAGAGTTCCCTGTTATGCACAAAGCTGTTTACATTGAGCCTTTACAGACTCTTCCTGAAATACCGATGCCCCTCCTCTAGACATCAGCTCTCCAGGACACTTTCCCAGGGCTTTAGTCTAAGTCGCAGGTTTGCAAAGCAAGCTGTTCTTACTGCCATTATAAACATTTCGACTGCTTTATAGAAGTTGTATTGCAATCTGTATGTCCTCTACACCACGCAGCATACTATGTATCACTGGCATCTAGTAGTACCTGCCATAGAATGGACACTTGTATGATGAACTCATTCTGCTTTTTGAAACCAACTCCTTTGTTTGTAATATGCCTTCTCTCTTCTAGAACTTTCTCTTACTATCTGATCTCTACTTTTGCTTAACATTTTTCTATCTACTAGTTTCCTCAGTTTACAAAGTATTTAAGTCTTTCCCCATCCTTAAAGAGACAAAAGTCCTTTTTTAGCTCATACTAACGAATCTTCTTGAAACTGCAACATACTCCTGGTGTTTTTATCTCATCACTTCTCTTTCAGTCCAACTCACTGAATTCTGGCTTCTGACATTACCACAAAGCTGATTACTGAAATGCTACTGATAACCTGGCCCTATTTTTAAATTTTAATTAATTAATTAATTGGTACTGGGAATTGAACCCAGAGGCAATCTACTTCTGAGATACACCCCCAGCTCTCTTTTATTTTATTTTATTTATTTAATTTAAATTTTTTTTTTTTTTTGTGGTGGTACTGAGGGTGGAACCCAGAGGCTTTCTACCTTTGGGCTATACTCCCAGACCTATTTTATATTTTATTTGGAAATAGGGTCTCACTAATTTGCTGACAGCCTCACTAAGCAGCTGAGGCTGGCTTTGAACCTTTGTGATCCTCCTGTCTCAGCCTCCCAAGCTCAGCGCAGAGATTACAAACATATGCCACCACGCCCAGCTCTCTTTTATTTTTTAATTAAGAAAAAAAAATTGTGTGTGTGTGTGTTATTAGCGATAAAACCCAGGGGTCTTCTACATCTGGGCTACACTCCCAGACCTATTTATATTTTATTTGGAATCAGGGTTTCACTTAGTTGCTGAGAGCCTCACTAAGTAGCTGAGATTGGCTTCGAACCTGTGTAATCCTCCTTTCTCGGCCTCCCAAGTACTGGGATTACAGGCATGTGCCACCATGCCTGGCTCTCTTTTATTTTTATTTGGAAAAAAAGATCTCACTAAGTTGCTGGGGTTGTCTTGGAATCTGTGATCCTCCTGTCTCAGCCTCCCAAGTACTGGCAGGTGTCACCATGCCCCACTCTTATTTTTTTCTTTTGAAACAGGGTGTCCCTAACTTGCTGAGGCTGGCTTTATACCTTCAATCTTCCTGTCTCAGCCTTCTAAGTACTAGGAATCCAGGCATGCACCACCATGCCCAGCAAGATGTGATTTTCTTGATCTATTCGATCTTCATCAATGGGAATTATGATATCTGAAAAAAAAGTAAGATAGAAAAATACCTCTATGTTAGTTGCATTCAGCTTCTCCTCCATTACTTGTTTGAGGATGATCAGTGAAGATTTGATGGCTTCTTTCAGTGTCATAGACTTGAAACAAAGAAGATGGGAAGATGAGCCATTAATTGTACATAATCTCTCCTTCCTTTAGAGATTTCCCCTTTACCTCGCTGAAGATATGATTTAGTAAATATTAACAAATCAAACATCTTTTTTTGTATAGCACATTATAAGTATCTTCAAAATTCAAGTAAATGTGATGGGCGGGGTGGCGCATGCTTGTAATCTCCGCGCTTGGGAGGCGGAGACAGGAGGATCGCGCTGGCTTAAGAGACCCTGTTTCCAAATAAAAAAGTATAAAAAAAAGTATAAAATAGGTCTGGAAGCGTAGCCCAGAGGTAGAAGGGTTTCCAGGAACCCCAGTACCACCAAAAAAGAAAAAAAATAAAAAATAAATATTCAAGTAAATGTTAAGAAAGTATACTCTATTTATTCAGAAAGAAATAAAATCCTTATTTTGAGCCACAGTCACCAATTTTCATACAGTAAATGATCTTTGAAAAGGAAAGGGCCATACTTCTCTAGTGTACATCTGAATTTAGCATTAAATTTAGAAACAAAATGGGCAATATATTAAGAATAATAATACCTAAATGATATAAAAATGCAGTCCAACCATTTAGAAAATCCACTCTCTTTATACCTGACCTGTACCTAAATTTCTCCGCATGTACGCATGTATAAACAACACTACAGGCATACCTTATGGTTTTTTTTTTGTTGTTGTTTTTTGTTTTTTGTTTTTTGAGATACTAGGGACTGAACCCCAGGGGCATTCTACCTTTGACCTATTAATTTAAAACAGAATCTTGCTAAGTTACTTCCATACTGCCCTAAGCCTGCAATCTTTCTATCTTAATGTGTCACGTACTAGGATTAGAGGTGTGCACCCTACCACATCCAGCTTCATGTTTTGTTTTACTGCATTTAGTAGATCTGTGGCAACCCTGTATTGATCGAATCCACTGTCAAAACGTTTTCCCACCCGGGCGTGGCAGTGCACACTTGTAATCCCAGCATTTGGGAGGCTGAGAGGGGAGGATAGCGGTTTGTGGACAGCCTCTTAGTGAGGCCCTTTGCAACTTAGTGAGACCCTGTTTCAAAATAAAGAATAAAAAAAAAAAAAAAAATAGGGCTGGAGGTGTAGCTCAGAGGTAGAATGCCCCTGGGTTCCAACCCCAGTACCGGAAAAAAAAAAAAAAAAAAAAAAAGGAAAACATTTTCCCAGCTGCATGTGCTCGCTCCCTGTCTCTGTATCACCCTGGTAATCCTCACATTTTAAACTTCATTAGTAGTACATTTGGTGACCTGTTATCGGGACCTTTGGTGTTACTATGGTAACTACTTTGGAATGCCACAAGCAAAGTGATGTTCTGATTGTTCCCTGACCATCTATTACTCCACCCTGTTCACTCTTCTTAGGCCCCCCTATTCCCTAAGACACTACAGTACTAAAATTGGGCCAACTGACAGCTCTATAATAGCCTCAAAGTATTCAAGTAAAAGGAATAGCCATACATTTCTACCTTAAATAAAAAACTAGAAATGATTAAGCTTTGTGAAGAAAGCACACTGAAAGCCAACACAGGCTAAAAGCTAGTAGGCATCTTGTGCCAGTTTGGCAAAGTTGTAAGCAGAGGAAAAGCCCTTAATGGAAATTAAAAGTGTTACCTCAGTGAATATATGAATGATAAAAAAGTGAGACAGCTTTATTGTTGATATGGAGAAAGTTTTAGTGGTCTGGATATATCAAATCAGCTGCCATATTCCCTTAAACCAAAATCTAATCCAGAGCAAGCCCTGAATTCTTTTCAACTCTATGTAGCATGAGTGGTTAAGGAAGCTACAGAAGAAAAGGGTCTAAAGCTAGCAGAGACTGATTATGACATTTAAGGAAAGAAGCCATCTCCATAATATAAAGTACAAGATGAAGCAAGTGCCGGCGGGAGGGGCAGAAGCAAGTTACCAGATCTAGCTGCTATCACTGAGATAGGGGCCACAAGGACAAACAGATTTTCAGAGTAGACCAAACAGCCTCACACTGGAAGATACCATCTAGAAATTCATAGCTGGAGAGAAATTTCACAGCCCAACTTCATAGCTTCTAAGAACAGGCTGACTTTCTCAGCAGGTCCAATGTAGCTGGTAACTTTAAGTTGAACCCAGTGCTCATTTACCATTCTAAAAATTGTTGGGCCCTCGAGGAGGACAGGGTCTCACTAAGTTCTGAAGGGCCTAAGTTGCTGAGCTGGCCACACACCTGTGATCCTCCTGTCTAAGCCTACCAAGTACTGGGATTGCAGGTGTGCACCACCATGCCTGGCTTGCTTATCCTCTTTATTTTTATTTTTTTGATGTACTGGGAATTGAACCCAGGGGCATTCTACCTCCAACCTATACCCCAGCCCCAGTTTTTATTCTTTATTTTGAAACAGGGTCTCACCATGTTGCAGAGGGCCTCACCAAGTAGCTAAGGCTGGCTGTGAACCTGCAATCCTGTGTCAGCCTCCCAAGTACTGGGCGGTTTACCCTCTTTAAATGGAGCAAAAAACCCTAGATGACAGCACATCTATTTACAGAGTTTACCGAATACACTAAGCCTGTTATTGAGACACACTGCTCACAAAAAAAGATTCCTTTCAAAATTTTACCACTCATTGACAATGTTCCTGGTCACCCAAGAACACTAATGGAGGTTCACAATGAAATTAATGTTTTCATGCCTGCCAACATAACATCCATTCTGTGGCTCACAGGGCAAGGAATTATTTCAACTTTCAAGTCTTATTATTTAAGAAATATATCTTGTAAGGCTATAGCTGCCTAAGATAGGAATTCCTCTGATGGATCTGGGCAAAGTAAATTAATCATCTCCTGGAAAGGATTTACCATTCTGGATTTCATTAAGAACATTCATGATATAAGAGACAAGGTCAAAATATCAAAATTAACTGGAGTTTGAAAGAAGTTTATCCAGCCATCATGGATGAAAGCAACTAGAGACAGAAGTGGAGCCCAAAAATGTGACTGAATTGCTGCAATCCCCAAAGATTCTTTTACTTTCTTTCTTTTTTTTGTACTGAGATCGAATCCAGTGGCATTCACCTCTGAGCTACACTCTTCAGCCCCTTTTTTATTGAGACAGGACATCACTGAGTTGCTAGAACTGGCTTCAAACCTCCAGTTTCAGCCTCCTAAGTACTGGGATTATGGGCATGTGCCACCATGCCCAGCTCATAATAAAAACTTTTTAACAAATGAGAAGCTGCTCCTTTTTTAAAAAATTAATTACCTAATTATTATTATTTTTATGTGTATATGTGGCAGGGCACTGGAGATGGAACTCAGGGGTGTACTGAACTACAGCCTTTTTTTACCCCCTTCAAACAGAGTCTCACTAAATTGTTGAGGGCCTCACTAAGTTGTTGTGGCTGGCCTCAAACCTGTAATCCTCCCCTTTCAGCCTCCCAAGTACTGGAATTACAGGTATGAGCAACCCTGCCCATCAAGAACTTGCTTCTTAAGGATGTACAAAGAAAGTAGGTTTTTTTTTTTTTAATTTAAAGAAGTTTATTAGAAAGATAGAAATACAGAAAAAGGAAATACAGCCCTATGCCAAACTGGCATGGGGGCAGTGACTCGAAATGAATACACCCGAAAGTAGTTTCTTGAGATAGAATCCACTCTTGATGAAGATGCTGTGAACGTTGTGAAATGAAAGCACATTATTTAGAATAACACATAAACTTAAGCCACAGAACTTCTTTCAACATTACAATCTTCTCAAGCTGTACTGGTGCTTTATCAGCTTAGTTTATTATACCTTGACTTAAAAAGTAATATAAGTTCTGAGAATGCTTAATTACCTTGTGGTAAACTTCTTGCAAAGAGCTCTGGGCACCCTCTGAAGCAGAGCCAATCGCTCTAGCATCACACTGTACAAAAGTCCCAGAAGGGTCCATATGAAACCTGCAAAACACCCAAAAGGAAGACTGCTTAAGTCTTATTTTTTAAATGTCTTACTTTTTAAAAATGCGCATTTTTAAAAAGTATAAATGTTTGGCCTTATAGCAAGAAAATGCCCCTGGACTACTAAAGCAAAAGCTCCAAAAGACATTTTATGTTTTGAGAAAGTAGATTCTTTTGGGGGGACTGGGACAGACCTCCAGGCATTTTACCTCCAAGCTACACCCCCAGCCCTTTTTTTATTCTTTTTATTTTGAAAGAGGGTCTGACTTGCCAAGGGCCTCTCTAAGTAGCTGAGGCTGGCTGAGAACTGCAATCCTCCTGTCTCAGCCTCCCAAATGCTGGGATTACAAGTGTGTGCCACCATGCCCAGCGAAAGTACATCTTTTAAAAGGATTTAAGAGTCGGGCATAAACAAGGCATGGTGGTGCACGCTTCTAATCCCAATACTTGGGAGGCTGAGATAGGAGAATCACAGGTTCTTGACCAGCCTTAGCTAATTGTGAGACCCTCCACAACTCAGTGAGACCCTGTTACAAAATAAAGAATAAAAAATAGGTCTAGGACTAGGGGTGTCACTTGGAAGTAGAATGTCCCTGAGTTCTACTACTGAAAAAAAAAAAAAAGGTCAAGCATGGTGACACACACTTATAATCCCAGTACTTGGGAGGTTGAGACAGGGGAATCACAGGATCACAGCCAACCTCAACAACTTAGTGAGGACCTCCACAACCTAGTAAGACCCTGTTTCAAAATTAAAATAGGGCTGAGGGTGTAGCTCAGAGGTAAAAGAATGCCCCTGGGTTCAACCCCTACTACCATAAAAATGAATAAATAACTGAAGAAAATTCCTAACTTCAAGATTTATAAGTACAGTACAATATATATAACTATGACACTTATGTTTGCCTAATTAATAATATTTGAGAATGAGGAGCAGATCAACACTTCAAAGAAAAGCTCTAAGATATCTCCTGACTTGAGTAACAAAGTTACTTCTAATTCTTCCCAGAATGTGCACTGGTCCCAATGGGGGTTCTTTACAGACTCCAAATTTGTTTTATAAGTAGCATAGAATTGTCAGGTGTGGTGGTGCATGCCTCTAATTTCAGTATTTGAGAGGTTGAGACAGAAGGACTGCAGGTTTGAGGACAGCCTCAGCAAATAGCCAGATTTTCATCAACCTCGTGAGACCCGGTTTCAAAGTAAAAAATTGGGCTGGGTAGAGCTTGAAGGTACAGTGCCTCTGGGTTCAATCCACAGTACCAAATAAAACAAACAGCACAGAATCAACAAACTTTAGGGTTAGAAGCCCTTCTATTTTTCTAACTCTATGATAATCTTCTGAGTTTTGAGTTAATGTAAACTCTCAGTTCCCACTCCAAATTAAAATAATTACCATCCTCACCCCAATAGCAGAACAACACAGGCAAAAATGGTACTCACAGCTGGGGTCCTTTCTCATCAACTCCTCCAAACAAGAGTGCTACTCCAAAGGGACGAGACTAGAACCAAAAAGCAAGAGGTACTATGATATGATAAGTGGCCAGAATAAGAGGGTAAGAGGGGCTGCTGCCAGGAATGGAGCATACTCTGTAATCTCAGCACTTGGGAGGCTAAGACAGGAGGATCGCAGGTTCGAAGTCAGCCTAAACAACTTAGTGAGGCTATCAGCAACTTAGCGAGACCCTATTTCCAAATAAAAATTTAAAAATTGGTCTTGGGGTAAAGCTCAGAGGTAGAATGCCCCTGAGCTAAATCCCCAGCACCATAAAAAAGGTGAGGGAGGGCTGAAAAAGGCATGCACAGAGGACAAATGTCCTAAGCCCTACTGAACAGTAAGTAACATGACACAAGCATCACACTCACCATGGCGCCTGGATCCGCATCCTCTTCTCCAAACTGCAGGGCGAGATTAGACACAGCCTGGGTCACACTCTCCACTGTCATTGTCTCGTTGTAGGTAAACCAGTGGTTCTAGAAGATCAAAGAATGGCACACACTGCTAATAAGATGAGCAATAAAGCAGGTCATCACAACACTCCTCCCTTTGAACTGTGGCTGGAAACTGATGGCTCGAGTATGTTTTTCCATATTAATATTAGAAACTGGCTGCTTGGAACCATGAGAAGAAAAAGGGCTACAGAAATAAGCAAATCAAAAGGGCTCTGAGAGAAGACTGAACTAGAGTATTATTCTCTTGAAAAATAGGGTAAACCCTAAAAGCTTACTCTTTCTACCGAGTTTAGTCTTTTTACAAAATGAATGCAACAATCAAGCACCACTTTCTCTCAAAGACCTATTTTGCCAGGCGTCGTGGTGCAAGAAAAAGAAAAGAGGACTGTAGCTCAGAGGTAGAATTCCCCTGTGTCCAACCCCAGTGCCAAAAATAAAAAATAAAAAGTTTTTAGAAGCTGGGCGTGGTGGAGCATGCTTGTAATGCCAGCATTCAGGAGGTTGAGAAGGGAAGACTGCGGTTCACGGACAGCCTCAGCTACGTAGCGAGGCCCTTCGCAACTCAGTGAAACCCTATTTCAAAAATAAAAGAGACTAAAGACCCTATCTTATCATTCTGCTACTCTCAGTAAATCACTCTTCTTAACCAGTACTTACCCTACTCTCCAGGTCACAGGTATTCAGCTTAAAAAACAATATAAGCCCAGTATTTCTAACAAGTATTTGTCACCTGGTACGAGTCGTTATTTACCAGGGCAGAGCAACTTCTTACAAGACTAGTAAGAAAGGCAAGTGGAGGGAAAATGTCCTTTAACTATGACCACCTCCTGCCAAGGCACTCCCAGTCAATCAGGGAACAGAGCGCAGTGTAACACGTGTTTTATGTAAGGCAAACCCAGAAGAAGCAAGAGATGGACTAGAGCTTCCTTGAAGCTGCAATGATTAGATGGCTAAACCCTAAGCCCTGGGAAATTGTAACAAAATTCTACCCAAAAGGACTCCCAAGAACCACATCTAATATTAACATACAGCTGCAATGCTGCTCCAGCACTATTTCATCACTGAACAAGGAACTCAAGCATCATAGTAAAAAGGAGAGAAGATGCCCATTTTACCTGTGTTTCCACTCTGGCCTTATCGATTAATGTCTTAGCATCAGCAATTAGCCCACTCATAGCACAACCTGCAATACAAAAGCAGCAGTGACCCAGTGGTCAAATTTTTATCGATCTTTCTTATACACTCAAGAAATAATGAAATTCTGGAGTGAAACCATGGCAGCAATCCCAGGGCAACAAGCAAATAATCAAAATATCCCACAATGACACAGAAGTCCAAATGATAAGGTAGAAGACGGACAATTTCCACATATTATCATCTCTAAAAATCCCTTTAACACTCTTTGTAGGCCATGATGAACTAAACAAACACCAACAGCTCAACCTGAGAAACAAAAAAAGAAAACTATGGGCTACAGTAGAAGACCTTGGGAATAATTATCAAAAGCCTTTTCACTTCCGTGTCCCAAACAAACCATCTAACTATATTGAAAGTTTGCTTGATGGTCCAGGATGCCAAGGTTATGGCTAGAACTGTTACTTATATGCCATGACTTAAACCTAAATCTCATCCTATGTTTCTCTCTAGATGTCAGATCTAAAAAGCCAGTGATCCCCTTAATACTTCTATCTGGATATAGCACTCACTTAGCCATCCATTTCCCTTCTATACTTCATCTTCTTCCTTGGCCATCACAACCAATCAGATCCCAAGTTCTACTAGTCTCTACCTGACTGACCCGTCTGGCACGAGTCTTTTCCTCTCCATTTTCTGGTCACTGCCTTAGTTAAAGCCTTCATTATCCCTTTGTTAGGACTATTAAAACATTTCTGAACTGGTCTCCTTGCCTCCAGTCTCAGCCTCCTTCAGCTTACCTTTAACACTGTTATCAGAGTGGTCTTTCTAAAATTATAATGGGATATATTACCTCACGGCTTAAAACTTTCCCCATCAGTGCAAGGATCAAGCCTAAGCTTTTTAGCAAGGTGAAAAATGACTTAGACACTCTTGACCCAGATTCATATCTTATGCCTTAGCTCCCAGTCATCCTAACACGCTGTGCCATTATATTTTATACCACTATAGCTTTGTTCATTTCTATTCCTTCTTACTAGAATGTTTTCCTCTGCTATACTCAGACATTTATTTGCCTAGCAAACACTTCCTATCTTCCAGATTGAGACTCGGCGTAAGCATCACCTTTATGGAATCTTTTTCTGAAAATTCCACTATCACTCATCCCAGGAAAAATTAGAGCACACATTAGAGCCTTTTTTTTTTTTTTTTTTTGGTGGTACTGAGGATGGAACCCAAGGCATTCTACCTCCACGCCTACTCCAGCCCTATTTTTTATTCTTTATTTTAAAACAGGGTTTCACTGAGTTGCAAAGGACCTCACTAAGCAATAGCTAAGGCTATCCTTGAAACCGCAATCCTGTCTCAGCCTCCTAAATGCTGGGAATACAAGCACGCACCACCACATCCCTTTCTTAACACCTATAACAAAACTATATTTACTTATTTACATGTCCAGCACCACAATTAACAGTAGACTCTAGTAGACAAAGACCACGTCTTATTCTTGTCTGTGTCCTTGATGTCTAGCACAATATATTTGTCTATTTGTTGAAGTGGCACTGACCTACCTCCAAAAGATAGGAGACTTGAGATAAAGTAGACACATGTTCTAACTGAAAAAGAGTAAATCTGTTTGTTTCTAAGAATGAGATAATACCATTTTCCCATGGTCACCAGGGTATCTGGTTCTTTTGTTTTCAGGCAATTAATTATATTACCAACGTTTCAATAATTAAGATGACTAGATAGGAAAATTTGAATAGCCAACTCAAATGCCATGGCATAAATATATATAACCCTATAATTGCAGAACTATATACCCTGACATTGTAGAAGCAATGAGAATTATACTAAAGACCAAAGAAGGGGAAGGAAGAGACAGGAGGAAAAAGACTGACTTGATCAGTTTATCATTCTTAGAACTCTCTGAACCTTGAATACTTCAAAGATCCTCGAGACTTCCTCTCTTCTCAGTGGACACTCTCCCTCCAACACAGGATGCTCTGCTCCTGGTGGCCTCCTACCAGGGCTAACAGTGAAGCCCAGCCATCACTGTAAACTAGCCTATGACTCAATCTTTACATACATCAACCACCATCGTATCTGCCAAGTCCAAATTTGAGGGAGGGCTGGGGGTATTCCTCAGTGGTAAAATGTTTGGTTAACATGCAAGAGACTATGGGTTCAAGTCCTAGAACTACAAAAGATAAACGGGAGGGAGACAGGCATTTCTGGGAGTAGGTTTAACATAAATGAGCCCTGCAGATGCTACTTCTCAGTTTGCACACTGGCCTACTGCCTGGAAAACGACAGCTAACCAGGGGAGACAAAAATTCATGTAATGAACCTGCCCTGGAACATCCACAAGACAAATTAAGCTGGGTGTGGTGGCACATGCTTGTAATCCCAGCATTTGGGAGGCTGAGACAGGAGGATCACAGTTCACGGACAGCCGCAGCTACTTAGTGAGGCCCTTTGCAACTCAGTGAGACCCCATTTCAAAATAAATAATTTTTTAAAAAAAGGCTAGGGGTATAGTTCGAGGTAGATTGCCCCTGGACCACAAAAAAAAAAAAAAAAAAAAAAAAAGACAAATTAACCCAGCCTGGGTCCTACAGAACAGCTTTCCCCTACTCCTTACCTATATGGGCATCAATTTCTACAATTTTCTCAATGCTGCTAGGTTCCATGAGTGGAGAGGTAATTCTCTTCTCCACAGCTAGGCATACACCTTCTGATGTCTGGATCCCAATGGCTGTAGAACCAAGCTAAAAAGAAATATGTTATGTTACCATGTACAAGTCAAAGAATAGTCTCACCACATACTCACCAAAAGTCTCTGTATATCATCACAAAACAGAAGCTTCAATTATCCACATTTAATATGCACAGAGGACAAGAAGCACCCTAATAAGTAATTTCTTGTCAATAGCAAGAAAACTGATTTGCACAATTTTGTGCTTCTAAAGAGAAAGTCCAGCTGGGTGTGGTGGTTCACCCTTGTAATTTTAATAGCTGGGAGGCTGAGACAGGAAGACCGCAGGTTCAAGGCCAATCTCAGCAACTTAGTGAGAACCTCCACAACTTAGACACTATTTGAAAATAAAAATAGGACTGAGGGCATAGCATGGAGGTAGAATGCTTATAGGTTTAATTCCCGTACCACACCCACCCCCACCCCCCAAAAAAAGGAATTACAACAAGGTCTTGAAAACATCTGAAAAGGCCAGGCGTGGAGGCACATGCTTGTAATACCAGTACTGGAAAGGCTGAAATGGGAGGATTGTAGATTCAAAACCAGCCTCAGGAACTTAGCGAGGCTCTCAGCAACTTAGCAAGATCCTGCTTCCAAATAAAAAATAAAACAGGTCTGGAGTATAGCCTGGAGTAGAATGCCCTGGGTTCCATTCCCAGTACCTCTCCACACATACACAAAATAAATAAAATAATGTAAACAGAGCAGGCAAGAAAGAAATAAAACTCTAATTATTTTTTCTGGACCTTGTCCATTTTCACCTTTGTCATCTAAATTTGTCCCAAAAGGTAATACTTCCTAAACTTGTATGGTCTCCAGAAAAGAAAAGAGAAGAGGAAAAAAGAGAGAGGGAAGAGAAAAAAATCACCATCATCAACAACATTAGCATACTAAGTGTGTGTGTGTGTGTGTGTGTGTGTGTGTTAGTGTGTTACTGGGGATAGAACTTGGGGGCATTCACCCACATAGCTACACCACCAGCTCTATTTTAGTTTTTTATTTTAAAACAGGGTCTCACTAACTTGCAGAGGACCTAAGTTGCTGAGGCTGTCTCAGCCTCCCAAGTACTAGGATTACATACAAGTATGTGCCACCACGCCTAGCTTAAAATACTAGTTTAAGAGCCAAGAGGATCGTGGTTCGCGGACAGCCTCAGCTACTTAATGAGGACCTCTGCAACTTAGTGAGACCCTATTTCAAAATAAAGAATACAAAATAGGGCAAGGGGTGTAGCTTGAAGGTCAACTGCCCCTGGGTTCCATCCCTAGACCTGTAAAAAAAACCCCCAAAAACTAGTTTAATAGACACTTTACAAAAAGAAGAGATACAAATGGCCAATAAATACGTGAAAAAATGTTCAACATCATTAGTAATCAGAAAAATGCAAACCAAAACTACACTGAGATTCCATCTAATCCCAGTCAGAATGGCAGTCACCAAGAAGACAAAAAACAATAAATGTTGGTAAGGATTTGGGGAAATTGGAACTCTTCTACACTGTTGATAGAACTGCAAATTAGTACAGCCACTATGGAGATCACTGTGGAGATTCCTCAGAAAACTGGGAATGTATCCACCATATAATCCAGTTATACCATTCCTGGGCATCTTTCCCAAGGGGCTGAAATCAGAGAACTACAGTAATACATGCATACCCATGTTCATAGCAGCATAATTCACAATAGCCAAATAATGGAACCAACCTAGGTATCCACCAACAGATAAGTAGATTACAAAATTATGGAATATGCACACAATGGAATTCTACTCAGCAATAAAGAACAAAATGTCATTTGCAAGAAAACCTGAAGAACATTATGTTAAGTGAGATCAGCTAGTCATAGAAGGTCAAGGGTCATATGTTTTCTCTAAATGTGCAAGCTAGGAAGTAATTGGGATACCAAAGGGACTCCAGGTAAGAGAGGAGAAACCTCAGTAGAACCAGGGAGGTGGTCCAGGGGGAGGACGGGGGAAAGAGTAAGGTTCATTAATAGAATTACTACCACTGACTATGTATACATATGTGAAAATACCAATTTCAACCTCAGTACTCTGTACTGGAAGGGGGAGGCAGCAGGGGCAGGGGGACGGCACCAAGTGCTGTGTGCATGTATAACATTGTCAATATTATTTACATTATGATGTGAAACTACAATGCACCAATAAAAACATTTAAAAAATGGAACAATTTTTTTTGTGTGTGTGTGTGGTACTGGGATGGAACCCAGGAGCAATCTACCTTTGAGCTATACCCCCAGTCCTATGTTTTATTCCTTATTTTGAAACAGGGTCTCACTGAGTTTCAAAGGGCCTCACTAAGTAGTAGCTGAGGCTGTCCTCCAACCACGATCCTCTTGTGGATTACAAGTGTGAGCCACTATGTCCAGCTTATACAGATTATTATTATTATTAATTTTTTTTTTTTGGTGGTACTGGGGATGGAACCCAGGGGCATTGTACCTCCGAGCTACATACGCCTATTATATTATTTTCTAAACAGGGTTTTGCTAAGTTGTCCCATGCTGGCCTTGAACCTGTAGATACAGCCCAACCCATCTGCTCATGCCACATGATGGCCTACCTTTGTACCTCTGCTAAAGCTATCTCCCTAGAATACATTCTTCCTTCTGCCCCTTCAAATTCCGCATTACTCACAGATTTCCATGATGTTGCGCTCTCCTCTGAATTCCTATTATGTTTAGTTAGTTCTATAAAGCAATGACCGGCCAAGTGTGAGTATCAGACTTGGGCCTGTTATTGCAAAAAAGTTCCGAAGAATTCCTTGAAATCTTTATGTACAACATACTTAACATGTTTGCAGACTGAGTGATCACGTTTCATACATGTTACTTTCAAATGCATAAAGCTGCGACTTTCCTTAGAAATATTATATATACCACTCTTTACCAAGTATTTATTTTTTATTATTATTATTATTATTATTATTATTATTATTATTATTATTATTATGTGGTACTGGGGTTCCTGGAGGCCCTTCTACCTCCAGGCTACACTCCCAGACCTATTTTTACATTTTTATTTGGAAACAGGGTCTCCTAAGCCAGCGCACGTATCTGGCTTTGAACCTGCACGATCCTCCTGTCTCTGCCTCCCAAGAGCAGGGATTACAAGCGTGTGCCACCATGCCCGGCTTTTGCAAAGTATTTAAATCAATGAATACATTCATAACTATAGGAGATGAACTGTAAAAAAAAATCTTATGTAAGCCGGGCATGGTAGCGCACGCTTGTAATCCCCACGCATGGGAGGCAGAGACAAGAGGATCGCACAGTTTTGAAGACAGCCTTGCTGGCTTAAGAGACCCTGTTTCCAAATAAAATATAAAATAGGTCTGGAAGTGTAGCCCAGAGGTAGAAGGGTTCCATCCCCAGTACCACCAAAAAAAAAAAAAAAAAAAAAAAAAAAAAAAAAAATCTTATGTAAAAAAAAAAAAATCAATGTTCTTGCTTTTAATTAAAGATACAGATTGAGTACATATATTAGGTGTACCCTCCTCAAATCTGTTAATCTAAGATTAAAGGGTTTAAAAAATAGACAAAAGCTGGGCCTGTGGCCACACAACACATGTACTTGGGAGGTTGAGATAGAAAGATTGCAGGTTCAAGGCCAGCATGGGATAACTTAGCAAAACCCTGTTTAGAAAAATAATATAATAGGCGTATGGGGTATAGCTCACAGGCTCACAGGTAGAACACTCCTGGATTCCATTCCTACAAAAACAAAGTAAACTTTAAACACACACACAAGCATATATCTAAAAAGGCAAAAAGAACTGGAGCAGACAAAAGTAATAAAATTCTGAGGCTAGCTAAAAAGATAGGCAGGTGTGATGGTACACACTTGTAATCTCAGTACTTGGGAGGCTGAGATAGGAAGATCACAGGTTCACAGCCAACCTCAGCTACTTACTGAGGCCCCGTTTCAAAATAAAAACTTAGAGGAGGGCTGGGGGTGTATCTCAGAGGTAGAATGCCCCTGGGTTCGACCCCTACTACACCAAGGTTAGTGATAATTAACCTGATTTTTATCACAGGACTCCAAAAACTGAAATGCTGACAACCAAGATTTCTGAAATTGGAAATGAAGGAGAAGCTAAAAACTGTAAGAGAGTTCAATACCTACTTAAACAGACTCCCAGACCCCATCCTTTATTATGCTATAGTTACATGATAACCCCTAACCCCACACCTGAAGGAGACTGCAGGCTTATTCTCTGAAGAAGGTAAAGCAGTACAATCTTTGGGGTACAGGACACTCAGCACAGGCAAAGGGGGAGTACAAGACCAAAACCCAGGCAAATGAGTAAAAATACACAAACCTAATGTTCAAAAACCCAACCATTTTTCCCCCACTCAGCTCTTAGAGGCTTGCAATCAGAATACCTCTTGGCATAAATGAAGAGGCAGTTTTCTCTAAAAGCAGTGGTTTTTAAACTATGGCCAAATTCACACTAAGAAACACATTAATGCTCTATTTGTCTTACAGAGAAAATATTCCTCATGACTACTAATTGATTTCAATATCCATAAATAGGTTGCGACCTGCAGTTTGAAAAAAACATACCTCTAAAACCAGACCGGTTTAAGAGAATTTATCTATTTTTTATATATTTTTACTGGTGCATTATAGTCTTTTATCATAATATAGTTCAAAGTAATAGGGACAGACATGCACATAGCACTTGGTGAGTTTTCCCCTGGCTCCCTCCCTACTTTCTCCCCTTCCCCATACACAATATTGAGATTAAGCATTAGTAATTTCATATATGTATATAACATTAGCAGAAGCATTTCCTTCCTTAACCCCCACTAGGCCTCCTCCATGCTCTACTGGGGTTTCCAGAGGAAATAATTTTAAAGCAAAATTAGAAAAGAAAAATTCCTGAAGAAAAATATTTCACCCATAAAACAAGAACAGAATGCTAGCCAGGTGTGATGGTACACACTTGTAACCTCGGTACTTGAGAGGCTGAGATAGGAGGACTGCAAGTTCAAAGCCAGCTTCAGCTACTCAGTAAGGTCCTCCACAACTTAGTGAGACTGTTTCAAAATAAAAACCAAAGCCAGACGTGGTGGTGGCACATTCTCATAGTCCTAGTTCTTGGGAGGCCGAGACGGGATGATCGCAGGTTTGAGGACAGCTTCAAAAACATAGTGAAGCTCTCAGCAACCTAGAAAGACCCTGTTTCCAAATAAGAAAATTGGTCTGGGGTTTAGCTCAGAGGTAGAATGCCTCTGGAATTCAATTTCCAGTACTACACACACACACACACACACACACACACACACACACACACACACAAATTAATTAATTAAAAAATAGGGCTGGAGGTATAGCTCAGAGGTCAAATGTCCCTGGGCTCAATATTCTGTACAGCAAATAACAAAAAATAAAAAAAGGAGCAGAATACTAATAACAATGAGAGATACTACTTGGGGGGGCTGAGAGAAGAGGATCGCAGGTTGAAAGCCAGCCTCAACTACTTAGTGAGGCACATCACAACTTAGTGAGTCCCTGTTTCAAAACAAGGAATAAAAAAATAGGGCCGGGGGTATGGTAGAATGATCCTGGGTTCAATCTCTACCGAGTACCCACCCCCCCAAAAAAAAGAATGAGAAGTACTACTGGGTGTATAGAAGTACAGTGCTTGCCTGGCATGAGTAAGGCCTGGGTTTAATTCCCAGCACTGGGAAGGGAGGGAAGGGGAGGTGAGGAGAAAGAAAGGGAGGAAGAAAAACAAGCTTAGAATTTTAAAATACTTCATGAGCCGGGTGTGGTGGTACATCCTTGTAATCCCAGCATTTGGGAGTTTGAGACAGGAGGATCACCGTTCTTAAAAAGCCTCAGCTAAATACTTGGTGAGCCCCTTTGCAACTCAGTGAGAACCTGTTTCAAAATAAAGAGTCGGGCGTGGTGGCGCATGCTTGTAATCCCAGCACTTGGGAGGTGGAGACAGGGGGATCCTCCTGGTCTGAAGCCTGCCGTGCTGGCTTAAGAGACCCTGTTTCCAAATAAAAATATAAAATAGGTATGGGAGTGTAGCCCGGAGGTAGAAGTGTTTCCAGGAACCCCAGTACCACAAATAAAATAAAATAAAATAGAATAAAAAAGGGCTGGGGGTGTAGCTTAGAGGTAGAGTGCCCCTGGGTTTCACCCCCAGTACCGGGGGAGGGGGGGGGGACTTCCCATGAAACTACTAGAAAATGGGTTCTACCAAACTGAGGAAATAAAAATTTAAGACGATGATGCCATGGGCCAGGAGTGGTGGCACACACTGTAATCCGAATACCTGGGAGGCTGAGACAGGAGGATCACAGGTTTGCAGCCAGTCTCAGCAACTTAGGCCCACCACAACTTAATGAGATCTGGTTTCAAAATATAAGTCTGCCGGGTGCTGGGTGTGGTGGTGCATCCTTGTAATCCCAGCATTTGGGAGGCAGAGAGCGGAGGATTGCGGTTCGTGGACAGCCTCAGCTACTTAGCGAGGCCCTTCACAACTCAGTGAGACCGTTTCAAAACTAAAACGACTAAAAAAATAGGGCTGCAGGTGTAGCTTAGAGGTACAATGCCCCTGAGTTCCATCCCCAGTACCATAAACAAACAAACAAACAAACAAACAAATAAATGTCTGGGGGCATTGCACAGAAGTACAATGCCCGAGTTTAATCCCCAGTACACATACAAAAATAAAACAACAAAAAACTAACCCCAAAATGAGGAATCCCTAGAATGATTTTTTGCTTGTTTCTTGTGGCACTGGAGATGGGGATCACACCCAGTGCATGCGTCTATGCATCCCCGGCAAGTGCTTTAGCACTGAGCTACATCCCCGGCCCTTCTAGGCAGAAAATCTGATCCTGACTTTGAAAGAAAGTCTTAAGTCTGGAACTATATAGCAGACCCAAATAAAAACCAGTCTAGATTGAAGTGAGTCAGAAAGCACCAAAATTTCTTTAAGAATATTTTATTTATTTATTTATTTATTTATTTATTTATTTATTTATTTTTGGTGGTACTGGGGTTCCTGGAAGCCCTTCTACCTCCGGGCTACGCTCCCAGACCTATTTTATATTTTTTTATTTGGAAATAGGGTCTCTTAAGCCAGTGAGCCTGGCTCCGAACCAGCGCGATCCTCCTGTCTCCGTCTCCCAAGCGCGGGGATTACAAGCCTGCGCCACCACACCCGGCTTCTTTAAGAATCTTTAATAGACTATTTGAGCTTGAGTGTTTTGAGAGGATATACATAACTTGTAGAGACTTGGGGAGTGAATTACTGATATATACATACTAAATTAATATGTGTAAGTAATCTGTTATAATGAATTAATAATTTTATTATACATAATAAAATACATAGAGAGCTGTTCTATCCCCACCCTTGTAGGCAGTTGTACGTGGCAGTATATAGGAAAGTGAAAGATGGCGAAGTCTTTACCCTCCATAATGAAAATTTCAATAATGCCTAAAAAAAATCTAAGTCTGATTTCTAGATATACAAAGGCAAATTACCAAGAACTTAACAACTAAAACAGTTTAAAGTGTTGCCTCTGGGAAGCTGAAAATAGATGGGGCAAGACCTAGGGTCTGCTGTTTTGTTGTACAATTTTACCTTTTGACTCTATTACTACATGTATACACATCTAAATTTTTAAAAATTGTCAAAAACCATTGTTAGAAAAACGAATATAGCAGTTGAATTGTTCTCTAATTGTCTCACGTTTAATTTACTGATTTTGAATCCTCAACGGCATAGAAAAGAATTCGTCTATATGTTTACATTCTACCTAGTATGGTGGTTCTTAATCTGGAATAATTTTGTCCCCTACAGAACAGTTAGCAAAGTCTGCATACATTTTCAGCTGTCACAGTAAGTGCTGCGGGCATCTAATGGGTAGTGGCCAGGAGTGCTAACCACCCTACAACACAGAGAGACAGGCCCGCCTAACAATTATCCAGTCCACAATGCCAAACTATTCTCTCGGTCCTATAATTATTGCGCCAAGTGCTTTCATAGCTTGAAAATAAACTTTCAGCCTGTTCAATTTGGCCTCTAACTTTCGAGGCTGCCAACTAAAAAGTCAGTAATTTTGAGACAGGGTGTTTTATAAAATTTATCAAGATAAATTATTCAAGATAAGTTTCTTTTTACACTTACATTTACCTCTAGGTCTTCTTTTTCTTCTTCTCTCTCTCTCTCTTTTTTTTTTTTTTTTTTTTTTTGGTGTGCTGGGGATTGAGTCCAGGGGCATTCTACCTCTAAGTTATACTCCTAGTCCTATTTTATTTGGAAACAGGGCCTTGTTAAGTTGCTGAGGCTGCTTTCAAACATGCACTCTTTCTGGCTTAGCCTCCCAACCACTGAGATTATAGGCATTCACCACCATGCCCAGCTAACAGATTTCTTTTGTGCATGTGTGTAGTACTGGAGACTGATGAACCCAGGGCTGTTCTACCGCCCAGCTATACCCAGCCCTATTTTATTTTTTATTTTGAAACAGAACCTCCCTAAGTAGCAGAGGGCCTCACTAAGCTACTGAGGCTGGCCTTAAACCTGTGATTCTCCTGTGTTAGCCTCCTGAGTACTGGGATTACAAAGGAGTGCCACCACACCCAGCCACGAACAGATATTTTGATATATGCCTTTCTAATTTCTCTTCCCACCCACCTTAGTAAGAACTGGGGAGAGGAGAAAGAGACGTGAGGGAATATATGAACTGACTCCATGTAGTGCCCCCCCTCGAATGTGCCACCAGACCTGGCAAGGTATCTTTCTTTCTAATTTTTGGAATACTATTTTGAAATACATTATGTTATGAGATCACAGGAATACATCTCTTACTCAGTCTCTAGGGTCTAGTCCAAATTCACAACTTTACCTACAAGAACAGAGAGTGATCAGTTACAGGATTTGGTCAAGATAACAAAACATAGAAAGTAATACAGGGCTAACTCTGGACTTCTACATCCTCTTTAGAGCTAAGAGGATGATGACGACGACGATGATGATGATGATGATTAGTGTGTGTGTGTGTGTGTGTGTGTGTGTGTGTGTGTGTGTAGCTAGGAGTGGAACCCAGGGGCTTTCTACCTCCGAGCTACACTCCCAGACTTACTTTATACTTTATTTTGGAAACAGGGTCTCGTTAAGTTGCTGAGAGCCTCACTAAGTAGCTGAGGCTGGCTTCAAACCTGTGGGATCCTCCTGTCCAAGCGCTGGGATTACAAGTGTGCACCACCATGCCCGGTTTCAGCTAAGAGGATTATAAACTCAAACATAAAGGGATATCCCCACTGAGAAAAAGTTACTTACATAATTATGAAGTAGTAACCTGCTCAAAACATTTTAAAACAGATGTTGAGAATAGGATTGAAATTGCAGTGTTTGGTTAAAGGAATATGGAAACATTTTCTAAGGAATAGCTGAAACACATTTTCTCTAAATGTTCTGCTAACAAAGTATAAATCTGCCACGAAATTTCAAAAATTATAGTAATGCTATTATACCTTGATAGCTTCAATGGCATATTCCACTTGAAATAATCTTCCTTCAGGAGAAAAAGTATTCACACCCCTGTAATTAATAAAAAAAAAAAAAGAAAGCATTTAAAACTGTCAGAAGAATGAACTAGACAGACATTGAGCTCAAGTTCCTTGACAACTAGCTCAGATGAGGACAGGATATGCATACTGTCATTACTCTTTATTTTGCCCACAACAATTCGTAGCCCTTTGAACCTGCATATAGATCACTTCTGCCCCTCTCTCAGAAATTCTTCCTACACTGATCGAACAAGAACAGGTGAAATTTCAGCCTCAATCCCAACCAATCTAGATCAATTCTGAATCAACTTACCAATTCCTTTGATAAGTTCATGCCCCTAAACTAGCAGGCAATTCCCAAGAAAACGTGCGTTTTTTTTTTCTTATCCTCTTTCTATGTGTGCATTTGACATTAATATCTTGCTTTTTAGTAAAAGCTGCTTGCAAGTACATTTCTCTACTTATTTGTATGAAATATTGTTATCTAAACAGACTGAGATGTAGTTCCTAAATTAAACAAGTTTGTTCATGCAACAGATATTTATACTGACTCATGACTCTCTTTATACTGGGGATGACCCAGGGGCATTCTACCTTTGAGCTACACTCCCAGCCCTATTTTTTGGTCTTTTTTATTTCTTTCTTTCTTTCTTTTTTTTTTTTTTTTGGTGGTACTGGGGTTCCTGGAAGCCCTTCTACCTCCGGGCTACACTCCCAGACCTATTTTTACATTTTATATTTGGAAACAGGGTCTCCTAAGCCAGCGCGCGCGGCTGGCTTCGAACCTGCGCGATCCTCCTGTCTCTGCCTCCCAAGCGCGGGGATTACAAGCGTGCGCCACCACACCCGGCTGGTCTTTTTTATTTCTGAAACAGGGTCTCATTGAGTTGTGAGGGGCCGTGCTAAGTAGCTGAGGCTGTCCGTGAACCATGATCCTTGGGTGTCAGCCTCCTAAATACTGGGATTACAAGCATGTGCCACCACACCAGGCCTTGCTTTTCACACTCTTAAATACTCTGCCCCCTCCACCTTTCCTTACATGTTGGAAATCCCCATGGAAAAGAAACATCACTCATGGCATTAGCTATAAAAGCTTTCAGCACACAAAAACTTTAAAAATATTTGAAAAAATGCATGGAAACCATTGTAACCCTTGGTATATGAAGTCTGGACTTTATAAAACCTAGTACAGTTTTTTTTTTTTTTCTTTTCTTCTTCTTTTTTTTTTTTTTTTTTTTGGTACTGGGAATTGAACCCAGAGGCATTCTATCACCAAGCTACACCCTAAGCCCTATTTTTTGTTCTTTATTTTGAAACAGGGTCTCACTAGATTGATGAGTCACTAGATTGGTGAGAGTCCCTACTTACTAAGGCTGTCTTCAAACCTGCAATCCTCCTGTCTCAATCTCCCAAATCCTGGGATTACAAGCATGTGCCACAATGCCCAGCTAGTACAGTGCTTTTAAGTTTAATTAAGGGGCTGCAGCTATAGCTCCATGGTAGAGCACTTGCCTAGCATGCACGAGGTCCTGGGTTCCATCTCTAGCAACACACACACACACACACACACACACACACACACACAACCAAAAACCCATTTTTCAAGGAAATTTTATACATAATTCCAAAATATAAAACAGACAATAGTAGGAGTTGGCACTTGCCAATCATTTACTATATGTCTGGCACTATGATTTAATTCTCAAAAAACAATTCTGTGAAATAGTATTCTAAGGTAAATACTACTTTGTATATGAGAATGTTGAGACACAGAGAGTGGTCCAAAGTCATTCAGCAAGAATTAGAATTAGGTAATCCCGGCTGGGCATGGTGGCCCATGCTTTTAATCCCAGTACTTGGGAGGCTGAGGCTGAGACAGGAGGGTTGTGGTTCTTGGACAGCCTCAGCTACTTAGTGAAGCCCTTCTAAATTTAGTGAGACCCTGTTTCATAATAAAGAATAAGAGCTGGGTATGGTGGTGCACGCTTGTAATCCCAGTACTTGGAAGGCTGAAACAGGGTCACAGGTTCAAAGCTGGCTTCAGGTTAGTGAGGCCCTCCACAATTTAGACCCTGTTTCAAAATAAAGAACAAAAAATAGGGCTGGGGACGTAGCTCAGAGTTAGAATGCCCCCTGGGTTTCATCCCCAGTAACACACACACACACACACACACACACACACACACACACACACACACACACGCGGATTTAGGCAATCGGTCAGACTGCCAAAACTCAAGCTCTCAATTCTTCTACCATACTGCCTGCCTTGTTTGCTGAGGTAATATCCCTGAGGCCATTTAAAAGGAAGTTTGGGGCTTCTCCCAACAAAAAATACTTGTCCTGTCTTCTTTACAAGACAATTAAATACTGAGTTGCAGCATCTAACTATGAGTTTTAAAGCACTATGTGGTTGTAATATTTTTCACCCCAATTTAGAAACTTCATTCTAGTGAGGCTATTTTATCTTCCCTAATATGGGCTCTAATCATGTGCTTTTCTCAAACTTTATTGCTTCCTTGGGCTATTTCATATGTGCTAAGTACCAGTTCTTCCAAATCTCTATTACCAGTTTGACTTCTTTCCTAGTAATCTCGATGTTTGAACATTTCCACTTAGACAGCCCACTAGCACCTAACTCTCAACATTTCCCAATCTCAAAGAGTAGCTCTTTAGATCATGTCACTCAGTGAAATCAGCTTCATCTGGTACCATTTCTAATTCAGATTTATTTTTAAATAATTTTCAATCTCCCTGCTCCTCCAGCTGTATAGTTTTGAATGGCCTGACTCATTCCTCTCCCCTTTCTCCCATATCCTATCACATGCCAAGTCATACTGGTCTAGTTCATATCAATTCCTCCCCCACAATAACACATCACTCTTGCTTGCATTCTCAAGGCTCTCATTACCTTTCACCTGACTATTGTAATGGCCTAACTGGTACTGACTTGCTCATTCCTCTACTCCACTCAATCTCTATAAAATACAATTATAAAACAAAAATTAATGGCACACCGCTGCCTACAGAATAAGACCCAAACTCCTTAACCTTGTATTAAAAGCTATCCAAGTGGGGTTTGGTGGCACGCACCTTAATCCCAGTACTTGGGAGGCTGAGCTGGGGGATCATAGGTTCCAAGCCCTCAGCAACTCAGCCAGATCCTGTTTCAAAATAAAAAAATAAAAAAGGGCTAGGGATGTAGCTCAGAAATAAAATGCTTCTGGCTTCAATCCCCAGTACCACACTTATATTGCACACACACACCCCTTACTTCATCAAGACCCAATTTAAATATCAGTGTCTTTTTTAAGTTTTCCATCAACTCCTAATACTGAATGCAATCTCTCATCAGAATTTCCAGTGTTGATTTAAATTCCTCCAATGGTGTCAATACATTTGTTTCCCACTAAAGTTACTTTTGTAAACAATTCTTTTACAAACAGTTTTCTATATAAGAATAAGTATTTCTTAATTTCATTCAATGCTGATTAAGAAAGACCTGTATTTTAGGCATTCTTGGGAAGAAACAAAAACACCACAAAGCAATCAATGCATATGTTAAGTAAATAATCACAAGATTTAAAGGCTTCTGATGAGGATAATGATTTCCTCATACACATTTTAATTCAAAATTCTATCACCCAAAGATGATCCTCTTTCAATACCCTGGAAGCTAAATATTGACTAACAAAGACATTTTACTTGACAGTAAGAAAAGATGCTGTATTTACATGAGTCAGTAAAGGATGAAAAAGTGATAGCTGTAGAGAATGAACTTTGTCAGCGTCAACATATCTGAGACAAGAAAAGCACTTTTTCAAGCTACCTAGTGCATGGTAAAGAAAATGTCTGTTTTTCCTAGCTTTGTAACAAACTTAATAGCTATCTGAAACCTTAACTGATCAAAAAAGAAACCGAAAGTTAAAATGTCTACGGCATAAAAATGTGCATGCTCTGAAAGTTTTAAGTGAACACAATCTCACAACTTTTGATTTTCAAAAACTACACTTGGCTTTCAACACTAAAATTAACTTGCTTTAAACTTTTATAAAAGAGATTTTTAAAAACTATGGTCAAGTGAAATCAGCATTATGAGAAATCTCTTGAGAACCATTTAAAGTTCTGGTTTCTATAAAATCAAATTCCAGACAATAGATTGGGGCATAGTTGGGACTGCCTTGGCGCTTTTGCAGAAACTGTACATCCCAGTACGCCCGACTACATAACTACTTAATAGTCTCCGGTTGCTTTATATCCCAGATAACACATTCCACGTCAAACAGGGGGGGAGCTCATACTTAGCATGAAAAGATGAACGGGGAAGGAGTGACCTCCAACCTTCTCCGGGTTAAAGGTCGGAGTTCTGGCCCCCCTCAGCCCTATTCCCCAAGCACAAACCCGACTTTCTCGCTTTCGCACTGAGTTAAAACCCAGCAGTGACTCAGCAGTAGGACCAGTGAGGCCGATCTGCTCAAGTCGAGTTTGGGGAATCACGGCATGTTCAGGATGAGGGTAACAGACCCCTAGATCCGGCCAGACTCCGTCGGGTTCTCGGGGCGCCCCATGACACTGCAGAACCCAGGCCGCAGCCGGGCCCCAGGCCCGCCCACCCAAAAATCCAGACCCAGTATCTCCCTGCTGCACAGACCTGTCGTACTCGGACCGGGTGAGGAACATGGTGAGGACCGAAAGAGGCGGGTAGGGACTACGCCGGGATCCGGAGGACCAGCAAGAAACCACCAGCACCAACTCAACCACACGGCCACAGCACCAAGGGCCCTCTGCTTCCAACAGCGCATGCGCCCGCGACCTCTTTAGCCCGCCCTGCAGCACCTGCTTCCTATTGGCTAGTCCTAGTTGCTGACGAGGTGATTGGACCAAGGCGCTTCCTTCGCGGACCTCGGTGAGCATTAAGGAGGCGGGACCAGGGGCGTCCTTCCGCTTTCCATCGCGGGTGGTTGCTAGGGGCGCTGGGAAATGGAGGCGAGTGTCGAGAGCGAGCGTTTTAGAGTAGGTGTGAGCCCGCCTCACGATGGCAGCTGGGAGAGCTAGTGCCCAGAGTTGGGCTGTTTGAATCCTGACTTGATAGGTTCCTCGCCATCTCCCTTAATCTCAGCCTTAGGACGTGGGTCATTTCCTCCAGGCGCTCCACCTGCCTCTCCGGATCCCTCGCGCTGCGGGCTGCGGCGCGGCCTCCCGTACTTGGGCGGAGATGCGCGCTGCTGGTGGGTCTGAGCCAGCGCACTGGATGGACGCCTCAGTCAGCTGGCTCATTTGTTGCAAAAATTGGTGTGGCTTAGTCTGTAGAAAGCCTTCAAATTTCCGTATGGCTTGAGGTAGTTTTACCAGATTCCCTTCCCCAACTACCTCATACAGGTTTCTCCCTGATGATCAAGATCCCAGATTTATGCCGGGCGTGGTGGCGTATGTTTGTAATCCCCGCGCTTGGGAGGCTGAGACAGGAGGACCACGCAGGTTCGAAGCCAGCCTCAGCTGGCTTAAGAGACCCTGTTTCCAAATAAAATATAAAATAGGTCTGGGAGTGTAGCCAGGGATGTAGAAGGGCCCTGGGTTCCATCCACAGTACCACAAAAAAAAAAAAAAAACCCTCAGATTCAGGTTGTTCAGCTTTTTCTATTATTCTTGAAGAGCTAAATACCTTTCATTTTTGTGCTTTTTTGCTTCCCTTCCCTAATGGTAGAAGAGCAACTTCATAACTTGGTGGAAACAGAGTAAATTAATTATTTGTTCAAGTAAAGTAGTTTAAAGCCAGGGATGGGGTAGTGCGTTTCTGCAATCCTGGTATCTGGGATACAGGCAAGAGGATCACAGGTTCGAGGCCAGCCTTGACCCTGTTTCAAAATAAATAAACTGGGTGTGGTGGTACATGCAAGTGATCCCAGTACTTGGGAGGCTGAGACAGGAGGATCGTGAGTTCTTGGCTAGCCTCACCAACTTAGGCCCTTTGCAACTTTAACCCTGTTTCAAAATAAGTAAAATAGGGCCAGGGGTGTAAATCAAGAGTTAGAATGCCCCTATGTTCAACCTCTAGCATCAAAAAACAAAACAAAAAACAACAAGATAAAATATGGCTGAGGATTATAGCTCAGAGATAGAATGCTTCTGGGTTTAATTCCCAATACCAACACCAACATCACCAACACACACAAAACAGTCATGGCGGAGCCAGGTGTGGTGGCTCACAACTGTAATTTGGTACTTGAGAGGCTTAAACAGAATTGCAAGTCAGCCTCAGCTTCTTAAACAAGATTCTTTTCAAAATAAAATAAAATAGGGCTGAGGATGTAGCCTGGAGGCAGAATGCTCCTGTGTTTAATCCCAGTATCACAGAAAGAAGTCGTCGTGGTGGGTAGGTAGGTGTTAAGTTAAATGGTTCAGTTTCAGACAAGATGGACATGTTCTGGAGATCTATTGCATAGCAGGATGCCTATAGTTAACAAAATTGTCAGGTTCATGTCCAGGTCCTTGGGTACTCATCTGTAAACCTAGCACTTGGGAGGCTGAGACAGAAGGATCACAGATTGTTAACCAGTACATTGTAATTTAGCTGAAACCCTGTTTCAAAATAAATAAGGGCTGGGAGTGTAGCTCAGAGATAGAACACCCCTGAGTTTGATCCCCAATACTACAAAGTAGGTGTTAAATGTTCTTGCAACAACAACAACAACAAAAAAGAGTTGGTGATGGATACATTAATTAGCTTTATTTAATCATTCAACATATACATATATCAAAATGTGTTATACTATAATCAATTTTTTCTATTTGTTGAAGCTACCTTAATAAAATGGAGAGGGTTAGAGGGAAGAAAAAAGTCATTACTGGGCAGTCTATGTGATTCCACTGGCCAAGTCCTTAACCTCGCTAGCCCTAAGATAGGGCTATTCTTGGCCCTAGATTAGGTTTGTAAGACACCAAGGCATTTCAGTGGTGGGGAAATGTAAAATGTACCTTTCTGGAATAGTATCTTTCTTACCCACCCACTGTTTATTTCCTGACTTCCTTCCTGAATTCAATAGGAACTTAATTTTGTAGTCCCTAGCCAATCAGATGGGTACTAATAAAACAGAAGAAGGCCGGGTGTGGTGGCGCACGCTTGTAATCCCCGCGCTTGGGAGGCAGAGACAGGAGGATCGCGCAGGTTCGAAGCCAGCCGCGCGCGCTGGCTTAGGAGACCCTGTTTCCAGATAAAAATGTAAAAATAGGTCTGGGAGTGTAGCCCGGAGGTAGAAGGGCTTCCAGGAACTCCAGTACCACCAAAAAATAAAAAATAAAAAAATAAAAAAAACAGAAGAAATTACAAGTAGCATCATTAGGGATCTTTTAGAATTCTCAGAAAAGAATGGTAACCCTTTAGTTTCTTGTCAGTTTGTCAATAGCTTTCTCTTGAAAAATGTTGCTTATAAATTCACTACCTATTCTTTTGCTTGAGCACAAAATGTGCTCAGCTTCTATGGGTTAAATGTGTTACTGCCATATATAACATAAGTGAAGGGAAGTTGCAGATGGCTGATTGGGAATAAGAATCTTGTTTTAAGAGAATAGATTGTTATGGCATAAAAACTAGCACTTTGCCATAAAACTTCAGTCTGTTTCATTGAAAGTTGAATTATGTATTCCTTTTTTAAAGAGTCCTTTAAAGAAGTGATTAGCCCAGCATGGTGGCACATGCCTGTAATCCCTGTATTGGAAATGTGAGACAGAAGGATCACAGGTTCAAGGGCAGCCTCAGCAATTTAATGAGACCCTCAGCAGCTTAGTGAGACCTTGTTTCAAAATAAAAAATAAAATAGAGCTGGGGGTATAACTCACAGGTAGAATGCTCCTGGGTTCAAACCCTAGCACCACAATAAAAAGGCCTACTCAATTCTTTTTTTCTTTATTTATTTTGGTGGTACTGGGGTTCCTGGAAGCTCTTCTACCTCCGGGCTACACTCCCAGACCTATTTTATATTTTTTTTATTTGGAAACAGGGTCTCTTAAGCCAGCAAGGCTGGCTCCGAACCAGCACGATCCTCCTGTCTCCACCTCCCAAGCGCGGGGATTACAAGCGTGTGCCACCATTACCAGCCTACTCAATTCTTTATACTTGGAGGGTTGTCCAGTTGCTCTTAGCTCAGACCCTGACCTCACAAGAGAGATACTGAGTATATAAGCAGGCTGAGCTGGACATGATGGCGCAAGCTTGTAATCCCAGCATTTGGGAGGCTGAAACAGGAGGATTGTGCTTCGCAGACAACCTCAGTTACTTAGTGAGGACCTTTGCAATGTAGTGAGACCCTGTTTCAAATTAAAGAATTAAAAAAAAATAGGGCTGGGGGTGTAGCTCGGAGGTAGAATACCCCTGGGTTCCATCCCCAATACCACCCCGCCCCCCAAAAAAGGCTGGGAAGTGGGTGATGATTGTTATAATTCCCAATATTCCTCTGTGAGAGTGGAACAAATGATCCCAATAGAACAGGCTGTCCCATCAGATGATCCTTTGTGGGACCATGATAATATAAGGTATGCTTGGAGCCGGGCATGGTGGTGCACGCTTGTAATCCAGCATTCGGGAAGCTGAGACCAGAGGACCGCGGTTCCCGTACAGCCTCAGCTACTACTTAGTGAGGCCCTCTGCAACTTAGTGAGACCCTGTTTCAAAATAAAGAATAAAAATAGGGCAGGGGATGTAGCTCAGAGGTCGAATGCCCCTGGTTTCCATCCCCAGACCCGCAAAAAATATATATATATAAATAAATTTAAAAAAATAAAAAATAAAAAAAATAAAAAGGTATGCTTGGAAAAGGACCTATTTTCAATATTGGATAATAAAGGGACTGAGAAGGGCTAAGATCAAACCCCTCAACTATGACTTATTGGCAGCTACACATCAGAGTGCAGATGAGTTACCAATGGCCTTTCTCAAAAGACTAAAGGAAGCCATAATAAAATTCACCAACCTGGTAAACCGGGCGTGGTGGCACATACTTGTAATCCCAGCATTTGGGAGGCTGAAACAGGAGGATCACAGTTCACAGACAGCCTCAGCTACTTAATGAGGCCCTCTGAAACTCAATGAGACCCTATTTCAAAGTAAAGAAGAAAAAATAGGGCTGGGGATGTAGCTCAGAGGTAAAATGCCTCTGGCTTCTATTCCTAGTATTGCAAAAGGTGGGGGGGCTGGGGATGTAGTTCAGAGGCAGAATGATCCTGGGTTTCATCCCCAGTAACACACACACACACACACACACACACACACACACACACACAATCACGAACCTGACTCCAGACTTGGTAGAGGAGGAAGCCATCCTCAGAGACAAATCCTTAATTCAATCTGCACCTGATATAAAGAGGAAACTCCAAACACTGGTGTTGTATTCAGACAAATTTAATCTGGAATCACTACTGCAGGTTGCTAACTCAGTTTATAATAATAGGGACTTGGAAAGGGAGAAACAAAAGGACAGACGTCATGGGGAAATTTTGGCTGCCACATGTATGAGTGCTAATCCCCACGGAAACCCAGGCTCAAATCTGTTTTAATTGTAGAAAGCCAGGGAATTTCCAATGTGAATGGGTACTGAACCCAGGCTCTTAGGCATGCTAGACAAGTAAGTATTGTACCACTAATCTATATCCCCAGCTTAAAGAAGTAGAGCAAGAGAATTCAGCATTGTGTCACTACTATTAAAATTTATAAACTCTATTTTGTGTATGTGGTCCTGGGGATTGAACCCAGGGGCATTCTAAATCTGAGCCATACCCCCAACACTATTTTATTTTTATTTTGAAACAGGGCCTCACTAGGTTGATGAGAATCCCACTACTTGCTGAGGCTGTCCTCTAACCTGTGATCCTCCTGTTTTAGCCTCAAGTACTGGAATTACAGGCATGCACCTCCACACCTAGCTATAAAGTATTTTTTAAAAATAAGACAGGCAAAAGTGTGTTGGTTATAGCCTTTTTAAGTGAAGCACTAAGAGATAAGGACTATTTCTCCTGGAAGAAATTTTAAGTCATAGCCAGGCGTGGTGGCGCACGCTTGTAATCCCCGCGCTTGGGAGGCAGAGACAGGAGGATCGCGCAGGTTCCGAAGCCAGCCTTGCTGGTTTAAGAGACCCTGTTTCCAAATAAAAATATAAAAAATAGGTCTGGGAGTGTAGCCCAGAGGTAGAAGGGCTTCCAGGAACCCCAGTACCACCCAAAAAAAGAAAGAAAGAAAGAGAGGAAGGGAGGAAGGGAAAGAGAAATGTTAAGTCATTTGGACATTAATGACTTATATTATCTTAATGTAATGTCATACATTCGTCCATAGAGTGAGACCTCTCAAATATTTTGGAAACTGGGCATGGTGGCACATGGCTGTAATCCCAGTACTTGAGAGGCTGAGATAGGAGTATCACAGCATTGAAGCAAGCACCAGCAACTTAGTGTGGCTCTCTGCAAATTAGTGGTACTCTCTTTCTTTCTTTCTTTCTTTTTTTTTTTTTTTTGTGGGTCTGGAGATGGAACCCAGTGGCATTCGACCTCTGAGCTACCCTATTTTTTATTCTTTATTTTGAAACCAGGTCACACTGAGTTGCAGAGGGCCTCACTAAGTAGCTGAGACTGTCCGTGAACCGCGATCCTCTGGTCTCAGCCTCCTGAATGCTGGGATTACAAATGTGCGCCACCATGCCCGGCTAGTGGTACTCTATTTAAAAAAAAATAGCCAGGCATGATGGCTCACACTTGTAATACCAGTACTTGGGAGGCTGAGACAAGAAGATCAGGGCTTCATAGCCAGCCTCAGCTACTTCGTGAAACCCTCCACAAGTTAGTGAGATCCTGTTTCAAAATAAAAAATAGAACTGGGGGTGTAGATCGGGAGTAGAATGCCCCTGGAAGGAAAGTAATTGGAATGTGAAGGCTTTGAGGACTAGAACTCTTTCTTATTCAGAATAAAGAATAAAAAAAATAGAACTGGGGGTATAGATTAAAAGCAAAATGCCCCTGGGTTCAATCCCCCAACCTGCAAATAAAAAAATAAATAGGATTGGGGGGGGGTGTAGCTCAGAGGTAGAATGGCCTTTTTTTGGACATTTGCAAAGAAATGAAAATGATCCTCTACTTGAAAGCTGCCATAATTATTTTATAGAGGAAACACAAGGTCTAAACTATATTACTATAAACCATGAAACTTTTCAAACTATAGATTAGAAACCTTGTCCTTCAACTGGAAGAAAATGAAATCTTTTTTTGGGGGTGGTGGCACTGGGGTTGAAACCCAGAGGCTTTCTACCTCCAGGGTAAACTCCCAGACCTATTTTTTAAAATATTTTATTTGAAAACAGGGTCTCACTAAGTTGCTGAGAGCCTCACTAAGTAGCTGAGGCTGGCTTGGAACCCGTGCGATCCTCCTGTCTCAGCCTCCCAAGCGCGAGGATTACAAGCGTGCACCACCACGCCCGGCTGAAAATGAAATCATTTTACAAAGTTAATAGCCTAATAAATATTGAAAGTAGTAGATTTGTTATCAGTTGCCATATATCACCACTTGTGTCAGACATTCCTGGGTGAATGGCAGAAAATATGTGGAGAATTTAAAAAGTGATTTCAAATCAATCAAGATCTTTTTGCTCTTCCTAAATATTATGTTCTATAATACATCTGTTCACATTTATCTCTAGCATCTAAAATTATTATTTACATAAAAAAGATACTTTAGGTTTGGCTGCTTCTCTATACAAGATTTTTTACCTTAATTATCTTGTAGGAATATTTTTAAGTAACTAGTCATTAACACAAAATAGTGTAGTTTTAACTAGCTTTGATTCTAGTAAACTCATCCACACGTAGTAACTGAGCAGTCCCAGCCAATGACTGAGCATGACAGTGTCACGGGAAAACACGATGATTTCATGGAGAGTCATGAGGAGTTTTCAGGATTGGGGAAGGGAAACTCACCTCAGGACCTTGGGGTCCTCGGCTTCCATGGCAGAAAAGAATTTTAGCACATGCCAGGCAGAGACAAAGTGCAGAGGTTATTTAGGAAAGAATATATATTCAAGGAAGAATGCAGGCTACCTTACATCTGTAAGCCATTTGTATTTGGTCAACAAAGCCACTCATGTGCTTTTCAGTAGTATTGCAATTGCAGTAGGCATCTGCAAGAAAAATTGACATGTTAATCCATTGTGCAATAACCCAGATATTATCTTTACCCTGGACCAAATGATTAGCATTTAAACTGGAAGCCAGGTAGCCAGCCTGTTAGGTTATATATGACATTGTGAAATATCCTCAAGGCACAAAGCCTAAAACATAGCCTATAACTAAGCGTATTTGTTGCTATGATCCTATTTAACAGTAAGAGTAATTTGCTTACTAAAGATTATATGCCACTGCTGTCATTTGTTTTTACATATTTGGCAGAGCCATCTATAAACCAAGCATCTCTTCTTTAGGTTTAAGGTTATCTTTTTTTCCCACTCAGTGGGACACCACTAACTTTTTTTTTTTTTTGGTATAAAACATTGACTTTATTGATCTTTTGGAGGACTATGATACACCACCATTATATTACAACTGAGCCATTAATCTTGTAGCTTCATCAACCTTCACTGGCTCATTTTCACGCTGCTGCTGAGGAATCAGCTTTTTTTTTTTTTTTTTTTTTTTTTTTTGGTGGTACTGGGGTTCCTGGAAGCCCTTCTACCTCCGGGCTACACTCCCAGACCTATTTTTGCATTTTTATTTGGAAACAGGGTCTCCTAAGCCAGCGCGCGGGGCTAGCTTCGAACCTGCGCGATCCTCCTGTCTCTGCCTCCCAAGGGCGGGGATTACAAGCGTGCGCCACCACGCCCGGCGGAATCAGCTCTTTTTGAAGAGGTTCAAGAGAAAGCCTTTTCGAAAAGTTTGCAAGTTATTTTTTTTTGTTTTTTTTTTTTTTACGGGTCTGGGGATGGAACCCAGGGGCATTCGACCTCCGAGCTACACCCCCTGCCCTACTTTTTATTCTTTATTTTGAAACCGGTTTTCACTAAGAGTGTCTCACTAAGTAGCTGAGGCTGTCCGCAAACCGCGATCCTCCAGGTCTCAGCCTCCAGAATGCTGGGATTACAAGCGTACGCCACCACTACCGGCTGCAAGTTCCTTCTGTATGTTTACAAAAGCTATATTCACTCTGTTAACTTTCTCATCATTCCCAGTGTTTAACTTCTTAAGATTAGTAGTAACCGGTTTTGCTTTGTTTTTAGCCTTAAATATTTTTGGCTAGACTTTTGCCCCTTGATTTGTTCTTGGCCATTGTCTCCGACACTAGTGTGCAGGAGCTCAAGCTCCAGGTGACGCCATCTGCACGGACACCACTAACTCTCTAAATATGTTTAGAATTTCTGGTTTAGCAAAGAAATTTCCATAATTAAAAAGGAAAAAAATTCCACAAGAATAGAAAGAAGCAAGATTCCTGGTTTATAGTACGTAAGTACATAAGGGAAATTAAACGGGCTTCTTTTTTTTTTAACTTTGAGCAGAACTTTTATTTTATTATTATTATTTTTTTAATTTGGTAGTACTGGGGTTCCTGGAAGCCCTTCTATCTCCAGGCTACACTCCCAGACACCTATTTTATACTTTTTTAATTAACCCGGCTGAGAAGAACTTTTAGACCCTCCTGTACCTTATGGGAATAGAAAATTTTCCTTTTATGGTGTCCAGTGGTCCTGGACTTGCAAAACCTCAAGAGGGACAGGTTTAGTTTTATAGCATTTTATAAAGACTCAGAAGTTTGGGGCATCTTTGCCATTTTATATTTCTTCTGTGAGATTAAAAGCAGAAGTATCATAAATTATAATATAGAATATAAGGGGAGGCAAAGTCAGGTGATAGCTAGTTAAATTATCTGGGTGGTCTTTTAAGTGGCTCCATGAGTATGACTCTTCTTTTACCCCAGAATAACACACCTGTTTTTGGCTATACTTTTCCTGTTCAAAACCAAGTAGCCTAATGGTGGGCAAACATAAATTATAATTTTCTTTTAAGGCCAGGCAAGGCTCCACAGCATTACTTCTACACTATCTACAAGGCTTTCTGTCTACCAGTTCTGCCATCTTCCAGAATGGCTCATGTCTTGCTGACCATTTTGCTTTCCTTGAACAAAAAGGACACTTCTCTCTCCAGTGGCTCCTTTTTGCAGAGAATGTGCTAGCCCTCATGATCTCCCTGTTTTAGGTCAGATGATTGGCTAGCATTGCAGGGGCCTTAGAGATTTATTCTGCTGGGTCATTTGACCTTGGAGGGCTATGGACGAAATATTGGCTGTTTTCTTCTTAACCTTTTTTTTTTTTTTTTTCAGTACTGGGGATAGAACCCAAAGGCATTGTACATCTGAGCTACACCCCTAGCCCTATATTTTTATTCTTTATTTTGTAGCAGGGTCTCACTGGGTTGCAAAGAGTCTAACTCTTTGCAAAAAAAAAAAAAAAAAAAAAAAAAAAGAATTCTATTGTTCCAGCCATTCAGCCTGCGGCACTTTGTCGCGACAGCCCTAAGGAGCTAATACATGTGTCAATTACGCCTTAGCCATTGCTTCCCAGAGGTGCTGTACCTAAAGATGGGTTTCAGGACTGACTCGCACTAGCTGAAGGGCACAGGGTAATATAGGAACAGGGGTTTCTAGCACAAGGTAGTACCCCCTTTGCTAAAGATTCTATCATTGGTGACCTGGGAAAATAACCTGTGGGGAGATATAATTTCAGGGATTTGAACTACTAGGGGGAGGGGGAAAATGCCTCTAAGGACAGTAGAGTTGTCTGGCTACTGCAAGTTGTATTGACATTCTTAAGAGGGATAATGAAAAGGCCAGGGTCCCCCTTCTTGAATAGCCAAGTGTGAAAGACAGAGGGTCTCTTTAGTAGCTTACAAAGAGGCTTCTATCTCCTGCAGTGAAAGAGTTGACACTGGAGCCACACACTCAGGACAGATAGTCACAGAGCTCCAGAGACATTTAAATGTGCAGCCAAGGCAGGTCATCACTTTTTGGAAAAGCTGGAAACCCTGAAACAAGGGACGGGACATCTGGAGGGAGATCCTTAAGGATATTTGTTCTGTGACTCTCTGTGCTTTTCAAAGCTTGCAGAGTGGTCTGCCTTTCCATAGTAAGCTAGTACTTCTCTCCATAATGAAAGTCACTTTCGTACAAGGAAACACAGGCATTTCCCCTCCCTCCTCAGCTGGCTCCCAGGCATTAGCTAGAGTTAAAATGCTAGCACAGCTCAGTTAGGAGCATTCGGGGACTGATAACGAAGGGAAGAGATTATATACAAAGGAGCCGTAAGAATTAACTAGCATGTAGACAAAAGTCAAGGGAGTGCTCCAGAGCTGAATTTTGAGACTGTTTGATCAAAGAGGCTGGAATATAAAACTAGATAATCAAGATTCATTGAATTGGGGGCACCTCTTAAGAGACAGGATTTAACACCCTGGCAAAGACCCGGGGGAACAAAATAAACTCACTGCCAGGGGAGTTGTAGAAACCTAGAGAAAGTGGTAGCTGATGCTGAGCAAAGTAGAAATGTCTGAGCTGCCCTGATAAATGGTAGAGAGGTGAATAAAACAAAGGGGGAATGGGTGTTGTGGAATGAGTATATTATGTGAGGCCAGGTCATTATGTTTCACAGAAGGCGCACTATTCACCAAGGCCATTAATAAATGCTCTGGTAAAGGGCAATGACATCAATATGAAGGTCTCTGTAGTCTTGGAGCCATAATTGAGGAAGCCTTCACAGAGCTGGAGCTCATTAATAAATGTGGGAATGAAGCCCGGCAGGGTGGCACACACCTGTAATCCCATTACTTGAGAGGCTGAGATAAGAGGATCACAGATTCAGGAAGTAGTAAGACTCAGCAACCTAGCGAGACTATTTCAAAAACAAACAAAAAAATAAAAAGAGCTGGGAGTGTAGCTCAGAGGTAGAAAGCCCCTAGGTTCGGCCGGGCGTGGTGGCGCACGCTTGTAATCCCCGCGCTTGGGAGGCAGAGACAGGAGGATCGCGCAGGTTCGAAGCCAGCCGCGCGCACTGGCTTAGGAGACCCTGTTTCCAGATAAAAATGTAAAAATAGGTCTGGGAGTGTAGCCCGGAGGTAGAAGGGCTTCCAGGAACCCCAGTACCACAAAAAAAAAAAAAAAAGATGAAAGAAAGCCCCTAGGTTCGATCCCAGGTGCCACACACACACACTAAAAATAAAATAAAAATAAATGTGAAAATGATATCACCCCCATCACACATACCCAAGTAACAGAGATTAGATGATAGTGCTTAGTCGCCAGAATCCAGAAGGCCCAATTATCAGAAAGACTAGCATGATCTGGCAAGAGCAGCAAAGTGGAAATGTCTGACTGATACATGGTAGAGGGAATCCGCCCCCCCCCCCCGCCCCCGAGTTTGGCCATATATTTCAGTAGGCTCTTGAATTGGAAGAGGTGTGAAAAGATGCAGTTAGGAGCTTGCGGTGATTAATTTGTGTCAATTTCACTGGATGACAGGGTGCCCAGATAGTTGATCAAATATTATTCTGGGTTTATCTATAAAGGGATTTCTGGATGAGATTAACTTTTATTTGTTTAAGTTTGTTTATTTTTTGTGGTCCTGGGGATGGAACCCAGGGGCCTCATACTTCTGGGCTACGTCTCCAGACCTAATTTTAACTTTTTATTTGGAAACAGGGTCTTGCTAAATTGCTGAAAGCCTCACTCAATTGCTGAGGCTGGCTTTGAACCTGGGATCCTCCTGTCTCAGCCTCCCAATAACTGGGATTATAAGCATGTGCCATCGTGCTGGGCTCGAGATTAACATTTGAATTGATAAAACCGGTAAAGTAGACTTTCCTTTCTTTGTGGATGGGCCTCAGCCAATAAATGAAAGTCCTGAATAGAACTTTAAAAAGCTGAGAGAGAACTGCCTGCTACTTGAGCTGGAGCACTAGTCTTTTCCAGCCTTTTTCAGTCTTTTTCACTTGGACTGAAACATTAGCTCTTCTTGGGTCTAACACCTTCCAGCTTTCAGACTTGAACATACACCATTGACGCTCCTGGTTCTCAAGTTTTCAGACTTGGACTATAATTACATTGGCTCTCCTCTTGGGTCTCCAACTTCTTAATAACATATTTTAGGATTTGTCAGACTCCATGGTCACATGAGCCAATTCTTTGATAATTGATAATAAGTCAATTTCTTTCCCCTCTTCTTCCTTCCCAGCCCCCATATATAGATCCTATTGGTTGTTTCTCTGGAGAACCTTGACTAATACAGATATTGGTGCCAGTAGTTGGGTGCTACTATAACAAATACCAAAAGTGTGCAAGCAGCCTTAGAACTCGAACACCAGTAGTACATAGGGGCTGAGAGGTTTTGAGGTGCATGCTAAAATAAGGACACTTAAGGGAAATTCTGATGAGGTCTCAGATGAAAATAAGGGAATGTATTGAAATTTGGAGGAAAGACAATCCTTGTAAAGTAGCAGCAAACTTGACTGAATTTGTTGTAGTGTTTTGTGGAATATAGACAAATTGAAGAAATTAAGGAGAGAGATGAATTGAAATAATTGTTAAGTAAAAAGGACACCAGCCGGGCGTGGTGGAGCACGCTTGTAATCTCCACGCTTGGGAGGCGGAGACAGGAGGATCACGCAGGTTTGAAGCCAGCCTTGTTAGCTTAAGAGACCCTGTTTCCAAATAAAATATAAAATAGGTCTGGGAGTGTAGCCCGGAGGTAGAAGGGTTCCATCCCCAGTACCACACACACACAAAAAAAAAAAGGACCCCAAACTTGAGTAGAAAATTATCAGTGTGTTAATCAGTTTTTCATTCCTGAAAAATATGTGTGAAATAAAACAATTTATAAGCCAGGTGTGGTGACTCATACTTGTAATCTTGGTACTTGGGAGGCTGAGACAGGAGGATCATAGGTTCACCGCCAGCCTCAGCTACTTAGTGGGGCTCTCAGCAACTTATACCCTGTTTCCAAATAAAAGAATAAGATAGAGATAGAGGTGTAGCTCAGAGGTAGAAGGCCCCCCAGTACCATACACACAAAAGAAGAAGAAGAAGAAGAAGAAGAAGAAGAAGAAGAAGAAGAAGAAGAAGAAGAAGAAGAAGAAGTGGAGGAGGAGGAGGAGGAGGAGGAGGAGGAGGAGGAGGAGGAGGACGGGGGGGGGGAGGAGGAGGAGGAAGAAGGAGGAGGAGGAGGAGGAAAAAGAAAATGCAACTTATAAAGAGAAAAGGTTGTTTGGGCTCACAGTTTTAGAGTTTTCTGTCCATAGTCAGTTGGCTCTGTTGCTTTTAGGCTTGTGCTGAGTCAGCACCTCAGGGCAGAGAGTGCATCACACAGTAAAAGCATTCACTTCAAGGCCAGAAGTAAAATAGAGGGAAAGGAAGGGGCAGGGATTCATTATTCCCGTCAAGGGTATACACACAAATGACCTCAGAGTTCCTACTAGGCCCCTACCTCTTTTTCTGTTTTTCTTTTTTCTTTTTGGTACTGAGGCTTGAACCCAGGGACATTCTACCTCTGAGCTACTCCCCGAAGCCTTTTAATTTTTTAAAATTTTGAAATTGGAGCCAGGCACAGTGGCACATGCTTGCAATCCCAGCATTCGGGAGGCTAAGACAGGAGGATCACGTTTCTCAGCCAGCCTCAGAGGCCCCTTGCAACTCAGTGAGACCCTGTTTAAAAATAAAGAATAAAAATAGGGCTGGCAGTGTAGCCTAGAGGTAGAATGCCCCTGGATTCTGTCCCCAGTACTACATAAAAGATTTTTTTTCTTCCTATCTCAGCCTTCCATATACTAGTGCTGCAGGTGTATACCACCACACCCAGCTAAGAAAGCATGTTCTAAAGAGAACACCAGGGTATGTCCAGACTGTCACTCAATAAAGAGCTTGTGGAATTACAAGAATAGAAACATTGCCAGTTTGAACTGAAGGGGTTGTAGATAGAATGAAATAAATGAAGGTCACTGGACTTCATGGATTTGACAGAACAGGATGATAGAGCTATTATACTGTGACCATGCACTAATTTTCAAGAAGCGGGGAAAGTGATCTCTAAGGCAATGCAGAAATCCTAAGGGTCACTGCTTTGATTTTGCCACACCAGATGGTCTTCACCTGAAGCCTTGGGGGCAGGACAGTCGGAGAAAGCCAAGGGGAAGGACCCTGGCCAAGCAGAGCCTTGGGGATGGCACTGATACCCCAGTGGTCCTGCCCAGCAGGTGTGGAAGCCAAGAGGCTCATTCTCAAGCCCTAAGACCCAGTAGAATTTGCCTTGCTAAGTTTTGAAGTGGGGACACATCTCCCCTTTTTTCTTCCCTGTTTCTTCCTTTTGGAACGTGAATGCTATCCTATGCTTGCCCTACTCTTATATTTTGGAAGCACATAACTTGTCAGGTCTCACACATTAACAGCTGGAAAGAAATTTTGTCTCAGGACGAATCCTTCCTTGAACCTCACCCATATCTGATTTAAATGATAGTGATAGAGAAGACTTTGGACTATAGACTTTAGAAATGATGCTGGAATGAGTTAAGGCTTTGGGGACTATTAGGATAGCTGAATGTCATATATGAAAAGGACATGAATTTGGAAGTCTAGGGACAGAATCCCTATTGGGAGACTGATATTTGTGCCCCATCCCGCAATTCATGCGTTGAAGCCCTAAACTTCAATATAATTCTAATTGGTGATAAGGTCTTTGGCAAGTTAAGGTTAGATGAGGCCTTGAGGATACAGCCCTCACGGCAGGATTAATGCTCTTATAATGAGAGACAATAGAGAGCTTACTCTACCATGGTAAGAAGACAGTTATTAACGAGCCAGGAAGAGCCTACACCAGAATGCAACGATATTGGAACCCTAAAGATGGAGGTCCAGTCTCCAGAACAGTTAGAAAATAAGTTTCTGTTAAAAAAAACTACTGGTCTATAGTATTTTGTATGACAGGCTAAGTTGACTAAGCCTAAGACAGAGCTATAGCAAGCCCCAGTGGGAAACTCAGAGTTCAGTTCCCGGGATTCCAGAGCAAGATCATGCCATCTGAGGCAAGGAATTACACGCATTTAAGGAACCAGCTCCTGGTGTGATACTGGGCCTTTGCAGAGAGAACACTTAGCCATATGGCACTGGGTAGCTACATGTCTAGAACTGCCTATTATGGACTGGGTTATATTGGTTCAGAAGGACCCAGTAGCATCTGTTGTAAGATGGAAATGGTACATCTAGAATCAATTCCAAGGAAATCAGAGAGCATTTGTGAGCTCCCTTACCAGATAGCCAAGGCTACCATGTTGCCCACCATACCACGACCAACTGAAGGGGGAGGGATAGAGCATGAGTTTGATTCACAAATGGGTCAGCCTATTATATGGATACAAACCAAAATTATTGGTGGCTATATTATAATCATGGTGTGTGTGTGTGTGTGTGTGTGTGTGTGTGTGTGTGTGTGTTACTGGGGATTGAACCCAGGGGCATTCTACCTCTGAGGTACACCCCCAGTTCTATTTTTTTTTTAAAAAAAACAGGTTCTTGCTAGATTGATGAGAGTCTCACTACTTGCTGAGGCTGTCCTCAAACCTGCAATCTTCCTGTCTCAGCCTCCCAAGTACTGGTATTACAGGCATGCAACATCACACCCAGTTTATAATCACTCTTTGTTTAAAAGTGTGTCTGTTTTAGCCGGGAGTGGTGGCGCAAGCTTGTAATCCCTGCGCTTGGGAGGCAGAAACAGGAGGATCGCGTAGCTTCAAAGCCAGACGTGCTGGCTTAGGAGACCCTGTTTCCAAATAAATAAGTATAAAATAGGTCTGGGAGTGTAGCCCGGAGGTAGAAGGGTTTCCAGGAACCCCAGTACCACCAAAAAAAAAAAAAAGTGTGTCTGTTTTCTATTTAATTCAATTAGTTGGCCAGGCTGTTCAGGCTGGCCTTGAACGCCTAGCCTAAAGTGATCTTCCTGCATTTTTTTCCCTCAGTAATAGGGATGGAACCCAGATGCATTCTATCTTCGATCTATACCCCCAGCCCCTATTTTTAAATCTTTATTTTAAAAAAGGCTCACTGAGTTTCCAAAGGGCCTCACTAAGTAGCTGAGGCTGTCCGTGAACTGCGCTCCTCTGGTCTCAGCCCCTTAAATGCTGGGCTTACAAGCATGCACCACCATACCTGGCTTCTTCCGTCCTCTTGAGTAGCTGTGCCTATAGGTATGTGGCACCATGCCTGCCTTTAATCATATGCTTGATTTGCTTTGGAAAATCAGCGAAGAGAGAAAAATCTTTCCAATGGGTTGAGCTATAAGCATTGTTCCAGATCATCTACTTTATGTTTTATGTATAAGGTGAAACAGACCAAAGTAAAAATATATAGGTACTTAGCACTGCACATCTAGAGCCAGTATCATCAACTTAGTGAGGTTCTGTTTCAAAATAAAAAATAAAATAGGGCCAAGGGTATAGCTCAAAGGTAGAATGCCCCTAGGTTCAATCCTCAATAGCATACACACAAAAAAGAATATATAGTTTATTTAGGTTCCTGGGCAGGAATTAATGGTCTAGCCCTCTGGTAGGAGTATAGAAGGAAAAGGACTAAAAGATCAAAGACCAGGAGGTCATATGGACGAATATACAGGAGTAGCAGTGAAGTGTGAACATTTTTGTGTGGTATTTTGCATCCACCAGAAGAGGCACTGAACAATGGGTAAGGAAAACTATTGAAGCCAGTTGACATTCCAAGCCTTAATCATTGGCCACCTTGGAATTAGCATAAGGGGCACTATTGGGGGTCGAACATGCCCTTCCCCGATATTAAAATATATCCTTCCTATATTAAAAATACTTAGCCCCAACAGCTCATTATGACCTTAACTGGAAGTAGAGTTAAAATACGATCATACTGCAGTAAGGTGACCCTTAGTTCAATTTGACCACTGCCCTTTTAAGCAGTACCCATGTGAAGACAGATATACACAGGTTGAGCATCATGTGGTGATGAAGGCAGAGATCCAGGTGATAGACTTCTTTATGCAAAGACTGCCAGCCAACCACCACAAGAAAGGCTCGGAACAGATTCTCCTTCGCAGCCCTCAGAAGGAACCCACCTTGCCGATACCTTTACCTCAGGCTTCTTCCAAACTGTCACAGTGATGCTTTGTCACGACAAACCTGGGATATTTATACTGGAACATACATATAGTGGCCACAGTGATAAAGGTGGGAGCTTTGTGGGGGCTGACAAAGTGCGGACCCAAACTTTCCAAGGCCAAGCGAGCGGCTGATTATCTTAACTACTATTAAGGTCGGTGCTGTAGTTTGGAAGTGAATTGTCCCTTTTAGGCTTAGTCCTCCATTTGGCATTATTGAAAAGTGGTGAAAACCTTTAGGAGATGGGGCCTGGTAGGAGGCTTGAGGTGGTTAGGGGCATGTCCTCAATGGAGACCGTGGACTATGGTCTCTTCCTCTCTCCGTTCAGCTTCCCTGCTATGAGTTGAGTAGCTTTTTCATCAGCCGTGTGCTCTCCACCATGATGTACTGCTTCACCACAGACCCCAAAGATGCTACTATATCTCAGCTATTGGTTACAATAATGGAACAGTGGTTAATAAATGAGAGGGCAGTTCTGAGTTCCCAATATGGCATTTTTACTCAAGGAGACCACCTGGCCGCTTGGTGACAGGTTGATTACATCGGGCCTCTTTCGTTCCGAAGGGGCCAGTTGTTCATTCTCACAGTGATAGAAACTTAGTCTGGGTATGGGTTTCCTTTTCTTTCCCACCGATCCTCAGCTGGCACCACTATATGGGAGTTTATGGAACACCCAATTCACAAGCATAGAATCATATATAACATAGCATCAAACCAGTGAATTTGCTTTATGATAAAAGAGACATGACATGCCAGAATGGATCCATGGCTGTGGGATCCACTGGTCATAATACACCATCCAGAAAAATCTGGCCTCATAGAGAGCTTTGTAAAATTACAGTGAAGTACCACTCAGAGGCAAAACTGAAAAAATTCTAGGCCTGTTGTACACATTAAATCAGAGGCCTTTATGGCCCCAATAAGAACAATACATGAGTCCATAAACCAAATAGTAGATATAGAAATAGTCCCAACTACTTTCCCTACCAATGACCCACTAGAGGTTTTGTACTTCCTATTCCCACAAATCTAGGGCTAGAGTCCCTAGTCCCCAAAGGGACTATATTCCTGTTAGAAAATACAGGAAGGTTCTCATTGAGCTACAAGCAATGGCTGCTGCTTGGGAGCTTTGGCCTCCTTATGTCCAGAGCCTAGTTGGTTAAAAGAGGAATCAGCACCATGACAGGGGATAACTAACCATGATGAGTAAGAGGAGGTGGCATTCCTTTCTACAGAGCCCAGAAAATCTACTTGAGCATCTTCTGATACTCCACCCCATTGTAACTGAATTAATGAATGCAGCAAATCCACCCTGAGAAGGGTATGGTGACCAGGAGTTCAGACCTCTTGGGAGTAAACGTTTGGATCATACCACTACTTAGTAACCAAGACCTGTTCTGGTGATAACTGGGGGTGAGGGGTATTTAGAGTGGGCAGTAGAGAATCAGTACCAATCGGGGCCTCCAGTCCAACTGCCGTAGTTAGTCCCACTAACCTTCCTTTTCAAGTTGCCCTTCAGGAAGGGATGTCCATGGGAACCGTGGAAGAACTTTTCTCCAAACCTGTACAAAGAAGTAAATCTGTGTAGCACAAGGAGTGCTCTGTGGTGGTGATGGAAATGGGCTTCTCAGATTTCCCATGATCAGAAACATAGTTAATGCCAGGCATGGTGGCGCACGCTTGTAATCCCTGCACTTGGGAGGCAGAGACAGGAGGATCGCGCAGGTTCGATGCCAGCCTCGCTGGTTTAAGAGACCCTGTTTCCAAATAAAAATATAAAAAATAGATGTCTGGGAGTGTAGCCTGGAGGTAGAAGGGTTTCTAGGAATCCGAGTACCACCCCCCCCAAAAAAAAAAGAAAAAGAAAAGAAAAAAGAAACATAGTTAACTGATGAACCTAGCTACATTCCTCTAGATCTATCAGTGTGTTTGCAGCTGAGGCCATGTTTCCTGTTAGCTATTCCTACCAAATGACTGAGCATGGTGAAATGTTAATGCAGGATCATTCCTGTGAGACTCATGGTCCACTTTTGTTGAAGAACTACACATAGGATTCAGAGTTCAGAGGGAAAGTTAGAAAAACAAACACAAAGTTAATGCAAAAAAGGAAATAAAGATAAAATCAAAGCAATTAAACAGAATTAACTATACAAGACAGAAAATAAAGCTAGCTGGGTGTGGTGGCACACGCTTGTAATCCCCGCGCTTGGGAGGCAGAGACAGGAGGATCGCGCAGGTTCGAAGCCAGCTGCGCACGCTGGCTTAGGAGACCCTGTTTCCAAATAAAAAAATGTAAAAATAGGTCTGGGAGTGTAGCCCGGAGGTAGAAGGGCTCCCAGGAACCCCAGTACCACCAAAAAAAAAAAAAAAGAAAAGAAAAGAAAAGAAAGCTAAATTTAATGAGATCTTCTAAAGGATTAATAAAAAGGAACCAACTCCTAGCAAGGTTAATCAAGAAAACATTACCAACATTAGTAAGAAACAAAAGGACATCACTACAGGTCCTATAGACACTAAAAATACAAGTAGATACTATAAACAACTTTATATCAATAAATTTGACAATTTGTAAAAATGGGGAATGTAATGCAAAACAAAACTTACCAAAACTGAAACCAGAATAAGAAAAAATATTTTATATTCTAAGGGAATTGAATTCATAATTTAAACCTTCCTACAAAGAAAACTCCAGATGGCTTCACTGGTGAATTCTTTCCAACATATATACTGCTTTTAGAAAGGCATAAAAGGCAGATTCACACTTTCTAATGCTTATATATTACAAGCTCTATTTATGGCTTAATGTCCCCCTACTTCCCATGCATCATTCAGAGCACCTACTACGTTTTAGGGCATGGTGATAAGTATTGCAGAAACAATAATGAATAAAAGGGTTTTTTGATGCGGTGAGGGCAGGAACTTTAAGGTTGCTTGAAGGAGCAGGCATACAATGTAATGCAATGACGCAAGTGCTAATAAAGATATGCATACAGTACTCTGAGAGATGACAAGGAAATCAAGGGAAGGAAAAGCTTTCCAAGCTTGAGGGGTGAAATAATACAGCAATGGGATATGGACATAAAAGTATTTGGAAAATAGATGATATTATTTTGTGTGTGTGTGTGTGTGTGTGTGTGTGTGTGTGTGTGTCACTGCAGATTTAACCCAGGAGCATTCTACCTCTGAGCTACATACACCCCAACCGAATTTTTTTTTTTAATGTGTGTGGCACTGGGGATTGAACTCAGAGGCATTCTACCTCCAAGATACAACCCCAGTTCTATTTCATTTTTATTTTGAAATAGGGTCTCACTAAGCTGTAGAGAGTCTCAGTAAGTTGCTGAGGTTAACCGAGAGCCTTGGATCCTCCTGTCTCAGCCTCCCAAGTACTAGGATTACAAGCTTGCACCACCACACTCGGCTCTTTTGTTTGTTTTTTAATGGTACTGGAAATTGAACCTATGGGCATTCTACTTTCAAGTTATAGCTCCAGCTTCTCCCCCCTTTTTTCTCGTGTGTGTGTGTGTGTGTGTGTGTGTGTGTGTGTGTGTGTGTGTGTGAGAGAGAGAGAGAGAGAGAGAGAGAGACAGACAGACAGACAGACAGACAGACACTAGGGATTGAATCCAGCTACCTCTGAGCTATACCCCCAGGACTATTTTATTTTGAAAGAGGATTTTACTAAGTTCTTGAGAGGGCCTAGCTAAATTGCAGAAGCTGGCTTCAAACCTGCAATTCTCCCGTCTTAGCCTCCCAAGTGCTGGGATTACAGGTGTGTGCCACCACACCTGGATTAAAAGACATTCTTTCTCAGTCTTCCTTACTGGCTCTTTCCCTTTTATTTCCTTATTTAAAAAAAATTCTTAGAGTTCTGTCCTTGGTTTCTATTTTCACTCTCCCCAGGCATTTTACCCATTCTCACATTTATCCCTAGCATGTAAATTAAACATTCCAAAATCTAGGTCTCCAGCTTCTACTTCTTTTGAGCCCCACACTTAACATCCAAATATCTACACATCTATAGAACGCATCTATCTACTCAAAGGATGTTGCCTCTACACCAATTTTCCCTCCCTTCTTTAAAAAAAATCCCTCCCTAAATGGCATGTCTCCCCATCACTACACTGTTTCTGTTTCCCTTTGTCATGTTCTTTCCATTGCATCTTAGTCTGCACCAATGAGGCTCTTCCCCCATTACTCTTCTGAGATTTTCTTATCAAGGTCACCAATTACCTTCCTATGCCAGCCCAGTGCTCAGCTCGCCAGACCTACACAGCAGCATCTAACCAGCTCGTCACTTTTCTTTGGCAGACTGCTCTTACCTGGCTTTTACCATCTACTGAGTTTCTTCTCACTCCACTGGCCATTCTTAGTCTCTTAGTTGGATTCTCTTTCTTTCCTCAACCCCTAAGTATTTGGAGTATTCTAGCGTTCCATTCTCAGAATCCAACTCACTTTTGCTTACATTCTTTTCTTAGAAAACCATAACTCATTTTATCATTTTAAGTATTGTCTTTATGCCAATGATCTCCAACCTCAGCCTGTTCCTGAATTCCATACTCCTCCCCACAGGCCTTTCTAGATGGACATCTCATGGCATTTCAAGCTTAACACATCTAACACTAAACTTGTGATATCCTGCTGCCCAAACTTCATTCTTTTCAGTCTTCTTCATTTCAGTAAATGTTTGTACCATCTACCTTGTCGCTCAGGCCAGAAGTGTTGAGTTCATTATTGACTCTTTTCTAATAACTCCATTCAATCCTTCAGCACGTCCTATCAGCCCTGCCTTCAAAATATATTCCAAAGCTGATTAATGAGTTATTACTGCCTCGATCACTACTACTGACATTCAAACCACTATCATCTCTCACCTACTCCTCTTTCTTCCAATTGGTTACCCTATTTCTACTCTTTCCCCACTATCATCTATTTTGAGTCATTCCTTTACAGTGTAAATTAGGATACACTACTCCCCTGTTCAAAATTCTTCAATGATTCACATCATACTTAAAACCCAAAGTTCTTTTTTCGAGCCAGGCGTGGTGGTACACACTTGTAATCTAAACTACGAAGGAGGCTAGGGCAGGAGGATTGCGAATTCAAGGCCAGCTTGGGAAACTCAACAAGACCCTGTCTTCAGAATAAAAAATAAAAAGGGCAGGGATACAGCTCAGTGGTAGGGCGCTTCTGGTTCAATCCCCAGTAACACCCACACAGGGTACACGGGCGCACACACACTTCTTGCCGTAATCCGCGAGGCCTCATGACCTGGGTTTTGGCTATAGTCTGACCTACCTCCTTTTTCCCTCCATCCTTTTCCTCTGCTTCGGTCACTCTGGCCACGTTGTCGTCTGCCCGACACGTGCCGCGTCGTTGTCCCCTCTGGGCCTTTGCGCTTGGTCTTCACTCCTGAAATCCTGTCTCTCCAGATATTCTCATGGCTCGTTTCCTCACAGCACTCAGCACTCTGTTTAACTCTGTCCTTCATTTGCTCTGCTTTTATTTGGCTCTGTTTTTCTAGCTCATAATGCTACAGGGACTATATCTCCTGCATGAACTTGTTTAATGAATGTATTATCTGCTTCCCTACTACAATGTGAGCTCCCTAAGGGCAGGGAATTTATCTGTTTCAGTTACCACCAAGTCTTACCTATCCTAACTCTTAAATATCTCTTCAGAGGCCAGGCGTGGTGGTGCACGCTTGTATTCCCAGCACTTGGGAGGCTGAGACAGGAGGGTCACACATGTTCAAAGCCAGCCTCAGCTACTTAGTGAGGCTCTCAGCAACTTAGTGAGACCCTGTTTCCAAATAAAGTATAAAATAGGTCTGAGAGTATAGCCTGGAGGTAGAAAAGCCCCTGGGTTCCACCCCTAGTAACACACACACACACACACACACACACACACACACACACACACACTCTTCAGAGCCAGGTGTGGTGGTGCACACCTGTAATCCCAGTACTTGGAAGGAGAATTGTAGGATCAAAGTCAGCCTCAGCAATTTAGCAAGGCCCTCAGCAACTTAGAGGAACCCTGTTTTCAAATAAAAAATAAAATAGGGCTGAAGGTGTGGCCCAGAGGTAGAGTGTCCCTCAGTTCAATCCCTAGTACCACCACAAAACAAATTTTTAAACTCTCTTCAGTCCATCTTGTCTCCATTCCTTCCACCTCTGCCTCAATTCAGTTGCCGCTGTCACCTGCTCAGACTGATTCAGTGTTCTTCTCTTTGGCTTCTGGCCTTCAGTGGCCTATCCAGGTCTGTCTCCCACACGACTGCAATGCGACAGCACTATAGTCGATAGCTGATCATAGCTCGCCCCTACATAGAACCCCTTGTGGGACAGGGCACCCTCCGTTCATATCGGATAGAGTAAGTCCCTCAACACAGTTTCCAAGGAATCTCCAACCATGTCTCCTGTCGCTTCCTTGCCTTTCTCGCCAGCAGTACCAGACGCTTATACTGCAAGTGTTTTTTGCCTCTGTCTGGGACATGCTGGTTCTTCTACTTAAATGGTCTCTCCTGATTCAGAAGATTAATATTTCCTCCTTATTATTTATTTATTTATTTATTTATTTATTTATGCGGTACTGGGGATTGAACCCAGAGACATTCTACCTTGAAGCTACACCCCCAGCCCTACTGTAGCATGCAGACTGATGAGAGTATGTCTAATGTGCAGATTAGAAGAGATTTATGGAGGTAATGAGAACAAGAAACTGGCCACATAGACCTTGAAATTGCCTGGGAGAATGAGAGAAGATGAGAAGAAAGGAAGGCTGGGACCCCGGTGGTCACAGACCTTCAGGGAATGAGGGGAAACTTCCAACAGCTTGGAAGATAATCTCAATGGAAAGGGAGGAAAACCGAATAGATAAATGACAGGAACCTCAAAAAGGCAGAGATTTTAGAGAGATGGAGGGAGCCATGAAGGGGAACAACCTGAATCTTCTCCTTAACCCATTCTCTGTTTCAGATAGTGAGACTCTTCCAGAATATCTCTGGAGCTAGGTGTGATGGTACCTACATCCCTGTAATACCAAAATTTGTGTGGCTGAGACAGGAGGATCACAGGTTCAAGACCAGCTTTGGCAACTTAGTGAGCCCTCACAACTTAGTGAGACCCTGTTTCAAAATAAATAAATAAAAACCAAGCATGGAGGCATACACCTGTAATCCTAATATTTGGGAGGCTGAGACAGGAGGATCACAGGTTCAAAGCCAGCCTCAGCAACTTAGGGAATCCCTCTACAAATTACTAAAACCTTGCTTCAAAATAAAAATAAAATAGGGCCTGAGGTGTAGTTCAGAGGTAGAACATCCCTAGGTTTAATCTCCAGTACTACACACACAAAATATCTTTGTGTGTGTGTGTGTGTGTGTGTGTGTGTGTGTGTGTGTGTGTGGTACTGGGGATGGAACCCAGGGGCCTTCTACCTCCGTGCTACACTCCCAGTCCTATTTTATATTTTATTTGGAAACAGGATCTCTTAAGCCAGTGGAGGCTGACTTCTAACCTACGTGATCCTCCTGTCTCCGCCTCCCAAGTGCAGGGATTACAAGCGTGCGCCACCACGCCCCGCTTAATATCTTCGTGTTTTACAGGTTAAATGCACTCAAAGGAATTTTATTCCTTCTTCTTCAGCCTAACCTCATCTCCTAGAGCTTAATCAAGGCACGGATTCTGCAGGTGAGGCCAAAGCAGTAAAAACCTGGCGTGAATAAGACTGAGAAAGAAGCTATACCAGGCTTCAAGTGACAGTCCTGAGGGATTGAACTAATGCAGAGGCAGAGGGGCTACGAAGAGGGGGAGCTTGAGGAGACATCGTCGACACTGCTGGAGACTGAGTGCCATCACATGGCTGAGGAGTCCATCAGTCATTCCAGTGGAGCGAAATCCCAATGAAGACCCTGAACTCCGAGGCTCAGAGGAGCTTCCTAATTGACAAGCACCTGCACAGTGCTGGGGGCCAGCGTTGCACCCTGACCCCACAGAGAGAGGCCACGAGCACTCTGCAGACCCTCCCAGACCTCACCTAATGTGTCTCTTCACTTCACTGGCCCGACTTATATCCTTTTAATAAAACTGCAATCATAACTGTAGTGCTTTTTTGATTTCTCTAAATGATTCTTGCAACTTTCTGAACCTGAGGAGGGCTTTGGGACTCTCTGGATTTTTTAGCTAGTTGGTCAGAAGTTTGGGACCCCAAACGGTGGCTCGCATCTGAAGTAAGACCTGTCTTTCTGTGGACTAGGTGGTTACTGCCAGGTGGTTAGCATCAGCATACTATTATAGTTGGGGCTGGTGTCAGATTAACAGGTAAAGTCCTAATCAAGCTGACATTTTTTAACTTTATTTATTTATTTATTTATTTATTTATTTATTTATTTATTTATTTATTTTTGGTACTGGAGATGGAACCCAAGGGCATTCTACCTCTGAGCTACACCCCATCCCTATTTTTTTTTTTTTTGGTGGGTCTGGGGATGGAACCCAGGGGCATTAGACCTCCGAGCTAAACCCCCCTGCCCTATTTTTAATTCTTTATTTTGAAACAGGGTCTCACTAAGTTGCGGAGGCCCTCACTAAGTAGCTGAGGCTGTCCGTGAACCGCGATCCTCAGGTCTCAGCCTCCCGAATGCTGGGATTACAAGCATGCGCCACCATGCCCGGCTCCTATCTCTATTTTTTGTTCTTTATTTTGAAACAACATCTCACAGAGTCGCAAAGGGCCTCACTAACTAGTGGCTGAGGCTGTCCCCAAACCAAGATCCTTCTATCTCAGCCTCCCAAATGCTAGGATTACAAGTGTGCACCACCATGCCTGGCTCAAGCTGACATTTAAAAAAATAAATTTATTGGTGCTCATTGCTGAAAAATTCAAAGGCATATGGCTACAGGCTTGGCTTGATCTAGCAGCTCACATGTTATCAGGACCTGATTTGACTGTGTTCATTCTTTTCTACTCTGCTTCCCTGAAACTGCTTCATTCATAGCAAAGTCTCCCTCCATGGCGCAGATGAATGCCAAGAGTTCTTAAAACTGTATGCCTGTAGATTTATATCCAGTTTTGTTGGGGTGGGTGTGCTCTTGTTCATTTAAATATGTCCACGAATTTAATATAATTGGCTCAAATTGGGTCATGTCACCATCTTTGAGTAAATTGTGATGACCAGGAATACTGCCATAACCATTCAAATTCATATTCTCTCTCTCTCTCTCTCTCTCTCTCTCTCTCTCTCTCTCTCTCTCCCTCTCCCTCTCCCTCTCCCTCTCCCTCTCCCTCTCCCTCTTTCTCTCTTACTGGCGATGGAACCCAGAACCTTCTATACCCAGGCTACACTCCCATTCCTATTTTATTTTTTTTAATTTGGAAACAAGGTCTCACTACATTGTTGGGACCTCACTAGATTGCTGAGGCTGGCCGCAAATTTGTGATAACTGCTGTCTCAGCCTCCCAAGTACTGGGATTATAGGCATGTGCCGCCACACCCTGGCTCAGACCCTACCTCTCTAAAATCAGATGTAAGTCAATCTTACCCAAATTGTTTTGCCAAAAATGACTTGCTTAATCACATTCTTGATACTATTGTTGGGGTAATGAGGAAATGAAGTTTTGGAAACAATTAGTACACTTGCTATGATTGTTTTTATTAAATTGACTCCCTTCCCTCCCTTTTTTGTGATACTAGGGATTGAATACAAGAACATTCTATCTCTAAGAAATACTCCCAGACCTATTTAATTAAAAAAAAATTTTTTTTTTTTGCAGGTCTGGGGATGGAACCCACGGGCATTCTACCTCCAGGCTACATCCCTGGCCCTATTTCTTTTTATTCTTTATTTTGAAACAGGGTCTCACTAAGTTGAAGAGGGCCTCACTAAGTAGCTGAGGCTGTCTGCAAACCGTGATCCTCCCATCTCAGCATCCGAATGCTGGGATTACAAGCATGCGCAACCATGCCCGGCTATTTTTAATTTTTAAACAGGGTCTCATTAAGTTTCTGAAGAACTCACTAAGTTGCTGAGGCTGACCTCCAACCTGTGATCCTCCCATGTACTGAGACTACAGGCATGCACTACCGTGCCCAGTTTGAATTGCCTCCCCTTTTGAAAATTAATTCCATTCTAGAAAACAATCTCAAATACATTTAGTTTCTTAATTCTACACTTAGAGATTTTCATCTGAATTAAGTTGGCTTAGGTAAGATTGTATTTATAACAAGTGTAGTTCAACTAGTGTAATTCAGAGAGAGAAATACTGCCTGTTAGATTATGGTACCACTCCCCTTCTCTAGAGATCTTTCTGTGGCCATCTAATAATTTAGAGACTAAAACACTGAGAAATTCCAACACAAAGAGCCCAAAGAGGAAGAGGATTCTGCCAAAGATGATCTCTACACCCTCAGCTCTGCAAAGCCATTTAACTACCAAAATAGAAGTCACAACGTTTATACGCCAAAGTCTATACAGTCTATGCATTTTACTTGAGAAGCATTCTCAGCCTCGTTTAGAGCCAATTTGCCATGATTCCAGACACAGTGCTAACAGATCTAGTTACAGGGCATGGTGGACCTATATTATTTTTCCTGGTTCACTATTCTTCCTTCTTTAGGTAATAGCTCCCTCATTTTCCTTTGGATAAACTAGCTTTCTCCCATTTTCAGTTTTGTGGGTTTTATAGAACTGATACTATCTGCAAGACCCAAGACTAGGGTCATGACCAAGACTGAACCAGTCTTTAGTCATAGTAACTGACTTTTTTTTTTTTGGCACTTAATATTGACCTCTGTCCTACACCCCAGCCCTATTTTATTATTATTATTATTATTATTATTATTATTTTGTTGTTGTTGTTGTTTTGAAACAGGGTCTCACTAAGTTATGGAGGGCTTCATTAAATTGCTGAAGCTGGCTTTGAACCTGTGACCTTCCTTTCTTGGCCTCCCGAGTACTGGGATTACAAGTGTGCACCATCATCTCTGACTACAGTGACTGATTCTGAAATGAGTACAGGGTGCAATGTGGGTTACTGGAAGCCCTACCCAGAACGTTGCTTGCAACTCTTGTGGGTTTGCTAGGTTGTTCAGATGTAAATCCCAATTGATATGGATCACAAAAGGGGAAGATTCTGTTGGAAAATTAAGCTACTGTAGAGGAAAGCAGGGCAGAAAGGTAGAGAGAGAAACAGGCAGACAGAGAGCACCCAGTACTGATGTTATCATTTGAACCCCAAAGAAAACTACAAAATCAGTTTTTCTCTTTTATTAAAAATCAGTTTGAAGCAGGGCATGGTGGCGCACTCCAGTAATCCCAGTACATGGGAGGCTGAGACAGGAGGATCATGGGTTTGAGGACAGTCTCAGCAACTTAGTGAGACCTAGTTTCAAAATAAAAAATAAGAGCCAGGCGTGGTGGTGCATGCTTGTAATCCCAACATTCAGGAGGCTGAGACAGGAGGATAATGGTTCAAAGCCAGCCTCAGCTACTTAGTGAGGCCCTCCGCAACTTAACGAGACTCTCTTTCAAAATAAAAAATAAAAAATAGGGCAGGGGGTGTAGCTCAGAGGTTGAATACCCTTGGGTTCCATCCCTAGATAGACCCGCAAAATAAAATAAACAAAATTAAAAATAAAATAGTGATTGGAGTATATTCTGGAGATAGAAAGCCCCTGAGTTCAATCTCCAAGAACACACACACACACACACACACACACACACACACACCACAAACACATACACAGAAAAATATTCAAACATTTTACCAAGGAAGATGGAAAATTAGCATATGAAAAAAACATTCAATATATGTCATGATTAAACTGCCAATTAAAACAATGTGATACCACTATACACCTATTAGAATGGTTAAAATCCAAAACACTGACAAGGCCAAATTCTGATGAAGATGTAGGCCAGTAGGAACTGCCATTCACTGTTAGTGGGAAAGTAACCTTTTTGGAAGACAATTCCACATTTTCTTGCAAAACTCAATGTAGTCTTACCATACTACCCTTGGTATTTACCCAAATGAGTCAGAAGCTTATGCTCACACAAAAACTGTGTATACAGTCATAACAACTTTATTCATAATTGCCAAAACTTGGAATTAACCAAGATGCCCTTAAGTAGATAAATAGATGCATAAACTGTGTTACATATAAAATGGAATATTATTCAGTAAAAAAATAAAGGAACTTTTAATGGCTGGGCGTGGTGGCACACACCTGTAATCCCAGTACTGGGGAGGTTGAGACAGGAGGATCACAGTTTTGAGGCCAGCCTCAGCAACTTCGTGAGGTCTTCCACAACTTAGTGAGACTCTATTTCAAAATAAAACATAACAAATAGGGCTTGGGAGGGTAGCTCAGAGGTAGAATGCCCCTGGATTCAATCCTCAGTACAAAAACAAATAAATAAATAATAAAAATAAAATAAGGCTGGGGACATAGCCCAGAGGTAAGACACTCCTGGGTTCTCTCTTCAGTACCCTCCACACAAAATAATTGGACACCTACATATAATTTTTAAAAAATCTCCCCACGAATAATAGAGAGGAGCTGCTTCAACCTAATAAGGAACAACTAGAAAAAAATCAAGAACTAATATCATACTAAGTGGTAAAAGCATAAATAATTTCCCCTAAAATCAGAAACAAGACAAATTTGCCCATTCTCACTACTTCCATTCAACATTGTACTGGAAGTCATATTGTCAAAGCAATATGACAAAGAGAATCAATAAGAAGCATTTAGGTTGTCAAAGAAAAAAATAAGCCAGGCTCAAGGGCACATGTCTGTAACCCAGTGCTTGGGAGGCCGAGAAAGGAGGCAGGTTGGAGGCCAGCCTCTGAAGCTTAATGAGACCTTTAACTAGGAGCCTAGCAAAACCCTGTTTTTTTAAATAATAAAAAATAAAAAGGGCTAGAGGCATAGTTCAGAGGTAGAATGCTCCTGGAATCAATTCACGGTACCACAAAAACAAAAAAATAAAATAGATTAAAAAATTAAAGGGCTGAGGGTGTAGCACAGAGGTAGAATGCCCTTGGGTTCAATCTCCAGGCCTCCCACTCAAAAGGAAGAAATATAACTATTTCTATTTGCAAATGACAGCATTATAGATAATCTCAAGGAATCTATAAAAATGCCCCATAGAACTAAAGAATGAGTTCATAAAAGTAACAATGTCAAAAAATCAATCATGGACTTCCGGGAAGATGGCGACCGTGAAAAGCGGGGTTTAAGAGCCCCGCTAACAAACAATCTCCATTACCACAAAATCAGCGCCTTTCATAGCCAGAAAACACCATCACCAGAGAAACAAAAAGGTCACCAGGCTCCAGAGAGGAGGGGGACTCAGAGCAAAGCTCAGAGCCACAGAGGAGATACACCGGCCTCACGCCCGAGGACACGGCAGCAGCGCCTTATTGCCGGCGGCAGCGGTGAATTCACCGGACGGCTACAGCAAGCCGAGGTGAGCCGCTGCGGAACAGCCGGGCGGGATTTTTCGGTGCAGGAAGCATCTAAAGCTCCCAGTGGCTGAGCTCAGCACACGCTGCAGGGACTCAGAGCGGAGTTCAAAAACAGAGAAGAAATACGCCAGCCTCACGGCCGAGGGTGTGGCAGCAGCACCATATTGCCACTGGCGGCAGCAGCAGCAAATTCACCGAGTCCACTACAGCTACATCTGCGAACTCAACAACAGTGAGTCAAATTGCGGGCCCCAGAGGAGAAATCCCAGTACTGACTCCCAGAGACTTGACCCAGTGGGGGAGTGGCGGTGGCAGAGATATCACACCATAGGAGAACGCGCAATCTGGCACCCCCCATAGTGTAAAGCTGCCTCTATCGACTCCCTGGGTCGGAGACTCTGCGATACAACCCAGTAAAGGAGTAGTGGGGTCTGAGATACCACAGACTCGAGATCCAGAGCACCTTAAGTGAAGTCATAGTTACCCAAGGGAAGAACCCAGAGAAGGCACAAACTTCCGAAATCATGGGAAAGAGGAATAACAATGGAGCAGTGAATGCCCACAACCCCACAACATCAGAACCTAATAAAACAGAAATTCAGAGATTTCTAGAAGATCAAATCAGGAAAATAACTGTAGAAATAATAGAGGTGTTTCAAAAAGAATTCAGAGAGAGCCAAAAAGAGATAAAGGATGCAATTAATGAAGTAAAGGCCTCAATTCAAAGCACGAACAACCGATTAGACCACATGGAGAACAGAATCTCGCTCTTAGAAGATGATCAATCCAAAAATGAACGCATAGTTTCTAATCTAGAAAAAAATATCCAACAGCAGGAATCTGACATTGAAGAAATATGGGCCCATTTTAAGAGAGCTAACCTAAGAATAATTGGAATAGAGGGAAAAGAAGGTGAAACCAAAGGGATCAAAAACTCTTCAAGGAAGTAATAGCAGAAAATTTCCCAAACATAGAGCAAGAGGTCGATACACAGGTCCAGGAAACGTATAGAACTCCCTTTAGACAGGATCGGAGAAGAGGATCCCCACGCCACATAATTGTCAAAATGACCAATGTGGAAGCCAAGCAGAGAATCTTAAAGGCAACAAAAACAAAGGGCCAAGTGACAATCAGAGGCAAACCAATTAGAATCACTCCAGACTTCCCAAACCAAGTCATGAGAGCCAGAAGGGCTTGGAGTAACATATTCCAAACTCTGAAAGAAAACAACTTCCAGCCAAAAATTTCCTACCCAGCAAAACTTTCTATCAAATTAGATGGAGAAATAAGAACCTTCCATGACAAACAGAAACTGAAGGAATTTATGTCTTCAAAACCAGCGCTAGAGAAAATACTCAAAGAGATTAACTACAAAGAAGCAATAGGTAACACACACCAGAACCAGAGAAACAAGATTTTCCATCCAACAGACAACTAAGATTAGTTATCTGTGGAGATTCATTATTTATGTTAGCCTTTTACCTATTTCTAAATCGTATTGTTTGCTTTTATTATTGTTAATTTTTAGGATTTCTAGTTGGAATATTAATATACCTTCAGATATAGCATTTGGATATATTTTATCCAATTCTATCAGTAACTTTTAACTCTGTTTACATTGTATTTGGATATACAATATTTTATTTTTTAGGGAGTTTGTATACCCTTCTGTTGCCTGTGCCATTGAAATCATATCCAAGAAATTACTGCCAATTTCAATGTTGTGAGGTTTTATGACCCAGATTTTCTTCTAAAAGTTTATAGTCTTAAGGTTTATATTTAGGTCTTTTATCTATTTTGAGTTAATATTTGTATATGGGATTAGGTAAGGGTCCAATTTTATTCTTTTTCATGTAATTATTATTTTTCAACAATATTTAGTTAAAAGATTATTATTTCCCCCACCAAATGTTCTTGGAAACCTTGTCAAAAATAACTTGACAATATATGAAAGAATTTATCTCTAGGCTTTTATTTAACTCCAATGGTTTATATATCTGCCTTTATAACAGCACTACACTGTTTCAATTATTGTAGCTTTATATGGTTTGAAATCAGAAAATATATATCTTCTAGCTTTGTTTTTTTTTTCGAGATTGTTTTGGGTATATAGAGTCCATATTTTATATTAGGATAGATTTTTTTTCTGAAAAATAAATATATAAATATATGATAGTTTCACCTAAAAAATATTCTCTGGTAAGAAAGAAAGCAAAAAGAAATATTGAAGTGTTATCTTTAAGTTATCAAAAGCTTGGTATCAGACAAATGAAACTGTTATGTGAGACTATCATTGTTAATTTTGGATAAATTGCTATAATACTAGATGTCAACCACTAAGCCAAGCATGGGAAGGAGGGATGGGGAGGGAATGGGGTGGGGATCGGGTGGGGGCTGACTGGGCGATGTGTGCATGTATGTCTACAAAAGTTTGTATCCCACTATGATGTATGAATACAGTGCACCAATAAAAAATTAAAAAAAACAAAAAAATCAATCATATATCTGTATACTAGCAAGGGTCAATTAGAAATGTAAATTTATTTATTTATTTATTTATTTATTTATTTATTTATTGCGGGTCTGGGGATGGAACCCAGCAACATTCGACTTCCAAGCTACACCCCCTGCCCTATTTTTTATTCTTTATTTTGAAACAGGGTCTCACTAAGTTGCAGAGGGCTTCACTAAGTAGTAGATGAGGCTGTCCACAAACTGCAATCCTCTGGTCTCGGCCTCCCAAATGCTGGGATTACAAGCGTGCACTACCATGCCCGGCTCGAAATGTAAATTTTAAATAATATTATTTATCTGGTACAAGTGGTGGCATACACCTATCATCCCAGCACTTGGGAGGCTGAGTTAAGAGGATCTAAACTGTGAAGTCAGCCTCAGCAACTTACTAAGTCTGTCAGTAACTTAGTGAGACCTTGTTTCCAAATTTTAAAAATAGTAATAATACCATTTATAATGGCTCCTTCAAAAGTAAGTACTAAGGTAAAAATCTACCAAGACATGTATGTGATTTATATGCTTAAAACTACAAACACTGGACTGAGGCTGTAGCTCAGTTGTAGAGCACTTGCCTCGCATGGGTGAGCCCTGAGTTGGATTTTAGCACTGGCGTCGGGGGGACTACAAAACGCTCATGACATAGTCAAAGAAGACATAAACAAACGGAGAAGCATACCACATTCATGGATTGGAAGACTGAACGTAGTAATGATGTCAGTCTTCCCTAAATTGATCTACAGATTTAATGCAATTCTGATAAAAATCCAAGCAGAATTCTTTGATATAGATAAGTAGATCTTATTTTTGAAAGGCAAATAAACTGGACTCACTAAAACAATGTCTAAGAAATCATTTTATTTTAAGATTTACTATAAGATTACTATATCCAGCAGAGTGTGGCATTGGCAAAAGCATAGACAGTTAAATTGGTGAAAAAGAAGAGAGCTTATAGAACTAGACTCATACAAATTATGGCTACTCTGTAAACACAGAAATGCAAAAGCAATTCAACGGCAAAAGGTAGTCTTTTCAAAAAACTGGTGTTGGAACAATTGTACGTTCACATTAAAATGCAATCTAAACTGGGCATGGTGGTGTACACTTGTAATCCAAGTACTTGGAACGCTGAGACAGGAGGATCAACACATGTGCAGTCAGCCTCAGCAACTTTGTGAGGCCCTCTGCAACTTACTGAGAGACTGTTTCAAAATAAAAATAAAATAGGACTAAGGGTGTATCTCAGAATTAGAATGCCCCTGAGTTCCATCCTCAGTACTACAATAAAAAAAATACATACATGAGCCGGGCGTGGTGGCGCACGCTTGTAATCCCCGCGCTTGGGAGGCTGAGACAGGAGGATCGCACGGGTTCGAAGCCAGCCTCAGCTACTTAGTGAGGCTCTCAGCAACTCAGTGAGACCCTGTTTCCAAATAAAATATAAAATAGGTCTGGGAGTATATCCCAGAGGTAGAAAGCCTCTGGGTTCCACCCCTAGTACCACCAAAAAAAGAAAATACATACATACATACTTATATGCATACATATTTATTTATATACATACATACATCCCCAAACAACCTAAATCTCATACCACATAAAAGACAACAAGGCATCTAAATGTAAAACATAAACATTCGCATCTAGAAGAAAACAGAGGAAAGTTTTTAGACATAATGCTAAAAGCATAATCTATTTTTAAAAAAAACTAACTTGACAAATTAGACTTTGCCAAAATTTAAGATCTTCGTTCTCCAAGAGCAATGTCAGGAGAATGAAAAGCCAGACTATGGACTAGGAGAAAATAAATGCAAATCATATATGTAACACATACAAACAAAAGCATATATACAACAGAGAACTTGCTCTAAAAACTCAAGGGTAAGAAACACACAATCCCATTTTATTTCATTTTATATTTTTTATTTTTTAGTACTGGGGATTGAACCCAGGAGCATTCTACCTCCAAAGTACACCCAGCCCTATTTTGTTTTTTATTTGGAAAAAGAGTCTAAGTTACTGAGGCTGGCCACTTACCTGTGATCCTCCTGTCTTAGTCTCCCAAGTACTAGAATTACAGGTGCGCCCCACCATGCCTGGCTACAACCCCATTTTAAGTAGGGCAATAGTCTTGAATAGAAGCCCTCACCAAGAAGATATTCAGATGGCAAAATAAACACATAGTAAAATATTTTGGAAACATTATTAGCTACTGGGTAAATGTAAATTACAACCACCATAAAATAGCACTACATCCTTTTTTTTTTTTTTTTTTGGTTTTTCTTTTTTGGCACTGGGTATTGAACCCAGGGGCATTCTACCTGTAAGTAACACCCTCAGCCCTATTTTATTCTTATTTTGAAACATGGTCTCCCTATATAAATGAGAATCTCACTACTTGCTGAGGCTGTCCTCGAACCTGCAATCCTCCTGTCTCAGCCTCCCAAGTACTGGGATTACAAGCATGCACCATCAAACCTGGTATATATATAATTTTTTTTTTTTTGCGATACTGATGATGGAACCCAGGGGCATTCTACCTCTGAGCTACACCCCCAGCCCTATTTTTAATTTAAAAAAATTTTTAATTTTAATTTAATTTAATTTTTTTGGCGCAGTACTGGGGATGGAACCCAGGGGCATTCTACCTCTGAGCTACACCCCAGTCGTATTTTTTATTTTTTATTTTGAAACAGGGTCTCACTGAGTTGCAAAGGGAGCCCTCCTCCAATCACAATTCTCCTCTCTCAGTATCCCAAATGCTGGGATTCCTCCTCCTTCTTCTTTTCATACCAAATCCAGAGGTATTCAATCACTGATCTACATCCTCAGTACTTTTTAAATATTTATTTATTTGTGTGTGTGGCACTGGGGATTGAACCTAGAGGCATTCTACCTCCAAGATACACCCTCAGCCCACTTTATATTATTTTATCTTTTTTGGTACTGGGGATTGAGCTCAAAAGCATTCTACTTTTGAGCTACACCCCTAACCCTATTTTTTATTCTTATTTTGAAACAAGCTTTCACTAGGTTGATGAGAGTCTCACTACTTGGTGAGCCTGTCCTTGAACCTATGATCCTCCTGTCTCAGCTTCCCAAGTACTGAGATTATAATCATGTGCCACCATGCCTGGTTTGTTTGTTTGTTTGTTTGTGGTACTAGGGGTGGAACCCAGGGGCTTTTCTACCTCCGGGCTATACTCCCAGACCTATTTTATACTTTATTTGGAAACAGGGTCTCACTAAATTGATGAGAGCCTCACTAAGTAGCTGAGGCTGGCTTCGAACCTGTGCGGTCCTCCTGTCTCAGCCTCCCAAGCACTGGGATTACAAGCGTGCGCCACCATGCCCGGCTCTATGGGTTTTGTTTGTTTGTTTGTTTGTTTGTTTGTTGTTTGTTTTTGGTGGTACTGGGGTTCCTGGAAGCCCTTCTACCTCCGGGCTACACTCCCAGACCTATTTTTTTTTTATATATACTTTTATTTGGAAACAGGGTCTCTTAAGCCAGCGCAGCTGGCTTCGAACCTGCATGATCCTCCTGTCTCCGCCTCCCAAGTGCGGGGATTACAAGCCTGCGCCACCACGCCCGGCCTATGTTTTGTTTTTTGAAACAGTGTCTCATGAGGTTGCTGAGAATCTCACTACTTGATGAGGCTGTCTTTAAATCTGTAACCCTCCTGTCTCAGTCTCCCATATACTGGATTACAGGCGTAGGCCACCATGCCCAGCTAAACATACAAACAAACAAGTGTATATGCGTGCGAGTGTGTGTGTGTGTGTGTGTGTGTGTGTGTGTGACTAAGGATCAAACCCAGGGCCCTGAACATGCTAAGAAAGCATTCTACCACTAAATTACAGCCCCAGCCCTCCTTTTTTTCTTTTTTCTTTCTTTCTTTCTTTTTTTTTTTTTTTTTTTTTCCAGTACTGGGGATGGAACCCAAGGGCATTCTACCTCCGAGCTACACTCTTAGCCCAGGTTTTTTATTCTTTATTTTGAAACAGGGTCTCACTAAGTTATGGAGAGCTTCACTAAGTATTAGCTGAGGCTGTCCACAAACCGTGATCCTCTGGTCTCAGCCTCCCCAATGCTGGGATTACAAGTGTGCGCCACCACGCCCAGCCCAGTCCTCCTTTTTTTTTTTTTCATTTTGAAGCACTGTTTCATTAAGTTGCCCAGGTTGTCCTCAGAACTTTCCATCTTCCTGCCTCAGCCCAAGTCTCTGGGATTACAGGAAAAAGCTGTCACACCCAGCACCTGCAAATGTTTTAGAATGTGAAAAATGAAACTCAAGTATCAAGTTCTGGAGAAGGTGCAAAGAAACTGGAGTACATTGTTGGTGGGGGTGTAAAATTTCCCAGCCACGCTGGGAAATGGTGTAGTGGCTTCATATAAAGTTAAGCATATATTTCTATATGGCCTAGAAATCCCATTTCTGGGTATTTTCCTTAGAAATAAAAACTGATATCCACATGAAAACCTGTGCAAGTATGTTTTAGTGGCTCTACTCATAATAGCAAAAGAAACAGAAACAACCAAATATATTTTGGCAAGTTGACGGATACACTTCAAGGGGTCACATTTCACATTGTAGAACAGCACTCTGCAGTAAAGGTGATTGAACTATTGAAATGTGCAACCACGTGATTGAATATCAAAAACTCTACGCGGAGAGAAAGAAGCCAGGTACAAAAGAGTATGTGTTGCATAGTTTCCGTTGAGATTTATTTCAATAAGAGTCTATCAAAAGCTGAGCTGGAAGCACATGCCTGTAATCCTAGTACTTGGGAGGCTGAGACAGGAGAATCACAGGTTGAGGAATCCAGGGACATTCTACCTCTGAACTATACCCCCAGCCCTATTTTTATTTCTATGTGGGAACAGGATCTTGCTAGGAAGATGAATATCTCACTACTTGCCGAGATTGTCCTTGAACCTGTGATCCTCCTGTCTCAGCCTCCCAAGTACTGAGATAACAATATGGGCCCGCTTTAATTTTTATTTGGAAACAGGGGCTCACTAAATTGCTGAGGCTGGCTTCGAACCGGTGATCCTCCTGTCTTAGTTTCCCAAATACCGGGATTACAGGTGTGTGCCACCATATCTGGCCTCCCAGGGTCTTACTAGGTGGCTCAGAGTTTTGCTAAATTGCTGAGGCCAGTCTTGAACCTGCAATTCTCCCTGTCTCAGCCTACCAAATACTGGGATTACAGGTGTGTGCAAGCACTTCCAGCATGCTTGCTGTGTGTGTGTGTGTGTGTGTGTGTGTGTGTGTGTGTGTGTGTATTACTGGGGTGTGTGTGTTACTGGGGCTAGGGATTGAACCCACAGGGGGTTCTCTTGAAGCTATTCCCCCAGTTCTATTTCATTTTTTAGTTTGAAACAGGGTCTCAAATCACCATGGACTGGCCTGTAATCTTAATCCTCCTGTCTCCAGTTTTTATCCTCCAGTCTCCCAACTACTGGGATTACAAGCATGGCCTGCCTTGTCTGGTTTTATATCCTTTTTCTAAAAGAGACCCCCATATTGTATTAACTTTAGGCCTCACAAATCCTGGATATGAGCCGGGTGTGGTGGTGAATCCTTGTAATCTCAGCATTTGGGAGGTTGAGATAGGAGTATCCAGGTTCGTGGACAGCCTGAGCTACTTAGTAAGGCTGGTAGGTAGGTATGTGGATTCTTACTGTTTTATTCTGATTCTTTTTCTTTCTTTCTTTCTTTTTGTGGGTCTGGGTATGGAACCCAATGGCATATGATCTCCAAGCTACATCCCCTGCCCTAATTTTTATTCTTTATTTTGAAACAGGGTCTCATTAAATTGCGGGGCCTAAGTAGCTGAGGCTGTCCGCGAACCGCGATCCTCTGGTATCAGCCTCTTGAATGCCTCCTGAAAGCTTGGATTACAAGTGTGTGCCACCACACCTGGCTTTCTTTTCTGATTGTGCTATTTTCTGTACACATACTAGTGGAGACATTGGTAATATATATTTTATTCTTGTGCATTGTGGGCATTTACATACATATATCTTCATGATGGCCTTTTGAAACAAATGTAATGGAAATTATCCCTATTCTTTAAAACGGGAGCCCAAAACAGCAGAACAATTCATTAAGAGCTGGACTGGGGGCCAGGCATGGTGGCTCTCGCTTGAAATCCCAGACTGAAGGATCATAGTTCCCAGACAGCCTCAGCCCAACTCAGTGAGACTCTGTTTAAACAAACAGACAAACAAAAAACTAAAAAATAGGACTAGGGGTGTAGCTCAGAGGTACAGTGCCCCTGGGTTCCATCCCCGGTACTGGAAAGAAAGAAAGAAAGAAAGAAAGAAAGAAAGAAAGAAAGAAAGAAAGAAAGAAAGAAAGAAAGAAATGGAAAGAAAGAAAGAAAGAAATGGAAAGAAAGAAAGAACTAGGGACTTGGTGGCTACTCCTTGTTCAGCCTAGGTACGCCAGGAAATCCATTTTGGAGAAATTTCCTTCCAGCCCAGGTTGCCTGATCCCAGTCTCCCCTGACCCACCCACCCACCCACTCATATCCAACTTTGGGAAGGCATTTACTCAAAGGGGGAATGAATTGTATAAATAATAGCCACATAGTTAGTAGTGGTGGCGGCACATGCCTGTAATTTCAGTACCTGGGAGGCTCAGACAGGAAGATAACAGGTTTGAGTCCAGCCTCAGCAATTTAGCAAGGCCCTCAAGCAACCTAGTGAGACCCTGTTTCCAGACAAAATAAAAAATAAAAATAATAAAAAGTGCTTGGTGTATAGGCCGGAGGTAGAATGCCCCTAGGTTCAATCCCCAGAAACACACACACACACACACACACACACACACACACACACACAGAGTCAGTCAGTTAAAAAAGCATTGGTTCAACTTCCGGGAAGATGGCGACGGAGAAAAGCAGGGCTTACGAGCCCCGCTAACAACCAATCTCTATTACCACAAAATCAGTGCCTTTCATAGCCAGAAAACACCATCAGCAGAGAAACAAAAAAAGGTAAATACAAGGGACAGAGAAAAAGAGGGCTGAAAAAACGAGACACCAGAAAGAAACCAGACCGCAGTACTGCAACCAGAGCCACAGCGTGGAGCCGTGCAGACACCATCTTTCCTTCCAGCACCAGGCTCCAGAGAGGAGGGGAACTCAGAACGGAGCTCAAAGCCAGAGAGGAGATACGCCGGCCTCACGGCCAAGGACGCAGCAGCAGCACCTTACTGCCAGCGGCAGTGGCGAGCTCACCAGATGGCACCAGAACAATGTACTCAACAGCCTACCAATCTCCAAAGAGGAGCGGCAGACAAGGGGCCGAGGTGAGCCGCTGCGGATCAGCTGGGTGGGATTCGGCAGATTTTTCGGCGCAGGGAGCGTCTAAAGCTCCCAGGGGCTGGGCTCAGCGCACCCTGCAGGGACTCAGAGCGGAGCTCAAAAACAGAGAAGAAATACACCAGCCTCACGGCCAAGGGCGTGACAGTGGCACCAGATTGCCACCGGGGCAGTAGCAGCAAATTCACCAAGTCCACTACAGCTCCATCAGCATACTCAACAACAGTGAGTCAAATTGCAGCCCCTAGAGGAGAAATCCCAGTACTGACTCCCAGGGACTTGACCCAGTGGGGGAGTGGCGGTGGCAGAGATATCACACTATAGTCACAACTCCATGCAGGAGAACACCCAGCCTGGCACCCCCTATGGTCTAAAGCAGCCTCGATTGAATCCCTGGGTCTGAGACTTTGCAATACAACCCAGTAAAGGAGTAGTGGTGACTGAGATACCACAGACTCGAGATCCAGAGCACCTTAAGTGAAGTCATAGTGACCCAGGGAAGAACCCAGAGAAGGCACAAACCTCCAAAATCATGGGAAAGAGAAATAACAATGGAGCAGTGAATGCCCACAACCCCACAACATCAGAACCTGATAAAACAGAAATTCAGAGATTTCTAGAAGATCAAATCAGGAAAATAACTGTAGAAATAATAGAGGTGTTTCAAAAAGAATTCAGAGAGAGCCAAAAAGAGATAAAGGATGCAATTAATGAAGTAAAGGCCTCAATTCAAAGCATGAACAACCGATTAGACCACATGGAGAACAGAATCTCGCTCTTAGAAGATGATCAATCCAAAAATGAACGCATAGTTTCTAATCTAGAAAAAAATATCCAACAGCAGGAATCTGACATTGAAGAAATATGGGCCCATTTTAAGAGAGCTAACCTAAGAATAATTGGAATAGAGGGAAAAGAAGGTGAAACCAAAGGGATCAAAAACTCTTCAAGGAAGTAATAGCAGAAAATTTCCCAAACATAGAGCAAGAGGTCGATACACAGGTCCAGGAAACGTATAGAACTCCCTTTAGACAGGATCGGAGAAGAGGATCCCCACGCCACATAATTGTCAAAATGACCAATGTGGAAGCCAAGCAGAGAATCTTAAAGGCAACAAAAACAAAGGGCCAAGTGACAATCAGAGGCAAACCAATTAGAATCACTCCAGACTTCCCAAACCAAGTCATGAGAGCCAGAAGGGCTTGGAGTAACATATTCCAAACTCTGAAAGAAAACAACTTCCAGCCAAAAATTTCCTACCCAGCAAAACTTTCTATCAAATTAGATGGGGAAATAAGAAGCTTCCATGACAAACAGAAACTGAAGGAATTTATGTCTTCAAAACCAGAGCTAGAGAAAATACTCAAAAAGATTAACTACAAAGAAGCAATAGGTAACACACACCAGAACCAGAGAAACAAGATTTTCTATCCAACAGACAACTGAGATTGGCTATCTTTGGAGATTCATTATTTATGTTAGCCTTTTACCTATTTCTAAATTGATTGTTTGCTTTTATTGTTGCTAATTTTTAGGATTTCTAGTTGGAATATTAATATAGCTTCAGATATAGCATTTGGAAATATTTTATCCCATTCTATCAGAGTTAACTTTTATCTCTGTCTACATTGTCTTTGGATATACAATATTTTTTATTTTCTAGGGAGTTTGTTTACCTTTCTGTTGCCTGTGCCATTGCAATCATATCCAAGAAAACACTGCCAATTTCAATATCATGAGGTTTTATGACCCAGATTTTCTTCTAAAAGTTTATACTCTTAAGATTTATATTTAGGTCTTTTATCTATTTTGAGTTAATATTTGTATATGGTGTTAGGTAAGGGTCCAATTTTATTCTTCTTCATGTAATTATTATTTTTCAACAATATTTAGTTAAAAGATGATTATTTCCTCCACCAAATGTTCGTGGGAACCTTGTCAAAAATAACTTGACAATATATGGAAGAATTTAGCTCTAGGCTTTTATTTAACTCCAGTGGTGTATATATCTGCCTTTAGAACAGTACTACACTGTTTCAATTATTTTAGCTTTAAATGGTTTGAAATCAGAAAATATACATCTTCTAGCTTTGTTCTTTTTCAGGATCATTTTGGGTATCTAGAGTCCATATTCCATATTAGGATAGATTTTCTCTGAAAAATAAATAAATGTGTGATAGTTTCACCTAAAAAAAAAAGAAAAATATTCTCTGGTAAGAAAGAAAGCAAAAAGAAGTATTGAAATGTTATCTTTAAGTCATCAAAAGCTTGGTATCAGACAAATGAAACTGTTATGTGAGATTATCATCGTTAATATTGGATAAATTGCTATAATACTAGATGTCAACCACTAAGCCAAGCATGGGAAGGAGGGATGGGGAGAGAACAGGGTGGGGATCAGGTGGGGGCTGACTGGGCGATGTGTGCATGTATGTCTACAAAAGTTTTTTTTTTAATACCATTATGATGTATGAATTCAGTGCACCAGTAAAAAAAAAAGAATTATTGTAGTAATCTATACCTAAAAAAAAAAAAAAAGAAAAGAAAAGAAAAAAAAAAGCATTGGTTCTGAAGGGGAGAAGGCCCTCCAAGGATAGATACCTATTTACAAGCTAGGAAGGCGGCATCCCCCCCCCCCCCAGCAGCCATGGCTCACTCAGCATCCTTGGGCAAATCACTTAACCTTTTACTACTTACATTCACCCCCACCCCCCATAAACCGATTGTGTAACATTCACGATTGCTCACTCGGGCTCCCGCTGAACACTTCTCAATGAGACCTATTTAAAGTCCATCAAAATGCAACTGTCAGCTTTTCCACAGAAACTACAGTCTTTGTGCACACCATTCCGCAAAGACTCTGAACTATTGAGATGGTGTCGGCTATTTTAAAGGAGATCGAGTTTATTGTTTTTCAAGATTAAGAACTTTAAAGCCGGGTGGGTGGTGCACACTTGTAATCGTACTACTTGGGAGGCTGATACAGGAGAATCACAGGTTCGCGGCCAGCCTTAGCAACTTCTGAGGCCCTTCGCAACTTTTAGTGAGAATCTGTTTCAAAATAAAAAATAAAACAGAGCCCGGGGTGTATCTCGGAGGTAGAATAGCCCTGGGTTCAACCCCCAGCACCATAAAAAAAATTCATAACTTTAACGCCATTAGCACAAAATGCCTTTTGTTTTTATAAATAACAAAACAGTGCCTACTTATAATAAACTGTGAGCAGTGTATCTTCAAGCCTCTTTTCGTCTGTGCTGGCTCTTGAAGACTTTGAAAGCAAGTGGTTTGTGAACAGTAAGCGCTAGTTATGTCTTCTGTTAACCTTTTACGTTCGGGGTATTATGGTATGGAAGAGGAGAAAAGGCGGACCTGCCTCCAGGAGCCGCGGGAGGGCCGCGGGCGCGGGGCTGGGGTCCCTCTCGCGCGGCGGAGCTCAGGGGCCCCTGGGGCGCCCGGCCCGGAGCCCGACAGCGGGCGCCGGCCCCTTTAAGGCGCGGGGCGGGGCGGGGCGGCCCCGGCGCCACGTGACCCGGCTGCCAAGTTCGCCTGCGAGTTTGACAGAAGTTTGAATCGGACTCGGGGGCTTTCTGCAGCCGGCGGGCAGCGCGGCGGCCAGCGCCTCGGCCAGCGCCCGCCAGCCTGGATCCCGGCGCGCCCGCGGCCGCCCGCCCGCAGCCCCCCGCCCCGCCGCGCCCGCAGCCCCCCGCCCCGCCGCGCCAGCATGTCCTCGGCGGAGGGCTCCAGCCGCACAGCGGACAAGTCGCCGCGCCAGCAGGTACGCCCGCCGGGCCTCGGCCCGGACGACCCCGACCCAGGGCGCCCCCTGCCCGGAGTGGGAGGCGAGGAGAGGAGGGGAGGAGAGAAGGGGAGGACGGGGAGGAGGAGGGGGAGTGGGAGGAGGGGAGGGGAGGACGGAGAGGAGGGGGGAGTGGGAGGAGGGGAGGGGGCAGGGCGCTCCCGGGCCCAGAACCCCGACCCCGGCCGACCCCAGCCGCTCTTCTCCGCAGGTGGACCGCATGCTGGTGGGGCTGCGCTGGCGGCGGCTGGAGGAGCCGCTGGGCTTCATCAAAGTTCTCCAGTGGGTGAGTCTCTGCCCCAACCTCGGGCTATTTCGGGCGCCTGGGCTGTGGCGCTGGCCAGAAGCCAGGTGGCCGGCCGGGGGCGGTGACAGGTGGGCGGGGGAGGGGCGGCCTCTGCGGCCGGGGCGCGGAGGCCGGGATTCGGTCCTTCTATGTCTATGGGCAGGGAGCCTTTGCCCGGGGCGCTCACATTTCACTCGGGCGACAGGACCCGGGTGTAACCTTTCCAGAACTCTGATCCTGCACATACCACTCCTCGGTGGTGGGAGGGAGGAGGAGGACGAGGGGGATGAGGGCCGCTCCTCACCGGGGGAGAAGCCTCAGAGGGCAAAGGAGGGAGGGGGCGGGCTCTGGGCCGTCCTGTCCCAAGCCCACCCGGACTGGGATGATCCTGGGAGCGGACTCAGGGGACAGGCAGGCTTCCAGCTGGCAGCTCCCTGTTGAGGGCACTGGAGTAATCTAGGCTCCTGTGACGGAGAGGTGGAGTGGATGAACGAACGAATGAATGAGTGGAGCTCACCAGCTGCAAGATTAAGTAAAAGAAAAAAATTAAGATAGAATAAAAGTCACAACGTGGCCGAAGTGGAGTGCAGAGACTCTGACCTGGGAAGCTGGAGCCCTGAGCTCCCTCCAGACCTGAGCCTGCTTTTCCCAGCTACCTGACCTTGGGCAAGTCACTTGTCAGAACTTCAGTTACTGACACTGATTAAATTGTAGATTGCAAGCCACGTATGGTGGTGCGCACCTGGAAAACGAGCACTAGGACAGGTGCAGTCACTTTTTCAAATCATAAAGACTTGGGGCATTTAGCGCATCATCGCAAAAGAGATTTTTAGATGACCCACACACTGAATGGCATATGAATAACTTAATTAATGTGCTCTCAGCACAGAATTCAGCTAGGGAATAAGTTACCATTAATACTTAGGAGGATTGAGTTCTAAAGGGCTTTGAACTCTCTGGAGACAGGAGTCAGCACTGTGTCACCAACTCCTAAATTATGGTTTGGATGAAAATCATCAAATCTGGAGCTCAAGGGGCAATAGTGCACTTGGAATCCTGATTGGATTCCAAGCCCGGGGAGCTCCCACGCTCAAACTCTGGAACCTGGTAGGGACTTTCCACTTCCCTTACTGCCTCCAGAGCTCTAGGACCAAGTGCTGACTGAGCTTTCTTACCTCCTGCCACTTCTGTTCTGACCTTCCACTCACACACCAGAGGGGGTCATATAAGAATATTAAGGCTCCAAGTGACCGGCTTTCCAGACGTAGGAAAGCCATTCTGAGCAGGCCAGAAGAGCAGAATCTGAAATGTCAGAGTATAATCTGATCATTAAACTGGACAGATGGATCTAATGGAAATTTTAGAGAGACTGCCAAGGGATGGGGGAATAATGAAGTTATTAGACCATGGACTTGTCTTCCCTGGGGGGATTCCTTCTTCAGTCCGGCTATTCTCCCCACTCTCAGTACCCACAACATTTCTAATAAAGGCTGCACAAAGCAATTCCTAGAGAAATGAGCCAGTCTCCTCCCAGGGTCAGTGCTGAAGTCCTACGAATTAAGACCTGTTTGACTTTTATGATCTTCAGTTTTATAGAGAGGGAGTTATACAAAACAGAGACCCCTTTCTCTTACATTGGTAAATCCAAGGTCCCTGGGGAAGATTCTGAAATAGCCTTCATCCGCTAGGTAGCATCATAAGGAGACATGATTTGGTTTTAATGCCATCCTGGGTAGTTAAATCCAGGGCACAAGTTTCACCTGCTTTGAGTCTGCAGATGAGCTAACATAAAAGTACCCAGGAACCAGCCCCAGAAACGACAGTGAAAATGTCATTTGGTTTTTTCACTCACTTTCTGCCTGGAGGGATCAAATGTTCCTGACTAGGGGGAGGGGGGAGAAAACACACATCTTGCAGTTATTGTAATGGTAATTGAAATTTTTTCTTGTCGTTACTTAAAAAAAAGCAAAGGTTTTACTGGAATCTTTATGAGAAGAAATTGATGTAATTTTTTTATGAGTGAGGAACTTAGCTTAGAGTGTCTTTAAAACTCAGAAATTAATCTCCCTTAAATTTCAGTTCTAGAATCTCACTACATTACACAAAGATAGCCAAATAACTTGGGTGTAGATCAGTTATTGGAGAACTAGATTAAAGGGAGAGGGAGCCAGCTTTGAGGGGAGATGGGCTTTGGTTTAAATTTGGTCTCCTCTACTTTCTAGCCCTAGATTCTTGAGTAAGTGGGTCCCTTATCTGTAAAGGAGGGTCAGACCTGTCCCAGAGGCTCACTAGGAGGATTACAAGAGGGCATATGTAAAATGAACCACACACTCAGGAGGACCACAGCAAGCATGGCGCTCCAGGAGCCATTCCCACATGTGTGGGCTCCTTTTCCTTCTATTCCCAGGCTTCCCCTCTCTCCTCACTTTCTCCCCTTATACAGACTGTCCAACTAGACTTTTCTTTTGGTAAGATTATCCAAATATCCCCACCAAATCCTCAGTTTGATGGTAAGATTCAAAAGAATCTGTGGATGCTTCAGTCTTTTTTCTCATTTGCTTATAAGTAAATCTTATTACCTTTAACTAGGTGTGCCCTCCTGATGGATATTTTACCTTTGGGATGCCAAAGTCATGTTCTTGACTCTGGAGTCTCTGTAATAAAGTTATTTCAATAAGTATAGGGAACCTGAAAGGATATCATCAAAGTCCCTCAAACCAATAGGATAATTGTGGAGCAGGATATGGGGAAAGAACATACCTTTGGTGCCCTGAACTAACTGACTATGTTGGTGTTCTCTGGACGGATACAGGATTATCACTAGCACACAAGTACCAAAGTAGAGCCTCATCCTTAAATTGGGGAGGCTATTTTGACTAGTTTGTAAAAGAGATGAAGAAGTAGGCAAGGAGGAAGAGGAGAAGGAAGAGGAGGAGGAGGAGAAGGAGGGGGAAGAGGAGAAGGAAGAGGAAGAAAAGGAAGGGGAAGAGGAGGAGAAGGAGGAGGAGAAGGAAGAGGAGGGTATAATCATCACTGTCCCCAGCAATGAAAATCCAAGAGGAAAAAAGTTGATCATCATCACATCAGAACTCCAGAAAATGCCTGGTCTCAGGCCTCCATCTTTGGCTGCTATTCTTGTGACCAGGTTACTCATCTCAGAGCTTTGTTGCATGGTGACAGTTTCCAGTTGTTACCCTCTCCTATCTGGGGCCTAGTCCCCTGCATGGTGGAAAGGAAGCAAATCTGGTACAGGATGGTGGGGGTTACAGGGGTTGCCGAGTGAGGTTGTCTTTCTGTGCTCCTGCAGCCCAGGGTACTGAGCTTGCAATCCTCACCAGTCCTGGTAGAGACCTCTCCTTCAGCTTTAATACCTCTGTGGTGAAGGAGTTTTCTTCATGTGAATTCCTGAGAGCAGAGCCAGGTCTTACTCATCTTCATATCTTTAGAACCTGGTATAGAGTACCACTAAATGCTCATCAAGTGTTAGACGGATGAATGAAGTAGAAAGAGCTCGAGACAGATAATCAGGAGATGTACATGTAAAGTCGAGCTCTTCCATTAGCTAAATGTGACTCTGGAAAAGTCATTTAATCTTTTTGGGCTTCACTTTCCAGCTCTGTGAAGTGATACTGTTGTGCTTGGAAACCTCTGAGATGCTGTTGTTATGATGCCCTTGAACCCCTGAGGTTCTCTTCAGATTTTCCCATTGTCCACTTCCAAAGCAAATCTTCTGTATCTGCCACCATCTGCCAGTGTGTTATTCAGATTCAAACATGTGTTCTTGGGGCTGGGGATGTAGCTCGGTGTTAGAGCACTTGCCTAACGTGTGCAAGGCTCTGAGTTCCACCTCCAGCACCACCAAACAAACAAATAAGAAGAAAAAAAAACCCTTCATATATTCTGGTAAGTATAAAAGCCATCATGGAAGTTGTTTAGAGATTCCTGACTTTCAAAGAACAGAACAGAAGAGAACAGAGTCAACAATAAAATTATTATGGGTAGATTTTGCCTCTTAGGAATCAGAGAACAGGGGTTTAGAATTTTCAGAACCTCAAGGTCATCATTTAGACATCGTAGAATTTCCAGTGATGATGGAAAAGTTCTATAATCTGTGCCAATGATTTCAGAACCTGCCAGCCACATCAGGCTATTTGAAATGCAGCTGGTATGACTGAGGAACTGAATTTTAAATTTTACCTTAATTAATTTTTTGTGGTACTGGGATGGAACCCAGGGGCTTTCTACCCCGGGGCCACACTCTCAGATATTTTTTTGTGTGTGGTACTGGGGTTCCTGGAAACCCTTCTACCTCCAGGTTACACTCCCAGACCTATTTTATATTTTTATTTGGGAACAGGGTCTCTTAAGCCAGAGAGGCTGGCTTCAAACCTGCATGATCCTTCTGTCTCTGCCTCCCAAGCGCAGGGATTACAAGCGTGTGCCACCACGCCCAGCCCAGACCTATTTTTTTATATTTTATTTGGAAACAGGGTCTCACTAAATTGCTGAGGGTCTCACTACGTAGCTGAGGCTGGCTTCAAACCTGTGCAATCCTCCTGTTTCAGCCTCCCAAGCTCTGGGATTACAAGCGTGTGCCACCACACCTAGCTTAATTAATTTTTATGTTAATTAATTTTTTGTGGTACTGAGGGTGGATCCCAGGAGCTTTTCTACCTCTGGGTTATACTCCCAGACCTATTTTATACTTTATTTGGAAACAGGGTCTCACTAAGTTGCTGAGAGCCTCACTAAGTAGCTGAGGCTGGCTTCAAACCTGTGTGGTCCTCCTGTCTCAACCTCCCAAGTGCTGGGATTACAAGTGTGAGCCACCACACCCGGTTTATGTTAATTTAAACAGGCACAATTGGCTAGTGTCTACCATTTGGGATGGTGCAGCTCCAGAGCATGAGCTATATGAGGACAAATTCTTTTTCCCCCCTCTTTTATTCACTTCTAACACAGTAAAGCCTAGAATAGCGCCTGGTACATAGTAGATGCTCAAGAAATGTCATCTTTCAGTTCAGCAGTGCCTGTCACGAGAGGGCTAGTGAAGCAAAGGCTGACTAGTCACTGTCCCAAGTTAGAAATCAATCAACCCCCCTCTCCTGTAGTACTGGGCCATTTTATCTTCCATTTACACCCCAGCCTATTTTTTTTTTTTTTTTGTACTGGGGATTGAACCCAGGGGCATTCTACCTCTGAGCTATACCGCCAGCCCTGTTTTCATTTTACTTTGAAACAGAGTCTTGCTAGGTTTATGAGAGTGTCACTACTTGCTGAGGCTGCCCTCAAACCTGCATTTCCCCTGTCTCTGCCTCCCAAGTACGGGGATTACAAGTATGTGCTACCATGACCAGCTACCTACACACTTTCTTAGGGAATCTATGAGGAACCATTCACTGACTAACCGCCAAGGGGTAAAAATACCTGACTATTCTGGCCTTCCTCAAATGTGACACCCTAACTGTGTCCAGTTTTTGGCACCAGAAACTAAAAGGAATAAAGAAACGTTTGCTGGGTGTTGTGGCAAACCATACCTGTGACCACAGGCAAGCTATGCCTGTGATCTCAGTACCTGAGAGGCTGAGACAGGAGAAGGTCACAGGGTCCATGTCAGCCTCAGCAACTTAGCAAGGCCCTCAGCTACTTAGTGAGACCCTGAGGTAGAATACCCCTGGGTCAATCTCTAGTACCTAAAAGAAGAAAAACGAAAACTTCTATAAGGAATCAGAAAGCCACAAAGCCAACAAAATAAAGAATCCCTTGAGGAAGAGCTGGAGACTTTTTTTTTTTTTTTTTTTTTGCTATGCCTGTGAGACAGTTTTGAACATGTGAAGGGTGACAAGGCGGAGGCTTCCAGTGACTTCTCTCCAGCTCTGTCAGGGTGGTAACAGCCTGCATAGTTGAATTCAGACATGGAGCTCATGAAGGCATTACAGAGAGTGCACACCATCTTCTTTCCTGTCTTTACCAGTGGAGAACAATTTTCATTTGTTCACAACCAACCTTCTGAAACAGAGGTGTGCATTATGACCTTTAGAGAGAAGTCAGTGGCTCCAGCACGGAGCTCTGCCAGGCCAGCCATGCAAGGCGGGGCGGTGGCACCGGATACCACCCAGGGGCAAAGCACAGCTGTTGGCAAATTCAGCCAAGAGCACACTGGTAGTGTTATCCTCAGAGGGTGAGAGAATTTCAGGGCCGGGTAGTCCCTCTAGATTATCTCCAAACCCCTTCGTTTACGGACAAGCAAACTGAGACTCAGAGTGAAGTCACCTGGCTAATAAGCGACAGATCTAGGACTTGAACCCAGATTTCCAGATCCTACTCCAGGTCGCCAACAAGCATTAGCAAAAACATACAACTTAGCCAGGCACAGTGTCACACCCCTGTGGTCCCTGCACCTGAGAGGCCGAGACAGGAGGATTGTAGGTTCAAGGCCAATGCTTGGTAACTTAATGAGACCCTATTTCAAACAATTAAAAATGGCTGGGCATAGTGGCACATGTTTGTAATCCCAGTACTTGGGAGACTGAGACAGGAGGATCACAGCCTCAGCAACATAGTGAAGCCCTCTACAACTTAGTGAGTTTAAAAATAAAGAATAAAAGCCGGGCGTGATGGCGCACGCTTGTAATCCCAGCATTCGGGAGGCTGAGACTGGAGGATCACGGTTCGCGGACAGCCTCAGCTACTTAGTGGGACCTCTGCAACTCAGTGAGACCCGGTTTCAAAATAAAAAATAAAAAATTGGGCAAGGGGTGTAGCTCGAAGGTCAAATGCCTCTGGGTTCCATCTCAAGACCCACCAAAAAAATAAATAAATAAATAAATAAAATAAAATAGGGCTGGGGGTGTAGCTCGGAAGTAGAATGCCCTTGAGTTCCATCCCCAGTACACACACACACACACACACACACACACACACACACACACAAGATTTAAAAAATAGAGAGAGAGCTGAGGTACAGCCCAAGGTAGAGGGCCCCTAGTTTCAACCCCCAGTACCTCCGCACACGAATGCACAACTCTATTCTAGATCTGAATGCAGGACTGGAGTGTAGATTATTGTGTTCTATGTGCTTAATGTCCAAGACATTGAGTCACAGAGAAACATACAGAAAACAAAGAACAGAGTAAGCTCACTGCTTAATAAGAATGATTACCTCAGGAACAAACCAGAGGAGACAGGAGTTGAGCGGACGATGTGGGAAAATAAGAGATTCCGATTCCTTACCTCTTTTTCTAACCAAGGTGTGTTGGCTGGAAAGAAATTTGAGAATCATAGGACAGGGAAATTTCATTTCACTCAAGATGGAAGGTGTTGTTAAATGTGGTGAAAAGGTAGAGAAGAAAACAATTCAAGTGGTCGGAATGCCTCTGCCTTTTAACACTGAGAAATGGCAGTGTTGTCAGATTAGAAAGAGTGGAGGCTGATAAGGCAAGTGGAGGGTACTTTTCTCTGGGCTTGAGCCAGGACTGGCAGCTCTGGTCTAGCCAGCACTGTTGCTAGAAGGAAAAGAGCTTTCAGGGAAGAGGAGTTAGGCTGGCTCCCTAGAAGTTATCCTCTCCAGCTCGTCTGTACCTCCACTGGGGCAGGAAATCACCAGAAGTTAGCAGCAGCCCAAGGGCAAGATTCTATGATTGATCCAAAGGGGAAAAGAAAAGCACTATATGTATGTCTCATCTGGGTTGGTGCAGGGGACGCTATTTCCGTGGGTGCTTCTCTGTTGGGAAGAAAAATTAAATATAGCTTTGAAATAGAAGGTTTCTGATGCCTAGATTACAGATGCTTTGTGTGTTAGCCATCGTCTTAAAGAGGCCACCTATGGTTGCTGGGTGTGGTGGTGCACATCTGTGATCCTAGTCCTTGGGAGGCTGAGATAGGAAGATCGCAGGTTTGAAGCTAGCCTTAGCAACTTAGAAAAACCCTGTGCAACTTAGTGAGATCCTGTTTCAAAAATCTAAAAAGAAGCTGGGCGTAGTGGCTTGCAGTCCCAGCACTTGGGAGGCTGAGACAGGGGGATCACACAGGTTCAGAGTCAGCCTCAGCTACTTAGTGAGGCCCTGTTTCAAAATAAAGAATAAAAGATCAGGCAGGGAGTGTAGCTCGGAGCTCAAATGCCCCTGGGTTCTATCCTCAGACCTGCAAAAAAAAATCTAAAAAGAATTTTTAAAGGGCTGGGGGAAGCCGGGCATGGTGGGTGGCACATGCTTGTAATCCCAGCATTTGGGAGGCTGAGACAGGAGGGTTGCGCAGGTTTGCGGCCAGCCCCAACTACTTAGTGAGGCCCTTTGAAACTCACTGAGACCCTGTTTCAAAATAAAGAATAGCCGGGTGTGGTGGTGCACACTTGTAATCCCAGCATTCGGGAGGCCTAGACCGGAGGATCGTGGTTCGTGGACAGCCTCAGCTACTTAGTGAGCCCCTCTGCAACTCAGTGAGACCCGGTTTCAAAATAAAGAATAAAAAATTGGGCAGGGGATGTAGCTTAGAGGTCAAATGCCCCTGGGTTCCATCCCCAGGCCCGAAAAATATAAAAAATATAAAAAATAAAAAAATAGGGCAGGGGGTATAGCTCAGAGGTCAAATGTCCTGGGTTCCATCCCCAGTACCACAAAAAAAAAAAAAAAAGAAAGAAAGAAATAAAAAAGGGCTTGAGGATGTAGCTTGGAGATAGACTACCCATGGGTTTAATCCCCAGTACCGAAAAGAAGGGCCACCTATGGTCCCTAGTGCCATGCCCAGTGAGACCTGAAATCATAAACTTCCTCTCTCTTCATCTCCCTTTAAGACACTGTCAAAGCGCACCTTCTTTGTTTGCTATTTGGTCCAGCACCCTGTACAGTGAACACAACACTCTGAGCTGAAAGACAAATGGCAGCCATGAGTCCCTGCCCGGGAGGAACATGATCAAAGGGCCTCTCCTCCCGCCCCCTCAGCATCTGCACCTGTTGGAGACCGAGTGGTTCTTTACTTGGGACAGATGAGGCCTTCTGACTCTCAAAGGGGCTTTTCTGTCTCCCAGCTCTTTGCTATTTTCGCCTTCGGGTCCTGCGGCTCCTACAGCGGGGAGACGGGAGCAATGGTTCGCTGCAACAACGAAGCCAAGGACGTGAGCTCCATCATTGTTTTGTTCGGCTATCCCTTCAGGTGAGCAGGAATTGGTGAGAACCCAGCCCAGCTTCTCGCCTTAGATTAGCAGGATTTGCTTGGTCTCTTCCTCCTCCAGGAACCTATGCGTGCTGCTCCAGATCTAAGACTTGGATCCTTTCTGCTCTTTAATCATTTTGGACACAGTGACCAGAGAAAAACATAAAAGAAACACATAGGTCATTGTTTCAATGTTTCAGTCCAAGGTTGACCAATAGCAGGTCGCAACTGTTCACACGGAAAGAACCCAGGCATTTGAATTGGAGGCAGCCTCCCCTCCACCTTTAGTAAGGAAGCTTGTTGGCAGTTAGATCCTGAAGAGTTGAAGTGGGATGCTCACCTGGCACTACTAGTTTACAACACGGCACACCTTAACCAAGGGATGGAAGAGAATACTCTTTCTTGAATATTTGGGATCTTGGGGAGGGAAAGCCTGAGTGTTTGGAGGGGAATAGAGGCAGTGCTCCCCTTTTTGGAAGTGTCTAGTATAAGCACCCAACTTAGATTGTCTCTTGTATATAATAGGCTGTTTTTTTTTTTTACCATTATTTTGTCCAATATAGTCAAATTAGGGATCTTACATAAGGGCTGAGAATGGGTAATTCCAACTTAACTTGGCCATTGTGGGCTCGTGCTTTCCCAGGAGTAGAATGAAGGCGATTCATCTAGCAGGTTGGCTACCAGAAATAGTGGACTCTATACTGTGGTTGTAACCAAAAGGATCCTAGAGATCCTTTGAAACCCAGGGTCATCAGATCTGGGCAGGCAGTGTGGGGATGGGGGTAGGGCATGAATGGAATCTTGGGGAAGTTCCCGTCTCCGCCACGACCATGAGGCTTCCTCCAGAAGCCTCCCTCCCTACACCACTCCCTTTCTCAGCTGTGTAAGAGTCCCGGTTTGAGAGCCAGCACAGGACCACTCCTGGGGCAGGGAGAGAGGACTGCCCAAGCATAGGCTGACTGCCCCTGACCCCCTGCAGGCTGCACCGGGTCCAGTATGAGATGCCTCTCTGTGATGATGAGTCCACCTCCAAGACCATGCACCTCATGGGGGACTTCTCTGCCCCCGCCGAGTTCTTCGTGACCCTTGGCATTTTTTCCTTCTTCTATACCATGGCTGCCCTAGTCCTCTACCTGCGCTTTCACGCCCTCTACACTGAGAACAGTCGCTTCCCGCTGGTGGTGAGTGAGCACGGACAGGTCGGGGGTGGGGTGAGGCAGAGGAGCCGAGGAGACGTTGGGGGGCTGAGGTCAGACATTGGGGGGCTGAGGTCAGAGCGCGGGGCGGGGAGGCTTCTCTGGGCTCCTGCACCTGTACGTGGAGCATCTTTCTCAACTGACCATAGCTGTCTCTGCTCACAGGAGGGACAGTGACAGCATAAAAAGCAGGCTCTGGAGTCAGGCCTCCTGAGTCCCAGTCCTAACCCTGCCCCCTCCTAGTTGTGGATAGATAAGTTACCCAGCCTCTCTAAATCTCAGTTTCCTCAGCTATAAAATGGGTACAAAATAATATCTGCCTCTCAGTGTGGTTAGTTTTTTTTTGGGGGGGGAATGAAGATTAAATGGGAATATATATAAGGCATCTGGTACATAGTTAGCCCCAATAAGTGTTGTCTATTATCTCTTTACCCCAGACATGCAGAGTAGAAGGCCTTAGAGGGCCCTGTTGTCCTCTTGAGTCAGCCTCCTGCAACTACTTAAAGCTGAGCAGTGGAGGTCAAAGAAAACACTGGGGGGAAGTGCAGGGAGTTTAATTCACTGGGTTTGGAGTGGCTAATTAGAGATGCCTCGGCACCTGTTGCCTGATCTTAGTTTTTTTTTTTTTTTTTTTTTTTGGTGGTACTGGGGTCCCTGGAAACCCTTCTACTTCTGGGTTACACTCCCAGACCTATTTTTATACTTTTTTATTTAGAAACAGGGTCTCTTAAGCCAGCACTGCTGGCTTCGATCCTCCTGTCTCCGCCTCCCAGAACTGTGGGGATTACAAGCATGCTCCCAGCGCCTGATCTTAGTTCTGAGGGCATGGGTTGGGCAGCCCAAGTGACAGGGTGCCTTTAGTGGCAGTGAACGGATTCCATGGGACCCTCTGGGCCCCCTGTGGCCTTTGGTGTCGAGTAGGATGGGAAGAGGCAGATGTCCTGAGGCCCCGGGATTCTGGTGAATCATGGCAAGAGGATAGGAAACAGGGAGCCCTGGGGCCTTTCTGAGTGTATTTCCCATTCTCTGCTCCTCCCAAGGACTTCTGTGTGACCGTCTCCTTCACCTTCTTCTGGCTGGTAGCTGCAGCTGCCTGGGGCAAGGGCCTGACCGATGTCAAAGGGGCCACACGGCCATCCAGCCTGACGGCAGCCATGTCTATATGTCATGGAGAGGACGCGGTGTGCAGTGCGGGGGCCACACCCTCCATGGGACTTGCCAACATGTCTGTGGTGAGACCTGCCGCCACCTGAGGGATGGGGGGGTGGGGGTGGGGGGACAGGGCTGTCCCAGCTAGCGGGTTCTAAGAGCAACAGAGTGGGTGTACTCAGAGCTGGTGCTGACCCTGGGAAGGCGTGTTGGGGTCAGGGGAACCCAATACCTGTTCCCATTCCCCATCTCTCCTCCTCGCCTAGGCACGTCCTTGTGACTGCCTCCCGCCTTGCCTGCGTTGTGTCATGTTATGTGTGTCTGTACCCCTGAACACGTGAAGGGGGAGCTTAGGGCCATGGCTGGGCTCAGAGCTGTGAGCAGGGGCTTGTTGCTTGGGCCTCCATAATGGAAAGGAGCTTTGGAGGAGAGGTGGGTCGCACTGGTAGGCATGCATCTGGCCATAACAGTTGATACAACATTGAATTATGTCTACATCAGCTAGTCAACACCATAGATTTTGAGCTTCTCAAATGATCATTGGCATCCGAGCCACCTCAGCTCCACTCTGAAGATGCCTTGGGTCTCTCCAAAGCCCATAACTGAAATTTTAGTGGCTAGTATACCAGGGACTTTCTGGAACATACTAGAACCCTGCCCACAGGTTTCTCCCCTGCCCCAACTTTTTTTTTTTTTTTTCTGTACTGGGGATGAAACCTGGGGGCATCCTACCTTTGAGCTACACTCCCAGTCCTATTTTTTATTCTTTATTTTGAAACAGAGTCTCACTGAGTTGCAAAGGGCCTAAGTAGCTGAGGCTGTCCATGAACCATGATTCTCCAGTCTCAGCCTCCCGAATGCTGAGAGTACAAGTGTGTGCCACACCTGGCTCTACACCAACATTTTATTGTGCAAAATTTCACATATCCAGTAAGACTGAAGGAATTTTACAGCAAATATCCACACACTCACCCTTGTATCATTAACTTTTATTATGTACGGAGATTGAACCCGGAGGCATTCTCCAAGTGACACCCCAGCATTATCCCCCTTTTAAGTATTGGGGTTTTACTAAGGGTCTCACTAAGTTTCCAAGGGTTTGCTAAATTGCTGAGGCTGGTCTCAAACCTGTTGTCCTCTTTCCTCAGCCTCCCAAGTACTGAGATTACAGATGTGTATCACCACAGTCTGGATACTATTCATTAATAGCTTATTAAACTTGCTTTTTTTACTTATCTACCTCTTTTCAATCTATTTTAATGCATTTCAAAGTTCACTGTAAATATCAGTACACTTCTTCCTAAATACTTCCTGCTGCTAGTTTAAATAATTTTAAAAATAAATATTGTAATGTATCCCTGGCTGAGTCCCTGGTTTTATGGGTAGAGCACCTTGGACAGCTCCAGCCATCCCCACCCCAGGAGAGCACGCCAGGCAGGCCCAGGGGTGCTGCTGGAGGCCCCATCAGGCCCTGACTCTTGGCTCCTCGCTCAGCTGTGCTTTGCATGATAGACACTTCAGGGGTCAGACTGAGCTAGTGGCCAGCTTGGGGTGCATGCTGTGAACAGATTTAGACACATTTGCCAAGGGAATCCCCTAATGGATAATGACCTTGAGCCCTGCTTCTATATCCAGCTCTCTTTTAGCCTTTCTAACCCTCCCTGCCTTCCCCCCCCAACCCAGAAACTCCCCATTCCCTGTTCTCATGTTCTCTTTCCCTTACTCTTCTCACAAACTCCCCTTGATGTCCTCTGCAGCTCTTTGGCTTTATCAACTTCTTCCTGTGGGCCGGGAACTGTTGGTTTGTGTTCAAGGAGACCCCGTGGCATGGACAGGCCCAGGACCAGGGCCAGGGCACCAGCCCAGAGAGCACAGTTGAGCAGGGAGCAGTGGAGAAGCAGTAAACGGTTCTCACTTGACTACTCCCGAACTGGACAGCACCTCTCCAACACCTCCGGCTTCCAGGACCTCCCTCCTCCTCCTCCTCCTCCTCCTCCTCCTCCTCCTCCTCCTCCTCCTTCCTCCTCCAACTCCTCCCCTTTCCTATCAAAAGCTTTGAGCTTTGAGACTCTGGATGGGCAGGCATCAGTTGTCAGAAATCTGGGCAGCCCTTGCAGTGGCTTCCTATCCTTCCCTTTTCTGGAGTCCTGGGTGGCAGGAGCTCAGCACCTTCTGTCTACTACATGGATCCAGGCATCTTACTTGTGGTCTTATTTGTACCCTGCCAGCCTCTGAAAACCAGCCACTGCTGCAGATGAGGGCTGGGGCCCCAGACCAGAGCCCTGAGACTGGTCTCTAACAGCCACCTTTCTGTCACCTGTCTGGCCTCAATATAGCAGGAGGAGGGGGAGTTGGCTGGCATCCTTGCCCCTGGTCCTTGCGTGGAGGGCCCAGGAGTGGTTTGGTGACAGCCCTCAATGGCTGCCATCCAATCACCCACCAGCCTGCCCAGAGCCCAGTATGCTTCCCTGCTCCACTCTGGCCTCTGCTCGCCTACAGAGCCCACCATGTATGACTGGGCAGGCCCACTAGAAAAGGGCCCTTAGGGGGCTGCACCTGGACTGGACTTGATGGGAGCAGATCAACTGCAACTGAGTTGCAACTTCAAGGAAGAAGCCAGGAAATATGCTGACAGAATCAGTCTCTCCCATCTCCTCCATCCTTCCTCCAGCACTCTACACTCAACTTACAAATGCCTTCCCTTCCTCCCTGTCCTTCTGGGGTTCTGTCTCGTCTCACACTTGGAACACAAGAGGAGGGGCTTGGAAGCATCTCCATGTCAGACCCCTTGCCTCACCTCTCCCGAGCCTCTTGGGTCTGAGGCATTCGAGATCTTTTGTTTTGTTTTACTTTTTCAGTCTTCCCAGGTCTTCCTTTCATTCCCACGGGGCCAGATAAGGGCTTTGGAAGGGTCACAAGGACTATCATGAGGCTGAGTTGCCCAGAGCCCCAGGACATGGATGGATGGGCCCATTTCTCCCTTACTCTGCTAGTTTTTCCCTGCCTCCCTCTCTAGTCCTGCTTTCAGACATCCCCATCTTGTCTTTACAGAAGGATGTGGAAGGATGTGGCCTCTCCTGTGTCTTCCCAGCGCCCCCGCCCCCGGCCTCCTCATTTCTGCCAGGCTCCATCCCTTCCCCAGTCCTAGGCAGGCCGATGCTATTGGTGCTTCTTCACTTCGGGACCCAGTTCTATATTTGTCTTTGGTGTGTCTCCTCTTCTTGACACCTCCTTCAGTCTCTCTCTGGGCCCCAAGCCTGAGAGTGCTAATTGGGTAAGGGCCATCTGCCTCCCACCCAGCTCAAAACACTTCAGTCTGCCCTGGCCATAAGGTTGCTCAGGGACGGATGAAGAAGGAAGAATCCAGCAGTTTTCCAATCCAGTGCCAATTGGCCCACTTAGCAACCCAAAGGTGAGCGTGCCCTGTGCCAGCATCTCCTTGGGACTGAGTCAGCCCCCTTCCACCTCCTCACCTCCCTCAATGCCATCCACAGTAACAGGTGTATTACTGGGGTACCCTGAAGTCAGGACCTTTGACTTAAGCCAGTCATTTCCTCTTTGGGTTACACTTTCCCCACTTGACAGGGAAAGTGTGACATTTACATCCCCATAAGTGCCAGAGTCCTTCAGTAAAAGGACCGGTTTTTAAAAATCTTTTTTAGATTTTGGGGAAGGGATTTGAAGAGGAAACAAAGGAGATGGGGGTGAGAATGTTCCCAAGTCTGACACTGTCTGTCCTAAGCTGTCTCTATAGTTTCTCAAAGACAAAGCAGGGGTTGGGGGAACAGTTTTGGCCTACAGTTCCAGAGACATAGAGAATAAAGAGGTAACCTTCGTTTTTCTTTAAGCTGGCCCCCGTGAGGGTCTGTGAGCAGCTTCTACTGGAACCGTATTTGGGTTCTGTGTCCGTATTTATAATTTATTTGAAATGTGATGGATAAAGTGTTCTCATTTGGGGGCTGAAGTTAGCAACTGGCCCTTCAGCTAGGAGAAGCGGGTAGATATTCACTCCTGCCAAGGATTCCTGGCCCAGAGCTCTCCCTGGGGAAGAGAAGGCTCTTCCTCCTCTGCAAGAGATTGGCCTGTTCTCAGCTAGAAGAGGCTATTGCCTCTCTCTCTCCCTCTCTCTCTCTCTCTCTCTCTCTCTCTCTCTGGCCACCCTAAAAGGCCAGCATTCACCACGTTACTTCTAGAGGGCCGGGCTGGGCCATGTGCCAAGGGCAGGGCTGTCCTCATAGGACTTGTGTCCCCTCCAACCAGGGCTGGCATCCCCGCTTTGCCTATTGGGGCTTGAAGTAGGAGAAGGTGTCTGATTTCTCCAGCTGCTACTGGAAGTCAAAAGGCAGGGCACTGCCCTTTGCCCTGGCAGATTCTGACCCTGCCAGGGTGCCCACCTAGGACCTTTCCTGGACATTAGTGCCTTCCAACATCACAGTCGTAGGCCTCCTACTTCTGGGGTTATAGATCAGGGGTGGGGGGAGAATGTTGCATGTTGTTTTCTGGTGCTTGTTATTATACGTTTGAATAAACAGTGCTGTGAGTATTTGCCATTAAGGAGCCAAGACGGAAGCCTTCTGGGTTTTTTTCCTCTTCTCTTGCTTTAAGTTCTTGTACAAATATCAGCATTTCTACCAAGATAACATTCCACTCCTCTCTACTCTGCACCCCCGGCAATAGAGTCTGCTGGCTGAGCAGTTGTTTCTGGCAGGCCTCAGTCTGGTGACATCCCCTCTTTTGGTGGCACCCAATTAGTCCAAAGTAACTGAGACTCATTAGCAAATTTGGAGGAAACTCAAAAGGCGAGACATGGTGGCTTCCACAACGCTGTTTCCATTTGCTCTCCTACCATCTGTGACCCAAACACGCTTCCTGTCAGGAGCTGAGGGCCATATGCTTTGCTCTTTACTATAAGGTTCTTGCTGAGCAAACTTGCACCTCCATCCCCCTTCAGATAGGCAGTCAAAATCCACATTTACATTCCCTAGAAAAATGTATTCGGGCCCAGCTTTACATTCAGTTTCACCAGGTTCTGGGACCCCCTAGGGATCATCTCTGGGTTTCAGGTTAAGAACCCTCAGACGTTAACCTTAAAGTACTTGTGCCCTTCCTGGATGAAAAGAAGAAAAGTCTGGGGTTTTGAAGTCCTAGACCCTAATTTGATCCCAAACTTGCTTTTCTCTTAGCTAAAGGGATGCAATATGGGGTGAAGCATGAGGGGTCGAGGAGTGGAAAGAGGATTAGTATTTCTTTTCCGATGAAACTGGGAACGGGGAGAGGCAGAGACAGACTTTTGTCTCTTGTGTGAGGGTGGGAAGAAATGTTATCAGCTGCAGAGAAGAAAGAGGTGGATGATTAAGGTACTTTCCAGGCCTTAGCAAGGAAAATGACAAATCTGGTGAGAAATCTCCCTATGCCAAGGCTTCAGTAGCAGCCCTTCCAGCAGAGAAAACATTCATTAGAAAAAGAAGCCAAAATGATGGATGGAGTCAGGGTCCAGCCAGGGTTTGGGAAGAGGCGGTGCAGAGTATCGATCGCTGGAGGAGAGACATCAGCAGAGATGCTGCAAACAGCAGCAGCCTCCGGGCCACCCTGGTTCCGGGGCTGGCTTTGGCTCAGAGATAGCCTTCTGTCATCCTGACAGGTGATCTCGATCAGCCCAGCCAGGTCCTCACAAACCCAGACAACGGCACTCCAGCCCTCGGCTCCGCATCAGGGCAGCGTGGGTTTCCCACAGAGGAAGAACGACAGAGGAGCTGAGGCCCTCCCCCACTCCAACCCCTGTGTCCTTCAGCACATCCTACAGACTCCCTCCCTTTGCCCTTCTGATTCACAGCGCCCACCTCCCTGCACCTACCCTATTCGATCTACAGGGGAGCGGAATCGCTTCGTGGCCGCCAGCCAGAGAAGGGGCGCCAGCCAGCAGGCGGGCGCTCGGCTCAGAGGGGCGCCTTGGGCAGAGAGAGGTTTGGGGCTGGGGCGTGTGCACAGTGAGCGTGGGAGAGTGGACTCGTGGCACAAAGGATGTGTGCCCAGGATTTAGGAGAGGAGGTCCCCGGGCGCTGGGCTTCTCTTTTCCGCCCGCGCCTGTGCATTTCGGAAGGGCTGCTGCGGCAAGCTCCGTAGCCCGAGCAGCCGCCCGGGACTACACTTCCCAGAAGGCCGTGCGGCAGGCGGGCGGCGGGCGGGGCCGCGACCTGAGCCGGGCTCGCGCGAGCGAGCGGCCAAGGTAGGGGCCGAGGGAGGCGTGCCCGCGCCGGGCCGGGGGAGGGGGCGCGCGGCAGCGCCGGGGCGGGCGCGCGTCCGCGGCGGTGATGGCGGTGCGTGAACGCGCGGCGGCAGCAATGGCCGCTCTGGAGCGGCGGGTACCGAGTCTCGATGACTTCGCGGGACAGAGTTGGAGCTCGTGGGTGGAACGGGCCGACCTGCCCGCGGCCGATGGTGAGTACAGCCGCCTTAGAGTCCGGGGACCCCATCACTCTCTCCCCTCCCCCCTCGGGGCCCCCGCCAGCAGAGGGGAGCCACCGACTGGAGCCGCCGTCCGGCTCCCCGGCCCCCCAAACAAAGGACCCGCCGGGTCCTAGTGCCCGCTCGCTCCGCCACCTTCGCGCCTCCGGGTCCTAGCGCCGGCGCATCGCTCTCAGCCCACCCTGCCCACCTCTGTCTCTGCCGGTGCCCACTACTTGCCCCCACGTTTACTTGCCTTTATCTTTCTCCTTGCCTGCTGCTCTCCAGCATCCGCCCCTCCTGCACCTGCTCCAGCTGTCCCCATCTGCAACAGTCTTCTCCACGTGTTTCCCACGCACCCCACTTCTGAGCCCCCCTCCCTGCCCCCTTGTTCCTTCGCCTTTTGCCCCACACCTCCTGCCCCTTTTCGGCGTTTGCCAGCCGGCTGCAGTGCTTCTGGACCCCCGCCCTCTCTGCATAGTTCGCCCATCCATTCATCTGTCCATCCTGCCCTCTCTCCCTCCCTCCTGCAGTCCATCCCATCCATGCCTTCAAGTCCTCCGTCCTCTCCTGGGCCTCTTGCCCTGCCTCTTGGCCCTCTCCCCGACCCCCACCTTCTGTGGGCCCCTGAGTGGCTCTGGTGAGTGGGCCTACAACCCCTTCTTCTGATCTTTGTCTCCTGGGCCCCAGAGAGCACCTGGCCTCGTGGCCTTTGGGGGTGACAGCAGGCATCACATCCCTGCTTGCAAAAGAAGTTTGCAAGTGAGAAGAGATGGAGGAGGAGACCTCATGGAGCTGTCTCTAATGACACTTGTTCTCCTCTGAGACATCTGACTCTCAGCTCCCTGCAGCCCATCATCCCCTACACTTTGATTTAAGGACTTAAGAGAGTGGGAGCTGCCTCGGGTCTCTCATATGCTAACCCACCACCCCTTATATCTGGGTATTATATAAGAATGTCAACAATCTTCCCATCCTGGGAAGGGGCAGATCTGTCAGTTGGCATTAGAGAGCAGACCTCAGTGGGAGCACAGGCCACCTGGAACTGCCCTCTGTTGGGTGGGCAAGGATGGGGCCATTGTCAGGGTCTGGGTGTATTGAGAACCGGAAATGGAGTCAGATGGGTTGGGTGACTCAGAATTGATTTTTTTTTCTAAGGGACAGGGAGGGGGTGTGGAGGAGGGAGGGAGGGGGTTGGGGAAAGATGCTGTGCACAGCTAAGATGTTTTTGTCATTAACCCAGAAACTGAGGTACAAGGGCACCCCTGAGCAAAGCCCCCCAAGTGGGGGAGGGGCCTGTGTAACTTCCCCCAGAGACTCTGAAGATGTCAAAGGGCCCAAAGATAGCAGTTTGTCTGTTCCGGGACCATCCTGCCAGTGCAGGGCCCGAGAAGCTGGGTGTAACTTTGACAACACTCTAGTGACTCAGGTGGAGCAAAATTGAGCTTGAGGGGAGTGAGGGCCTGAGAGACTGTCTATTTGGGATTCCATAGATTTCCCATGTGAGGAATCCCAAGGAAAGACTCAGGGATCTACAGAAAAAAAAATCTGGACGGTTTCCCCTTTAATCAGGGAAATAAACCCCAGAAAGGAGGTGATGTTTACCCGAAATCACCCAACTAGTGAGCAGCGGAAGCCTGACCAGCTCCTTAAGAGTAAAGGGTCTGTGAGAAAGGTGGCTGGATTCTTCTTACTGGGGCCGGCTCAGTTCAGAGGCAGCAGGCCGAGGAAAAATGGGCACTTGAGGATGACCCGCTGAAAGGTGTTCCCGGTGGTTCTGAGCACCCAGAGCTTGTCAGAGAGTGTGGGCCTCACAGTCCAGGGCTGTAGGCGCTGCTTGGATAGAAGACAGGGCTCTGGGGAGGGGGTGGACCTTCTGAGCTGTGTTTCTCTTCCAGGGGCTGAGCTAGAGGAGAGTAGCAAAAACATGAAGAAGTTGGATGCCATGACCCTCATTAAAGAAGGTGGGAGTCAACACGCATTAGGGCTGGGACTGGGGGTGGACAGGACCACCCTGCCCTCGTCTCCCCCACTGCAGAGGGAGGTGGCTGCTTGAAGCAGTGAGTCTGGGAAGCCTTGTTTTGATAGGTCTGAGTCAGCCAGTCAGCCTGGCTCCTGTGACCTGTGGTTGGAAATCCTAATCATAGGTGATTGGGAAAGCCCCTATACTTTAGGACTGGCTAGATTGAACTCTGGAAGCTGGGAGCGCCCCGCAGAAGGCCAGTCACGTCAGTGGGGAGGTGAAGTGCCCTGAGTTGGTGGGGTGAGAGTGAGAGTGCTCTCTGATTATAGGGGAACTCTGGGGCCCCCAGCCCTGGTGATAAGGGCTTCTGTCATTGCAGACATGTCCATCTTCGGGCACTGCCCTGCCCATGACGACTTCTATTTGGTTGTGTGTAACCACTGCAGCCAGGTGGTGAAGCCTCAAGCTTTCCAGAAGCATTGCGGTGAGGGGACCCCTGGGGCGGAGCTAAGGGGACAGGGGAGATTGGGACACAGAGCTCTTGGGACAGGGCCAGCTGGGGGTCGTGTGGGTGATGGAGGGCCTGGGGCAGCTTCGGAGCATCACTAGGGGCTTGGGGTCGTTGTTCAGACAACTGCCAGCATTTAGGACTGGCTAAAGTCTGAGTCTTCCTGAACCTCTTACCTCCACTGGGAAGAAGGCAGATTCAGGATCTAAGCTCCAGATACTTAGGACCCTCCGGTGCGAGTCCGCGGGCAGGTTAGGAGGCTGGGGAAGGAGCCAGCTGATTCCACTCACCTCAATTACTCTCTCCACCTCCTGGTGACAGAAAGAAGACATGGGCCCCTCAGCAAGCTTTATGCCCGGGCCCCACCCCCACCTCCAGCCCCTGCCAGCTCTCAGAAATGCCATGTAGTGAATGGGCAGGGCCCAGCTTGTAGGGCCCCGGGTTCCACCAAAACCTCCTCCAGGGAGAAGGGCCAGGGGTCCCGGAGCCGTGGCCACCAGCCTCCTGAGAAGACCCAGAAGGACAACCTCTGGTAAGAAGAGGCTGGAGACTCCCCAAGACCGGGCCCAACTCTATCCCGGGGAGGGGTTGGCGCCAGTGGAGGCAGCCCTGGGTTGAGGGGTGCTGCTCACAATGGGCCAGTCAGTCTCATCTGCAGCTCCCTTCCGTGTGTTACAGGGAATATGGACCCCCCTTTCCATGTGTCACGCTCTCCTGGAGCCTACCCAAGAAGATACAGGGCTGGGGAGGAGAAAGCTCTGGGTTAGAGTCCAGGCTCCAGGCCCAGCCTCCCAACCCCAGCCTGTACCCTCTCTCTCTATGTAGCCTCTTCGTGCCCGTGGTGAACCTGGAGAAGATGTCCAGTCTCCCGAAACCCGATGGACATGGGATCAGGGTGGCCCCGCCCTCCGCTTTCCTCAGCCAGCCAGGCAACCTCCCCAAGGACTCCCCTGGAAAAGCACCTATGGCTCCCTCTTCTAAAGACCCTCCTGGCAGGGATAGCATCGAGATAATCCCTGGTGAGGGCTCCAGTCACCGGGCCGAAGGCAGCCCCCCAGAGAAGGAGCCTGGTGGGGCCAGGCTGCCCCCCAAAACTCACCGGAAGATGGCTCGTGAGTAGTTGCAGTCCTGTGAGGACTCCTATGGGCTGCTTTGTCCTTGGGTCAGATGGGTTGGAGGTCCAGAAGGAGTGGGCCTGGCCATCTCAGGGCCCTGTCACTTCTTGACCCGTAGCTCCCGGGGAAGCTTCCCTAGCCTGAGTCTTCTGATGCAGTCTGAGAAGCTTGTGTCCAAGCAGGTGGAGTTACTCTGCACACTGGGCTATGGACTATTACGTCTTCGCTCACCTCGCACAGCTGGCTTTCCTGGCATCATGAATGCCTGTGGCTGCTGTTGTTTTTTGACAATGTGTTGCCCCGCTTAGGACTTTAAAAGGAGTCTTTAAAAGGAGTGCCTGGATTGGGGCTGGGGGGCAGAGATGGGTCCCAAAGCCCTGCAGAGATGTGGATGCCTAGAAGAGTTCTGCCAAAAGGGGATCCCTGGACCTAAGGGCTGGAGGCTCCTGTGCTTTGGTCCCAGTTTTCCCCAGGCCCTTAGCGGGAAGAGGCCAGATCCTCCCATGGGCCTTCAAGACATAACCCTGAGATTCATGGGAACCACTTTTCCCACAGGGAAGGAGTGTGACCTCAACAGGCAGTGTGGGGTCATAAACCCAGAAACCAAAAAGATCTGTACTCGCTTGCTGACCTGCAAGGTAACTCCTATCCCCACTGCATGGAGAGGGAGGCCAGCACAGCCACAGGATCTGGGCAGGGAGAGGATTGCAGGTGTTGTTGAGGGATGGGGCTAGGCTCCCCCAGGGAATGGGAGAGGAGGTCAACCCCAGTGGGCACAAGGTGGGAGCAGAAGATAGGGAGTGGCTCCCCCGCACCCCGTAGGAGAGTTTTAGCCCCTTGGGGAGTGAAACAAACACACAAACACAGCCACAAACACACTCACACCGCCTCTCTCTCCGCTTGCCCAGGCCAGAGCACACCGCTGCCCCTCACCCCTGCTCAGCTCACACCCCCTCCCCACCCCTCCACCCTGCTGTATTCTAGATCCACTCGGTGCACCAGCGCCGGGAGGTCCAGGGCCGGGCCAAGGACTTTGACGTACTAGTGGCAGAACTGAAGGCCAACTCCCGCAAAGGAGAGTCTCCTAAGGAGAAGAGCCCAGGGCGCAAGGAGCCAGTGCTCGATCGCCCCGCCCAGGACCCTCCATCCTCAGTCCAGGCTATGGCAGCAGCCCCTGCTCCCAGCAGCACCTTCTCTGCCCGTGCCAAGCAGACCTACCCATACTGTGCACTATCCAGGTACGTCCAGGATGCAACCGCCACCTCTCCTGGGGATGCTCGGCCCCTAAGCCATCAGGGACCCCTGGAGACAGCCCCAGGGAGCGTCTTGGAAGATGTGGTACTCTGCCCGGAGTGTGGGGGAGGGACACCTGGGCCCCTGACAACCGTGTGGACACAGGCGACTCCCCTGTTCCTGCCCAGGCTGGCCACAGTACCCCCGACTGTCTGTGGTGTGCCAGATCCAGTGCCCTGGACGTGAACGTTTTCCCAGTCACTTCCAACAGGCCAGGACTTGTCACTGGGGAGCTGAAAGGGTCAGGGCCCTGGGCGAGGCAGTCCTACTGTGTATTCATTCACTGGCCCCTTCGTGTGCAGAGGCCGCGCTGGACCCCGGGGAGAGCCTGCCTTGCCGAAGGAGACACACACGCATCTCTGCCTGTCACATGAGGGGCAGACACGAAACATGGGCTCAGCTCCCAGACAGGCTCACAGGAATATGTGATGCAAGAAGGGGGTTGAGAGAGTTCACTGGGCTGACCAGAGCTGGGTGCAGTTAAGCTCGGAAGATTTTCTGGAGAAGGCGAATCTGGAGCAGATTTTCCCCCTGAGGAGGCAGGGCCTGGGAAGTGAAGGGGCTGGGGAGAGCATCCCTTGGGAGCTGTGGCCCCGGGCTCTGTCTCTACTCTGTGAGCTCTATTGTGCCCTCCCTTCCCTCCATCCGTCCATCCTTTCCTCCTTCCTCTGATTGCCCAGCAGGGTGTCTGCCCTGGCTTTTTGAGCTTGGCGGGTTCAGGGACACCCCCACCCTGGCCCCACACAAGTCACATGGCCCTCACACCCCGTTTGGCCTTCCAGGTCCCGGGCCTCCTCTGAGAGTGAGGTGGATGATGAAGGCCCCTGTGGTGGTGACGGGGACCCGGGTGTGTTCCCCTTCCCCCCGCCCCGGGATGGGGCCCAGGCCTCCAGTGAGGAGAGTGAGGAGGAGGGGACATCTGAGGACCTTCACCTCCCCCCTGACTGCCATTACGCAACCCGGCCCCCACGGCCACAGGCGGTAAGGACCTGGGGCAGGGCCTGGGTGGGCAGATATTCCCCCTGAGGAGGTACTGGCCCACAGTACAGGGAGGAGGTCAGGGATCTTGTGCAGATGCCCTGCTGGTACCTCAGGCCCCGCCAACCATGTCCCTTCTGCTTCTAGTTCTGCACCTTCGGGAGCCGGCTGGTGAGCCCAGGATGCTACGTGTTTAGCCGCCGGCTGGACCGGTTCTGCTCAGCACTCAGCTCCATGCTGGAACGGCACCTCAGCTCACGCATGTGGAAGTGAGTCTCTTCAGTCCAGAATCTGCCCCCAAACCGGGAGTACCCCAGCCTGAGGGGGCCTGGTCCTTCTCTTACCCGTTGGTGCGCCGTGGCTATTTGCCAGGAAGATCCCAGATGGGAGGTGGAATGGAGGGGGGCAGGGTCTTGGCAGCCTGGAGCAGGACATGTACAGTGATCAGGGGTGAATATGGGCTCTTATCATTTTCAGGACGTTTTAGGTAACTTAAGAGAGGGGATACCCAAACAAGGTGATTCATAGGTCTGCCCACTAGTTCCTAACCTTCAATTCCAGTGTCTCCCACTAGATGGCAGCAATTCTGGGACCCTGCTGGCCATTTCTAGGTGGGGCGGACAGTGTGTGTGTGCGTGTGCGTGCGTGTGCGTGCGTGTGTGTGCGTGCGTGTGTGTGTGTGTGTGTGTGTGTGTGTGTGTGTGTAGGGGGTCCTCTTGTTTTCTTGGGAGTCACAGGGGGCTCTCTTTTTGCCGCAGGAAGATCCCACCAGCAGCTGAGCCTCCACCCCACCTTGTCAGCTCCTCCTTATCTGCTCCCCTGAGTCCATCCTCAATGGGCAGCTGTCCCCGCCTTCCAGGCCCACCCCCTAGGCCAGCTTGCCCAGTTTCCACACCCCCCACCAAGGACAGCCTTGTCCCCAGCTACCCGGCAGGCTCCCCCAGCGTGGCAGCCGCCTGCAGCCAGGCGGAGTGCACGGGTGGCAGCCAGGCAATCACCTCACCGCTGCCCGCCAACACACCATCCCCGTCCTTCAGCAAGCTGCCCCTCTCCAAGGCCAGCAAGTCGTCCAAAGGCAAGGACGGGGCGGAGGTGGAGACCCCTTCTCGAAAGCGGAAGTTATCCCCTGGCCCCACTACTTTCAAACGGACCTGCATCCTGGAGCCTGCCGGAAAAGGCAAACACTCCAGCTGTCGGGGTCTCTCAGCCAAGACTAAGACAGCCCTCGGCATGGGGCTGAATGGGACCGTGGGGCCAAGAGTGAAGCGGGCGGGGCCCCTGGACTGTCGCAGTTCCCCTCACCGACCTCCCACACCGGTCAAGGCTTCACAGCTGGAGAATCGGGGAGCAGCAGGACACCCGGCCAAGGCTCTGCCCACCAACTGCCTCTCTGAGGAGGAGGTAGCCAAGAAGCGGAAAAACCTGGCCACCTACTGCCGGCCAGTGAAGGCCAAGCACTGTCAGGATGGTGCCCCTGCTGACCCGGCCTGCTCTGTGCGCCGCAAGAAGCCAGGCCCAGCCCTGGCCTTTGAGGAGAAGTGCTCTACACTGAAGGTACCAGCCCCGCCCCTGGAAGGCATGGCAGAGTGGGGCCTGAGGCCAAGGGTAGAGGCCACAGTGGGTCCTTGACGTGGAGAAGGCACAGGAAGGGAAGAGAGGAGAAATCAAAAGTTCCTGGGCCATATCCTTTAGCAAGAGGTCGGTCAGCTCTTCCCAAGGCTACCCTAGTTTTTAACTGAGGGACCTTCCCCTGCCTCCAACCCCCTCCCTTGTTCTCAGGACATGCTGTTACCCCTGCCCTTTTGCTTAACCCAAGGGCCACTTCTTTCTGAATTGGCTGTGGCCCTCAATTCAGAACTACTCTGTCCCTTCAAGGAAACAGAGTTGGGTCCCTGAGCAGTGGGTGGGTGGGATGGTCTCCTTCCTTGGTTCTTACTTTGGGCATCAGGGCATTGAAGGGCAGGCACCCAACTCCAGGTCCAGAGGCATGAGTGCCCACCTTGGAGATGTGCGCCCCGCATTCTTGGCTGACAGGCAGGTTCTTCAGGCTGGCCTGCAACCAGCCTTATTTGCTTTTTCTGATGGAAACACTGGAGAAGCCAGTTTGGGGCTATCCATGTGATCTCTGCCAGGAGGGCCTTATGGGAAGTGGGAAAGTTTAGTTGTGGGCCAAATGCGAAGCAACTCCCTTGGCACCCATAGGAGAGCATAACCTGACAGTTGTGGAGGTGGGGGCGCACGCCCACACCTGTATGTGTGTTTTCCAGCTTCACCCAGGCTGCCCCTGCAGGCTTGCTGTTTTACTTACCAGGACAGCAGGAAGAAATCAAGATGTAGCCCTTTAGTGTACATAGTTCACTGGGTAGGACAGCAGCTGAGCCCCCATCCTGATCTGTCTCTTGTCTCTTGTCTTCCTGCAGTCAAAAGCCCATTAATGAGAAAGTGCCTGCCCACTGCAATGGAGCCGTCAGCACCTCCTCCCTTCCAGATCCGGGTCCCAGGCTGCTGCCGCTTTTTATAACTTTATATTATTTTTTTTAAGAAAAAAAAAAAACTTTAAAATACCTCAAGACTGACTTGCTGTTCTGTTGCTGCTAAGAAAATATAAATACAGAAACAGAAAAGGAAGAAAAACAATGTAGCAAAATGAGTATCCTTACTGTCCCGGCCCCACCCCAGGAGGCCTAAATGGGAGGCAGGCCGACTCCAGCTCCTATTTGCTTGCAAAAATATCTTTTACACACACACACACACACACACACACACACGTGCATGCACATATGTGTGTGTATATATAGGCAGATATGTATGTTCCTTTTTTTGTGTGGTACTGGGGTGGAACCCAGGGGCATTCTACCTCTGAGCTACACCCACAGCCCAAGTTTGTATTCTTTATTTTGAAATACAAAGGTGGGCACTCATGCCTCTGAGTTGCCAAGGGCCTCACTAAGTAGCCAAGGCTGTCTGTGAACCATGATCCTCCTGTTTCAGCCTCCCAAATGCTGGGATTACAAATGTGGGCCACCAGGTCTGGCTTTGTATGTTCCTTTTAAATAGTGTGGAAATGTCTAGGGTTTGTACCACTGGGGAATCTTCTCTTCAGATAGGATGGTGAGGCATGTGTCTCACTGAGCACGGCTCCCAGTCTTGACCCCCAGGCACTACTCTGGACCCATTGGGAAACTGGAGAGGGGAGCTGGGCAGCCTTTGCCCTGAGAGTTTGTGGGAGTTGGCTTTTGGCCTTTTTCTGGTCTTCCAGCCACACAGGCTTCCCTCTCACTACAAAGTATTGCCAAATTTCCTCAGCTATTCCTGCCCTTCCCATCTTTTGCCAGCAGCAAGCAAGCCTTACCTTCCTTCTTTCCTTTGCAGTGCCAGGGATTACTGAGCTGCACCCTCATTTAATTTGAGACATGGTCTTGCTAAGTTGTAAATGGCCCCGACTGGCCTCCAACTTACCATCCTCCTGCCTCATCCTCCCAAGTACCTAGGATTACTGGCAGGTGTCACCATGCCCTACAGCAGCCTCATTTTCTCAACCACTTAAGGAGTTTGGCCTGAGTTGGGAAGTGCTTTTAGATGTCCCTGATTGCTGCTGGACACCCTGTCTGGGTCTCTTCTCGGGGCATGGGGGTTCTCCCTTAAGGACTGAGTAGAGGGGAGAGGTCACTTGCAGAGACCACTGTGGTGTGAGGCCCTGGTTCCTCAGGATCGCCTTGCTTGTGGGGCCCGCAGCTGTTGTGGAGGCGGCAAGGACTGGGAGTGCCCTAGTTCTTCCTGCGTCTCAATGGGGATGGCTACTGTGCAGATGGGGGAGGAGATTGCATTTCCTGCCGTGCCTGGTCTTCACACCTGAATTCACCACATATGGGGACTATTTTTTGGCCTCGCCCGTTCCTTTTATTTCTCCTTGCTTTTAGGCATTGTGGAATCTTGTTCCCTTAACATTGTCAGGAGAGGAGATAGCAGGGGAGAGTGAATGGCGGGGCAAACCCAGTACTCCTGGAAAGCTGCTCAAAACACTGGTTTCACACTCTTGGGTCTGCGTACTAACTGTGTGAGTTGGAGTCTCACGGAAATCAGTTGCCACAGATGAAATTTCCACAGGCTGCTTGAGATAACAGGCCCTCATAGATATAAAGAAGGTGGGCTGGAGCTGTCCAGTCGGGGTCTCCCAGGAGACCCTGGGGTGGACGCGCTCCCGCCCTCGCCTCCAGAGGGCGCTGTGTGCGCCTCCGCCGCGCTGCCGGCAGCGTCCCCGGGGAGGAGCCTCTCCTGCAGCCACCGCCTCTGCGATTGCAAACCCGGAAGACGATTCTGGTAGCTGACTGTGCGGGCCGGGCCAGCACGGCCATGCAGTCCCTGGAGGTAGGTCTGGTTCCCGCTCCAGCGAGGGAGCCGAGACTGACCCGCTGGCTGCGGAAAGGCAGTGGGATCTTGGCGCACCTGGTAGCTTTGGGCTTCACCATCTTTCTGACTGCGCTGTCCCGGCCAGGAACCAGTGAGTTGCGGGGCGGGGCCACGGTGGGGGCGGAGCCGAGATGCTGGAGGGGCCGCGCCTGGCAGTGCTTCGAGACATGGAGGGGGGACCCGGGAACAGTGGAAGGGCGGGCGAGCCTCGGAGGGGTTGGAAGGGCCTGGTGGGGCCGATACTCCATCGGAAGCAAGGGCTCCTGATGGAGAATACAATACAGGAGGTAGGCTGAGGTCTACCCTAGGTCTGGGCTCGTAGCTGTGAGGTGCCTAGTGGGGAACCCAGGCCAAGCTGGTGTGTATTTGCGGGAAGGCCCTCCTGGTTGCTCACCTAAGGCCCCTTAGCCGCTCTCCACTTTTAAAAGCCCTGAGATCCTGTTCTTGATTAAGCGTGGAGGTGGTATGCTGGCCTTATCCGCTTTGGCCAGATTCTTTGGGTTCCACCGAGCCACAGGGGCAAGAACAACGGTGCCCAGCCATCAGCCTGTTCTCTTTGATTCTTAGGTCTTTTCTCCTGGCATCCTGTATTCATGGCCTTGGCGGTGAGTTTGGGCGTCTCTCTGCAACCCATTTATTTGGATATGCTTAGCTTCACCCCTGGGGAAATATGCAGCTTCTAGGGCCCCCATCTTTCCCTGCAACCTATGGTATTGGGAAACACAGAGAGCTGGGCCATAGGCAAACTGTCAGGTGGTTGAGAAGGATGCCAGGGCATGGAAGACATTTCTCCCCTGGGGCCTGAAAGGAGGAAGTGAAAGGAGTGTTGCCCAATTGTCCCCTACCCCCTTGTCTTCACAGTTCAGGGAAAGTTTAACATCTGCTGTTCTACTGGTCAAGAAATGGGAGGGGCATTCAGGAAGTGGAGACTGGAGACTGGAGGATCACGGTTTGCGGACAACCTCAGCTAGTTAGCTAGGCCCTTTGCAACTCAGTGAGACCCTGTTTCAAAAATAAAATGACTAAAAAATAGGGTTCAGAGGTACAGTGCCCCTGGGTTACATCCCCAGTACCAAGAAAGAAAGAAAGAAAGAAAGAAAGAAAGAAAGAAAGAAAGAAAGAAAGAAAGAGAAAGAAAGAGGATGTCAGCCTGAATGATGGGACGTGCACTCCATTGTTGAGTCCATTAGTCCACTGCTGATCTATGAGGCAGGAGGTCTTGGTGGAAGTTTTAGCCTCCACCCTTTGTTCTTTTTGCATGGATGTGTGCGAGCACCTCCTTTTTCTCAGGCCTCTAGGGGCCTGAGGCTCACCGGACCTCTTCTGTGTTCACAGTTCTGCCTCTGCATGGCTGAGGCCATCCTCCTCTTCTCGCCCGAGCATTCCCTGTTTCTCTTCTGCTCCCGAAAGACCTGGATCTGTCTCCACTGGGTGGGGCAGGCCCTGGCCATCCTCTGCGCTGCCCTGGGACTGGGCTTCATCATCTCCAGCAAGATCCGCAGCGAGCTGCCCCACCTGGTATCCTGGCACAGCTGGGCAGGAGCTCTGACACTACTGGCCACTGGCGGCCAGGCACTGTGTGGGTTCTGCCTTCTCTGTCCCCGGGTGGCCAGGATCTCCAGGGTGGCTCGCCTCAAGCTCTACCATCTGACATGTGGACTGGTGGTCTACTTGATGGCCACGGTAACAGTGATCCTGGGCATGTACTCAGTATGGTTCCAGGCTCAAATCAAAGGTGCAGCCTGGTACCTATGCCTGGCACTGGCCCTTTACCCAGCCCTGGTGATCATGCACCAGATCTCCAGCTCCTACTTGCCAAGGAAGAAAATGGAAATGTGAGTGCCTCCGAACTCTGAATCTGGTCGGGATATTTGCCTTGGACTTCAGTGGTTCCTTGGTGACCTTCAAGGGACCCACTTCAGAAGTCATCGGGTTTTTGCATATCATAACTGGGCCACGGGCTGCAGAAACCCAAGCTGCTATTGTTGAGGGATGACTCAGTGGGCCAAAATGGGGAAATGTAGTTGATGCAAGTGGAGGTGACGCAGAATTTGGACCTGAAGCCTCCACCCTTTGATGGGAGACAGAAGAATTAGGTGGTGGTGGCAGTGGTAGTGGTGGTTTCTTGCCTGATGAAGTTTGGTTCCTGTAAATTATGAATAGCAGCCATAGATATTTGATTCCCTTTTGAGAAAGCAGCGTGATATATTAGAGGGAGCCCATGGACCTTGCTTATGGTCCTCTTAGACTCTGTTGTGACTTAAATTCCTTATCTCAGGACCTCAGTCCTCATCTGTGAAGTGAATGTTTCCTAGCTTATTTTTTTTAAAGGGTTTTTTTTTTTTTTTTTTTTTTTTTGTCTTTTTGGACTGGGGATCGAACCCAAGGCGGTGCACTTGCCAGGCAAGCGCTTTGCCACTGAGCTACATCCCAGCCCTGAAAGTTTCCAAACAGTCTCTAAGTCCCTTTGATCTCCAACATTCAGTGCCTGAGCTGGGTGTGGTGGCACATGCCTGTAATCCCAGTACTGAGGAGGCCGAGACAGGAGGATCACAGGTTCAAAACCAACCTCAGCAATTAGGGAGGCCCTCAGCAACTTAGCAAAACCTGTTTCAAAATAAAAAATAAAATAGGCTGGGAGTATAGCATGGAGGTTTGAATGCCTCTGGGTTCAATTCCCAGTAACACCCCCCCCATACACACACACGAGTCAGTGTTTTCCAGGTTGTCATGGAACCCCCATTCCCACCTCTGAACCATGTGGACTACCTAATAGACTCAGGATGTAAATCCTTTTGTTTATTCTCCAGAAGGGACAGGTTGACCCTCATAGCCCTTCAGAAATCTGTGCTGGCCCCTGGATCAGGATCAGGGCATAAAGGGTCAGACACTGTGGAGAGAAGAGGCCCAAGTGAGGATCTCTGGACTCTTAAGACAGTAAAGGCACTAAAGCCACTTTAAAGCTCCAGAGGAGAAGGGCACTGGTTTAACCAAGGCCTTGGTTCCTGGCTGGGCTCCTTTGCTCAGCTAAGAGCTTCCTTCAGCCCAGGCCAGGATCTGGGCTGCAGATCTGGGTAAGCTTCTTCCCCTGACCTCCATTTTCTCAGGGCAAAGTAATCTTGAGCACTTTTGTATTGCCCTTAGGGCTCAGGGTCTTACCTTAGCACAGAGCTTCATGGAGTTACTCTGAAGCATTTTAAATAAAATAGAGGCCCAGGAAGTGGGGCAGGGCTTTTCTGATCTGAGGAAAAGAATTTCCCTTCTCCCTTTGTCATCTAAGCTTTCCTTAGTTGTCATCTGCCAGCTCTTTGGCCCAAGAGAAGGCTGAGTTGGGTGCCAGTTGGCAAATGAGGGCTGCGCTCTGTTCCCTGCAGAGACCACTCCTTGTTCCAGCTGAAAGTAGTTCCCTAGGCTGTCCTCATTGCTGAGGGCAGATGCCAGACTGGCTAGCTGTGGTTTGGCTGCATCTGGAAGATGGGACCTCCATGGATCATGGCAAGAGCTGAAGACAGCTGAGCCAGGCAAGCTGCCATCAGATTTCTATACAAGGAGATTCAGCCCACTGGAAATTCTGGGAGCTGGAAACTGAAGCTCTAGTTCCTGGGAGAGGAACCAGGGAGAGGCCTTCTTTGATGTCAGTATCTTGGGTGTCCCAGCTCTTCCAAAGATTCAGGCCTTCCTCTCCAGGTAGCTCAGAATCAAGAAGCCTGGTGTGATTCAGTAGCACAGGAATAGGCACTGCAAGGGCAGAAGCATCCTCTCAGTGGTCCCCACTATGTTTCTCCTGGATGAGATGGCCTCTCCCAGGAGCCCTGTAGATACCTAGCAACTAAAGGAAGGCCCTTGTGGTACAGAGGGTGATTGTTCCTGTCTCTTTAATTTCCCTCTCTTCCCCCCTCAAATTACTCAGTTGGGCTGCATGGGGGAGATTATCACCTAGGTCACTTTGATCCAGGGATTCCATCTCCTTTCTCATCACTGTCAGTGCTGGGGGTTTCACCATATCTCTGCACAGTAGGAGGGCCAGGTAAAGTTCACCAGCTTGCTCCGAGAGCAAGCAGCCAGAGCCGGAAAGCCTAATCCTCCCAGGTGGTGCGGGGGCTGGTGGGCGGGCGGGCAGGCATGCTGACAGCCGGCAGTTTGCGTGGGCTGTGCCATCTGATGTCTATTCCCAGCCCTGGGAGGAAGGGGAGTCATTTATATTCCACAGGAGGCAGGGATCCAGCTGTCGCCTGACCAGCCGGCCTGGAGGGCAGGGGCAGTAGGCAGAGAGAGCACAGGTGTCCTAGGCCTGCGTAGCCGGGTTTGTCTGCAGTCCAGGGACTAGGTCGCCAGAGGGAGCCCTTCTTCCTGGCGGGCTAATTTGTGGGGCGGGGGGGTGGGGGGGGACACTTCCCTCTAGTCTATTTCTCCCTCATCACCACCTGCTCTTAGATCCTGGGCAACAGCTGGACAACTATGGGACCTCGGTGCAGGGCACTCTTTCTGCAGCTGGGACATCAATGGCTGCTGGTAGCATGTGCCTCCTGGCTCTGTGCCCCCTCCTCCCTCCACCCTCTTAACACTCCTCACCTCTTGGGAGCTCCTAATGCCTGGGGTACTTGCTGGCCTTCTCAGTAGTGAAGCAGAGACCTCAGAGGAGAAGCAAATGGCTGCCCTTCTACCCTTGTTCCCTGACTAGAGAAAGCTAATAGCCTGTTTTGCTTTTTGAAAAAAAAAATTGCTTGTGATTTGCACAAATTTCCATATTGGGCTCACTAAGTCCTGATTCCATATCTGATTGTGTTCCAAGTTTGATTATATTCAGTCTCAACCTTGAGGACATTAGAAATATAGACGATTTCATATCCAAATGGAAACGGGATTGCTGTTCTGGGTTTGTATACCCTTCCTAAGCCCGCATGGTTCCGGTAACCACCCCTTCCCTCAGGCCCCGTTGGGGATGGGGGTGGTGCTGATGGCAAGAGTTCCGCTCTGAGGAAGCCTTTCAGCTTCACCTCCGTGGCTGTCACCTCCATCCAAGACAAGCTATCACTTGCCAGCCTTTGCTTCCCCTCCCCACCGCCTCATAAGGCAGATCACCCTTCCCCGCTCCCTGTCACTGGCCTGTCCCTTCTCCTCCCTGTCCCCACCCTGCCACCCCCATGCACGGCGGGCTGTGGTCTTGTTTTTCAAACCTCACTGTGGGAGATCCAGGCATCCTCCCTGAGCCAGCTAGTGGCTGTGCCAGGGCCTGCTCAGAGTTAATAATAATCATTAGCTGAATGGTGCTGGAGCTGTAGCGCTCCAGATCTCTAAGCACTTGCAGGCTGAGTCAGCCAGCCCTCACCTTCCCCCTCTTCTCGGGCTGCTGATTGTAGCAGGATGGGGAGGTACTGTGGGAGAGGAAGGAATCGGGAGTTTTACCACTGAGCCCTGCCTTGAGGCATCTCCTCTGGAAGCAGGGACTGCACGTCCTCTGGGTAAGTTAGTAAGGCCTGTGCCCCTGCCAGAGGTCAGCGTATGCTCAGCCAAGCCTGGAGGTGGGACTGGCGGCTAATGATGGAATCTCTAGTCTTCCTGCCCTCCCTGTTTTTCTGCCCTGTTTTTTGCCCTGGTCCACATGCCCCAACTTCTGCTTCTCTAGTGCCCTCTGCAAGTTTAGGGAGCAGGAAGGTTTCTCTTTTACTGCCCCTTATGCTCCTGGCATAAAGAGCATCTGTGTCATAAAATGAGAGAGGCTTTGGCCTGGGCTGGGAAAGCTGCTGTGTGGGTTTTGTCAGCCCCTAACTCTGGTGTGGCTGTGGGCAAACCTTTTGCTACTTGACCTACCTCACAGGGATGTTGTGAGGGTCAGATGGGAGAATGAATGTTAACAAGCATTGGCACATTCAAAGCACTGACCAAAGGTAAACAGGTGACATCACTGTGTTCTTGTCCTTTTCTTCCTCACTAAGCCTGGGTCTGGGCCCTTTCCAGGGAGACAATTAACAGTTGTGCAGAACACTGCTTCATTGCTTGGGGGACCCAAGTCTCAGAGACATAGTGTTAATCATCATTAGAGAACACAGACACGTGGTCAGCTCTTACCCACCACTGCCAGCAAGGCCACCAAGGCCATGACTAGTCAGGGGCCCTAAGTGCTTCTACGTGGTCTCTCCAAGTCATGGTGGGGCTGACTGCAAATCCCGACTCAGTACAACTGCCCCCAGGTTTAGAATGAAGTGCCTGGAGCTGGTCTTAGGAGCTGCTAGTCACCAGTCTCTTTGCTCCCGAATTCTGCCCTTCAGAGAGAACAGTGTAGCACATGAGCCAGAAAGGGAGGATCAATAGTAGGGAACTCCACACTGGCACCCAGCCCTCTGGTTTTCCCTGTTGCCTCAGGCCCTCATGCCAGGCCCTGGGGCTGCAGAACTCTGAGGGACAGGGATTCAGGGGTCTGTGGCTTCGTTTTTCTTCCCTGTTTCAGGCTCTTGGAGGAGGATCACAGGATCCTCCTCCTCAAAATGCCTTACTGGAGTACGTATGTACACACACACACACACACACACACACACACACACACACACACACGAAAGCAGCTCTTTAAATTTTAAATTAGAGGAAGGATACTTTCCATTCCATTTGTCTGAGAACAGGCAGCAGTCTGCCTGGAGTGGATGCCGATGCAGAGAGGCAAGTCTTACTAAAAAAAAAAAAAAAAAAAAAAAAAAAAAAAAAAAAAAAAAAAAAGTATGGGTAGTTGGTATATATTGCTAGAGACTATTTTCTCCCTGACACTTAAATATTTTTTTTAAAATCCGCTTGCTTGTAACTTTTCTTTCTATTTTAGCCGTAAATATGTATGTATGTATGTATGTATGTATGTATGTATGTATGTATAAACCTTTGTGTGTCAATCAATATTTATTTTTACACACAATTAGCTATTCTTAATACTTCTAAAAGTCCTGGCATGTTTTTACTATAGCAATTAAATTAGTAAGACCATTTGAGGGGAGTCATGTGTTTCAATGTTGACATTTGACTTTTTTCTAAAGAGGGAAACTTCTTAGTAGACATTAATTAAAACAAATAACCAACCATTTATAGCTACAAATTTCTGCATAATCAAAGAAGACTATGCATGACAAAAACAAAAACAAAATCATTAAAATGTCTAAAAACAAAAAAAAAAAAAAAAAAAAAAAAAAAAAAAAAACAAAAAAAAAAAAAAAAAAAAAAAAAAAAAAAAAAGAAACAGCAGCGTGGAGGCTTGAATATTTGCTTTTCATCTTAATTGTTTTTTCTGTCCGGGGATCCAGGAATGAAACACTAGTCAGGCATTATGGGCACAGCCTCAGCCATTCTCTCCAGCAGGCTGAAAGGCAGGAGGATCCTGCCCTGAGCTTCTCTGGAGGGTGGATGGAAGTACTGTCTCAGCACTGGGCTGGGCTTAATAGACACGGATTACTTCAACTGGGACAACACTTCCCCCCACTGGTAGCCAGAGAACAAAAATGTATTTCTTTTTTTGTGCTGGGGATTGAACCTAGGGGTGTTCTACTGCTGAACCTACACCCCCAGCCCTCTTATTTTTTATTTTGAAACAGGGTCTCACTAAGTTGCTGAGGCTGGCTGCAAACCTGTGATCCTCCTGTCTCAGCCTCCAAAGTACTAGGATTCCAAGCATTTGCCACCACCCCTGGCTATAACAGCCCATTTTTAATCCACCTGCTATTGTCATAATTTCTCTGGTTTTGTTGTACTGGAGGTTAGAGCCCCACTGAGCTACATCCCCAGCCTTCTTTTTAGGGGCAAGGTAGTGAGGATTGAATTTAAGAGCATTCTACCTCTGAACCATACCTCCAGCCCCCCCTTTTCTCTATTTTGAAACAGGGTCCCACTAAATTGCTGAGGCTGCCGGGTGTGGCAGCACGTACTTGTAATCTCAGTACTTGGGAGGCCAGACAGGATGATTGCAGATTCAAGGACAACCTCAGCAAATAATAAGACTCTCATAAACTTAGTGAGACCCTATTTCAAAATAAAAATAAAATAGGGCTGGGAGTGTAGCTCAGAGGTAGAATGACCCTGGGTTCAAACCCCAGTGCCACCTCGCCCCCCCCCCCCAAAAAAAAAGTTGCTGAGGCTGGCCATGAAGCTGGTACTGGGATTACAGGCATGTACCACCATGCCTGGATACCCTTTTTTATTTTGAGATAGGATTTCACCAAGTTGCCTAGGCTGGCCTCAAACTTGTGCTTCTCCTGCCTCGGCCTCCCAAAGAGCTGGGATTACACTGGAAAGTTTTTAATCTCTCTTGAAAACACATTAAGGAACTTCAGGCTATCCTGTTGTCTCCTGGGAGTCAACTCTGTCTCACAGAGTGTAGATGAGCAGCTCCTTAGCACCCCTATCTCTAAAGCAGATTCCCAGTTATTGCACAGAGCATCCTAAGGATGCCCGTTTCTGCTGAGGCCCACACACTGTGACCAAGTGAGGGAGCAGTGGGAGGCAAGGGAAAGCAGACAAAGTATTATCCTGTCCCAGGCCTCCCCAGCCTGAGTGCATTTGTGCAGACACACAACCTGCCTCCTTGTGCATGCCAGTGCCAAAGGCTCTCTGAAGTCCTACTGCAGGGCTGCATGCCCTGGCTTACTGGCCATGGTCCTGTATCCTCCACTTGAGGAACAGTAACCAAACTAACATAGATGAAAAGGCCTCAGGGCCGGTCTAAAAATCTTTACCATTTGATATTCCACCTGTCAAGTCTATAAACCTGAAGGAGCTTGCTTGACTGACAGTGGCTTTAGCCTGCTTCTCTTGAGACCTAGGAAAGGAAGACCCAGCATAGACTCACTGTGGCCTGACCACAAAAACCAACTGTCCTGCTGCAGGGGCTGAAGCATTTTCGGATGGGGAAAGTGAAGCTTCACCCCTGGTTTCTCAGAAGACAAGTAAGTGATAGAAAATCAGAAAGGTAGGAATTGAGAGATGAAGTAGAAGACCAGGCACTATAGCCCATGCACTAAATTATCATTTTTCTGTTCTAAAAGGCAACTTGTCACACTAGTTTCCTGCATACTCCCTGAAGCGGTACCTAAGAGGAGTGCAGGAAAGTACAGCAAGACGCGGCACGGCACAAACAACCGCATACCTCGGCCAGCATAAAAATAAAATAGGGCTACATGCACACCTTGGGCAGGGCAGGGAGAGTTGAAGAGATAAAGTCATGGACTTCCTTGGGATAATGGAGAAAGGAATATCAAAGCTCAAGCTGAGAGACCAGCATTAGAAGGGAGAACTTTTTCTGTGTGTGTGTGTGGCACTGGGGATCGAACCCAGAGGCATTCTACCTCTGAGCTAAACCCCCAGCCCAATTTTATTTCTTATTTGGAAGCAGGGTCTCACTAAGTTGCAGAGGGCCTTGCTAAGTTGGCGAGGCTGTCTTCAAACCTATGATCCTCCCATCTCAGCTTCCCAAGTACTGGGAAGATAAGTGTGCGCCACCACACCCGGCGAGAAGGAAGAAGTCTTGAGTAGTCTTCCCCAGCCTGTTTTCTTTACTACTTCATCCTCTTGACCAAACTGTCACCTGTAGCAAAAACTGCTTTGCAAAGATGAAAAACTATATACGTGCGGACTGTGGGAGAGCGCTGAAAAAACGCCTATCATTTTACTGACTGCCAACATTGATATGTCTGATGTGGCTGATTGTGAGGTGTCTCTATACCCAATTGTTCCCAAGGAACTGAAAAATACAATTTTTCAGAGAGATGAGGACATAACCTTTGGTCAAGATTTTTTTCAATGCAAGAATTTGGGTAATCATACAAATTCTGATTCTTTTTTTTCCTTAAAACACATATTCTCCCCCCTTTGGAATATACCATGACAATCCCCTTCTTTAAGAACCATGAGAGTAGCCAGAGAATTTACAGTGATGTTTGCAATGATAAGCTATATCTATACCAAAAAAGTGAGGATTACATTTTCCCCTTCCATGCCCAGAACACACCAGACTGTCAATGAATATTAATCTGCCCGTTAGAAAAATAGACTTTTGTCCTAAGGTTACTACTGTTTGCAACATGAAAGTGTACTGGTAATTTAAAAAAATGCAGCTGGGGGTGGTGGCACACTCCTTTCATCCCAGTACTAGGGAGGCTGAGACAGGAGGATCACAGGTTCCAGGCCAGCCTCAGCAACTTAGCAAGACCCTGTTTCCAAATGAAAAAAAAATAAAAAGGGCTAGGGCTGTAGCTCTGAGGTAGGATGCCCCCGAGTTCAGTTCCCAGTACCCCCCCCAAAAAAAAGAAGTTGTGAAAGTGAGCTGTTTCCCACCATTTAAAAATAAATCCAAGTATTTCCCTATAGTATTCTCTAGATTTTTTTTGCTTTGCTTTGCTTTGCTTTTTTTTTTTTTATTACTGAGGATTGATCCCAGAGGCATTCTACCTCTGAACTATGCTCCCAGCCCTTCTAATTTTTTATTGTTTGCTTTTGAAACAGGGTCTTGATAGGTTGATGAGGCTGGTCTCAAACCTGCAATCCTCCTGTCTCAGCCTCCCAAGTCCTGGGATTACACGCATGCGTCACCATACCCAGCTAGACTCTTAAAAGAACTCTTCAGGGATGTAGCCTTCCTCCCCAGAGACCCAGGAAACCTGACTGTCTACAAGCCTTATCCCTAGTCATGGTATTTCTAAACTCTTGCCTGCTGACACCTCACTGGCATTTAAGAATTGTCCTTAGAGGTTGGCAAACTATGGTCTGTCTGCTGGTCAAACCAACCCACTGCCTGGTTTTGTGTGGTCTGTGAACTAGACACAGATTTTGCATTTTCAAGTGGTTGGAAAAACTCAAAAGAACACACTGAAAGTATATACAATTCAAATTTCAGTGTCCTTAAATAAAGTTGTATTGGTTGCCATGGATGGGCTATGGTTTGAATGTATGCCCCAAAGGTTCAGGTACTGAAGATTGGTCCCCAGTGTGGTGGTATCAAGAGGCAGTAGAACCTTTAAGAGGTGGGCCCTACTGGGAGGTAATGAGGTCACCAGGGATATCACCTTTGGAAGAGACTCTGGTTAGATCTACAACAGCAAGCTGTGATGAAAAGCGCAGGCCTGGCCCCTGAATCTCTTTGGCCTCCTGTCCCACCATGCGTTCTCTTCCACACATCCTCCCACTGATGTCATGCCATCCACCAAGAGGCCCTCACCAGAGGCCCACCGATGGAGCAAATGATCTTGGACTTTCATCCTCCCAAACTGTAAGCTAAATAAGCTTCTCTTCACAGAACCACATCATTCATTTATCTGTGGATGCTTTCCTGCTGGAGTGTCCAGTTGAGGTGTAACAGACTGTGTGTCCTACAAAGCCTAAAATGCTATCTGGCTTGTGACAGAAAAATTTTGCTGACCCCCTAGTCTATCTTGATGCCTAGAAATGGATTTTACCCATGCCCTTACACAGCACTGAAAGATTCTTTCTAGACAGACCATATCTTTCTGAGGTACAGCGAACCCCACCCACAGGCTGAAAAGATAAATAAACCAGCCACAGACTATGCCAGAACAGAGACTCAAGCCAGGTTTAATGGTCATTTTCTAGTTTTCAGAGTCTAAGACTCTGAGGTTTGCCAGCCTGGGTGTACACAAGTGGGAAAAACAGGGTCCTAGACACAGGAGAAGGAAGTACAGAGGTAAGAAAGAACACACACAAAACTAGAATCAGTTGGCTTTGCTCTCCTAGCCCCTTCCAGGGAGCCCCACAAATACAGGCAAAGAAAAAAAGATCACAAATAATTACACAGATTATAAAGCCCTGTCATATTCTGTCTCCAGGGACACCTGCTTCCTGGGAGACATACCTGGTTTATGGGTGTGAGGGCGGGAGGAGGTGATCTCTCATCCTTTTCTCATAACCACACCTGGCAGTTTTCTACCCAGGGTTCTGGTAAGCTTACCTATGTGAGTATTCAATCCCCCAAGTAGAAAGCCACCTTTGGGTTCTATCAACTGAAACCATGGGAAAGGGCTACTCAGTTAAACCTCTTGATGGGACAGCCAGGCACATCCTCCAGGTGTCTCAAATTAGGGTCCAAACTAGTGGATATAGTCGGGAGGCTTAGAGCTGGAGGGTAGGACTTAGGAAGAAAAGGGCCCTCCTAGTCCTCAGGAGCTCAGTTAGAATGCCCCAGAAGGCCTGCTTCATTTGACATTCACTTTAAAGAGTTTCAGAGCCCAAGATGGTGTTTAAGATGGGAAACTGCAGCTTGGAGAAGATTTTTCCCATGTTTACTGATAAATCCTGGATCCCATATCTCAGGTGACAAAATCCTCAGAAGTCTCTGGAATATAGCCAGACAACTTTTCTCTCCTACCCTTGTCTTATCAGGGCAGTTAACAGAGGAAGAGCAATTCACAGCTTTTTGGGCCCCTGCCAGCTTCCTTCTGGGTCCTTTCCTGCCCCAGTTCTAGCTGAATGTCATATATGTAGTACGTATGGAAGACTTCCCAGGAGTCTGAAGAAACAGCTAGTGCCTCATCACCCCTTCTCCTGAAGTCTTCACCATGATCCTCCTAACCCAAGCCTTTGCAGAGAAGGGATTCAGAGCCATGGAGACATGGGTGAAGATTCAGGGAGTTCAGAAATTAAAGTACAAGTTTGTGTAGTTGAGGAGCCTGGCATGGTCACCGTCTCTCCTGTAGTAGAAGAAAACTGTGCGTGAAGTTGTGCACATAGGTGGAGACCATTCTGGGAGTGGCATGAGTGGGGACAATAGAATTCGCTGTCCTGGTGGAGGTGAGGGTGCTGCTGTGCATGCACACCTATGAGCATGCAAACCTACGAGCATGCAACTATTTGAGGGGAACTGCTGGACCTCTCTTGTGACAAAACTAGGTTACTAATAAAGGATGGACAGCGGCCACGAGATCCCAGGGACAGACAAGGGAAAGGTGTTGACTTGCAATCCCCCTCCCCAATCTTAATAGGCAGCTTAAGAGTCAGGCTTTCCTAGCAAGCAGCCCTCGCCCACAGGTAAATAACACCTTTCAGAACCCAAAAAGCAGGTCAGAAAACTAGAGAACTTGGAGTACTTCCAGTGGACAGGAAACATGGGAGAGAAGAGACACTGAAAAAGACCAACATCAAAGAACATCTTCACCTTTGTCCTGCTCATCTCCCTGCTAAAGCTCAGAGCAATTACCTCCTGGGCCTGCAGTGCGGTCAAAGGGAGAAGTTAAAGGAGCAGTTATCTACACACCCAAAGTATTCCCCAACCCTGGATGGAACCAGATGTTGGGCTTGCTCTTCTTATGTTTCTCTCGCCTGGTGAGCATAACTGCACAGATCTCTGAGAGGAATGGGTAGCAGAATTTTCCTTCTGAACTTTCAGTGCCACCAACTGCCTCTGCTACAGGATCACCTTGTGGAAAGGGCAGCAATCTAAGCTGCACTCCAAATTGCTGTCCTGGGGCAGAGAGCACCCAATTCCAAATCCTCAGATGACAAAATCTCATGATTTGTGCTTTGCAGCAGGAGTGAACTCTTGGAGAGGAGCGAGGTAGCCTTGTCAACACTGAGGAGATACATATTGAATCCCTCTGTCTCCAAGCTCAGTCTAACCCAGCTGGGCCCAGACTTTCCTAGACTCCTCCCTTTGCAGAGCAGCATATTAGCGAAAACTCAGAATTAAGCTGCATAAAGAGACTGAACGAAGAGACAGCATATATAGACAATCAGGTCCAGCTGGCTGCTACATCATAGAGGCTGCTTTACCTCTTCCTTTCAGTGAGAGTGGGCCCATGGATCACATCTATGGCGGGCCTCCATAAAAGCTCTGCCTTCAGCAGCCCCCACCCCTGTCTAACACACAGGTTCTGGGAGTCAAATGTTCACTAAGGGGTTCTCCAAACAGGAGCATTGACCCAACTGGAGTTCACCAACGCCCCCTCTACAAATTCTGTACTGGTACCTATGCCATGATGGGGACCCTTCAGTTCATGCTGTACCCTTCTTGCCAATGATCCTAGGACAAGACATAGACACCACATCTCACACTGCTGCCTTAAGTAATGGGCAACAGGCCAGGTTACCGCAAAGACCTATCCACCCAGGGCTCATGGGGAAAGAGGGCTCTAGTGGGAAGTCTCACAGCAGCTTTGGGGAATGCTATTGACCCAGGGCTCAGCCTTTTCCTGACTCATTTTCCAAAGGTTTCCAATTCCCCAGCTGTGAAGTGTGACTTCCTGACCAAAGAAGATGCTGCAGCTTTCCCAATGTGGCTCCTGTGGAGGCTCCCCCAACACACACAACTTGAGGTGTGGGTGGGAAGAGACAAAAAATATATTGTTTTTTTTTTTTTTTTTTTTTGCACATGGTTTCTCTTAAGGAGCTAGGGATGACCTCAAAAAAGTTTAGGGAATCTGCTCTTCCCCTCCCCCCTTCTGTACTTCCATTCGGCTCAGACATGCTCCTCTTCCTCTACCTCGCTGAGGATTGCCAGGGCTTTGGGTAGGGGTGTAGCATCTGCCCGAGCATTAACATACCCATATTTGGAACTCCTGGCAGCCACACCCTCACTGGGATCTTGCCTGCTGTTGTACCTGTGACCAATTCCCTGGAGGTCAGGAGGAACCCACTCCCTCGGGCAGCCAGCCCTCTCTTCCATCCCCTCATATCCTTCAAGGGGCGCATTACCTCTCCTGGGGTAGAATCTCCCCACCTACCTATCCTGCTCACACCACAATGGGCGTATCAGAGAAGACTGAGCTGACCGATTCCGGATCTGACATCCTCCGCTGGCCCTTGCCTATGGCCTCGGGCACTGGCAGGGTGTTGCCTGGCTTGAGCTTGCCATTTTGACCCTGCCCGGGTCCAGCGGGTTCCAGGAAGGCCACCCGCCGGTCAAAACCATCATCTTTGTCCCTACCAGCCATCGGATCGTGGTTGGGTGTGGTACTAAGCATGGAAGAACTGAGGCTGTCTCCTTGGTGACTGGAGGGCTTCTCTACACCCCGGCACCAGCAGCGGCAAGGGGTAAGGTACAGGTATATGAGGACCAGGACCACACTGAGGATACAACCCACTAGGGTGGTATAGGCTGTGTTGAGGGTGTCGTGGTGTCCGTGCAAGGTGAAGTTGTATACTTTCAACTCCACAGACAGCGTCTCGTTGAAATTCTCCCCCATAGCATAGCAGGTATACACACCCCCGTCCTCAACCTGCACTTTCTGGAAGTGCAGACTGCCGTCCTTGGACACGCTCACCGTGCTATTGTCCTCCTTGTCTAGCACCCGCTCATTGCTTGGTGTCACCCATACCTTGGTCATCCCCTGCTGCTTGGTGTCACACTTGATGGTCACCTTGTCACCCAGGTGAGCCTCCCAGGCACTCTCCTTGTACTCGCTGCAGTTGAGGAAACTCAAGTTGAAGACATTGTGCAGCTTCTTGAAATGCATGCAGTACAGATCCTCCTGGAAGTCCATCACAGAGCTCAGCTGCCGGTACTGCCAGTGTGAAAAGAGCTGGTAGAGCTCGCAGTCGCACTGCAGTGGGTTGTTGTGGAGGTACAGCCCGTTCTTGATCCAGGCCGGCAGTTTCTGCAGGTCGGTCAACGGCAAGTTATTGAGCTTGTTGGAGGAGAGATCCAGGAGCGTTAGTTTGGGCAGCTTGGCTCCTTCCTTGACCAGTTCCAGAGGGAAGCGGGAGATCTGGTTCTGGCTCAAGTAGAGTTTCTGCAGCTGGGCCATGTCATCGAAGGCGTAGCGGTCCACTGCCACGATGTGGTTGTTGTAGAGCAGCAGCACCTCCAGGACTTGCAGTTCGCTGAACAGGAACTCATCCAGCGCTCTCAGCTGGTTGGAGGAGAGGTCCAGGTAGCGCAGGTTGGGTACAGGGGAAAAGGCCTCAGAGGAGATGAAGTGCAGGTGGTTGTGGCTCAGCAGCAGGGAATGCAGGTGGGTCAGGGGCGTGGGAGTCCACTCTGCCCGCAGGCGGCTCAGGTTGTTGTGGCTGAGGTCCAGGAGTGCCGTGTAGCTGGGCAAGGAGTGGGGCACATTGGGCAGCTGCTGCTTGGAGCAGCTGAGGATGTTGCTGGCGCACAGGCAGGCGGCAGGACAGCTAACCACTGGTCTGCCGGCTCTGGCCACCTCAAAGAGGAACAGAAATAAGGACAGCAGCAGGAGCCAGAGGCCTCGCAGGTCAAGCTGGGGTTGCATAGTGTCACTACGGAGGGCAAGGAAGGCCACAAAGACGATCTGGGAAGGAGTCACCCCGGCATGTTCTGGTGGGGTACGGAAGGGTCACTTTCCTTACAGGCTTGAGAGAAAGAGGACAGGTTTGTGATCACCAGGAGCTGTGGAGGGAAGGACCAACACTTCGACTTTCCCCTCCCACCCCGCCCTCAACCCCGTTGAACTGAAGGAGAACGGAAGAGGTGCTGGGTAGTCAAGTTACCCTTGGCAGGCAATGGGCTCAAAATACTGGGGCAGGAGAGGAGGTGGGCACAAGGGCCCACTGGGCTGGGCTCATGGGTAAAGGGCGGGGGTGTGCATGGGATGTCCGGGACTGCTGGGGGTCAACGGGGTGGCAATCTTTGCGGGCTTTGGAGGCGGCGTCGGCGGGGCCTTTGGGGAGGAGCTGAGGGAAGGTCGACAGGGCGCGGGGCTGGGGAGGATGCGTCCGGCTGGGGTGGAAGGCCCTCGGGGCCTGTGGGGCGGGCTCCCCCCGGGAACCTGGTCACTGCACCTGCTCGGCGAGGATGTGTCTCAGCCCATGGCCAGTCCGGGAGCTCCGTCGCGGCCTCCCCCGGCGGCGCCGCACTGGCCGGCCTGTCACGGCGCCCGCCCTGCGCAGGGGCCCGCGCCCGCACAGCGCCTCCCGGGACCGCGGGCTCCGCCGCGCCGCCGCCTCGGCCGCTGCGCCCCCGGAGCCCACCGAGCGCGGCCGCAGCCTCCGGTGCGCGGCCCGGCGCGGCGCGGGGAGCGGGAGGCGCCGCGGGCGGGCGAGCGAGCGAGCGCGGGAGCAGCGTGGGGGCAGCGAGCACCGCGCGCGCGCCCGCCGCCGCCGAGCCTCGGGCGCGTGCGCGCGGCGGGGGCGGGGCGCACGTGCGTGTGTTTGTGTCGGGCCGGCCGGCGGGCGCGCGCAGGGTCGCGGGCCCGCGGCCAAGGGCGGGGTGGCCCTCTCTGCGAGCGCGCCCCCGGGCGCCCAGGGGTGTGCAAAAGCGTCCGGAGCGGAGACCCCGGCCCCTGAGGCTCGTCTTGCTGCAGCCCTCCTCCGCCCCTCTCGTCCCCTCAGCTCCCTCTCCCTACTGGAACCCTGTCTCTGGAAAAGTGTGTCTAACTGGAGTGAACTCGCTGCAGCATATGCCTTGTCTTTTAATTTTTCCAAATTAAAGAAATCCAGCTCAGCTCCCGCCTGTCAGTGTTGGCGGGAAATTCATTAGTCACGTTTTTGAAATTCCTCTTCCCCGTCTCTCTGGGGCTGTAAAGTCTCCCAAATTTGGGAAAGGGTTCCTTTTGTTTAGTTTTGCTTTCCCCTCCAGTCTCGATACCACTAATCCCTTGAGGCAGTGCGGAAGGGCACAGCGCTACAGCCGACCAGCCAGGTGGGCAGGAGTGGGGGAGAAGACATGTCTTCAAGTGTCTCCAGGCCCAGGACCCCTCTTCCCTATACACCCCATGCAGTTCTCAGCTCTCCGTCCCCTAAACACACAACATGGGTTGCACCCAAGCCAGGGACAGGTTTCCATTCCTGGAAGCTCCAAAACTCTTCCCAGCCTGAAGGAAAGAACTCATCCTTTAGGCGTGACGTCTTGCCCTCCTCCTGAACCAAGTCCAGCTCTTTCTCCTCCCCTGATGGCGCATTTCCAGTAGAGTTGCTTTCTCTATTATCTAGTCCTCAAGATAAAGGCCAGTGGTGGGTGGAGAGGCTTCTCTAGGGTGGCTCCTGAAAACAAGCTGCTAGCCAGTGTGTTGTTGAGTGTTGGGAGTGGGGTGAGGGGGTATAGGAAGAGCCACGACCTTATAATTCAAGCTTTTAGCTAGAGATGGTGGACTCTGAAGGAGAAACTACCATTTTATTCTTTCTAATCTCTTACAACAGCAAGTCCACGAATGAAATTAATGTCTCAATAAATTAGCCTGCTAGGAGTTTTTAAAAGAAAGAATTTATATCTGTCACATATGTTTTACCATGAATTTAAGTGGATGTATTATCTCTTCAAGGGGCATTAGCATGTTAAACTTACACAGAACATAAAAGGTCTTTCTTTTCCCATTCATTCCAGGTATCTGTGGAAAGGTAGAGAGGCTGTTCACTTTTTTGGGGGGGAGGGAGAGGGCAGGGAAGAAGAACCACAAAATCACACTGGATCACTTATCTACTGCTGCATGGCAAATCACCCCTAAACATAGTGGCCTACTGCAACAATATGATTATCTTTCTGTTGGTTAGAGATTCGGGAGAGGTGTGGGCAGTCCTGGCTTAGAGGTTTCTGGTGCAGTTGTGGGTATGTATGTGTCAGATGGAAGGCTTGACTGGGGCCAGAGGATCAACTTCCACAAGGGCTGTCTTACATGGATCCCTGGCAGTGGGCAGCTGGCTATGGGCAGGAAAACTCAGCCTCTCCATGAGGGCCTCTCCACAAGGCTGCTTGTGTGACCTCAATAGCATGGTATCCAACTTTCCTCAGAGCAGGAGATCCAAGACCAAAGTCACAGTGAGCCAGCTCTTTGAAGACAGATATGCCAGTTACCTCTGCTTTGGTCACATAGGCAAACCTCAGTTTAACATGGGTTAAACCCAAGGGCATGAATTCCAGAGGAGAATTGTTGGGGGCTATCTGGCGGTCACACACTTCATTTCTGAAATCCCCTTTTTTTTTTTCAGCACTGGAGATTGAACTCGGGGCATTCTACCTCTGAGTGACACCCCTAGCCCTATTTTATTTTTTTAAAACAGGGTCTCACTAAATTGCTGAGGTTAGCAGCAATCCTGCAATCCTCCTGTCTCAGCCTCCCAAGTACTCTATACTTTCTTTAGACCCCAATTTTCTAGGCTCTCTCAACCTCTCCTTTTTCTCTTTCAGCTATGTTTAAAAGGTTAGTGATAAGATGGCACATGCTTGTAATCCCAACACTTGGGAGGCCGAGACAGGAGAATCACAGGTTCATGGCCAGCCTCAGCTACTTAGGCCCTCCACAACTTAGTGTGACCGTTTCAAAATAAAGAATAAAAACTAGACCTGGGGGTGTAGCTCAGAGGTAGAATGTCCCTGGGTTCAATCCTCAGTTCTGAAAAAAAAAGTTAAATAAAATAAAAGGTTGGGGAGAGACAGATACAGGGAAAGCAAAAGGCCCCTTATGTTGGACACCAGTTTCAGAATGGGTATCTATAATGTAAAACAGTCACCACAGACCCTGGCCTTATTCTCTTTTTTCGGCTCATCTGGAAGTCACCAAGCCCTTTAACAACTACTATGCATACAAATCACCCAAGGAGATTATTAACTCAGAGACTCTGAATCAGTAGGTTTGGGTGGGGCCTGAGTCTTCATTTCTAACAAGCTAGCAAGGTGAGGCTGATGTTGCTGGTTCACAGACCACACATTGAGTGGCAAGGGTCTAGAGCTGTGCCATCCAAACAGGTAGCCATTAGCCACATGTGGCTTTTAAAATTAATTAAAATTAAATAACCCTGTAAATCACTTTGGTTTCTCCAACCACACTGCAAATGCCATATAACCACATGGGGCTGACTACCCAGCTGAACGACGCCTCATCACAGACAATTCCATTGGTTAGCGCTGGCACAGAGAACTGACTCATCATAACTCTCCCACAACTGCTTTTGAGACCAGAACAACTCTCTATTAATTCACAACAAAAGAGGACCTGCGCGGGATAAATAGCAACAGGTTATTTATAGTGAGTATTTACTTCCTTCTCTCGGGAATGGACCAACCCAGTGTTCCCAAATACAATTTGAGAGTGTTTGGTTAGCTTAGCACTTGAACAAAAGAGATTGGACATATCTACCAGGTTATGAAGCTCTATGAATTGCTTTTTTTCCACACTAGAAGTATTTTTTTTTCTTTCTTACTGACTAGAATTGTTCATTAGAATCAGAATAGAAAATTCTGGGGTAAGAAGGTAACTTTTGGCTGTGTGTGTGTGTGTGTGTGTGTGTGTGTGTGTGTGTGTGTGTGGTGTGTTTGACCCAGGGGCATTCTACCTCTGAGCTACACCCCAATTCTTTTATTTTATTTTCAAATAGGCTCTAGCTATGTTGTTGACGGCCTTGCTAAGTTACTGAGACTGGCCCCAAACCTTCCATCCTCCTGTCTCAGCATCACAAGTATTGGGATTACAAGTGTGTGCCACCATGCCTGGCTGGCTCCTTTTTAAGGACTTCTTAAGGTTAACTTTGTGTGTGTGTGTGTGTGTGTGTGTGTGTGTGTGTGTGTGTGGTGTACTGGGGATGAAATGCAGGGGCATTCTACCTCTGAGATACACTTAACAGCCCTATTTTTAATTCTTTATTTGGAAATAGGGTCTCACTGACTTTAAAGGGCCTCACTAAGTAGCTGAGGCTGTCCACAAAGGGCAATTCTCCTGTCTCAGCCTCCCAAATGCCGGGATTACAATCATGCACCACTATGCCCAGCTTCTTCTTTTAAGCCAATATAGTCTAATATAGTGGGCACACTTAGTTCCTTCCTTTTCTGCTTTCTTTCTTTCTTTCTTTCCTTCCTTCCTTTTTTTTCTTCTTTACTTTGGAGTAAGCTACATCTCCAGCCCTTTTAAAATTTTTATTTTTAGACAGGTTCTCACCAAATTCTCTAGGCTAGCCTTGAACTTCTATCTTCCTGCCTCAGCCTCCCCGGTTTCTGGGATTATAGGTATGTACTACTATACCTTGCCGCACTTAGGGCTTTTTTTCTGTGGCTCCATTTCACGTTGTGTGCTAGGGTCTAGTCCTTATAAGATTTTTCAGATGCTATTTTAATTGTCTGTTTATATATCTGATTCCCCATTTGATTGTAAATTCCTTAAGAGCAGGATTTGTCATAGATCTGGCTCCTAATAGACATTCCAAATATTTGTGGAATGAATTCATTAATTAATAATGACATCAAATTAGTGTATTTGTTATATGCCTGGTATGGGAGTTACAGACAAAGCATAGAGCTTGGACTGGATGAGTCCCAATTATGTAGTGGACGTGTGACTTTGGGTGCTTTGTTCTATACTAAATCTCATTCCCACCGGGCGTGGTGGCGCACAGTTGTAATCCCTGCACTTGGGAGGCGGAGACAGGAGGATTGCGCAGGTTTGAAGCCAGCCTCACTGGCTTAATAGACCCTGTTTCCAAATAAAAATATAAAAAATAGGTCTGGGAGTGTAGCCCGGAGGTAGAAGGGTTTCTAGGAACCCCAGTACCACCACCAAAAAAAAAAAAAAAAAAAAACCCAAAAGACAAAAAACAAAACTCATTCCCTTATCTGTAAAATGAGACCAGTACATTTTATCTGAAATTATATCATAAAATTATTTTGAGGATTAAACGAGCTAAGAGTGGTGAATTGCATTATCATTTATAATTATTTTTATTTTTTATTTTTTAGTGGTACTGGGAACTGAACTCATGGGAGTTCTACCTCCAAGCTATACTTCCAGGCCTTTTTATTTTTTGTTTGGAACAGAGTCTTGCTAGATTGTTCAGATTCTCACTAAATTAATGAGGCAGGCCTAGAAGGTTGGCCTTTCTACCCAGTTGAAAACTAGGACTTAAAAAAATAAACCAGGCTTGGGGTGCATGTCTGTAATCCCAGTACTTGGGAGGCTGAAACAGAAAGCTCACAGGTTCAAGGCCAGCCTCAACAACTCAGTGAGAATCTTAGCAACTTAGACTCTGTTTTGAAATACAAAAATAAAAAGGCCTGGGGATATTAACTCTGAGGTAGAATACCCCAGGTTCAGTTCCCAGTAAACACACGAACACACACACACATACATACATACACACACACAATCTTAACGTTCCCTTTCTCTCTCTCTCTCTCTCTCTCTCTCTCTCTCTCTCTCTCTCTCTCTCTCTCTCTCTCTCGTGGTACTGGGGATGGGACCAGGGGCATTGTACCTCTGAGCTACACCCCTAACCCTATTTTTTAGTCTTTTTTTTATTTTTGAAACAGGGTCTCACTGAGTTGCGAAGGTCCTCCCTAAGTAGCTGAGGCTGTCCGGGAACTGCAATCCTCCGGTCTCAGCCTCTCGAATGCTGGAATTACAAACATGTGCTACTATGCCCAGCTCTTAGTTTTCTTAATAAGAATTAAGAAATACTCTGGTCTCGAGTGTGTGTGTGCGTGTGTGCATGTGTGTGTGTGTGTGTGTGTGTGTGTGTGTGTGTAACCTTACATAACTGTCTGCCTTGATCTCACATCCTAGGGTATTGCCTGTTTAGAACAGTCACTCATTTTTAAGCTTTCCCTCTCTGGCCTAACCAGTTTTTACAATTTAAAAACATTCACAACTTTTAAGTAGATTTTTTTGTGGTACTAGAAATAGAACCCAGGGACATTCTACATCTGAGCTATATCCCTATCCCTATTTTCTTATTTTATTTTGAAACAGGGTTGTGGAGGGCCTCGCTAAGTTGCTGAGAGTGGGCGTGAACCTGCAATCCTCCTGTCTCAGCTCCCATGTACTGGGATTATAAGTGTGCGCCACCATGCCCAGCTAAATAGAAAATGTGTGTATAGCTGGGCATGGTGGTGCACGCTTGTAATCCCAGCATTCTGGAGACTGAGACAGTAGTATCACAGTTCGCCAACAGCCACAGCTACTTAGTGAGGCCTTTCGCGACTCAGTGAGACCCTGTTTCCAAATAAAGAATAAAAAATAGGGCTGTGGGTATAGCTCAAAGGAGAACGCCCCTGGGTTCCATCCCCAGTTACACACACACACACACACACACACACACACACACACACACACACGCACACACGCACACATGTCTCTATGCGTGCACATTAAAGATTGAACCCAGGGGTGTTCTAATTCTGAGCTACCCCCAGCCTTATTTTGTTTTTATTTTGAAACAGGGTCTCACTAAGTAGCTAAGGGCCTCACTAAATTGCTGAAGCTGTGGTCCTCCTATCTCAGCCTCCTAAATACTAGGATTACAAGTGTGTGTACCACACCCAGCTTAAATAGAAATATAAGTTTATTTATTTTGCAGTACTGGAGATTGAACCCAGGGCATTCTATCTCTGATTTATACCTCAGCACCCCCTTTTTTGTGGTACTGGGGATGGAACCCAGGCGCTTCTACCTCTGAGTTATACCCCCATCTTATTTTTTATTCTTAATTTTGAAACAAATTCTCACTAAGTTGCAGACAGCCTCACTAGGTAGCTGAGGTTGGCTGGGAACTTGTGTGCCTCCTGGCTCAGTCTCCCAGATACTGGGATTACAAGCATAAACCACCATGCCCAGCTAAATATTAAGAATTTTAACTTATTTAATTGTTATTATTAATATTTAATAATTATTCTTGCATTTTGTGGCAAACCCCAAGGCTGTTACTAAGTATCAGCAATTTCTCTAATTCCTAGTCAAATGAGGCTCCAAAATAAGGCTATTTTGGAAGCCAGGCATGGTGGCACATGCTGGTAATCCCAATGCTTGGGAGGCTGAGACAGGAGAATCACAGGTTTGTGGCCAGCCTCAGCTACTTAGGACACTCCACAACTGAGTGAAACCCTGTTTCAATTCAAAATAAAGAATAAAAACAGGGCTGGAAGTGTAGCTCAGAGGTAGAATGCCCCTGAATTTCATTCTGAGTACCACAAGAAGAAGAAGAAGAAAAAGAAGAAGGAGGAGGAGGAGGAGGAGGAGGAGGAGGAGGAGGAGGAGGAGGAGGAGGAGGAGGAGGAAGCTATTTTGGAATGAGTAGCAAAAAAGATGAGTGTGGCATTAAAAATTGCTTAAAGGGCTAAAAATTTTAGCCCTCACCACGGGTTGAACCTGCTCTGTATCTAGCGGCTCACCTCTGTTCCCATTTTAGTTGTGTCCCTCATGGGGCTCAACCTGGGGATTCCTGTTGCCATTCCCAAACTACACCCTCAAACCAGCACTCACTTCACTGACCCTTTTAACTGCCTCTCAGCATACTCACACAATGACTTACTCCCCATCCAGGAGGCAAGTATTCCCTATTTTAATTAATTAATTAATTAATTAAGGTACTGAGGATTGAACCCAGAGGCATTCTACCTCCAAGCTATACTCCCACCCCGATTTTTTTAATCCTTTTTTTTTTTTTTTTTTTTTTGGTGATACTAGGAATGGAACCCAAGGGCTTTCTACCTCTGGGCTATACTCCCAGACCTATTTTATACTTTTATTTGGAAACAGGGTCTCACTAAGTTGTTGAGAGCCTCACTCAGTAGCTGAGGCTGGCTTTGAACCTGTGCGTTCCTCCTGTCTCAGCCTCCCAAGTGCTGGGAGTACAAGCATGTGCCACTACGCCTGGCTTATCTTTTATTTTGAAGCAAGGTCTCACTAAGTTTCAGAGGGCCTCACTAAGTAGCTGAGGCCGACCGGAAACCCAGATCTTCCTGTCTTGGCCTCCCAAGTACTGGGATTACAAGTGTGCACCACCACGCCGGGCTGTATTTTTAGACCATGAGCATCATTCTCCTTTTTGCTGCTCCTTACCTTTCCCACCTTAACCATGGAAGAGCTACTTGATCTGCAGAAACCACGAGGATGTTCATATTAATTAGGGACAGAGGAGGAATCACTGGTATGGGTTGAGGGGGGCCATAGACACTTTCACTCTCATGGGCTCTTCATGTTTGTTAAACAAATCTGACTGTACCTGTGGGATCTATGGCTCTTAGAGTCGGGGCTCCCCTGCCTTCAGAGAGGTGATCGATCCAGATGGTTAAATCATGAATATTCTCTTGACTTTTGACACCCACATATGGACATCTCAAAATAGTCCTGGAATGAGTCATCAGAAAGATGCTTCCTTGAAATATGGCTGACAAATTCATGGCTCGATATAATATTTCAGTCCTTAGGGACAGGTTCCATTACCACAGACCGCCTGCACTTGTCTAGACATCCCAGAGATGGAGGACTTGGGTTCCAAGGCATCATTACAATCAAGACTCTTCTGGGACTTCTTCCATGCCTTCCAGTCCTTCAAGAGAATTTCAATGTTTTGGTTTTTAATCTAACTAAGGCATTTTTTGTTATAAATATGAAATAGTTTTCTGTAGCCGGGTGTGGTGGCACATGCTTGTAATCCCAGCATTCACGAGGCTGTGACCAGAGTAAATGCTGGGATTACAAGTGTGTGCCACCACGCTTGTAATCCCAGCATTACACAGCTAGTGAGGATGGCGGTTCCCAGACAGCCTCAGCTACTAATAGAGGCCCTTTGCAACTCAGTGAGACCCTGTTTCAAAAATAAAAAGAGTGCTGCTCAGAGGTACAATGCATCTGGGTTCAATCCCCAGTAACACACACACACACACACACACACACACACACACACACACACAGTTTCTTGTATATGCAACCCTCCCTTCCAATTTCTAAAGGCTTTTAATCTAAAATTAAATCCTTTGTAGAGATCTTTTACCTCCTTGGTCAAGTTTATTCCTAGGTATTTTATTTTTTTGTGGGAGATCCTGAGTGGAAGTGTTTTCTGAATTTCTTTTTCAGTGGATTTATGGTTGGTGTACAGGAAAGCTTCTGATTTTTTAAGATTGATTTTGTATCCAGATACCTTGCTGAATTTGTTGATCAGTTCTATAAGCCTTTTGGTTGAGTTTGTTGGGTTTTCTAAGTATAGTATCATGTCATCTGCAAATAGTGAAAGCTTGAGTTCTTCTTTTCCTATTTGTACTCCTTTGATTTCCTTTTCTTGCCTTATTGCTCTGGCTAGAGTCTCTAGTACTATATTGAAGAGAAGTGATGATAGTGGACATCCTTGTCTCGTTCCAGTTTTTAGGGGGAATTCTTGAAGTTTTTCCCCATTTAATATGATGTTGGCAGTGGGCTTATTGTAGATTGCCTTAATAATGTTGAGATATGTTCCTTCTATTCCAATTCTCTGCAGTGTTTTTATCATAAATGGATGTTGAATTTTATCAAATGCTTTTTCAGCATCTATTGAGATGATCATGTGGTTTTTGTCTTTGATTCTGTTTATATGATGAATTACATGGATTGATTTTCGTATATTGAACCAGCCTTGCATCCCTGGGATGAACCCTACCTGGTCATGGTGAATGATTTTCTTGATGTGGTTTTGAATGCGTGTTGCTAGTATTTTGTTTAATAGTTTTGCATCCAAGTTCATCAGAGATATAGGCCTGTAGTTTTCCTTCCTTGAGCTGTCTTTATTCGGTTTGGGTAATAGTGTGATGTTGGCTTCATAGAATGTATTTGGGAGAGTCCCGGTTTTTTCTATTTCCCGAAATAGTTTGAGTAGTATTGGGATTAGTTCTCCTATAAAGGTTTTATAGAATTCACTTGGGAAACCATCTGGTCCTGGGCTTTTCTTTGATGGTAAGCTCTTTATTGCTGTTTCAATCTCTTTAATTGTTATTGGTTGGTTTAAGTGTTCTATATCTTCTTGACTCAGTTTAGGAAGGTTGTATTTATCTAGGAAGTTGTCGATTTCCTCCAGGTTTTCCATTTTGTTGGAGTATAGTTTTTCAAAGTAGTTTCTGATAATCCTCTGGATTTCTACGCTGTCAGTAGTAATGTCTCCTTTTTCATCCCTTATCTTCATAATTTGGGTTGATTCTCTCTTTTTTTTAGTTAGGTTGGCTAATGGTTTATCAATCTTGTTAATTTTTTCAAGAAACCAGCTTTTAGTTTTGTTGATTTTCTGTATTGTTTTTTTATTCTCTATTTCGTTAATTTCTGCTCTAATTTTAATAATTTCCCGTCTTCTGCTGGCTTTGGGGTTCAATTGTTCCTGCTTTTCAAGGGCTTTGAGGTGTGTCATAAGGCTATTTATTTGAAGATTTTCTGTTTTTCTTATGTGAGCACTCAGTGCTATAAATTTTCCTCTTAATACTGCCTTCAAAGTGTCCCAGAGGTTTTGATATGTTGTTTCTTTATTTTCATTTGTTTCTAGAAATTTCTTGATTTCACCTCTTACATCTTCTATGACCCATTCTTCATTCAGAAGTGTGGTGTTCAGTCTCCACATGTTTATGTAGTTTCTCTGAGTCTTCTTATAGTTGATTTCTAGTTTCATTCCATTATGGTCTGAAATGACACAGGGAAGTATGTAACATTTTTTAAATTTGCTAGTGCTCATTTTGTGTCCCAGGATGTGATCTATTTTGGAGAAGGTTCCATGAGCAGCTGAGAAAAATGTAAACTCTGCTGTAGTTGGGTGAAATATTCTATATGAGTCCAACAGGTCCATTTGGTTAATGGTGTTCTTTAGTTCTGAGACATCTTTACTGACCCTTTGTCTGGAAGATCGGTCTAGTATTGTGAGAGGTGTGTTGAAGTCTCCCAGTATTATTGTGTTGGGATTTATGTGTGACTTCATATCACAAAGAGTTTGATTTATGAAAGTAGCTGCCCCTATGTTTGGGGCATAGATGTTGATTATTGTTATTTCCTCTTGCTGGACTATTCCTTTTACCAGTAAGATGTGACCTTCTTTGTCTCTTCTAATAAGTTTGGGTTTGAAGTCTAACTTGTCTGATATCATAGTTGCTACTCCTGCTTGTCTTCGAGTACCATTAGCATGGATTACCTTGCTCCAGCCCTTTACCTTGAGTTTGTTCCTATCTTTACTTGTAAGGTGTGTTTCTTGTAAGCAGCAGATGGATGGATTCTGGCTTTTAATCCATTTTGCCACTTTATGTCTTTTTATTGGGGAGTTGAGGCCGTTTACATTAAGTGTGATTATAGAGAGATAATTTTTAATTCCCAACATGTTAAGATCTTATTTCTGTTTAAGATACTGTTTATTCTTCTTTGCTTAGTTGTCTGCTGGATGGGAATTCTTGTTTCTTTGGTTCTGGCGTGTATTACCCATTTCCTCTTTGCAGTTAATCTCCTTGAGTATTTTCTCTAGCGCTGGTTTTGAAGACATAAATTCCTTCAGTTGCTGTTTGTCATGGAAGCTTCTTATTTCCCCATCTAATTTGATGGATAGTTTTGCTGGGTAGGAAATTTTTGGCTGGAAGTTGTTTTCTTTCAGAGTTTGGAATATGTTACTCCAAGCCCTTCTGGCTTTCATAACTTGGTTTGGGAAGTCTGGAGTGATTCTAATTGGTTTGCCTCTGTATGTCACGTGGCCTTTTGTTTTTGTTGCCTTTAAGATTCTCTATAAAACACTGAAAAAAGAAATCGAAGAAGATCTTAGAAGATGGAAAGACCTTCCATGTTCATGGATTGGCAGAATAAATATTATTAAAATGGCCATACTCCCAAAACTGATCTACAGATTTAATGCAATGCCCATTAAACTACCAAGATCATTCCTCACAGACATAGAAAAATCAGTCCTTAAATTTATCTGGAATAACAAAAAGCCCAGAATAGCCAAGGTAGTTCTCAGCAACAAAAACCACGCAGGAGGAATCACAATACCTGACTTTAAACTATACTACAAAGCCATTGTAATAAAAACAGCATGGTACTGGCAAAAGAACAGATATATAGACCAATGGAGCAGAATAGAAGACCCAGAAACAAGTCCACACACTTTCAGCCAATTGATTTTTGACAAAGGGGCCAAAAACATACACTGGAAAAAAGATAGCCTCTTTAACAAATGGTGTTGGCAAAACTGGTTAACCATATGCAGAAAATTGGATGTTAATCCCACTTTTTCACCCTGTACAAAAGTCAACTCACGATGGATCAAAGACTTGGAAATTAAACCAGAGACTTTGAAGCTCCTTGAAGAGGGCATAGGTCCAACACTACAACACATAGGCACAGACAAACATTTCCTCAACAAGACCCCAAAAGCACAACAAATTAAAAGGAGAATCAATGCATGGGATTGCATGAAACTGAAGAGCTTCTGTTCAGCAAAGGAAACTATCAAGAATCTCAATCGAGAGCCAACAGAATGGGAGAAGATTTTTGCCACCTACACCACTGATAGAGGACTAATATCTAGAATATACAGAGAACTCAAGAAACTCAACACTAAGAAAACAAAACATCCAATAACAAAATGGGCAAATGAACTAAATAGACACTTCACAAAAGAAGAAATTCAAATGGCCAATAAATGCATGAAAAAATGCTCAACATCACTGGCAATCAGAGAGATGCAAATCAAAACTACCCTGAGATTTCACCTAACTCCAACTAGAATGGCCATCATTCAAAACACAAACAACAACAGATGCTGGCGAGGATGTGGAGAAGTGGGAACTCTAAGACATTGTTGGTGGGATTGCAAATTAGTGCAACCACTTTGGAAAACAGTATGGAGAATCCTCAGAAGAATGGGAACAAATCTACCATTTGATCCAGCAATACCACTGTTGGGTATCTACCCAAAAGAAAAGAAACCAAACTATCAAACTAATGCATGTGTATCTATGTTCATAGCTGCACAATTCACCATAGCCAAACTATGGAACCAGCCAAGATGTCCATCAACAGATGAATGGATTACAAAACTGTGGGATATGTACACAATGGAATTTTACTCAGCCATCAAAAAAAACTCAATTACATCATTTTCAGGGAAATGGATGGAGCTGGAGGACATTATGCTAAGTGAGATTAGTCAGGCACAAAAAATAAGAAATCAGATGCTTTCCCTAATATGTGAGAGTTAGGGAGAAATGGGTCATAGGAGGAACTCTTGGAAGAGCATCAGTAACTTTTAACTCTGTTTACATTGTCTTTGGATATACAATATTTTTTTATTTTTTAAGGGAGTTTATTTACCCTTTTGTTGCCTGTGCCATTGAAATCATATCCAAGAAATCACTTCCAATTTCAATGTTGTGAGGTTTTATGACCCAGATTTTCTTCTAAAAGCTGATAGTATTAAGATTTATATTTAGGTCCTTTATCTATTTTGAGTTAATATTTGTATATGTGTTAGGTAAGGGTCCAATTTTATTATTTTTCATTTATTATTATTTTTCAACAATATTTAGTTAAAAGACTAGTATTTCCTCCACCAAAAGTTCATGGAAACCTTGTCAAAAATAACTTGACAATGTATGGAAGAATTTATCTCTAGGCTTTTATTTAGCTCCAATGGTTTATATATCTGCCTTTAGAACAGTACTACACTGTTTCAATTATTGTAGCTTTATATGGTTTGAAATCAGAAAATATACATCTTCTAGCTTTGTTCTTCTTTGAGACTTTTTTGGGTATCTAGAGCCCATATTCCATATCAGGATAGATTTTTTTTCTGAAAAATAAATAAATAAATGTATGATAATTTCACCTAAAAAAAAAAAAAGAAAAAAAATATTCTCTGGTAAGAAAGAAAGCAAAAAGAAATATTGAAATGTTATCTTTAAGTCATCAAAAGTTTGATACCAGACAAATGAAACTGTTATGTGAGATTATCAATGTTAATATTGTATAAATTGCTAAAATACTAGATGTCAACCACTAAGCCAAGCGTGGGAAGGAGGGATGGGGAGGGAATGGGGTGGGGATCGGGTAGGGGCTAACTGGGCGATGTGTGCATGTATGTCTACAAAAGTATCTTATTTATACCACTATGATGTATGAATACATTGCACCAATAAAAAATAAATTAAAAAAAATAAAATAAAATAAAATTAAATTAAATCCTAGGGCGGAGGGAATTCTAGTTAATTGTGTGGTGGTATGCATCTGTAATCCCAGTACTTTGGAGGCTGAGATAGGAGAATCACAGGTTAAAAACCAGCTCCAGCAACTTAGTAAGACTCTCAGAAATCTAGCAAAATCCTGTTTCAAAACAATAACAACAACAAAAAAGGCTGGGGTGTAGCTTATGGTAGAATGCCCATGGGTTTAATTCCTGATAAGAAAAAAAAAATCCTACCCAATCTTTTTTTTTTTTTAGTGTGTGTGTGGTACTGGGGATGGAACCCAGGGACATCCTACACTCCTGGTTCCATTTTTTAGTCTGTTCATGTTTTGAAACAGGGTTTCATTGAGTTGCAAAGGGCCTCGCTAAATAGCTGAGGCTGTCTGTGAACCACAATCATCCAGCCTCTGCCTCCCAAACACTGGGATTACAAGCGTGCACCACCATGCCTGGCCCTAGCCAATCTTGAGACTTTTTATTTAACTTTCATATTACATGAATTCTTGACTAGTTTGTGAAGTATTTGAACAGACTGTATTCCAGTCTAGGAAATCAGTCCTTTTATGATTTGGGAAAAGATTATTGTTAAACTGTTAAGCTTATAGTTAAGGATTCTTTTTTTTTTTCCTGAATAATACATGGTTATTTGATTGGCCATGTTAATAGATCTTTTTCACTAAATCACATTTTCTGAATACTACTCATTTGTATTTTGTATACTTCAACCACTTCTACTGATCTCAACTGATTCTCAAACTAATTATACTACTGACTGATCAGGTTATTTATTTATTTATTTATTTATTTACTGGTGGTACTGGGGTTCCTGGAAGCCCTTCTACCTCTGGGCTACACTCCCAGACCTATTTTATACTTTTTTATTTTTGGAAACAGGGTCTCTTAAGCCAGCACGGCTGGCTTCGAACCTGCGCGATCCTCCTGTCTCCGCCTCCCAAGCGCAGGGATTACAAGCCTGTGCCACCACGCCTGGCAGGTCCTTACTATAATGAGAGAACTTTACCCACACTAGAAGGGACCTTGACAATCAAGTTCACCTGTTGGCTGCAGCAGAGCTAAGAACCTAGAAAGAAAGTGTAGCTTTTTTGTGGTGAGAAGCACAGTCCCTGGAGCCAGGCTTCTTGGGATGGGATCCTGGCTCTGCCACTGACTATTAACCTGCAATATGAGGATAATAGTACCTGCCTAGTGGGGGTGTCGTGAGGATTAACAAGCAGGCTCCTACATCCTAACAGAGTTCCTAACAGGCGGTAAGTGCTACATATAGTGAGGAGGTAGGAGGCGGCTCTCTCTTGCATCCTTGCTGTGTGTAACGTCACCAGGGAGAGTGAAGAGTAGACAGCAGTGATGAAAAGCTGTCATCTGTGGTCTGTACTCTAGATTCTAAGCCCCGGTTCTGGGTAGAGCAGAGGTGTCGGTGTAGATGAATGGGAAGCTGGGATTAGAAAGCCATGAGGAGGCCACAGTAAAGGCCAGGGAGGAGGAGGCCTCAGGGCCAGCAAGAGAGCAGTAAGTTCCTGTCACGACCAGCAGGAAGGGCAAAGCCTGGCTCTCTAGGAGAGAGGGCAGCTCCTTTAGCACCACAGGCAAAGGAGCTTCTGCTGCACCCAGACAGGGTCAGACTGGAGCTGGAGTATCCAGTTCAGGTCTGGGCAGCTCACTTACGTTCTGGAGCACAGCCAGAGGCCGCTGATGGGGAGGTGTTCAGTCTGGTGATCCTACTGTAAGTATTTGCTCACAAACATCTGTTGAGCCCCTAGGGAAGAGCCCTGTGTTACAGACCTAGGGGTGAGGCTGGGTGGAGTGAGATGCAAATATGCTTTGAAATGCATTTTTTTTCTTTACTCTAGGAACTTGAAAGTAAGATATGTGGATTCTGTTAAATGTAGTAAACAGCTGTTAGTTGCCTGTTATGTTCAGGACTGTGTAGGTCCTTTGCAGCTCAGTAGAAAGAGCATTGGATGGACTGACTTCAAGATAGCTGGATTCTAGTCTCGCCTCTGTCATTGGCTAGCTTTGAGACTATGGAGAAGTTGCTCTGGGTCTCATTTTCTCATATATAAAATGAAAGTTATAATACCTGACCTTTTTTTTTTGTGTGTGTGTGTAGTATTGGGATTGAACCCAAGTGCATTCTACCTCTGAGCTACACACCCGACCCTATTTTATTTTCCTTTTAATTATAAAACAGGGTCGGAGCCAGGAGTGGTGGCGCACGCTTGTAATCCCAGCATTCGGGAGGCTGAGACTGGAGGATCACGGTTCCCGGACAGCCTCAGCTACTTAGGGAGGCCCTCTGCAACTCAGTGAGACCCGGTTTCAAAATAAAGAGTAAAAAATAAATAGGGCAGGGGGTGTAGCTCGGAGGTCAAATGCCCCTGGGTTTCATCCCCATACCCACAAAAAATAAATAAATAAAATAAAAATAAAAATAAAACCAGGTCGGGTCTCACTACGTTGCGGAGGGCCTCACGATGTTGCAGAGGGCCTCACTACGTTGCTGAGGCTGGCTGCGACTCTGTGATCTTTCTGTCTTGGCCTCAGAAGTACTAGGATTACAGGTATATGCTACAACGTCCGGCTAATACCTGCCCTCTTTTTTTTTTTTTTTTTTTTTGCAGTACTGGGGATGAAACCCAAGGGCATTCTACTTCCAAGCTACACTCCCAGCCCTATTTTTTTTTTTTTTTGAAACAGGGTCTCACTAAGTTGCAAAGGGTCTCACTAAGTAGTAGCAGAGGCTATCCAAGAACTGTGATCCTTCTGTCTCAGCCTCTCAAACGCTGGGATTACAAGCGTGTACCAACATGCCTGGCATAATACCTGCCCTCATAAAAGTATAGATTCCAAACTGGGCACAGGCCTATAATTCCAGTACTTGGGCAACTGAGACAGGAGGACCGCAGGTTTGAGGCCAGCCTCAGCAATTTAACAAGACTCTCAGCAACTTAGTGAGACCCTGTTTCAAAATTAAAAAAAAAAAATGTAAGCTGGGCATTGTGGCACATGCTTGTAGTCCCAAGCACCACAGGCTTGGGAGGCTGAGACCGGAGGATCGTGATTCAGAGCCAGCCTCAGCTACTTAGTGAAGCCCTCCACAATTTAGTGAGACCCTTTTTCAAAATAAATAATAACAAAATAGGACTGGAGGTGTAGCTTGAAGGTAGAATGCCCTGGGTTCCATCCCTAACACTGAAAAAAAAAATTTATAGGAGCTGGGAGTATAGCTCAAAAGTAGAATGTCAAGCCGGGCGTGGTGGCTCATATAATCCCCGTGCTTGGGAAGCTGAGACAGGAGGATCGCACAGGTTCGAAGCCAGCCTCAGCTACTTAGTGAGGCCCTTTGCAACTCAGTGAGACCCTGTTTCAAAATAAAGAATAAAAAATAGGGCTGGAGGTAGAATTGCCCTGGGTTCCATCCTCAGTATACACACACACACACACACACACACACACACACACACACACAGTAGAATGCCCCTGGGTTCAATCCCCAATATATATTTTTTAAAATGTACAATTTCCAGAACTCTTGCCCTTGGGTTCAATCCCCAATATTTTTTAAAAATAGGTACAATTTCCAGAATTCTTGACCCACTGAGCCAGAATCTTTGTCAATGGAGCCTAGGAAGCATTTTGATCATCAGGGAAGTTGGGAAATACTCCTTTAGTGTTCTCTGTGTGGGCCTCAAATTGCTGACATCAGACTCTGTAAGAAACCTAGAGGATTCCAAGGCCCGGTCTAGGCTTGCTTAGAATGCTGGTGACGGGGCTTGAGAATCTTTATGTCTTTATGTAAGGTGACTTTTGGGGGGGCGGAGGTTGGTGCTGGGGAGTGAACCCAGGGGCATTCTACTTCTGAGCTACACCCTCAGCCCTATAACATTAAAGCTTTGCTGCTAAAGACAGCGAGAGTTGGCTATTGGAGGCTCTTTTATAGACCTGTCATTACAATTTGTCTTTTTTTTTTTAATTTTATTTTATTGGTGCACTGTATTCATACATCATAGTGGGATACAAACTTTTGTAGACATACATGCACACCTCGCCCAGTCAGCCCCCACCCGATCCCCACCCCATTCTCTCCCCATCCCTCCTTCCCATGCTTGGCTTAGTGGTTGACATCTAGTATTATAGCAATTTATCCAAAATTAAAAATGATAATCTCACATAACAGTTTCATTTGTCTGATACCAAGCGTTTGATGATTTAAAGATAACATTTCAATATTTCTTTTTGCTTTCTTTCTTACCAGAGCATATTTTTTTCTGTTTTTTTAGGTGAAACTATCATATATTTATATATTTATTTTTCAGAAAAAAAATCTATCCTAATATGGAATATGAATTCTAGATACCCAAAACGATCTTGAAAAAGAACAAAGCTAGCAGATATATATTTTCTGATTTCAAACCATATAAAGCTACAATAATTGAAACAGTGTTAGTACTGTTCTAAAGGCAGATATATAGACCATTGGAGTTAAATACAAGCCTAGAGCTAACTTCTTCCCTATATTGTCAAGTTATTTTTGACAAGGTTTCCACGAACATTTGGTGGTGGAAATAATAATCTTTTAACTAAATATTGTTGAAAAATAATAATTACATGGAAAAGAATAAAATTGGACCCTTACCTAATCCCACATACAAGTATTAACTCAAAATAGATAAAAGACCTAAATATAAATCTTAAGACTATAAACTTTTAGGAGAAAATCTGGGTCATAAAACCTCACAACATTGAAATTGGCAGTGATTTCTTGGATATGATTTCAATGGCACAGGCAACAGAAGAATATACAAACTCCCTAAAAAATAAAAGAAAATATTGTATATCCAAAGACAATGTAAACAGAGTTAAAAGTTACTAATAGAATTGGATAAAATATTTCCAGATGCTATATTTGAAGGTATATTAATATTCCAACTAGAAATCCTAAAAATTAACAACAATAAAGGCAAACAATACAATTTAGAGATAGGTAAAAGACTAACATAAATAATGAATTTCCACAGATAACCAATCTTAGTTGTCTGTTGGATGGAAACTCTTGTTTCTCTGGTTCTGATGAGTGTTACCTATTTCTTCTTTGTAGTTAATCTCTTTGAGTATTTTCTCTAGCGCTGGTTTTGAAGACATAAATTCCTTCAGTTTCTGTTTGTCATGGAAGCTTCTTATTTCTCCATCTAATTTGATAGAAAGTTTTGCTGGATAGGAAATTTTTGGCTGGAAGTTGTTTTCTTTCAGAGTTTGGAATATGTTACTCCAAGCCCTTCTGGCTCTCATGACTTGGTTTGGGAAATCTGGAGTGATTCTAATTGGTTTGCCTCTGAATGTCAGTTGGCCCTTTGTTTTTGTTGCCTTTAAGATTCTCTGCTTGGCTTCCACATTGGTCATTTTGACAATTATGTGGCGTGGGGATCCTCTTCTCCGATCCTGTCTAAAGGGAGTTCTATAAGTTTCCTGGATCTGTGTATCAACCTCTTGCTCTATATTTGGAAAATTTTCTGCTATTACTTCCTTGAAGAGTTTTTGATCCCTTTGGTTTCACCTTCTTTTCCCTCTATTCCAATTATTCTTAGGTTAGCTCTCTTAAAATGGGCCCATATTTCTTCAATGTCAGATTCCTGCTGTTGGATATCTTTTTCTAGATTAGAAACTATGCATTCATTTTTGGATTGCTCATCTTCTAAGAGCGAGATTCTGTTCTCCATGTGGTCTAATCGGTTGTTCGTGCTTTGAATTGAGGCCTTTACTTCATTAATTGCATCCTTTATCTCTTTTTGGCTCTCTCTGAGTTCCTTTCGAAGCACCTCTATTATTTCTACAGTTATTTTCCTGATTTGATCTTCTAGAAATCTCTGATTTTCTGTTTTATCAGGTTCTGATGTTGTGGGGTTGTGCACATTCATTACTCCAGTGTTATTCCTCTTTCCCATGATTTCGGAGGTTTGTGCTTTCTCTGGGTTCTTCCCTTGGGTCACTATGGCTTCACTTAAGGTGCTCTGGATCTCGAGTCTGTATTATCTCAGACCCCACTACTCCTTTACTGGGTTGTATCACAGAGTCTCCGACCCAGGGAGTCGATAGAGGCTGCTTTAAACTATGGGGGGTGCCAGGTTGCAAGTTCTCCTATGGTGTGATATCTCTGCCACCACCACTCCCTCACTGGGTCAAGTCCCAGGAGGCACAATACTGGGATTTCTCCTCTGTGGCCCGCAATTTGACTCACTGTTCTTGAGTACGTAGATATAGCTGTACTGGACTCGGTGAATTCACTGCTGCTGCCGCCGCCGGTGGCAATATGGCACCTCTGCCACGCCCTCGGCCATAAGGCTGGCGTATTTTTTCTTCTCTGGTTTTGATTTCCAATCTGAATCCCTGCAGCGTGTGCTGAGCTCAGCCACTGGGAGCTTTAAATGCTGTCTGCGCCGAAAGATCCCGCCTGGCTGTTCCGCAGCGGCTCACCTCGGCTTGCTGTAGCCGTCCGTTGAGTTCGCCGCTGCCGCCGGCAGTATGGCGCTCCTGCCGCGTCCTCGGGCGCATGTGTCTCCTCTGTGGCCCTGAGCTCTGTTCTCAGTCCGCTTTCTCTCTGGAGCCTGGTGGTTTTTTTGTTTTTCTGGTGATGGTGTTTTCTGGCTATGAAAGGCGCTCTTTTTGTGGTAATGGAGATTGGTTGTTAGCGGGACTCTTAAGCCCCGCTTTTCTCGGTCGCCATCTTCCCGGAAGTACCTGTCATTACAATTTGACTGGCTTATGGTTAGTAGCTTTGAGGACACGAACCATCCTTTTTTTTTTTTTTTTTTTTTTTTTTTTTTTTTTTTTTTGGTACTGGAGATTGAACCCAGGGGCATTCTACCTCTGAGCTACACCCCCAGCCCTATTTTTTTATTCTTTATTTTGAAACAAGGTATCACTAAGTTTGCAGAGGGCCTCACTAAGCTGTGGAGACTGTCTGTAAACCACGATCCTCCTGTTTCAGCCTCCCAAGCACTGGGATTACAGGTGTGTGCCACCATGCCTGGGTATGTTCTTAAATTTGAGAGCCACTATGATGGTATTATGTGAAAATCAAATAAGGATTTGTGTGAGAACAGATGTACCTTGGAAATAGAATGCCCCTGGGTTCAATCCTCAGTTCCACCAAAAAAAAAAAAAAAAAAAAAAAAAGAGAAAAAGAAAGAAAGAATGTGTGTGTGTAAACTCTCTGATAGATCATATATGAGGGAGAACCGAGCAACCTTAGACTTTTACTTTGGTAGGGACCCATCATAAACACTTCCTGAAAGATAAAGCTCTCTTTGTTAGAATCTTCAAGCTAGCTGGGTCATGGTGGCACACACTTGTAATACCGGAGGATCCCGCGGACAGCCTCAGCTATTTAGCGAGGCCCTTCACAACTCATTGAAACCCTGTTTCAAAAAAATTAAAAAAGACTATAAAAAAATAGGATTAGGGGTGTAGCTCGGAGGTAAAATGCTCCTGGATTCCATCCCCAGTACCGCAAAGAAAGAGGAGGAGGAGGAGGAGGAGGAGGAGGAGGAGGAGGAGCTTCAGAGCTGCAAAGAAGAATCATACCTAACTGCTTCAGGAAGAGAAGTTTGGTGCACAACTCTACAGGGCAGCTGGGTGTTGACTCACTTGCTGGAGTCACTGTAGGCCCAGGGCTTTCACAACTTGGAACATAGAAATGGTATTTCAAACTTTTTTTTTTTTTTTTTTTTTTTTGGCGGGTCTGGGGATTGAATCCAGGGGCATTTGACCTCCAAGCTACACCCCCTGCCCTATTTTTTATTCTTTATTTTGAAACCAGGTCTCACTGAGTTGCAGAGGGCCTCACTTAGTAGCTGAGCCTGTCCGTGAACCGCGATCCTTGGGTCTCAGCCTCCCGAATGCTGGGATTACAAGCATGCGCCACCACGCTTGTCTAAAAATGGTATTTCAAAATGTCAGAAAGAGCCAGGCGTGGTGGCGCACACTTGTAATTCCCGCGCTTGGGAGGCAGAGACAGGAGGATCATGCAGATTTGAAGCCCGCCTCGCTGGCTTAAGAGACCCTGTTTCCAAATGAAAATATAAAATAGATCTGGGAGTGTAGCCCGGAGGTAGAAGGGTTTCCAGGAACCCCAGTACTACAAAAAAAAAAAAAAAAAGTCAGAAAGAGGCTTGTGACCAGGATATTTACTCCCCTCTCCTCCCCTCCAAAAAAAGTTTTTTTTTTTTTTTTTTTTTTTTTTTTAGGTACTGGGAATGGATCCCAGGAGCATTCTACCTCCAAGCTACACCCTCAGCCCTATTTTTAAAAATTCTTTCTTTCTTTCTTTCTTTCTTTCTTTCTTTCTTTCTTTCTTCCTTCCTTCCTTCCTTCCTTCCTTCCTTTCTTTCGCGGTACTGGGGATGGAACCCAGGGGCATTCTGCCTCCAAATGACACCCCCAGCCCTATTTTTTATTCTTAATCTTTTGAAACGGGGTCTAAGTTGCAAAGGGCCTCACTAAGTAGCTGAAGCTGGCTTCGAACCTGCGCAATCCTCCTGTCTCAGCCTCCCAAATGCTAGAATTACAAGCATGCGCCACCATGCCCGGCTTCAAAAGGGGTTTTGAATGAGTCAGATTGAGCTACCATCCAACAAGGAGCACTCTCTTGGGCAGAGTTTTTATCAAGTGCTTTCCTTTGCCCTCTTTGTCTCCATCCCTACACAATTAGTCTTATTTATTTATTTATTTATGTATTTATTTATTTATTGCAGTACTGGGGATGGGACCCAGGGGCATTCTACCTCCAAGCTATACCCCCTGCCCTATTTTTTATTCTTTTATTTTGAAACAGGGTCTCACTGAGTTGCGGAGGGCCTCACTAAGTAGCTGAGGCTCTTTGAATTGTGATCCTCCTGTCTCAGCCTCCAGAATGCTGGGATTACAACCATGCAGCACCACGCTCGGCTTCTTCACAATTAGTTTTAGTGTGTGTAGTAATCCCCATACAACCATGTGGCCAGAGTATCAGAGTTGGATTTGCTCAAGATACATAATACCTTCGAGGTCTGCTTTCTTAAGAAAAGAAAGGAAGAAAAAAAAAAACTTCAAAATAAGCATTTAGAGGTCTTTTGGTTTGTGTAGTATAGGTTTTCATGAAAATGAGGTAATAAAGAAATGAAGTGGCTCTGAAATTTGGTAATACAGGCCCATTTGTGAACCAACAGATCCCCCAAACTCATGGACGGAGACACATACAATTTTTTTTTTTTTTTTTTTTTTTTGTGGTACTGGGATTCCTGGAAGCCCTTTTACCTCCGGGCTACACTCCCAGACCTATTTTTACATTTTTTTAAATTTGGAAACAGGGTCTCCTAAACCAGCGCGCGTGGCTGGCTTCGAACCTGTGCGATCCTCCTGTCTCTGCCTCCCAAGCGCGGGGATTACAAGCGTGCGCCACCACGCCCGGCAGAGACACATACAATTTTATACACATTTCATAAGGCCCATCTATGGATACCTCGGTTGGAATTTTGATTCCTCTAGGGCTGTAACGGGCAGAGCTGTACTACTGGGTGGAGGAGTCAGAGAAACAGATTTCCACTCTGTGTTCAGAAATGTCTTTTGACATTTCCACTGTCTAATAACAAATCCTTTCTATCGTGAGCTGGTGAGCTTCCCAGCACAGGAAGCATGCATGTGCCTGACCAGCTCGTACAGATGTCCATTCATTTATTTCTTTCACTCACTCTATCCTACACACCCTCATTCACACATGGCATTGTGAGAGTACAGGAGTAGAAAAGTAGAATACAAAGATAGACACACGAGAAACGCTCTGTTCACAAGTGTTATGGTTTAGTAAAGGAAACAGAGACGCAGATGGCCACAGCGCATCGTACGGGTGAGAGGTTGTGAATAAAGAGCCCAGGAGGCCAGAGACGAGAAGGGAGCGAGCCTGTGGAGGAGTCCCGCAGGGCCAGAGGTTCAGCACATGGGCCCTAAGTCCTCTTCCAACTCTGGCATCCTATGCAGTAGTGGGGCCAAGGGGTGGCCTGCAGGAACCAAGGGCTTTTGCCATGCTACTCCAAACAGATGTATCTATTAAAACAATAGCAATAGAGCTGGGCGTGGTGGCGCACGCTTGTAATCCCAGCATTCGGGAGGCTGAGACAGGAGGGTCACAGTTCGCAGACAGCCTGAGCTACTTAGTGAGGCCCTCCGCAACTCAGTGAGACCCTGTTTCAAAATAAAGAATAAAAAAATAGGGCTGGGGGTGTAGCTCAGAGGTAGAATGTTCCTGGCTTCCACTCCCAAAAAACAATAGCAATAAAGCCGGGCTTGGTAGCACACGCTTGTAATCCCAGCATTCGGGAGGCTGAAACCAGAGGATCATGGTTCACAGACAGCCTCAGCTACTTAGTGAGGTTCTCTGCAACTTAGAGAGATCCTGTTTCAAAATAAAGAATAAAAAATAGGGCAGGGGGTATAGCTTGGAGGTTGAATGCCCCTGGGTTCCATCCCCAGACCCGCAAAAACAAAACAAACAAACAAACAAATAGTAGTATACTTGTTACACTAACAGCTTCAGGACAAGTTTTCTAGCTCCCGCCCCAACCTCCTGCCTTTCAACCATATGGCGGCCTCTTAGCTTGTGCTTTCTGGAGAATCTGGACCTGCTGCTGGGCCAGGGTTCTGTATTTTACAAAGTGCTCAAATCACAGGCCCAAGTCTTTTCCCAGACGTTGGCATTTGAGAGGAGTAGCCTTAGTCTACTGTCGAGGCTGGAACGGCCCATGGCGCCATGCCAGAGAGGATGAGGAAGGGATGAGGGCATGCAGTGGAGCGTGGAGGGGCTGGCCCCAGACCCTGAACATCTCCCCACCAAAGTGCCAACCACTTTGAGGTTTGAAAGCATTTCTTTCCCTGTAGGTTTTCCTCATTTTCTGAACCTGCTTCCACAGACAGCGCACCCGCCCTTCTCCCTCCCACCAAGGTCATCACTCAGCAGGTTTGATAAATGTCATCTTTTTTTTTTTTTTTTTTGAAAGTCGCCTTGGAAAAAGGCAATTTGACTGCAGCGAGGCAGAACAGGGAGCTGAACACCAGCCGCCCTTTATCAACCAGAGCCTGGCCCTAAGAACAAAACCAGAGCAGAGTGGGGCTGCCTTGGGCTCTGGATGCCTCTCCCCTGAGATCTGTGTCCTGTACAGAAACCCTGCAGAACCTGGATCCTGAGGTCCAAGTCTCCTCCTCCCTCTATCCTTCCCAGCCTTTTGTCTTCTGCTACTTGTTTCCTGGATGGTAACTAAAGGTCCCAGAGAACCCCCATGGCTCTGGGGGTGGGAGCCCTCTCTACTGTGCAAGCAGTGGGCTGCTGATTAGCGCTGGGAATAAATAACAGCAAGCTAATTATCTCCCTGATTGCGGCTTGCCTCGCTAACAAGGCTGGGCTGGAGTGGCGATGCGGCTGTTGATGCTATTCCAAGCATGTTTCTGGGTTCAGGGAAATTTCCATGCCTTTCCAGCCTGGAGACACTTTCCTTCCCAGATGCTCTGGCATTCTAAGTGGAAATGTTCCCTCTCCTACTTCACCTTGGAATTGAGAGACTCACCCCAGACAGGCTGTTCATGTCAGTCCTAGTCAATGATGAGCTGGCTTCTCATGGAAGCCGGCACAGGCTTTCAGGCGGGCCAGGGGTTGGCCAAGGGCATGGAGAGATGGCTCCTTAGGGAATCACACACTCTAGCACTTAGTATCCTAATTACATCTGCTACTCTGACTCCTTAAGCTGAGTGATTTCCATCAGACTAGCAAGTGAAATAGAAAAGTGAAAAGTGCATTGGTCCAGTCTCTAAGCCCACCATGACTATCTCTAACCTTGGACATGTTTCTTAATCACTCTGGTCCTCCATCCCTTCTTTATGAAATGAGACACGATGACCTTAGCACTTTGTTCAGTTCTAAAAATACAATTTTGTGACTGTAACTCTGAAATTTGACTTGGAGCTTCCTTGGCATCCCAAGATTTCAGTTTCTAATAGCTGGACAGGTGGTTACTGTCCTGGGACAAGTTAGGGTGGAGTGGCAGTAACTGCTGGAGTGGAGGCTCACTGGAGCGGTAGCTGCTGCTGCCTGACATGTGCAGAGGGAGAAATAAACAAATCAACTTTCCTACTTAGACATTCTGGTCCACCCCCGACTGTGGGCGCAGCCACCACCTTCCCATCAGCCGCAGAGTCCACTTGAAGGGCTGCCCCCTTTCACTGAGGAGACTTTACAGGGTAGGTTAGCCTTCCTCTGCTGGAGGTCAGGTGTTGAACAAACCAGATGTTTCTGTCAGATGAAGAAAAATCCATGAAAAAGCAAACCTGGGTCACAGACCCCTTTGAAATGGGGAAGGAGGAAAAGTAGGGGTTAATGTGATACTTGAGCTGGAGAGGAAACTGCTGCTTTTGGAATAGTGAAAGACAGGGTTAGAACCTCCCAAGGTACCAAGTCCATGCTGCCTGGTCTGACATGATGGGAAGAGCCCTCAGATAATGTTCCAATGGTCATATTAGACATTATGCTTTATCATTTCTTTTTTTGGGGAGAAGGTACTGGGAGTTGAACCCAGGGGCATTCTACCTTTGAGCTACACCCCCTAGCTCATTTTAATTTTGTATGTATGTATGTATGTATGTATGTATGTATGTATGTGTGTATATGGTGGTACTGGGGGCGATCCCAGGGGCCTCCTACCTCCGGGCTAAACCCCTAGCCCTGTTTTATTTTGTATTTGGAAAAAGGGTATCACTAAGTTGCTGAGAGCCTCATTAAGTTTCTGAGACTGTCCTATAATCTGTGATCCTCCTATCTCAGCCTCCTAAGTATTGAGTTGCCAAGTGTGCACCACCATGCTTAGCTTACTTTTTTTTTGTGGTGGTGGTACTGGGGATGGAACCCAGGGGGGCCTTCTACCTCCGGGCTATACTCCTAGACCTATTTTATATTTTATTTGGAAACAGGGTCTCTTAAACCAGCTGAGGCTGGCTTTGAACCTGCTTGATCCTCCTGTCTCAGCCTCCCAAGCGCGAAGAGTACAAGCATGTGCCACCATGCCCGGCTCCCTAGCTTACTTTTTTTTTTTTTTGGTGGTACTGGGGATAGAACCCAGAGGCTTTTCTACCTCTGGGCTATACTCCCAGACCTATTTTATATTTTATTTGGAAAAAGGGTCTCACTAAGTTGCTGAGAGCCTCACTAAGTAGCTGAGGCTGGCTTCGAACCTGTGCGATCCTCCTGTCTCAGCCTCCCAAGTGCGGGGATTACAAGCGCATACCGCCACGCCCAGCTCTACTTTTTAAATTTTGAAACAGGGTCTTGTTAAGTTGCTGAGGGTCTCACTAAGTTGCTGAGTCTGTCCTAGAACCTGTGACCCTCCTGTCTCAGCTTCGCAAGTACTGAGATTACAAGCTTGTGCCACCACATTGGGCAAATTTTTTTTTTTTTTTTTTTGGTGGTACTTGGGTTCCTGGAAGCCCTTCTACCTCCGGGCTACACTCCCAGACCTATTTTTACATTTTTTTAATTTGGAAACAGGGTCTCCTAAGCCAGCGCGCGCGGCTGGCTTCGAATCTGCGCGATCCTCCTGTCTCTGCCTCCCAAGCGCGGGGATTACAAGCGTGCGCCACCACGCCCAGCTGGGCAAATGTTTTAACACTTCTTTTTTTTTTTTTTGTGGTACTGGGGTGGAGTCCAGGGGCTTTTCTACCTCTGGGCTATACTCCCAGACTTATTTATAAAATAAAGTATAACTTTATTTGGAAACGGTCTCACTAAGTTGCTGAGAGCCTCACTAATTAGGTGAGGCTGGCTTTGAACCTGTGCAATCCTCCTGTCTCAGCCTCCCAAGCGCTGAGATTACAAGTGTGCACCACCATGCCCGGCTCAACACTTTTTTTTTTTTTTTGTGGTACTGGAGATTGAATCCAGGGGCATTCTGCCTCTGAGCTCTATCTTTTATGCCCCAAGCTCTATCTTTTATTCTTTTTTTTGGGGGGGGTTACAAGGGATTGAACCCAGGGGCATTCTACCTCCGAGCTACACCCTCAACTCTATTTTTTATTCTGTGTGTGTGTGTGTGTGTGTGTGTGTGTGTGGTGTGTGTGTGTGTGTGTGTGTGTGTGTGTGTGTGTGTGTGTTACTGGGGATGGAACACAGGGGCTTTCTACCTCCAGGCTACACTCCCAGACCTATGTTATATTTTATTTTGAAACAAGGTCTCACTGCGTTGCAGAGGGCCTCACTAAGTAGCTGAGGCTGTCCACAAACCATGATCCTCCTGCCTCAGTCTCCCAAATGCTGGGATTACAAGCATGCACCACTGCTCCCGGCTTGTCTTAACACTTCTAAATGGTAAACTTGGGCAATTAATTTACTTTCTGCATTGCTTAGGGTGAACTGTCTGCTGTGACCAATGACCTCCAAATCTCAGTGGCTTGATCTCAGTAGAAGTCAACATTTGTCAGCAACATAATGGTTTAACGTACGTGTTCTGCTGGCGGCTTTCCACAGGGTGTCGGGGATGGAGCACATCTTGCTGCTTTGCTCACTACTGAAGGCTTTGGACTTCTACCCGATTCCCTGGATTTAGTCAGTAGATGGGGGAAGAGACAAGAAGCATGCAAGATAATGTGGTTTTATGGGCCAGGTCTGAAGGTGGCATTCATCATTTCTGCCACATAATGCTGGCCAAGTCATATGACAGTGTCTCACTGCAGAGGAGGCTGGGAAATGTAGTCAAGCTACACAGGTGGTGAAAGGAAATGGGTTGGCAAACAGCTAATCAGTCTCTGCCACATGTTGTTTGGAAATTTTGTTTCCAAATTTATCAGTAGGGCAAGGGCCTCTACTTTGTCATCTAAGTTGGCATGATAAAAAAAAATAATAGAAGAAAGCTGGGCGTGATGGCACACATTTGTAATCCCAATACTTGGGAAGTTGAGATAGGAGGATCGCAGGTTCACAGCCAGCCTCAGCTACTTAGTGAGGCCTCTGCAACTTAATGAAAACTGTTTTCAGAAATAATTAAAAAATAGCCGGGCGTGGTGGCGCACACTTGTAATCCCCGCGCTTGGGAGGCAGAAACAGGAGGATTGCATAGGTTCGAAGTCAGCCTCGCTGGCTTAAGAGACCCTGTTTCCAAATAAAAATATAAAATAGGTCTGGGAGTGTAGCCTGGAGGTAGAAGGGCTTCCATCCCTAGTATCACCAAACCAAACCAAACAAACAAACAATAGGCTGGAGGGGTAACTCAGAGGTAGAATGCCCCTGGGTTTAACACCACCACCACACACACAAAAAAAAAAGAATAAAAATAGGGCTGGGAGTGTATGTTGGAGGTAGAATGCCCCTGGGTTCCATCCCCAGTGCTACAAAAATAATAATAATAATAGAAGGATAGACTGTGAAAGAACTTTAAGAATGTAGAATGAAGCAGGTGCAGTGCGGCACACAACTGTAATGCCAGTACCTGGGAGGCTAAAACAGGAAGATCACATGTTCGAGGCCTGCCTCAGTAACTAACAATATCGAATGAACACGGTTTTTTGTTTTTTTTTTTTTTTTGGTGGTACTGGGGGTGAAACCCAGAGGCTTTCTACCTCCAGGCTATACTCCCAGACCTTTTTTTTATATTTTATTTGGAAATAGGGTCTCACTAAGTTGCTGAGAGCCTCCCTCAGTAGCTGAGGCTGGCTTCGAACCCGTGTGATCCTTCTGTCTCAGCCTCCCAAGCGCGGGGATTACAAGCGTGCGCCACCATGCCCAGCGAACACATGTTTATTATACTGTTTTTTCAGCTTAACCTAGAATTAGCTTCATAAATACTGGCTGTATTTCTCTATTAGAAGCAGAATGACACTCCATTGCTGGAACACAGATTTGAGTTGTAGGGCAAGTGTCTGAATGATGGTGGGATTTATTTTAATGTGTGATGAAGATCAACTTTTCAATAAATCAAATCATTTAAAAAATTAAATAAGCTGGGAGTGGTGGCGCACGCTTGTAATCCCAGCATTTGGGAGGCTGAGACCGGAGGATCATGGTTCGTGGACAGCCTCAGCTACTTAGTGAGGCCCTTTGCAACTCAGTGAGACCCTGTTTAAAAATAAAGAATAAAAAATAGGGCAGGGGTTGTAGCTCGGAGGTCAAATGCCTATGGGTCCCATCCCTAGATCCACAAAAATAAATAAGTAAATAAAGTGTCCATCCTTTCCCCTTACCTTTGGATGAAGGATTTAGCCAGCATAGCTGATGTGGTCAGTGTGGCCAGGACCAAGACTCAAGCTCCCCAGCCAGCATGATGGTGAGCCTGGGGCGGAGCAGGTGGCCTGTGCAGCTAGAGATTGATCACCAGTAGAGACACTGAGCAAAGAGGTAATATATTGAGGATAATGGGAGTCATATTTCTCCTAGCAAGTGATAGAAGTTATATATGGAAAGGGAATTAACCCTATGGTATGAGATGAGAATTGTGGAATTAGTTTGAACTTGTGTCTTTAATATAGATAAATAGATGTAATATAAGTAAATAAATGTATGTACATATGTATATTTTTAGCATATATAAGGGAAGTCACATGTGCATCCTCTCTGAAAGATAACATTAAGATCACTAAAAACAAGAAAACACTGAGACTCCTGAGACTCCTCTAGATTGAAGGAGACTGAACAGATAAGACAACTAGATGCAATATACCATCCTGGGTTGAATCCTGGACTGGGACACAATGTTATTAGAGCAATCAATGAAAGCTGAATAGGCTCTCTAAATTTGATAGGGGTGTGTGTGTGTGTGTGTGTGTGTGTGTGTATGTGTGTATGGGAGGGCTTCTGGGTATTGAACCCAGGAGCTTTCTAACTTTCTACCTCTGAGCTAAACCCCTAACTCTATTTTATTTTTATTTATTTATTTTTTGAAACAGGTCTCACTATTACTACATGCTAGCCTCGAACCTTCGATCATCTTGTCTCAGTCTCCCAAGTACTGAGATTACAGGTGTGTGCCACCATGTCTGGTTTGATGGTTGTTTTGCATTAAGGTCAGTCAGTTTCCTGACTGATGTACTGAGGTCATGTAGGAGAATGTCTTTGTTATTAGTAAATACACAGTTGAAGTACTAAGGGATCACAGGGTGTTGTGTCTGCTGCTTACTCTGCAGTGGATCAGAAGTTACATATATAAGAGGGGGTGGAAGGGGAGGAGGGAGAGAGAAAAGACACATTTGTGGTGTGGTAAAACAAAAACAGCAACCTGAAACAAACGAGGAACTAGAGAAAAGGTATGTATATGCTCTGTAGCAGTAACGTGTGTGTGTGTGTGTGTGTGTGTGTGTGTGTGTGTGTGTGTGAGAGAGAGAGAGAGAGAGAGAGAGAGAGAGAGAGAGAAGAGAGAATATGATCTGGAAGTAGACCTCTCACTATTCTGAGCTAGTACTGATATTACAAGTGCCATGCAGTTTAAATAATACTATATGTATTATGTAAATCATAAAACATGGCAGCAAATATAAATCATAATAGTACCTTCTTTCTCCCAGGAAGCTACAACTAACAAATGCAAAACTGTCCCTCAGCGCCCACGTTTCTCTCAGATATTCATCTAGTTACCATCTCAACACTGTTATTCTGAGAGAGGCAAATTCTCTATGGACTGAGAACCGAGGAAGCCCAGTGTCTAGAAAGGGGCTCCATTGAGGGCAGAGTCCCACGGCTTGCCTGGGTGCGTGCGTCTGTGTCCGTGTGTGTACTCACATGTCTAGGAAGCCTAGCTTTCCAGCACCTTTTCTGTGAGCAGAGGCCCTTTGAGGACTAGTGCCTGCTGTTACAGATTCAACAACATCTGCTCGTGCGGCCTGGGGAGTCCCTTCTAGAAGGAGAGCCCCTTTGCCTCTGTCACTCTGACAAAAATACTTGTGGTGCTGTGTTCTGATGCAAACCATTCCCTGACAACTTAGGGATCGAGGTCCTAATGCCGCACGCTGCAGATGAGCTGAGAGCAGTGCTGGTTATTGACAGCTGTCACTCTGGCTGGGACACTTTCCAAAGCCTTTCATCCACACTCCCTCTTGTGAGCCATAGAGCCAGCAACCTGGGAGGCAAGGACAGCTCTCTTAGCATGTTTTGTGTGTGTGTGTGTGTGTGTGTGTGTGTGTGTGTGTGTGTGGTATGAGGGGTAGAACCTAGAGGCTTTCTACCTCCGGGCTATACTCACAGACCTATTTTATAATTTATCTGGAAACAGGGTCTCACTAGCCGAGGCTGGCTTCAAACCGGCGCGATCCTCCTGTCTCAGCCTCCCAAGCGCAGGGATTACAAGCAGGGATTACAAGCGTGTGCCACCACGCATTTTAGCAAGTTTTAAAGATCAAGACTTGCCCTGAGGCCGGGCGTGGTGGCACACGCTTGTAATTCCCACACTTGGGAGGGGGAGACAGGAGGATCGCGCAGGTTGGAGACAGGAGGATCGCGCAGGTTCAAAGCCAGCCGCGCCGGCTTAAGAGACCCTGTTTCAAAAAAAATATAAAATAGGTCTGGGAGCATAGCCTGGAGGTAGAAGAGCTTCCAGGAACCCCAGTACCACCACCAAAAAAAAAAAAAAAAAAAAAAAAGACTTGCCCCGATTGGATCTGGGAACTGCCATGGTCTCCAGAGCTAATAAATGGCACCCACGGGACATAAATTCAGGACATGCTTCTCCACAGGAGACTTTTTTTTTTTTTTTTTGGTACTGGGGATTGAACCCAGGGGTGTTCTAACTCCAAGCTTTACCCCAACCCTTTTTATCTTAAAACAACATCTCATATCTCACTAAGCTGCTGAGGGGCTTGTTGAGTTGCTGAGGCTGCCCTTGATCCTGCGATCCTCCTGTCTTAGCCTCCTAAGTACTGGGATTACAGACGCGTGGCACAGTGCCTGGCTCATTTCTACATTTTTTAAAATAATTTTTGGGGTGTCCTGGGGATGGAACCCAGGGACATCCTACCTCTGAGCTACACCCCCAGCCCGACTTTTTATTCTTTGTTTTGAAACAGGGTCTCACTAAGTTTCGGATGACCTCACTAAGTAGCTGAGGCTGACTGTGAACCCGGATCCTACTGTCTCAGCCTCCCAAGTACCAGATTACAAGCGTGCGCCACCATGCCTGGCTCTGTCTTCTTATTTTTCATCATGCCAATTTAGATGACAAAGTAGAGGCCCTTATCCTGCTGATAAATTTGGAAACAAAATTTCAAACAGAATGTGGCAGAGACTGACTGGTTATTTACCAAACCATTTCCTTTCTCTCACCTCCCTTTCCAGGGCTCCTTTCCTGCCTTGGGGGTTCTGTTTCCTGTACCCTTGGCTTCCCAAAGATCTCCACCCCCTGCCCTGTGACCCTCACTCCGGATCTCTGGCCCCAAAGCATCCTATTCTAGGGATTGCCTCTCCAGAAGGTCCTACAACCCCATCCCCAGTTCCCACATTCCAGCAGGGGCTCTGCATCCTAATCCCTGCTGTGTAAGGCGGTCACTCCCTATACTGGAGCCAAGAGAAGAAAATGAGGATGAGCTGCCCTCCCTGTGGCCTCAGGGACAAACTCTGGCCCTACTGGATGCCTGGTCTAGTCACTGCGTTCCCTTCTAGCGTCCCTGTCCTCCTGTTGCCTGCAGGAGGAGCAACACTGCATTTTCTAGTTGCATCAGCCTGGAGGAAGTTCCAGAAATGTCAAATTATTAGGCTCCTTCTGCCCTGAACACTGCCTGGGCCCAGACAGACAGATGGTGCGACATCAGACACAACGGAGCTTGGTCTGCTCCATCCGTGGGTAGCAGATGCTCATGACCTGGCGGAGGAGCAGCTATGGTAGTGGTGTGACCAGTGTGCTTCTGCCCCAACCCCATCCCCTCTCCATTCTCAGAGCCCTGAGAAAGGGGGTGGCTTGTTTGAGGAAGACCCTAGAGACAAGGCCCTGGGTAGAATGGACCAACACTCACTGCCTGGGAGTTGGGAAATCTGATCTCCAGCCTGCCTCTGAATACCCTTGAACAAAGTCTTTAGAAACAGCCTCCTGGTACTCTTCTTTCTTGTATTGGGGATTGAATCCAGGGGCATTCTGCCTCTAAGACACACCCCAACCCTTTTAGTTTTATTTTAAAACAGGGTCTTGCTAAGTTGCCGAGGGTTTCGCTGAGTTGTGGGGGCTGGCCTTGAGTCTGTGATCTTCCTCTTAGCCTCCCAAATACTGGGATTATAAGGTTGCACCATCCTGTGTGGTACCTCTTGGTGCCAGGAATAAATTTTGAGGGCTCTTCTGCCCTTTGTCTGCTTCTGGTTACATTCAGCTGCCGCCTGGTCAGGATCAGTGCTGGGCCCAGAGGGAACGAACTCAAGTCCAGAATTCAGCCTCTGACTCCTGCGCTCTGTTGGCTGCTGATTGACGAAGTGGAGGCCACCATGGGAATCAGCGGGGAGCGGCGGGTGCTGCGCACAGCCTGGCCTCTGTTCACTGGGGTAGGGACACTGCCCAGGAATCCAGTGGCCAAAGCCACTCCAGAGACTGGTGCCAGCTCCACGGAAGTCCTGAGCAAGGGTGGGGAGGAGCCTCAAGGCCCTGTCCTGCCCCTGTAGGGTCAAGCCTCCATTAGTGGCCTGAAGACAGGAGCCTGAAAGAGACCTTGGGGCTATATTAAACTCAATTCAGAACTTAGGGGAGGACAGAGAACTGAAATGGGTGCCTGGTAGCTCCAGCCAGCCATGGCAGAGCTCAGAGCTTATTAGAGCTGGCTTTCTCCCTTTGTAAAATGAGAAGTATGGCTTCAGAGGTCTCCTTTAGCACGGACACTTTGTAACCCATCAGTGAAGAGCAATTAAGGACAGCTGAGCTCCTGGGATCAGGCAGGGTTGAACCCTTCCTTGGGTGTTGCCCAGCTGGGCATCTGCTTGCCCAGGTCAGGGAGGAAGAGAAGGAGTGAGAACCACCATCTCCTCTCTCCTTCCTCCCAACACCCCCATTCTCCAAGGTCAGAGGACCCTTGCCATCTCCCCGCCCCACAGGAGATCAAACCCCGCCTGCACCAGGGGCACCGAGAGGTGGCCCTGGGTCAAGAGTAACAGCTGCATAGGTGTCATCTTGCTGCGGGTGGGGGGATGTGAAGAGGGGCTGGACTTTTGCGTCCCCTTGGAGACCAGGGTAGGTAATCTGAACCCTTTCTGCCCTTCTTTATCCCCTGAGAAAGAAGGCTCAGGGTCCCCTCTGCACCCCGTTCTTGTCAGCGCGAGGCCAGGTCCATCTCTCTGGGGACCAGGGTGGAGGAGTTGAGCTTCTGTGGTGTGATCTCCAAGAGCTTGGCCAGTGCGGCGGAGGCAGCCACCGCCGCTTCCCCACAGACAGACAGGGTATTGATCCTGCTGGCTCGCCCCTCCCTCTCTCCACTTCATGGCGCAGCTAATGGCCTGGAAAAGACTGGCCAGCTGTTCCCCAGCTGTGACTTAATGAGCTCAGGGACGATCAATGCCGTTCCGGTCTCTAATGAGGCCGGGGAGCTGGCTGGGGCGAGAGCAAGGCCTGTTTCCTGAGGGCGCCACTTCCACTCCAGTCCCCAGCTGCCGGCTGCTGGCGGCCACCTGGGCCCCTGCATCTGCTCCGGAGGAGCTGGCCGCCCCGGGGAGGGCTCCTGGCCCAGACACCTCCTCCAACAGCAGAAGTCAGGATGCCAGGACCACGATGGGGGAGAACCTGAGCTGACAGTGACCCACCCCCAGCTTACTGACACAGTGCCCCCCTGCTTTCTTCGGAGGTCTCCCCTCTTGACCCCCTACCTCCTCCTCTGATGCCCTGCCCTGGACCCTCCCCACCTTAGGTCCTTATGCCTAAGCGGGCTGCCAGGAAGAGACTGGAGCAAGTTTGGCTGCTAGCCCAACCTCCCTCTGCTATTTATACCCTCAGTCCAGGGAGGGCTGGATCCGCTCCTCGTGTACTCGCTGCAGAAGAGGAAGTGAGGGGGGAGAGAGGTGGCAAGCGGAAGGTGTACACCGAGGCAAAGATACCGCACGGCGGGGGAGCAGAGGCTCGTGGCCAAGAGGCTCCAAGACTTGGAGGATTCTGAGAACAAACCCAGACAGCAAAGGAGAGGGAGAGGGAGATCAAAGGAGGGAAACCAAAGAGGAGCGGTAGAAAAGGGGAGAAAATGGGGCATGCAGGAAGAAAGAGGAGATGAAATAAAAGAACCAGGACACACCCTGTGCGTGGAGGGTCAGGCCCCAGAGGCCGATCAGATGCACCCCCCTCCCTGGGAAGGCTGGGGTGATGGGCAGAGACTGTCCAGAGGCCTGCTGTGAGATTGCAGGAGTTGGGAGAGAATGATGGGCGAGAGGGCGCAGGAAACAGCCGTGAGCGTGTGGGCAGAGGCCATTCTGAGGGGTGGGAAGGCTGCACAGGAGAGCTGAGGCTGTGGGTTCTACTCTCTGGGGTGCAGGTTCAGCAGGGAGCCGGGGTCAGGAGTCAGAGCAATTTGGGGAATCCAGAAGGGACAGTTGTTATGAAGAGGTGTGAGAGGAACGAGAATGAGGATCAAATCTTTCTTCAGTTTCTACCTCGGGGAAGCCCAGTATGGCCCCATGGCTTACGGAGTAGCACGGGCTTCGGAGGGCACACTCTTCAGCCAGGCTCCACACCTCCTGCCATTCGGGGAACACCAATCAATCAGGGATCCTTCTGGGACCCTTCCTTGGACCCTTCAAAGCCCTGGCATTGCATTTCATCCTGGCTGTAAGTTCCAGAAGATTGGCCTGCTCTGGAGAGACCAGAAGTGCCCACAACCATCTCCTGCGCCCCTCACTGCCCAGATCCCGAGCCTCTAAGGCTGTGGGGGTCCTGGAGGGAGACAGGACAGCAGCTGCCAACTCAGACTTAAAACCCAGCGCTGAAAATGACCTTAGAGAAGGTCTGGAATCCTGGCTCAGTCCCTCAAAGGAAGCTGGGGCTCAGCGAAGCCAGGAGTATAGTTCCTCGTGTGGGCTTAACTTCGCACAATCAGCTCTGTCTGCTAGGGTGGCTTCTGGGACCTCACTTGGCCCCATCTGCCTTACAAGCTCGTAGGAGCAGGAGGCATTAGGTCTTGAGAGCAATGGCCCTCCTGCCTGGCCGTCTCAGCTGAGACTGTAACAGTGCAGGAAGGTGGGGTCCCTCAGGCCAGCCAGCCAGTCTCCAGGAAGTTGAAAGCAGGTGGGGTCTTGGCAGGGAGAAGCCAGGCACCACACTGCAGTCTGCTCTTTGTAGCTCTGTGGCCAACACTGCCCTCCTGTGGCTGCTGTCTGTTAATGCAGTCCAGGGGCCCTGAAATGGAGCTGCTGGGTCCTCTCTCCCACCCATGTCCTCTCCACCCAGGGATCCCTTCCCTAGTGGGATGCTGATTTAGACCCAGGGGGGTTAGGCCCCCAGAATGATGGCTTTTACACATCATTCTCTGACAGGGTTCCTAGGAGGACGGATGAGGGCTCACCCTTGTCCTTTGAGGGGTCACTTACAAAGCCATCTCTCCATCCTTAAGGAAAATTTCTGGGTCTGTGATTGCCACCCTCTCTTAGACCAGATATGGATAAGGAGTGGGCCTGTTTTTAGGGGTATAGGAGTGCAGAAAGAGGCCTTTGAAGAGAAGGAGAATGGTTGGGAAAGAGGCCACAAGGCCTGTGTCATTGGCACAGTGGTGTGCAGCCTGGGAAGGAAAGAGCCAGGCTGCCCGAGGGCTCAGCGGGGCCTGGCTTAGCTGAGGCTGAGACCCTTGGGGCAGCTGCAGGAGAAACCAGGCAGCTTGGGGTGCTCTGTGGGGCCCCTGCTTGCAAAAACAGCCCAGTTCTCTTCTCGGTCCAGAGTGAAGGAAGTTGGCCTTGAGCTGCTGTCCCAGACTGGGATGGCCAGCTGAGTGGTCCAGAGTGCCACCTCCCTGCAGATCAGGCCGGACAGCTTCTTATGATACTGTGAAGCTACTGGAAGAACTCAAATTGCCACTCCACCCCCTTCACCTCCTCCCCAAAGAATGGACATGCAGGTGGGCCTGGGTGTCTGGCCTGTGCTGAGGCCCCGCCTGGAACCTGGGTATCAGGTGATCTCTGTATCTCTGCATCTCTGACCTGCCCTTTCCTCTGCATTCTCTCTGCCAACCTAGTTCTTCCCTCTGGACTTGAGCAACAAAGAAAATTCGCAATTCAGTCCCTTGCTCAGAGACTTGTGGGTTCAGAAATAGTGACTCATGCTGGGCGTGGTAGCACACACCTCTAATCCCAGTACTTGGGAGGCTGAGACAGGAGAATTGTGAGTTTGAGGACAGCCTCAGCAACTTAGCAAGACTATGTTTCAAAATAAATAAAATAGGGCTGGTGATATAGCTCAGAGGTAGAATGCCTCTGGGTTCAATCCCCAGTAACACACACACACACACACACACACACACACACACACACACACCCATGTATCACGGTGGTGCACACTTGTAATTCCAGTACTTGAGAGGCCGAGGAAGCAGGAGGATCACAGGTTTGAGGATATCCTCAGCAATTTAGTGAGGTCCTGTTCCAAAATAAAATAGGGCCAGGGGTGAAGTTCAAAGGTAGAATGTCAAGCTGAGCATGGTGGCACATGCTTGTAATTCCAGCATTTGGGAGGCTAACACAGGAGAATCGCAGTTCTAGGACAGTCTCAGCTACTACTTAGTGAGGCCCTTTGCAACTGGTGAGATTCTGTTTCAAGATAAAGAATAAAAAATAGGAGCCGGGCGTGGTGGCGCACGCCTGTAATCCCAGCATTCGGATGGCTGAGACTGGAGAATCGCAGTTCGTGGACAGCCTCAGCTACTTAGTGAGGCTCTTTGCAACTCAGTGAGACCCTGTTTCAAAATAAAGAATAAAAAATAGGGCAGGGGGTGTAGTTCGGAGGTCGAATGCCCCTGGCTTCCATTTCCAAGTACCACCCACATACACACACACAAAAGGTAGAATGCCCCTGAGTTCAATCTCCAGTACCGAAACAAACAAACAAAAACAAACAAACAAAAACAACCAACCAATCAAACTAACAAACAACAACAAAAAACCCTGACTCACAAAAACATAGAAGAAAGGCATATTTGTAGCCTTGCGTTTCCTTTAAAACATTTCACCGTGTTGACTTCGCAGCCTGGTTTGCAAGGCCTTCCACAGCCCTGCAAATCGGCCTTTCTACTTTCACTTCTGATGTCAGACTGGACAACTCACGGCGCCCTGGTATTTCTCAGACTTGCCATTCTCCAGGGTTTGCTAGGCCCACTCCTTCCCCTGGGCGTTTTCCCTCCTCAGCCTCCATCTACTGCTCCCAGTTAAACTCCCACCCCCAGGAAGGACTTTGAATGTTCTGTGGTACAGTGGGGTGACTGTGGTTGACAACTTATTGAATATTTTTTTCTTTTGTGGTACTGTGCATTGACCCCAGAGTCATTCCACCTCTGAGCTAGATATACTGCAGCCCTTTTTTAAATTTCTTGTTTTGAAACAGGTTCTTGGTAGGTTGCTGAGGCCGATCTTGAACCTGCCATCCTCCTGTCTCAGCCTCTCAAGTACTAGCATTACAGGTGTGCACTACCATGCTGGACCTAAATATTTCAAAGTAGTAATGAAGAGGGTTTTGAATGTTTCCAATGCCAAGAAATCATAAAGGTTCATATTCCAATCACCCTGATATGGGCATGGCACACTATATACATGCATTGAAATGCATACTGCACCCTATAAATATGCACAATTACTATTTGTCTGTAATTCCAGTCCTTGGGAGGCTGAGACAGGAGGATCACAGGTTTGGGGCCAATCTCAGCAACTTAGTGAGGCCCTCACAACTTAGTGAGACCCTGTTCCAAAATTTAAAAAAAATTAAAAATAGGGTTGAAAGTGTAGCTGAGAGGTAGAATGCCCCTGGGTTCAATTCCCAGTATAAACAAACAAACAAACAAATAAACAAATAAATGGGCTAGGGGTATAGCTCAGAGATAGAATGCCTCTGGGTTCAAACTCTACTACAAAAGTTTTTCTTTTTTTCTTCTCCGTTTCTTTCTTCTTCTTCTTCTTCTTCTTCTTCTTCTTCTTCTTCTTCTTCTTCTTCTTCTTTCTCTCTCTCTCTCTCTCTCTCTCTCTCTCTCTCTCTCTCTCTCTCTTTTGTACTGGGGATTGAACCTAGGGGAATTCTACCTCTTAGCTATCCTTTCAACCCTATATTTTATTTTTATTTTTATTTTTTGTGGTACTGGGAATTGAACCCTGGGGCATTCTACCTCTGAGCTATACTCCCAGCCCTATTCTTTTTTATATTCTTTATTTTGAAATAGAGTGTCACTAAATTGTGGAGGGCCTCACTAAGTAGTTGAGGCTGGCTAAGAACCTGCAATCCTCCTGTCTCAGCCTCCCAAGTACTAGAATTACAAGTATGTGACACCTCCCGGGTTTTGTTTTTTATTATATTATTATTATTATTATTATTATTATTATTATTATTATTATTACTATTATTTTACAGTACCGGGGATGGAACCCAGGGGCATTATACCTCCAAGCCCAATTTTTTTAGTCTTTTTATTTTTGAAATAGGTCTCACTGAGTTGTAAAGGGCCTCACTAAGTAGCTGAGGCTGTCTGCAAACTGCAATCCTCCTGTCTCTGCCTCCCGAATGCTATGCTTACAAGAGTGCGCCACCACGCCTGGCTAACCTCCTGGCTTTTGTTTTTATTTTGAAACAGGGTCTCACTAGGTTGATGAGAGTCTCACTACTTGCTGAAGCTGTTTTTCAAACCGTAATTCTCCAGTCTTAGCCTTCCAAGTACTAGGATTACAGGTGTGTGTCACTACATCTGGACAAAATTTTTTAAATTAAAAATTAAGTAATTAAAAAGTGATTAGGATATAGCTTAGAAGTAGAATGTCCCTGGGTTCAATCCTCATATATAATTAAATAAGGTATATGAAATATATATGAAACAGCAGTTAGTTAATATATATAGCAGTTAATTAATATATATAGCAATAAACTCTTAAAAAGATTTTTTTTAGAGTGCCAGGGGAGTGGAACACACTGTAATCCAATCCAAGTACTTGGGAGGCTGAGACAAATTCAAGGCCAGTCTCAGCAACTTAGTGAGACTCTGTTTTAAAATAAAGTAGAGCTAGAGGTGTAGCTCAGAGGTAGAATACCCCTGGTCAGTAAAACAACAACAACAAAAGCAAGAAAAAGAAAAGAAAGAGGGCTGTAGCTCAGAAGTAGATGCTCCTGTGTTCAATTCCTAGTGCCAAAAATAAAAAAAAAGTAAAAAGTTTTTAGAAGATGAGCGTGGTGGCACACGCTTGTAATCCCAGCATTTGGGAGGCTGAGACAGGAGGATTGAGATTTGCAGACAGCCTCAGCTACTTAGTGAGGCCCTTTGCAACTCAGTGAGACTCTGTTTCAAAATAAAGAATAAAAAAAATAGGCCTGGGGGTGTAGCTTGGAGGTAGAATACTCCTGGATTCCATCCCTAGTACTCCAACAACAACAAAAAAGTTTTTAGAAAAAAAATCTTATTCCTCTTTTAAGGTGCAGGCCACTTCTTTCATAAAGCCCTCCTAGATTTCCTGAGGGAATAGGCTCACTTTTCCCCCTGACTCTTCCCCAGCAGTTTGACTTTCCCTTGAAGCTTAGAGCATGCTTTGTCAGGGATGAGAATCATATTTGTTTCATCTTTGTATTGCTCTCCTTCGCTCCCTAATACTGAGCTTTGCATGTAGCAAGAGATCAATAAAGCTGGGGGTGGTGGCGCACACTTGTAATTCGAGCATTCAGGAGGCTGAGACTGGAGGATTGTTGTTTGCGGACAGCCTCAGCTACTTAGTGAGGTCCTTCGCAATTCAGTGAGACCCTGTTTCAAAAATAAAAAGACCAAGCCAGGCGTGGTGGCGCACGCTTGTAATCCCAGTGCTTGGGAGGCTGAGACAGGAGGATCGCACAGGTTCAAAGCCAGCTTCAGCTACTTAGTGAGGCTCTCAGCAACTTAGTGAGACCCTGTTTCCAAATAAAATATAAAAGGTCTGGGAGTATAGCCTGGAGATAGAAAGCCTCTGGGTTCCACCTCTAGTACCACAAAAAAAAAAAAAAAAAAAAAAAACTTGGGCTGAGGGTGTAGCTCGGAGGTACAATGCTTCTGGGCTCCATCCCCAGTACCCCTCAAAAAAAAAAAGAGATCAATAAATATGTCCTGATTCGAGGGACATGCAATCTCTTTCTTTTTTCATACTGGAGATTGACCCCGGGGCCTCACACTGGCCAGGGAAGGATTGAATGAAATGGAGCCTGGAGTTTGGGCTGCTGGGAACAGGAGGTGGGCAAGTTCCTTCCTCCTTTGGGCCTCTTCATCTGCAAGATCCAGGGTGTGACACCTGTGCTCCTAGGGCCCTTTCGGCTCTGCTCTTCCTCCTGTACTTGAGCTCACGATGGGGACTTATATGGGCCCCTCCCCAGGCCTCAGCAGCACAAATGACCTGCCTCCTGGACTGTTTCCCAGAGACAGGCTGGAGCTGAACAGCACCAGGAAGGAACTGGTGGCCTGAAGGATGTGCTGGGGTGGCAGGTGCAGAGGATACCCCATCAGAGAAAGTGCAGTGTCAGGCTGTCAGGCCTCAGCGGTGGGTTTTCATTGCCCTCTGCCCCATCTGCCTGCTATCCTCTTCCATGCGCTGTCCCGAGTCTAAGTAAATGTGGATGGATTGAGGGGTTGAATCCCAGTAACTCTACTGTGTGGCTCTGGAAATGGCCTTACCTCTATGAGCCTCAGTTTCTGCACCTGTCAGAGGAGTTACTAACCCAGAATACTGGGTGAGACCGCTCATGTAAAACGCCTGGGACAGTGCCCTCTGCTAGATCTGCCTTCCGGAGTCTGGAAAAGGACAATTGGTACTCACTGCCCACAGCCCCCGGGGCAAAAGGCAGCTGCTTTGGGGGGGGGGGGCTGGGTGTGGAGCACGCAAGCAGCAGGCCACCCATGAGGGGGTGGGGGAGCAAGGTCTTGCCCACACTGTCCCTGGTTGCCATGAGGACGGCAGCTCGGCCATTTACTATGCTGCTCAGGCCCCAGGGGCTGTCTGGAGTCTCCTTGGGGGTCCAGGGTCCAGCCCCGGTGGACGGGTAGGAGGCCGGCAGCGTGGCCTGGTCTGCACATGTGCACCGTGGCCGTTCCTGCCACTCTTCTGAGCTTGGTTCATCCGAGGCCCCCAGTTTCTAATCTGGTTGGGAAGGATTTATTTTTGGGTCCCTGTAACCTAGCAATGGGCTCACATGACCAGTGGCAGCTGCAGGCTGAATATACTGTTGGATCTTGGCTCCTGGCAGGGGGTGTGGGCCAGACTGTGGGGGAAGAAAGGGAAGGAAAGGCTCTCACCTCTGCCTTCCTCCACCTCCCTCCCGGCCTCTGAGCCGGGCGCCCAGCGGAGGCCAAGGGGGCTCTGGACAGTGAGGAGCCTCAGCAGACAGGCTCCAGCCAGTAGCCTTCTCTGGGCGTGGGGCGCGTCGGGTGTCCACGCAGGTGGCAGTGAGTGCAGAGAGGACGTAGTGTTGGCCTCCCAGGGTGAGGCCAGGCAGGGGAGCAGGCGGCTAGCCAGGCAGGCTGTGTAGTGGGACAGCAGGGACAGCCCTAGTCGGTGCTGGAATTCCAGCACTTCACGTCTTCCCTTTGTTTTCTGTTAAATTGTTAATATTCCTGGGAAAGAGAGCATTCATCTGCTATCTCTGCCAATGAATTTATCAGCCTCTTCCCTGAGAGCAGGTTTTAACAGAGGGCAGAGAGGGAGGGCAGTGGCTTCCATGAAGCAGACCAGGGGCCTCGGGAGGGAGTGATGGGTTTGTTAAAAGAAACACTCAGTATTTATTGAATAAATCGATACATAAATAAAAGGTAAACTCGGCCAGCTTCAAGGTCTCATGTAGCAGGAAAAGGTAGATGGGGTGGACGGACCTTGTCAGGAGGTATGGTGAGCAAGGGTGGGTAGGGCTGTACTAAAGGCCTATAGCATGGAGAGATCAGTCCTGGCCACGAGCAGCCTCACCGTGACACTGAGGAGGGGGCTGCCCATGTTGGGAGGGGCCTGGTTCCTGTCCTGCGCCAGAGACCTAGGTGTGCACCGTGGGCCATGGGTGGCTGACGTGGTTTGGAAGGACCTCACCCAGTTTCTCTACCTCTCTCCTCTCACACCCTCCATTGTGCTAAACTCGGAAAGTAGGGATTGGGCCAGGCTTGGTGGTGCACACCTGAAATCTCTGTGACTCCAGAGGCTGAGGCAGGAGGGTTGCAAGGTTGTAAGTTTGAGGCCAGCCTGGGCAACCGAGTAAGATCCTGTCTCACAAACATGAATAAATAAAAACAAAAATAAAGGGGCTGGGAGCCAAGTGTGGCGGTGCACCCTTGTAATCCCAGTACTTGGGAAGCTGAGACAGGAGGTTTGCAGTTTCAAAGTCAGCCTCAGCTACTTAGCGAGGCCCTTTGTAATTTAGTGAGACCCTGTTTCAAAATAAAGAATAAAAAATAGGACTGGGATGTAGCTTGGAGGTAGGATGCCCCTGGGTTCAATCCCCAATACCACAAAACAAAAGCAAAACAAAATAAAAAAATAAAAAAGAAGGAGCTGGGGGTATAGCTTAGTGGTAGAGTGGGTTGCTCCATCCCTAGTACTGCAAAAGCAAAATTAATTAATTAATTAAAAGGAGAGATCAATAGGGGGGCTATGATGTCAACAGCCACTCGAAACTCTGACTGAGATAATTTACTGAAGTGCTATATAAGAAGTGCCTTTCCAGAGTGGGCCCCCAGGAAACAGCAGCAGCAGCAGCAGCAGCAGCAGCAGCAGCAGCAGCAGCAGCAGCAGCAGCAGCAGCAGCATCTGATTATCATCATCATCATCATCATCATCATCATCATTACTATCATCAGCTGTCACTCAGGCCGGAATAGGCAGTTCCTCTCATGCCCACCTACCTCTTTCTCTCTAGAGCCAAGATGCCTTCCGGTACCTGGGAGGAGGCTCTGGGACCCACAGCCTCCTCAGTATCACCTTCCCCACGGCCTTCTTGGTACCATCTTCTCCAGTTAAGACCTCACAACCTTGCCCACCGGTCACGCCGCTAAGCTGTTAGCTACCCTTGGAGCACTGTACTAGCTCCCCCAACCCGGAGAAGCAGACTATGTTTGTATGACAGGCTCCTTATTCTTGGGGAGTGAAGAAGTTTGCCCATTTTATACATAGAAAAGCAAATGCATAGTCACAGAGGCCAAAGTCTTCGAACCAATCAGCAGAGTAGAGCCAAACAACAACCAAGGTTATTGTTGTTTTTTCCCCTAAGTCCAGTGTTTTTTCTATAATTCTGCTCCAAGGAACCCATGTCCACTTAGGTTCTCTCTGAACCCCTTTGGAAAGGGCCATATCCATCTGGGCTTCTGCCCAGAGTGTCATGGCAGGACTCCAGGCAGGCCATCGGGCCACGGGGGTAGGAGCAAACACTTTGATTTCAAACAGATCTGGGTTTAAATATTGACTCTGGTCATATTTGATTTGGAGAAGGTCACCTCACCTCTGGTATCTGTTTCTTCACCTGTAAAATAGGGAAAGTATGGCTGTCTCAAAGATTGGTGTGAGGGTTGGAAATACCATATGTTAAGGGCCTGACACTAGAAAGAGCTTGGGGAATGGCTGCTGGTAATAGTAAAGATCACCATACCAAGCTAGGTGTGGTGGTGTGTGCATGGAATCCCAGGACTTGGGAGGCTGAGACAGGAAGATTCCAGGTTTGAGGCCAGCTTCAACAACTTGGCGAGACCCTGTTACTAAATTAATTAATTAATTAATTAAAGGGCTGGGGGGGGGAGTGTAGTTCAGAGGCAGAATGCACCTAGGTTCAGTTCCCAGTACCAAAAAGAAAGAGAAAAGAAAAAAGAAAGAAAAGACAAAACAGTTGCTATGTCAGCTCTGGGCTGGTCAGCAGCCTCTCCATTGTTGACGTGGGGCTTGGGGCAGCCTACTGAGTTCCCTGGGTAATTCATGTTTATACGGTTCTTTGGGTTGGGTCTAGTAAACAATTCTAGGACTTACTATCTTCCTTTTGGGAGACAGAAGGAGTTCCTAGATAGTAAGTCTCAGGGCACAAGGCTCAGGAGCTGGTATCAAGTCTGAATCCCACACCCAGGTTCATGGCTCTGCCATGTATAACTGTGTGGCTTTGAGCAATCTCTTCACCCGGGGCACGTGGATGCCTCGGCCAGCAGAATACCCTATAGCTCTACCATGTGGGATCCTATTTTCTGTATTGGCCATGTACCTAGGGCACTGATGTTTCTTCATAGTAAGTAAGAGGCTACGCCCCTATCTCACCTCCAGAGGCCTGTCACGTGGGTAGGTGATGTCCCCTGGATGATGAATGATGCTCTGCAGCTTTGTCCATTTCTACAGGTGCAGACTAATCTGAGCCTTCCTGAGCACCTGGATCCCACATTACCTTTAGATAGCACTGTTATCTTGATGTACAGGGTAGTTAGCAGGGTGGGGGGCATTAGATTCCCCAGTCTCTTTCAGCCCTTATAGCCACACTCAAAAGAAACAATCTATAATCTTGGAACAAAATAATAATGTTCGTGTGTGTGTGTGTGTGTGTGTGTGTGTGTGTGGCAAGTGCAGGGTTAAGACAAGGCCTTCAGCTTCCTTTCAAACCTGTTGCCCTCAATTTGTCCACTATATAAAGTTGGCATCTTCCAAACAAGTGAAACCTGGACCAGCCCCTGGAGCCTCCGCCCATCCCAAGCCCAAGCTCGGGGCCTCATATCTGCACTGACCTATCTGTAGGAAAGCATCTTGGTCTCTCTGTCACACAGAACCATGCAACGACAGGGCAGCCAGGAGCCTCAGGACTCATCTCTCCTGTAGTCCCTTCAAACAGATCAGAAGAGGGACATGATTTGCCAAGGCCACATAGCTAGGAAACGCCACGGCCCTGCTTTGAGTCTGAATTTTCCAACTCCAAGTGCTTTTTAATTCATCGGGCTGCTCAGGAAGGTCTCTCCTGCCTCTCGTTCCCTGGCCCCTTAAAGCTTTTGAGATGTAGTTCAGCCACCTGAGAGAAGTGAGAGGTGTTGGGTTTGCTCCTGGGCACTTTGTCAGGGGCACCGGTGCCCAGCTGCTTGCTCCTGAAGTGGCTCTCAGGGGCTGGGTGGGAAGCAGGAGGCCATTAGGACCCAGAAGCACTTGGAGCATCCTGCTCTGCCGGCTGCCTCTCAGGCTCACTGCAGTGGTTCAGGCTTCAGCAGCCTTGGAGAAGCATCAGCTGAGAGGAGCTATCACATGGGAACCAGGAGCCGCTCAGCAAAGGTAGGAGTTGCCGACTAGGCCAGGAACGGGGGCCAGACCCAGGGCCTGGTGGTGAGTGCTGCAGTACCCACAGAAGGGTGGCTTTCCAAGGACCAGCCCACCCTACCCTATGGTGGGTGGTTTTGTCAGGGGATGGGCTCGCAGGTATCCCAAAGGCAGCACTGGGGTGTGGGCATCTCCAAGCCCAGAGGTGGGGGTTTGATCATCCTCTGCTGGCAGGAGTAGCCACCTCTGTAACAGACAGTGTTTTCATCTATCTTGCTCCATGTCATAGAGCTGGGTCCCCCACATCCTTGAAATGGGTCCTTCGGCATCTAGGCTGATGGGCAACTGTACCCTGGGCGTGGGCAACTCTGCTGGGGAGAGGTGTTGAAGCTCCCTGAAACCTCCCCTGGCCTAGGAGGAGGGGCATGCTTTTTCCTGAAGAAAGACTGGGCTCCAATCCTTCAGATGGAAGCTCTGTCTGAGAAACGAGTATATGTGAAGCCCAACGACTCCTCTGTGGCCTTCGGCTGGGCATTGTATGCATCCTGCATCCCCAAACAAGGCTATCTGGTACTTGACTATGCCCCTGCTAGAGGCCAGCCATCAGTTCCTATGTTGGCAGAGCCTTCCAGGAACTAAGAGGTCCTGGAGGTGATGGGGGTGGCGTTGGAAGGAAGCAGTGGGAGGATGAGAGCGTCTGCTGGAGTAGAAGGCATGATGACACGGGCTAGGGGTGAGTGAGGCTCCCTGGATTTCCCCCATGAAACTGTCACACAACTGCCCTGCCCTTGATAACCCAGGCTGTCAGCGAGGGAGTGCCCAGGAACCAGCTATCTTGGTCGGTTTGTTAGGAGGTAAATTAGGATCTTGGAATTTGGGAGTCATTGTAGAAATACTGGCAAGAATGAAGGGGTTATGAAAAAGAGAAATAGCCCATGCCTTCTCACCTAGGACTCCATGATGGCTGCACAGCACTCATCTGTGTCCACGTGGAAACCATGTCGGCTCCCTTCCGTCAGGGACCCTGCCTGAGCCTTGCTGGACTGTACTCTTGCTGTACCCCACCAATGGTGGGCCCTTACTCCTCTGGATACCAGAGACTCAGAGCCCCATTTTCCTGGGCCCTTCACAGGTAGAAGGAATGGGAAATAATGACATGAAGGGTAAGAGCCAAGGATGCCCCTTAGTATTTCTTTGGGGCATTCTTCCTGGTAGGTTGTCATATGAGAAGTGGATGTCTCCACTTTTGTGCCCTCTGTTCATCTTCTCTGCAGACCCTAAGTCAAAGTGGCCATCTCACCTGGGAAATAAGCTCTCCGCTCTACCTGGAGAGAGGCATGTCTCCAAGCAGTTGCCCAAAGTTAGGGCAGCCTCGAGGGCTGGGGATGAGGCCCAGCGGTAGAGTGCTTGCCTAGCAGGCACAAGGCCCTAGGTTCAATCCCCAGCACTGGGGGGGGGGGGAGGTAGCAGGGGGAGGCAGCCTTGAATCCAGGAGCCTGGCTGGCCCACAGATATGGGACTGAATATTTATGGAGATTGTACTAGGGGTAAGGATTCAACTAATCAGTATACATCTGATTCAATCCGTAAAGTTTCATTGAGCGCTTATTACATGCAGAGCATGGTGATTATAAGACAGTAATTGTGCTGTGCATGGTAATGCACACTTGTGGTCCCAGTATTCGAGAGGTGAAGTACGAGGATTGCAGGTTCAAGGACAGCCTCAGCTATTTAGCGAGTTCTTAAGCAATTTAGTGAGACTCTGTTTCAAAATAAAAAGGAGGTTGCCGAGCGTGGTGGCGCACGCTTGTAATCCCCGCACTTGGGAGGTGGAGACAGGAGGATCGCACAGGTTCCAAGCCAGCCACTTGCTCTGGCTTAAGAGACCCTGTTTTCAAATAAAATATAAAAATAGGTCTGGGAGTGTAGCCCGGAGGTAGTAGGGCTTCCAGGAACCCCAGTACCACCAAAAAATAAAAAAAAATAAAAAGGAGGTTGGGGGAATAGCTCAAAGGTAAAATTCTCCTGGGTTCAATCCCCAGTACCAACAAATAAATAAATAATAACTGTGGAGGACAATGGGACCCTGGACAGCACGTGCGCCTCATCATTGCAGTCAGAGAAATAAGTTTAAAATTGAGCAAGCACAAGCTGGATGTGGTGGTGCGTGCCTGTCATCTCAGGGACCTGGGTCGGGCGGATTGCAGGTTCAAAGCCAGCCTCAGCAGCTCAGTGAGGCTCTCAGCAACTTGAAGTGAGATCCTGTTTCCAAATAAAAAATAAAATAGGGCTGGGGTTGTAGCCTGGAGGTAGAAAGCTGCTGGGTTCCATTCCATTCCAGTAAACACACACACACACACACACACACACACACACACTGAGCAACTATATTCCTAGCCTGGGAACTCAGAAAATAATCAAATGTTTTTTCATGTGGAGGAAGCTTGGGAGGTTGCTCAGTCCTCCAACCCTCCCATTTCACAGATGAGGAAACCGGCCTGGGAACTTCAACTTGTCGACAGAAAGGCTACCAGATGCAGTATGCTGCAGTTTGCCTTTAAGTTTTGTAACTTTTCACACTATATTGAAGGAATCCACACTGGAAAATGGTATATGTAGAGCCGGTCGTGGTGGCGCAAGCTTGTAATCCCAGCACTCGGGAGGCTGAGACCAGAGGATCACGGTTCGCGGACAGCCTCAGCTACTTAGTGAGGCCCTCTGCAACTTAGTGAGACCCTGTTTCAAAATAAAGAATAAAAAATAGGGCAGGGAGGTGTAGCTCGGAGGTCAAGTGCCCCTGTGTTCCATCCCCAAACCCACAAAAAAAGGAAAAGAAAATGGTATATATAAATGAAAAATATTTTAATTACATCAGGCAACCATTTCAATTATATACAAACTCCACACGGATAATGACACACATAAAACAGGAGATCTTAAGCCAGGAATGGTGGCACATGCTTGAAATTCCAGCATTCGGGAGGCTGAGACTGGAGGATCGCGGTTCGAGGACAGCCTCAGCTACTTAGGGAGGCCCTTTGCAACTCAGTGAGACCCTGTTTCAAAATAAAGAATAAAAAGTAGGGCTATGGATGTTGCTCAGGGGTAGAATGCCTCTGGGTTCCATCCCTAGTACTGCAAAACAACAAACAAAACCCAAAAACCAAGACAAAACAACCAGGAGATCTTGCCATGTGATCCGGAGAAATGAGAGGTGCTGGTTACTTCCAGTCCTAGCTTCATGCTCATCCACTTCCAGTGTCACAGAGCTCCTCCCCTCTCAATGCCTACACCCCTCTTACATGGGCACCACTCCTGCTCCCTGTCCTCTGACCGTGGCGACCGTTCAGAACCACGGAGGCTTTGGGCTAGGGGTCCCCAGCGGGGCAGCCCAGTGACCTGAGATACAGGGAGCCTTGAGCTGCGGGAGTAGGAGGCGGGCAGCGTTCAGGTGACTGGTGCCTCCTTGCCTTGGGAGCACTGGAGGCTGGATGAACCGGCCTTTGGGTTTCCTTCCAGCCAGGACACTCTGCTATTCCTCAATACCCCTAGCGGCAGCCCTTTGTCTTGGGAGCAGTAATATCAGAAGAGACTAAAGCACAGTCCTCCTTTTCAGGCGACAGCTCTAGAGCAGCAAGAGGCATTTTTAGGGACAGTTCAAGTTTGATAAGAACTTACTGAAGCCTACTTACTATGTTCCATTCGATGTGGAAGGCACCTTCAGGAATAGCAGGGCATGGTGAGCAAAAGAGCCAGCCTGGGGCCAAATTGCCCGGGTGGGTACCCGGACCTTGCCACGTTCTAGCTGTGGGCCTTTGGGTGCATTCCTGAACCTCTCTAGGTCTCGGGTAGATCCCTCAGGGAAAAGGAGGTAAGAACAACATCTCTCTCACAGGATGTTGAGGACTAAAATGAGTTAGTTTTGATTGTGTGCTGAGAACAGGACCTTCCATGTAGAAAGTACTCTGTAAACGTTCCTGGGTGTGATGAGAACTGCTATCAGTGAAACTCACCAGACTGGCAAATACAGTTGTGAAGTAGGTACTATTCCCTTCATTTTCCAGATAACTTTGTGAGGAAACACAAGTCCAGAAGAGTTGCAGATTGAGTGATGCGCAGGCCTGGGACTGGAAGCCGTATCCTACGCTCCTTCTACCTCCCATTTGGAAGAGACCAGAAATCAGGAAATCCGCATAAGCAACGGTAAAACTGGGATGCTGTCCCAGAGCTCAACGGGACCTGGAAAAGGGAGACAGAGCATTTGAACCCTGGATAACTGCCCTTGAAAGGGGAGAAGGGTATGGAGAGCCGTGGGAAGAAAGTAGAAGAGGAGGGCCTGGAGGCCCCTGGGAAGGCGGAGCAGTGCTGAGTGGCGAAGGCTCCTTCCCTCTCACCTCTCTTGCTTCTTCCCAATCGCCAAGGCTGACTCTAGAGCTGCTTCCCACCAGGAAGGAAAGAGGAGCTTCTGAGACTGCAGCTGACTGACCTGGTGCTCTGTCCACCGAGGAACCCAGCCTCAAAGCCCGGCTGGTGACAAGAATCTGCTCAAGAGGCTCCAGCAGGAGCCCCCCCCCACCCCCACCTCCTCACCAAGAGATCAGGAAGCCTGGGTCTGGGCTCGCCATCCCAAGGCTGTGGACTAGGATGGGGGATGGGCCTGTAACAGGAGGTGCCCTGGGTGTCCTCTTTCGGCCCCATGGAGTCCTCACCCATCCCCCAGCCATCAGGGAACACTTCCACTTTGGGGAGGGTCCCTCAGACTCCAGGTCCCTCTCCTGCCAGTGGGGTCCCAGAGGTGGGACTGCGGGACATAGCTTCAGAGTCGGTGGGTCTGTTCTTCATGCTCCTGTTGGACTTGACCGCTGTGGCCGGAAATGCTGCCGTGATGGCCGTTATCGCCAAGACGCCTGCCCTCCGCAAGTTTGTCTTCGTCTTCCACCTCTGCCTGGTGGACTTGCTGGCCGCCCTGACCCTCATGCCCCTGGCCATGCTCTCCAGCTCGGCCCTCTTTGACCATGCCCTGTTTGGGGAGGTGGCCTGCCGCCTCTACTTGTTCCTGAGCGTATGCTTTGTCAGTCTGGCCATCCTCTCGGTGTCGGCCATCAATGTGGAGCGCTACTATTACGTGGTCCACCCTATGCGCTACGAGGTGCGCATGACGCTGGGGCTCGTGGCCTCTGTGCTGGTGGGCGTGTGGGTGAAGGCCCTGGCCATGGCATCTGTGCCAGTGTTGGGAAGGGTCTCCTGGGAGGAAGGAGCTCCCAACGTGCCCCCAGGCTGTTCGCTGCAATGGAGCCACAGTGCCTACTGCCAGCTTTTCGTGGTGGTCTTTGCTGTCCTGTACTTCTTGCTGCCCTTGCTCCTCATCCTTGTGGTCTACTGCAGCATGTTCCGGGTGGCTCGCGTGGCCGCGATGCAGCATGGGCCGCTGCCCACGTGGATGGAGACCCCTCGGCAACGCTCTGAGTCCCTCAGTAGCCGTTCCACCATGGTCACCAGCTCGGGGGCCCCCCAGACCACCCCGCACCGGACGTTCGGGGGCGGGAAGGCAGCGGTGGTCCTCCTGGCCGTCGGGGGTCAGTTCCTGCTCTGTTGGTTGCCCTACTTCTCTTTCCACCTCTACGTGGCTCTGAGCGCTCAGCCCATTTCAACGGGGCAGGTGGAGAGTGTGGTGACCTGGATTGGCTACTTTTGCTTCACTTCCAACCCTTTCTTCTATGGCTGTCTCAACCGGCAGATCCGGGGGGAGCTCAGCAAGCAGTTTGTCTGCTTCTTCAAGCCAGCTCCAGAGGAGGAGCTGAGGCTGCCGAGCCGAGAGGGCTCCATTGAGGAGAACTTCCTGCAGTTCCTCCAGGGGACAGGCTGTCCCTCTGAAAACTGGGTTTCCCGGCCCCTACCCAGTCCCAAGCAGGAGCCACCTGCTGTTGACTTCCGCATCCCAGGCCAGATAGCTGAGGAGACCTCGGAGTTTCTGGAGCAGCAACTCACCAGTGACATCATCATGTCGGACAGCTACCTCCGCCCTGCCCCCTCGCCCCATCTGGAGTCATGATGGGTGCCGGACACTCGAAGGGAGATGGGGCTGGGGGCCAGTTATGACTGCAAGGACCGCCTTGTAGGACCACCTTTTTCCAGCTGGTTGGGGCTGGGACTGGGACTGGGGTCTCTGCACACAGCTTTTGCTTAGTGTTTCCTGGGTCAGGACCAGGGCCAACAGGATGGATGTGTGGCAAAAGTCTTGGACTTGGCTGTGATCTTTGACTACTGGGGGAGGGAGCCTGGGTATGGTGAGACGGTGACGAGAGGAAAGGGTCACAAAGGTGAGGTGAAGCCTCTCAACCAGTGACCTGTCCATGCCTCAGGAAGCAGGAGAACTCACTAAGGGTGGGAACTGGAGAATTAGAGAGGCAGGCCAGGTTTGGAGCTATTCTGGGGACCACTGAGGATATTTTATTTTTCAGTGTAATTGTCCAGGGCAGTAATTGCACCCAAGCAAGGTAAGAAAATGACCATGTCTTCCCATTTCTTACCAGGTTTGAAAAGAATGAAATTGTACTCAAGGGTTTCCATAATAACTAATAGATTTTTTTTTAAGTGTTATATCCGAGTTTCCTTAATGTGAGATGACTAGCAGAGGTTCTCTTTTCTGGAGCAATCAGCAATTGGGGTACAAGCAGTAGAAGACAAGAAAGGTGACTGTAGCTCTCTCTTTCCCACTCTTCAGGAAAAGCCTTTCTATTTTTTTTTTTCTTTTGGTCTTTTTCCTGCATGTAGGAGATCAAGTGTGGGGCTTGATCTTCTTACTAGTGGTGAGAAAAAAGACAGGATGTTTTTTTTTTCTCCATCTTTTAGGATGAGTAACTAGAATGATTAGGGGTCAGATAGCTGAGGGTGGGAGTTAGGCATCTGAACCGGTAAGGTAGCTGGATACAGAGAGACCAGGTAAATTGCCCTGAAAAATAATACTGCAAATTTTTTCTTTCCAGGACTGGCTCCCTGATCTCTCTCTCCTCATGGCAGTGACCCACTTCCAGCCCCCTGGACAATCGGGTACAAGAGATTAAGGTTGGGTATGGGAAAGGTGGGGTTTCCATGGTCCATGAATGTTTCCCTAGTCCCATTCATCGCTCTCAAAATTAGCTTCAGTGATAAAGACTTAAATCTCTCTTGTATTTGCAGTCCTGGGTTGGAGAGAGGGCACAAGACTTGGGCTCAGCCGTTTACTGATTGAAACTGTAGGAACTGTTGATCGGTACTGGTGGTGATATTTTCAGTGGAGAGGGAATAATTTCAAACTGGACAGGACACCCATTTGGGACCACCTGTTCATCTCACTTCCCTCAATTCAATCAGGTAGCACTAAAGGGTTAAGACAAGGCCAGAGGGCGGTATGGTCTATATTTGAACAAATTCCTGTTTCACTGGGCATCATAGGGGAAAATGGGCTGGTGGGAGTGTGGTAGTTTCCCCTTTGAACAGCCAATAAATAATTTGTATGATAAAAAAAATTGTGCTGATATCAACACTGACTCCTTCAGTTCCATTCAGTGCATAGTAGTTGAACACCCTCTATTCCCTGGGACCCACGCAGAAGGATGTGTGGTCACTGCCTTCAAGTAGTTCATAATCTAATTTGACCAGATATATTTTTATAGAGCATTTAGATTTGTTAAAGCATTAAGGAATGTGCTTGAAAAATCTATTGGACAATATAGTTATGGTTCCAACTTCTGAGAGTTCACTGCAGTGATATGAAAAGGTTTCCTGCAGGTAGTGGGAAGTGTGGGGGTTGTAAATGAAAATCTCTAGTGAAGAGAAAAAACTTACTAAATGAAACTGGGCAAACAGCTTTTTCCCTTTTGAACTAGAAAATTTTCCAGGTGTCGTCTTCCTATCACTAGACTATTATTGTAGTCCAGTGCCTATTACTATGCTCTTAAGAAAGAATATACATCAAGGAGAGACCTTTATGATTCAAAATCATGCTTTTCTTTCTCTCCCTTCCCATTTAAAGTAAACTTATAAGAGGAATCTTATTCTTAGGGGGAAAAAAACCTTCTAAACACCACTAATCATCTAATAGATCCACTGCATAGCCAGCAGATGGCAGTGTGATTCCTGTGGAAACAGGGAAAGTGACTATGGGGGGAGGTGGAGAAAAGGAAGGGCATTAAACATTGCCTGGCAGCCATTTTGTTAATTTATTTTGCCTTTTCCTCTGACATCCCCCTCCAACCCTTCCTTCACATATATCAAATAAGAGAGTTTCAAGGGCAAGGATATTGATAATTCAGGCTGAAATTACCTGACACTGTGATCTCCTTGACATTTACTACAGAGCTTGACATACATGAGTTCATTTGCCATTTGTGTTTTCCTGTAGGAATGGATCATGAAGGAAATAAAAGTTTCCCTTTTATTGTGATGAGAACAGCCCCAACAATTTCTGCTATTACTAACTTTTAGGAGTTTTCTAGTCACCATGATGGGTGGTAAACTTTATTGTGCAATCCTTAGTTTAGAAAGCTGTTCCTGGGCAAAACCTGATTTCCCTAAAAACTGAATCAACAGGATAAGACAACCATCCTGTTAGTTTTTCCTGCATCTTGGTGGTATGGGGTGACTACAGATCCTAGATAAAAATCTTAGACCTTCTGTTGTCAGGTATACCCAGGCAATATTTTGTAGGGGGAATGGTAGAAAAGAAGTGAATTGTAGTTAGACAGATCTGCTTACTCACTGTGTGAACTTGGGACAGCTGCTTAATTTCTCTGAGCCTATTTCCTCATCTGTAAAAATGGGGATCATATTTTTACCTACCTCACAGGGTTGTTGTGAGGATTAAAAGAGGTGAGACGTGGAAGCGCCCAGCCATACCTGGCAAATAGGTACTCAATAAATACTGGTTTTTCTTTCCTTTCCTTTTCCCCTTTTTCCCCTTTCCCCCAGAGTGTTGAAAATGGAAAAGAAGCCCCTTTTATTCTGACAGTCATTTGCAAATGAGTGGGAACTTTTCAAACTCTGAAGAATTGGTAGAGTTTTGGTGAATGAGGTTGTTTAATGTGGTTCTAATCTTCTAATTAAATGCTTCTAATCAACGAGTCATTACTATATAGGCCTTTTTATTGAGACTTTACATCCTTTTAGAGAAATAAAGTAACTTTTAATCACAGGAGAAACTTTTAGGGGCTGCATAAAAGTCCCCTTTTGTAGAATGCATGGCGAGATTAACTCTGGGGCTGTACTACTTAGCAATAAAGATAATTTAGGACCAGCTTCATAGAAGTTCCCAGGGATATCAGTATGGGACTTTCAAGGAGATTTACTTTTTTTCAGGTGCTACTAGAGTTGGGAGGCAGTTTTTACTAAAACTTCCCTTTTTATGTGGCATCCATCACAACAGGAAATTTTGAGATTCAGAGGATGCACTAGTTTGTTTCTGGATGTGGGGTTGAGGTTCACTTATCTCGGTATAAGTTCCAAGCTCCTCATGTAGGTCAATTTAGCTTATACTGGAGAGATGGGAGCATGGAAATTTTATTGGATGAACTATGAACCTTTCAGTTTAGGGTATCTGCTAGCGATTTGAAATGGTCCTTTGTCAACACAGGAGATGGGCAAATCTAAGCCCCACAGAAATTCATACATAGTAGCACAAGGACCAGAATATATTTTTAAGAACAGGAAGCAGTGAGGCAGAAGAATAGGTGTTAGATAGACATGGTGGATGTTAACAGATCTCAGATGCGAAGCATGGCCGGAGCTCAGGCTGGCAATTTGCTCCCATTCCCCATAGATTAGACTGAGACACTTGGACAGAAGAATGTCCTGCACTTGGGCAGGGGCCCTTGGTCGCCAGAGCCAGAATTAGAGATCAAAGGGGTTTTCTCGCAGAAGTAATTACTTCCCAGAAGTAATTTCCGTGACAGCTGTTGGCTCTTACTTGGGAATCTCATCTCCTGTCCCCCAAACCAGCGGGGTGACCTCAGGAAAGCACCACGAGCTGGAGACCCGGCTTTTATAAATTTATCCAAATCGCAGAACCAACAAGATAAAAGGGAGTTAAGGCTGGGGGGTGCGCAGCGAGCTCCACAGCATCACACCACGCGCGAACCGCGCTCCCTGCCCGGGACTTCCGCTTTCGTTCTCGCCTCCTCTCTCCGAGCCGCAGCGTTACCCGTGGTAGCGGCCGTCGGGCGTCGCCGGAAGTGTCGCAAAGACCGGATATCCGGTTCCTCCGGGAGCTGGGGAGCTGACGGAGAGGGCCGCCGCCCAGCAGTAGACGCCGTCTCGGCCGGCGGAGCCGCACTTCCCACGGTGTGTGAGTGAGCCCGGGCCCGGTCCCCTCTCCCGCCGCCGCCATGGGCTGCACGTTGAGCGCCGAAGACAAGGCGGCGGTGGAGCGGAGCAAGATGATCGACCGCAATTTGCGGGAGGACGGGGAGAAGGCGGCCAAAGAAGTGAAGCTGCTACTGCTCGGTGAGGGCCTGGGGGCGGGGCTCGGGCACTGCCGAAGCCCGAGCGGGGTCCGGCCCCGGAGGGATCTGGAGGGCGTGCCTAGAGCCTGGAGTCGGGTTTTGGGGGGTGAGGCCTCGGAGGGAGTGATGTGGGCTGGGGGTTGCGGTTGTAGGAATTAGGCTGGAGAGGGTGTAACTCCGGGCTGGTGTGGCGGTTAAGAGTTTGGGAATATGGGGCTTCGAGACTGGGCTAGAACCCTGGGAAAAGCTCATAAAGGAAGAGATGATCTTAGAGAAGGTTTTACGTTGGGTTGGAACCCATTGGTAAGGAGGAGGACGCGATAGAATATATGTTGGGCTTGTAACATGGTTTGTTTGAGCGTGGTGGGACTTGATGGCAGGATAAAGCTGCAAAGCTTGAATGACTTAAGTGGAGAAGGCGGGACAGAATGGTCACTTAAAGACCCTGTCATTTGTTAGAGATCAGAGAGCATCTTGATTGGTCAGTATGGTGGAGGAACTTTGCATTATCCAGGAACCTGAAGGTAGGTGGTTGAGATAAATGGCAGGCTCTGAGATACTTAGGTAAAGAGTTTGGGTGCAGAGACTGTCTATACATTTTCATTTTTTGCTGTAATTTTTATTGTCTTGAGATTTTATAACTGTGTTATGAAAGGGGAGGAGGATGGTGTGAGCTGAGGAAATTCAAAGAATGGCTTGTTTGAGGTTTGTGGCAGATCTAGTGGACAATGGATTACACATTGAGAACTGCTGAATAGTTGCTAAGGGCGGCGTGCTGTGGGAGTAGAGTTATTTTAGGATAAATAATGGAATTGGATATATTTACTGTAAGGCTGGTAAACTTCTGGGGAGCCAACTTATCTCTTTGTTTTTTTTTAAAGCAAAAATATTGGCATCGGGACTACTATATGTTACCGGGTACTCATTTTAAGTGGCTTATAGATAGAGCCAGATGTGTCTTACTCAACATAATGTAGTTTTAAACTTTTTGAGAGGCCTAGTAAACCAAATAAAGCCTTCTGGCAGTAACTTGCCAATAAACTAAGCCACATTTCTTCATTATTAATTTTTTCAAGGGCTCTGTTAGAGAAGACTAAGTAGGAGTCATGATTGCTATATGCAATAGAAAAAGGCGTTCTTTAAGGGAAGTGCCAGGTTTTCAGTGTGAAGCTTCAGAGGACAGAATACACCATGATAACCCAATACTTATTTTGTATTCTGTGATAGGCTAGGTGCCCCTACTAGTCTTTTCTTTCTTTCTTTTTTCTTTTCCTTCTTTTCTTTCTCTCTTTCTTTCTTTCTTTCTTTCTTTTGTGGTACTGGAGATGGAACACATGGGCTTTCTACTTCCAGGCTACACCCCCAGCCCTATTTCTTATTTTTTATTTTGAAACAGGGTCTCACTGAATTGCAAAGGGCCTCACTAAGTAGTAGCTGAGGTTGTCCACAAACTGCGGTCTTCTTGTCTCAGCCTCCCGAATGTTGGGATTACAAGCAGGCGCCACCATGCCCAGTTTCCCTACTAGTTTCTTTATGTTAATGTATTTGGTTGTGGATTGTAGAAGCTCTAGTGAAATCTTTTTGGATATAAAGGAAAAATTATGCATTGGAGCTTGAACTTCCAGTTTGAATACCTGAATTCCAGAAGGCATGAGTTCACATTGTAGTTTTAGACTACCATGGTCTGTATAACATGTATCTTCTGTGGATGAATACAGTCCCAGTAGGTGCTCCTAAATCATTTGTTAACCAACATGAGCCAGCTAATGTTGGAAATTGATCTTTGGGGCCTTTCAGAAGTTTGGTATGAAACACAGTGCATGAAGCATTAGCATTTTCTATATTGATGATTTGGTTATGAAATTAAAGGTGTTTTCTCATCTTCTATAATTAAAGGTGTATTCTCATCTTCTGTGAGTAGTTTGATTTACATTGACCATCAGAGATATCCTCAGGACACTGGCATATTGCAATACAGTTGTAAACTGTGAGGCTTTCTTCCAAGTGGCAGGATATGGCAGGCAGTACGTAGGCAAACAGAACTTATCCAAATGTCTGGAAAAATCCTAATTTAGGACTTTATAAATAGTGCATTTAATTAAAAACAAAATTAAACACATGGTAACTTAAGGAAATTGAAAAGCAGTAAGTAAAATGAAAGTACTAAAACATTTGCTTTTGTTGGGCTTGGTGGTGCACACTTGCAATCCCAGTACTTGAGAGGCTGAGATGGGAGGATTGTAGGCTCAAAGCTATTCTTGGCAACTTAGTGAGGCTCTCAGCAACCTAGTAAGACCCTGCTTTCAAATAGGAAATAAAAACAGGCTGGGGGTGTAGCTTGGAGGTAGAATGTCTCTGGGTTCAATTTCCAGTACCAAATATATATACATACATACTTTTAATTTTTACTGCACTGATTTTTTAAAGTTTTTTATACAATATTCTTTTTTTTTTTTTTTTTTTTTTTTGGTGGTACTGGGGTTCCTGGAAGCCCTTCTACCTCTGGGCTACACTCCCAGACCTATTTTTACATTTTTATTTGGAAACAGGGTCTCCTAAGCCAGCGCGCGCGGCTGGCTTCGAACCTGCGCGATCCTCCTGTCTCTGCCTCCCAAGCGCGGGGATTACAAGCGTGCGCCACCACGCCCGGCTATACAATATTCTTGAGCAAGTTAAATCAACAAATTCTAATAGGTTGCAAAAACAGCTGCTTTTGCTTGAGCCATATCATAACGTACATATGAAATTAAAATATTTTACTCTATTTGTATAATTAAAATATACCCAGTTCAGCATATAAATAATTTTTTTTTGCTATAGAATATCTTCTTTGATGTACATGGGAATCATTTTTACTTCAGCACTATGAAACTATTTAACTTAAAGTTGAAATCTGTCTACCCTTGTCTCCTCTGGCACATAATATGTTTTCTTTTTACAGGGATGTAGTTTTGACTAGTGATAAACAGCAAGTTCTCTGAAGTCAGACTGCTTCAAATCCTTGTTTCCACTTAACAGCTAAAACCCCTTGGGAAAGTTGCTTAGTTAATTCTCTGCCTCAATTTCTTTATCTTTAAAAAATGGGGAACAGATACTTTTTGAGTTGCTCACAGGATTTGATATGAAAACAGTGTAAAGCAGAAAACAGGTATATAGTATTATCTCAGTAAATATTAGCTATTATTACTAAACCAAAGTGAATGTTTTAGATTATAGGTACAATAGAAATTCAAATTAAGATGCTGTTGTTGGCTAAAAACTAATTAAGGAAGACTTTAGTATTACAATTCTTCATTTGATAACTTTTGGGTTGAATTTGCTTTATATGTCCTTGGAAAGATCTTGCCTTTGCAGTGTGTGTGTGTGTGTGTGTTACCAGGAATTGAACCAAGGGCATTCTACCTCTGAGCTACATCTCCAGCCCTGTTTTTTATTTTTTATTTTGAAACAGGGTCTCACTAAGTTGCGGAAGACCTCACTAAGTAGCTGAGGCTGGTCTCAAGCCTGCGATCTTCGTATCTCAGCCTCCCAAGTACTGGGATTAAAAGTATGCACCACCACACCCGGCTGCAAATTAATGTTTAATCATAATTTTCTCTTGAAAGACAAAATATATATTAGGCAAAGCTTCCCAAACAGTATGCAACATAAAGAATGGCACACAGGTGTGTTGTTTGCACATTTCTTAGAGTGTTGAAATTTTAAATCATTTTATAACTTCAGAATTTTACACTAGTTGAAATAATATTTGAACATCTTTGTTGGCATTCCCCTTGTAAGCTTCCTGAATTCAGTAATTTGAAACAATTTTATTAGGAACATTTATATCAATTTGATATAATCTGTAATACTTTGTATTTCATGTCATAGTATTATAGCATAAAGAATTTTTTCTATCAAGTTCTTTCAGCTTATTCTAATAGTCTACAGATACCTTCTTCTAATTTTCTTCATCTCCTTATCCTTTTTTAAAAATAAATTTTTTTTGGTACTAGGGATTGAACTCAGGGCCTTGTACATGCTAGGCATGTGCTCTGCTACTGAGCTACATCCCTAGACACCTTACCCCCTTTGTGGTATTGCGAGTGGAACCCAAAGACATTCTTCCTCTGAGCTATACCCCCCAGCCCTGTTTTCTTTTATTTGTAAACAGGGTCTCATGAAGTTGCAGAGGCCTCACAAAGTTGCTGAGGCTGATTGTGAACCTGCGATCCTCCTGTCTTAGCCTTCTTCTTCTTCTTCTTTTTTTTTTTTTTTTTGTGGTACTGGGGTTCCTGGAAGCCCTTCTACCTCCGGGCTACACTCCCAGACCTATTTTATATTTTTGAAACAGGGTCTCTTACGCCAGTGTGGCTGGCTTCGAACCTGCGCGATCCTCCTGTCTCCACCTCCCAAGCGCGATCCTCCTGTCTCCGCCTCCCAAGCGCGGGGATTACAAGCGTGCGCCACCACGCCCAGCTGTCTTAGCCTTCTAAGTACTGGGATTGCAATTGTGTGCCACTGTGCCTGGCTCCCCTGCCCCCTCTAAAAATATATATATTTTGGCCTGGGCGTGGTGGCGCATGCTTGTAATCCCCGCGCTTGGGAGGCGGAGACCAGAGGATCGCACAGGTTCGAAGCCAGCCGTGCTGGCTTAAAAGACCCTGTTTCCAAATTTAAAAAAAAGTATAAAATAGGTCTGAGAATGTAGCCCAGAGGTAGAAGGGTTTCCAGGAACCCCAGTACCCCCCCACATACACACACAAAAAAAAAAAAAAAAAAAATTGAGACAGGGTCTCTTTTTTAAGTTGTCCAGGCTAGTCTCGAACTTGCATTCCTCCTGCCACAGCCTCCCAGATAGCTGGGATTACAGACATGCACTATTGCGCTTGCTTACCATTTTCAGTGTTTGCCATGATGTGACCAAAGTTGGGAAACATTAGTCTAATGGATATAGGCACTGCTTTTGGGATTACACAAAACTGAATTAAATTCCCACCTTCATTCACTAGCTGTGAGACCCAGAACAAGTAACTTAACCATTGAATAATTATGTTCACATATATGAAATAAGATACTATATATAGAATGCGTCACATTAGTGCCTCGCAAATACTTTTCAGCAAATGACAACTTCATTATAATGTTTGTGAGGTTTATTATTTTAGCTACTTTTTTTTTCAGAGTTATTTCAGCCATATTTGGTTATTTTTCATGTTAATATATTCTTTTTAAAACTCTTAAAATAATTTTATAAATATTCTGTGGTAAAAAGAATGAAATCTGTGGCAAAAATTAAGTTGCATGTAGAGAATTGGAATAATTATTTGTTAAATTATATCATTATTCATATTTGTATTTACATTTCTACTGGCTGAGTATGCTTATTGAAGATAAGACTGACCTTTGATAAGCATGTTATTAATACTCCTATGGGATGATATTATGTTTGTCATTTTTTGGAACAAGAGTCATAGAAGTTAAAAATTTGGGAAGGATTTGTCTTGTATCTGAGGGTACAAAAATGGAATAAAATACAAATAGGCATTACAAAATTTCTTCATTATATGCACATATTACTCTTTGTGGGTTTTTTTTTTTTTGGGTGGTGGTACTGGGGTTCATGGAAACCCTTCTACCTCTGGGCTACACTCCCAGACCTATTTTATACATTTTTTTAAAAAAGTCGGAAACAGGGTCTCCTAAGCCAGCACGGCTGGCTTCGAACCTGCGCGATCTTCCTGTCTCTCCCTCCCAAGCGTGGGGATTACAAGCGTGTGCCACCACGCCCGGCTCTTTGTGTCTCTTATGTAAGTGCATTAATCACTTTTGCAGTCTGAAAATATGATTTTTTTGGTGTGTGGTACTGAAGATTGAACTTGGTCATACTACCTCCATCTGAGCTGTATCCTCAGCCCTATTTTATTCTTTTATTTTGAAACCCGGCCTCACTAAGTTGCAGAGGGCCTCACAAGGTTGCTAAGGCTGGCTGGGAATCTGCAATGCTCCTGTCTCAGCCTCCCAAATACTGGGATTACAAGGAAGCCTGCCTAAATATGATCCATTTTTAGAACCATATGTTGTAATATGGCCATGCTATCTCTGTAGTACAGGGATGACCATAGGGTAGGGCACTTACTGTAATTAGTAGATTTGACATGTAACTTTCTAATCAGGGCTGTAGCTATGTTTCTTAAAAAATAATTTTAGCTCAGTACACTTCTTTGCAGTATTACAAAAAAGTCTTTTTAGATTTGGGGCAGTTGTCTCTCATAAAAGTGGTTCCTGGTTGAAAGAACTCTTAGAGATTAGCGAGACCTGAAGCATTTTGCTGTTTAATGTGTCTTCCTCAAGGTGTTGAGCTGCTTTGCATGTTTCTTGGAAAAAGGAAGTTGGTGGGTCTCTGAGATATTTTCTTTTTTCCCCACCTTTTCTCTCTCCCTTCCCTGATTTCTTCCACATTATGCCTTTGTTCTTTTATAAACCTGGAATGCCTACCACCCACTAGGACTTCAGAAGACCATGAACTTTCTAAAATTGTTAACAAAATTATTGGTTATTTGTGGTTTTTTTTTGGGGGGGGGAGTGGAGCCATTTTCTTCCCATCAATTTCTTCTACAGTACTACCTAACCTTTTTTTTGGGGGGGGGGCTCTGGGGATTGAATTCAGGGTGTTTTGCCTCTGAGCCACACCTCCAACCCTATTTTCTTTTGTATTTTAAAACAGGAGCAACCTTGCTAAGCTGCTGAGGCTGGCCTTGAACCTGTGATCCTCAAGTCTAAGTACTAAGATTACAGGCATGCACCTCTGTGACTAGATCTAGCCTCCATTCTTGAAAGCCTTTCATGTATGACCAGAAAAAGCAATATAAGGAGAAAGATTTGGGAAAAGCAATAGCTGGGCAAAAATAAAATGTTTAAAATGCAAATGCAATAAACCTAGACATTGTGAAGAGTCTAGATGAGGAGTCTAAAATCTCCTCCTTTGGAGGACTTTTTTATTTTTTGGTGTTGGAACTCGGGCCTTCTACCTCTGGGCTACACCCTCAGATCTATTTTATATTTTTATTTGGAAACAGGGTCTCGCTAAGTTGCTGAGATCCTTACTAAGTTGCTGAGGCTGGCTTCGAACCTGCAATCCTCTTGTCTCAGCCTCCCAAGTACTGGGATTACAAGCGTGTGCCACCATGCCAGACATGGGAGAAGTTTTTACTTGGAATTTTTGAGAAGTCTGTTTTCTGTATTTGAGATATTTCTTCATTCTCTTTTTCTCCCAGTGCATTAATGAACTTGCTGCTACTTACACCAGGCTGATACATCCAGTACAGACCTTATCTTCTCTCTTCACCTCTCTCCCCCAGATCTGGGTATTGCACACTTTTCTGTTCAGGCACCAGCATTCTCAACATCTAGGCTGAAACTGCACCTGTTTCCAACTTCTCTTTC